>NC_090929.1:765584907-766299766 GCF_040938575.1 Ambystoma mexicanum | reverse complement strand
CCCACCCCCAGCCACCAGGGGCAGCCCTCCACCAGGCCCCCACCCATGTCACCCAGCACCCCCACCCCCCAGCAGTGCAGGGGCAGCCTCCACCAGGGTCCCACCCCATGTCTCCCAGCACCCCCACCCCCCAGCCACCAGGGGCAGCCTCCACCAGGCCCCCACCCATGTCTCCCAGCACCCCCACCCACCAGCAGTGCAGGGCAGCCTCCACCAGGCCCCACCCATGTCTCCCACCACCCCCACCCCCCAGCAGTGCAGGGGCACCCACCACCAGGCCCCCACACATGTCTCCCACCACCCCAGACCCCAGCAGTGCGGGGGCAGCCCCCAGCAGGCCCTCACCCATGTCTCCCAGCACCCCCACCCCCAGCCACCAGGGGCAGCCTCCACCAGGCCCCCACCCATGTCTCCCAGCACCCCCAACCCCCAGCAGTGCAGGGGCAGACTCCACCAGGCCCCCACCCATGTCTCCCACAACCCCCACCCCCCAGCCACCAGGGGCAGCATCCATCAGGCCCCCACACATGTTTCCCAGCACCCCCACCCCCCAGCATTGCAGGGGCAGCCTCCACCAGGCCCCCACCCATGTCTCCCAGCACCCCCACCCCCCAGCACTGTGGGGCACCCTCCACCAGGCCCCCACCCATGTCCAACTCATGTTCCCCACCACCCCCACCCCCCAGCACTGTGGGGCACCTGCCAGCAGGCCCCCACCCATGTCCAACACATGTTCCCCCGCACCCCCACCCCCCAGCACTGTGGGGCACCTGCCAGCAAGCCCCCACCCATGTCCAACTCATGTTCCCCAGCACCCCCACCCCCCAGCAGTGCAGGGGCAGCCTCCACCAGGCCCCCACCCATGTCTCCCAGCACCCCCACGCCCCAGCCACCAGGGGCAGCCTCCACCAGGCCCCCACCCATGTCTCCCAGCACCCCCACCCCCCAGCAGTGCAGGGGCAGCCTCCACCAGGCCCCCACCCATGTCTCCCACGACCCCCACCCCTCAGCAGTGCAGGGGCACCCACCACCAGGCCCCCACCCATGTCCACCTCATGGTCCCCAGCACCCCCACCCCCCAGCACTGTGGGGCACCTGCAAGCAGGCCCCCACCCATGTCCAACTCATGTTCCCCACCACCCCCACCCCCCAGCACTGTGGGACACCTGCCAGCAGGCCCCCACCCATGTCCAACTCATGTTCCCCACCACCCCCACCCCCCAGCACTGTGGGGCACCTGCCAGCAGGCCCCCACCCATGTCCAACTCATGTTCCCCAGCACCCCCACCCCCCAGCACTGTGGGGCACCTGCCAGCAGGCCCCCACCCATGTCCAACTCATGTTCCCCACCACCCCCACCCATCAGCAGTGCAGGGGCAGCCTCCACCAGGCCCCCACCCATGTCTCCCACCACCCCCACCCCCCCAGCAGTGCAGGGGCAGCCTCCACCAGGCCCCCACCCATGTCTCCCAGCACCCCCACCCCCCAACCACCAGGGGCAGCCTCCACCAGGCCCCCACCCATGTCTCCCAGCACCCCCACCCCCCAGCAGTGCAGGGGCAGCCTCCACCAGGGCCCCACCCATGTCTCCCACCACCCCCACCCCCCAGCCACCAGGGGCAGCCTCCACCAGGCCCCCACCCATGTCTCCCAGCACCCCCACCCCCCAGCAGTGCATGGTCAGCCTCCACCAGGCCCCCACCCATGTCTCCCACCACCCCCACCCCCCAGCAGTGCAGGGGCACCCACCACCAGGCCCCCACCCATGTCTCCCACCACCCCCACCCCCCCCAGCAGTGCAGGGGCAGCCTCCACCAGGCCCCCACCCATGTCTCCCAGCACCCCCACCCCCCAGCAGTGCAGGGGCAGCCTCCACCAGGCCCCCACCCATGTCTCCCACCACCCCAGCCCCCAGCAGTGCAGGGGCAGCCTCCACCAGGCCCCCACCCATGTCTCCCAGCACCCCCACCCCCCAGCCACCAGGGGCAGCCTCCACCAGGCCCCCACCCATGTCTCCCAGCACCCCCACCCCCCAGCAGTGCAGGGGCAACCTCCACCAGGCCCCCACCCATGTCTCCCACCCCCCCCCACCTCCAGCCACCAGGGGCAGCCTCCACCAGGCCCCCACCCATGTCCCCCAGCACCCCCACCCCCCAGCAGTGCAGGGGCAGCCTCCACCAGGCCCCTAACCATGTCTCCCAGCACCCCACCCCCCAGCACTGTGGGGCACCCTCCACCAGGCCCCCACCCATGTCCAACTCATGTTCCCGACCACCCCCACCCCCCAGCACTGTGGGGCACCTGCCAGCAGGCCCCCACCCATGTCCAACTCATGTTCCCCAGCACCCCCACCCCCCAGCACTGTGGGGCACCTGCCAGCAGGCACCCACCCATGTCCAACTCATGTTCGCCACCACCCCCACCCCCCAGCAGTGCAGGGGCAGCCTCCACCAGGCCCCCACCCATGTCTCCCAGCACCCCCACCCCCCAGCCACCAGGGGCAGCCTCCACCAGGCCCCCACCCATGTCTCCCACCAACCCACCATCCAGCAGTGCAGGGGCAGCCTCCACCAGGCCCCCACCCATGTCTCCCACCACCCCCACCCCCCAGCAGTGCAGGGGCACCCACCACCAGGCCCCCACCCATGTCTCCCACCACTCCCACCCCCCAGCAGTGCAGGGGCAGCCTCCACCAGGCCCCCACCCATGTCTCCCAGCACCCCCACCCCCCAGCAGTGCAGGGGCAGCCTCCACCAGGCCCCCACCCATGTCTCCCACCACCCCCACCCCCCAGCAGTGCAGGGGCACCCACCACCAGGCCCCCACCCATGTCTCCCACCACCCCCATCCCCCCAGCAGTGCAGGGGCAGCCTCCACCAGGCCCCCACCCATGTCTCCCAGCAAATCCAACCCCCCAGCCACCAGGGGCAGCCTCCACCAGGCCCCCACCCATGTCTCCCAGCACCCCCACCCCCCAGCAGTGCAGGGGCAGCCTCTACCAGGCCCCCACCCATGTCTGACACCACCCCCGCCCCCCAGCCACCAGGGGCAGCCTCCACCAGGCCCCCACCCATGTCTCCCAGCACCCCCACCCCCCAGCAGTGCAGGGGCAGCCTCCACCAGGCCCCCACCCATGTCTCCCAGCACCCCCACCCCCAGCACTGTGGGGCACCCTCCACCAGGCCCCCACCCATGACCAACTCATGTTCCCCAGCACCCCCACCCCCCAGCACTGTCGGGCACCTGCCAGCAGGCCCCCACCCATGTCCAACTCATGTTCCCCACCACCCCCACCCCCAGTAGTGCAGGGGCAGCCTCCACCAGGCCCCCACCCATGTCTCCCAGCACCCCCACCCCCCAGCCACCAGGGGCAGCCTCCACCAGGCCCCCACCCATGTCTCCCAGCACCCCCACCCCCCAGCAGTGCAGGGGCAGCCTCCACCAGGCCCCCACCCATGTCTCCCACCACCCCCACCCCCCAGCAGTGCAGGGGCACCCACCACCAGGCCCCCACCCATGTCTCCCACCACCCCCACCCCCCCCAGCAGTGCAGGGGCAGCCTCCACCAGGCCCCCACCCATGTCTCCCAGCACCCCCACCCCCCAGCAGTGCAGGGGCAGCCTCCACCAGGCCCCCACCCATGTCTCCCACCACCCCCACCCCCCAGCAGTGCAGGGGCACCCACCACCAGGCCCCCACCCATGTCTCCCACCACCCCCACCCCCCCAGCAGTGCAGGGGCAGCCTCCACCAGGCCCCCACCCATGTCTCCCAGCACCCCCACCCCCCAGCCACCAGGGGCAGCCTCCACCAGGCCCCCACCCATGTCTCCCAGCACCCCCACCCCCCAGCAGTGCAGGGGCAGCCTCCACCAGGCCCCCACCCATGTCGCCCACCACCCCTACCCCCCAGCCACCAGGGGCAGCCTCCACCAGGCCCCCACCCATGTCTCCCAGCACCCCCACCCCCCAGCAGTGCAGGGGCAGCCTCCACCAGGCTCCCACCCATGTCTCCCAGCACCCCCACCCCCCAGCCACCAGGGGCAGCCTCCACCAGGCCCCCACCCATGTCTCACACCACCCCCACCCCCCAGCCACCAGGGGCAGCCTCCACCAGGCCCCCACCCATGTCTCCCAGCACCCCCACCCCCCAGCAGTGCAGGGGCAGCCTCCACCAGGCCCCCACCCATGTCTCCCAGCACCCCCACCCCCCAGCACTGTGGGGCACCCTCCACCAGGCCCCCACCCATGTCTCCCAGCACCCCCACCCCCCAGCAGTGCAGGGGCACCCACCACCAGGCCCCCACCCATGTCCAACTCATGTTCCCCAGCACCCCCACCCCCCAGCACTGTGAGGCACCTGCCAGCAGGCCCCCACCCATGTCCAACTCATGTTCCCCACCACCCCCACCCCCCAGCACTGTGGGGCAACTTTCAGCAGGCCCCCACCCATGTCCAACTCATGTTCCCCAGCACCCCCACCCCCCAGCACTGTGGGGCACCTGCCAGCAGGCCCCCACCCATGTCCAACTCATGTTCCCCAGCACCCCCACCCCCCAGCACTGTGGGGCACCTGCCAGCAGGCCCCCACCCATGTCCAACTCATGTTCCCCACCACCCCCACCCCCCTGCACTGTGGGGAACCTGCCAGCAGGCCCCCACCCATGTGCAACTCATGTTCCCCAGCCAACATGCCATCACAATCTAGATCCCTGGTCCCTATGGTCAGCCTCCAAATGCAAAACACCCACCCGAGTATTGCATCCACCCACTCATAATTTTCAATTACATCACAGAACACCAATTGCAAGTTCCGAAACAAACACATTTCCCTCACATACACCCAATGGGTGTCAGTGAATCTCAAAACACATATCATGAAATGCATGAAACCAATGAGATACCACACATTGAAGTTCACCAAAAAAAATATGTATTAAAGGAAACATAAATAGAATAAAAAATGAAGAAACAGAAATGTGAATGTACAAAAATTAAAAGAAGCATGTCCGTGAAAAAAAACAAAACCAAAAATAAAATTCCAAAGTAATGTTGTCCAAAGTCAATGTCCACAAAACAAAATCCAATGGGAAATAAAAAAGAAAGCCATTGCTCCATGGTTAAAAAGTGAAAAAAAATACAATCCAACAGTGAACTATGTACATGGGAACAAGCCAGGGTCCATTTTTCCAACAAAAGAAAGGGAACCTATCTAACTACACTAACTAATAAGATAAACTATATACAAAAATGTGGCCAATGTCCGAAAGGTCCAAATGAAATCAAAACAAAAATGAAACCTAACACTACCTACATAACTATGTACAAGGGCAGCGGGCTAGTTTCACGGCTCACTTGTGGATGTCCAGGGCCAGGGCATCATCGAACTCCTCCTCAATGTCCCGGAGGCGGTCCTACTCCATGGCCCCGAGGGTCCGCAGGGCCGTCGACGTCTCCACCTCCAAACCCCTGTGGATTGCCTCGAGGCACTCGGCGCGCCTCAGGGCCCTCCGCATGGAGTTCTCCGCCCTGACCATTGTGAGCCGTGCCTCTTCCGCCCGCTGCCGCTCTGCATCTATGGCGTGGCCCAACCGCTGCCACACGGAAGACACTCTCTGTCCTGGGTCCTCCTGCCCTCCGGCCGATGCCTGCCCCTCCGATGTTGAAGGCCCCGAGCCTTCATGGCTCCCACCACGTTGCTGCTGCTGCTGTGCCTCTGCCCGTGCACTGCCTCCTGCTGCCTGCACATCCTCCGCTGGCTGGGGTGCAGTCGTAGATGTGGCCACCCCTGCTGGACGTCCGACTCCCGACTGTGGCAGGGATGCCTCCTCCACCAGCCTGGCCGCACCGTCAGAGGCAGCTCCACAGGGCACCCAGGTGACTGATGGGTGGGAAGATGGAACAGAGGACGACTGGCGCGTAGGAGGTCCAGTTGAGGAGGGGGTCGTAGCAAGCCCCATCAGACGGAGGAATCCGGCCTGGGTGACCTGTCCCAGCAGGCTGACGTGGTCAACGAGCCATTCGAGATGACGTGCAGTCTCTTCATGAAAAGACTGCAGGTCAACTCGCATGGCCCGTTGACACAACACCACCCCAGCCAGGACAGGCTCAACCCGGACCTGGATAGCCACGTCCACAGGCAGAGGAAGGCCAGTTGACGTGAACTCATCCCCTGCCTGAAAACGGGTCTGGACGTAGGCATCCCTGCTGGTGGAAGATGATGCAGGGACAGGATCAGGTACAGGATTGCACACAGGCACCTCCGCGGAGGCCTGTGCTGCCTCCTGTCCCTGGTCCTGCACTGCACCACTAGCACCAGTGGGATCCCCACCTCCAGACCCCGTCTCTGGTGCTTGCACGGCCTCCTCCTCCACCAAACCCCCCACCAACCTGGATGACTCCGTGCCATCTTTCCCTGTTGGGCCCTGTGGGGTCCCAGCTGCCCCTTCTGCTGCCGAGGAGTCCAACTCCAACCTCCGCCTCTTGGACCTCCCTCTGGCAGATGCGGTCTGGGACGCGGCACCGGACTCCTCACTCCCCGACGAGATCACAACATGGGAGGAGAGCCGGGCCTTGCATCTCCGGCTGGCGGTGGGATCACCGCCGCTGTGCTCCACAGCACCTTCTCCGCCCTCTTCATCAGTTGACGCTGCAGACAGGGAGAAACAAAACACAGGCATCAGGGCACTGTACAATGGACACATACACACATGACAGTTGTACATGAGTGGCATTGGCAAACCTCAGACATGTCATCACAATCCCCAACACACATGTCATTACAACTCGCACACATGAGCCATACCACAGCCATATCGCAACTGCCACCACCATCCATACACATACAAAAGCATGAGCAGCCAAAGGTGAGCCAGACATCACATGCAACACAGGAAGTGCACCACACATGTATACACACCACCACACTTGCATGCATGTGTACACCTCTGCCAAGTGTCGCAGTGTTCAGACGGGCATCCATGTCACATCTGCCAATCAGGCTTCCACATACCGCTGTCACATGCATCCATGTTGCATCACTGTTGCACCCTTGTCAAATACACACACATGCACATGTACACAGTGCTGATACATGCAGCCAAAAACAACATACATGCGTGACATCACGGACATGTCTACTTACATACACATTCATCCAAACATGTGTGCCCACACAACTGCATTTGGCATGCAAGCCTACACACACAAGCACCATCCATGTCTCACACATTCCAGCCCTCGCATGTGTCAGCC
Organism: Ambystoma mexicanum; assembly: GCF_040938575.1. Classification (NCBI taxonomy): domain Eukaryota; kingdom Metazoa; phylum Chordata; class Amphibia; order Caudata; family Ambystomatidae; genus Ambystoma; species Ambystoma mexicanum. The sequence continues at coordinate 766,292,514 of NC_090929.1, read as the reverse complement.
CCACGGCCCTGTACACCCCCACCCATACTCGACCCCATACAAACAGATGTGCAACCTGCACACTACTGAATAATCACCACACGCACTGCTCACAATCAGGATGCATGTACACTCACCGCTCGACTCCAGACGGGTCTGCCTCTCAAGGACCTGGACGTGGAGCGCTGGGGATATGCGTTCCAGGACCCTCATCTGTTCTTCCGACAAGTGGCCCCGGCGCCCCTTGGCATCCGCTGCCTTCAAGAGGCGCCGGGCCTTGTTCAGGGTCCTGGACCTGAAGTCCTCCCAGCGCTTCTTGACATGTTGTAAGTCGCGGACTGCCACCCCCTCCGCGTTGATGGCAGTCACGATGTCAGTCCAGATCCGAGTCCGTCCTTCCTTGTCGGCGCGGGAACTTCCGAAGAGGGCATCATACTGCCCCAGGACTTGCTCCACCAGGACACCAACTTCGGTGGCACTGAAGCTGGTGCCCCTCTGCCTCTCTGGCCGGGGTTGTCAGTGGTCTCAGATGGTGTTTGCCCCGACATGACAACCCCAGAAGCAGGAGTGGGTGGGCAACTGGGTCCTGGGGCTGGGCTGTGGAGCGATGGAATCCCAGTCGAGAGTCTTCGGTTCCAGCAGGGGTGGTCACAGCAACAGCACCCCTGGCTGATGTGCAGGCAGCAAATGGCAGGGCACGTGGGCAGCAGGCAGTCAGGCAGCAGCAGATGGCAGGTGGGAGCGTGCTCGGGGCTCTGGGGGGCAGTAGTTCGGCCTTCTGGGCAGGAGCGTGGTCTTCCGTGTGCTTACGCGTGGCCAGCTTGATACGGAGTGATTTGGCACGTGAAAATTCTGCACGTCAGCGTGTAATTCGAGGAAAGGCCCTTAGCGCGTAAGCGCGTCTGCACGCATATGCATTTTCATTGGACAGAAGGCCCCTCAAGCGCAAGCGCCCCTGTGACGTGACGCGTACAGACGTGCATGGGCATTTCAGCGCGCGTTAAAAACTGCACGTCCGCGTGTAATGCGAGGAAAGGGCCCATGCGCATAAGCACACGTGGAAAACTGCACGTCCGCGTGCAATACGAGGAAAAGGCCCATGCGCGTAAGCTCGCGTGAAAAACTGCATGTCCGCGTGTAATACGAGGAAAGGGCCCATGCGCGTAAGCGCGCGTGAAAAACTGCACGTCCGCATGTAATACGAGGAAAGGGCCCATGCGCGTAAGTGACGTGACGCGCGCATGCGTTTCCCTCAGCACGGGTTAAAGGTGAGCGGGCCCAGCAGTTCGCTGTACGTGCCTTTCGTGGAGACCGACGTGTGTTGCTGCTTCCTGTTGTTTCGCGCGCCATCACAACTTCACAGCTATCAAGGACGTATCTCTTCTTTTGGCGGGGGTATTGGCTACGCGTGTTTTTCTGCATCGCGCTAGTCAGACGGTGAGTCGCACACGCTCTTTTTCCACTGCGGGTGCCCCTGTGTATCGCACCCATTTTCGATGTCATAGTAGCATGCGTGTCCCACGCGTACGCGTTATTCGTGTTACTGGGTGCCACCGCGTACTGCGGGAGGTTGAATCCACGCACGTAGGCTGCAGGGTTGCGTGCACGGTTTTACTGCAGTTTTGGGGTGCCTGAGCGTTGCGTGACCCGTCACCACATCACCGGGGTCACATACAGCCTTGCAGGTGCAGGGGGGCTGTTAACATCTTGCTTCCCACCCCCTTCATCCCAATTGCCCAGGTCAATTGTGGTGTACACCTCCCATTGGCACCACTCCATCTGTGCCAGCACTACTACATCTGTGCCATGGTTGGGAGGCCACCAAAGGTGAGGGGCGCCTCAGCTGGGTGCACTCCTCATGGCGGGCGTGGTCGGGGACGTGGCAGTGGTGACCAGGGAGTAGGAGGACTCCAGGGTGTCCAGGGCAGCCACAGAGGGGGAAGAGGCAGGGGTGCGCCACTTGAGCACAATGTTGTGCCATGTGTCAGTGCAGCCATGCCACCACCCCCTGTGGTTCTGGGGGATGCAGCTCCTGCATCTGGCACTGGCACCCATATGACCCGGCAGTCCGTTCCATTGACTGCCACGGGCCCAAGGGGAGTGGTAGCTGCAGGTGCAGCTGTGGACACCGCCACCCAGGCTCAGGATCTGCCAGCGCAGGCTGCGTTGGCACTTGAAGAGCCCTTGGTAGATCTCCAACAGGCCAGGGGGGAAACCATAGGGGCAGGCCGGGCTGCTCAGACCAAGACACGTGTACCTGGGGCAGTCATGTCATCTGCTGCCCCGAACAGCCGGGTTTTGGCAAGTGCAGGGGCAGATGCACCCAACAGCACCCCGGTTGTGAGTCTGCCAACCAGGACCATTGCGGTCAACGTCCCTGCCACAGCTGATGTTGCTGCGCAGGGTCCATTAGTGGGCACCCAGCTGCCACTGACACAAGTCAGGCCTTTGGTCATCCCTCCACCTGCCACTCCCTTGGCTCAATTCACCGAACCCACTGGCCATACTGGTCAGGGCGGCATTAGCCAGCCAGGGTCTGCGCCACAGTCAAAGAGGAGGAAGGTTGCACCTGCAGCACAGGCTGGGACCCCACCACAGCCACAACCTCCTGCACGTCGAGGAAGAAGCCTTTCTGTAAGCAGGAACTGGACTTCCTCGTGGACTACGTGCGGGGCCACAGCCGTGACATGCTAGTGGGTGCCAATAGTCAGACTACGGCTGCCCAACGTGACACCCACTGGAAGCATGTTGCGGAACATGTCAGTTCATTCGGCCATGAGGTGCGCACGGCGCAGGAGTGCAAAAAGCGTTGGAATGACATCAAGCGCAGCACTAAGGCCAAGCGTGCCTCAAATTACAACTTGACCCTGGTGACTGGCGGTGGGCCTGCACCAGAGGAGGAAGAACTCACTCCGCATGAGGCTCTCATTGTGGAGTTCATACCACCTGAATTGGTCGAAGGAGTGGGAGAGATGCTGGACTTTGATGCCCAGTCCAGTGAGTGTTGATGCGTGTTTGTTGAGGACGTGTGTGTTTCACTTGTGGGATGTGTTGTGCATGATTGCTGCTACATGTGACGTGTACATGGTTCTGATGTGTAAGTAATGCAATGCTACCGTCATGCATGTCTCCTCTGCCTGCATGCGGGACTCCATGTGGGCATGCTCCCTTACCCCTCCTCCGCCACTCTGCACTCCAGTTCCACCTTTGCACTGGTCTGCTCCAATCTTGCCAATGTGTAGTTTCTTGTTCATGTGTCCTGTGTAGATGCTAACTTCCAGCGTAGAAACTGCCAGACATATGCCGTGTGGTACAGCCTTAGTACTCGATGCAGGGTATCTCACTTGTACTGTGCATGGGTCAGATGTCCCGCAGGGACATGAGTGCCCATTCATGCTCCATGTGCATTGCACGCATGCCCCTATGTGTCCTTGACTGGATGATCACTGTAATATGAGTCCTTGGTTACATACATTGCCTGCCATCTCATCGGCCTCCCCATGTCAACTGTGGCTCAGTCCTGCTTTGCACACATGTTTAGGCCCTGACAATCTGTGTGGCTCACAGGCCTCAGCCTGTTCAATGGCCAATGACTCTGTCCAGCTCTTGTGTCTTCTTCACACGTGGGCGGCCTCCGGAGTTTTCATCATGTGTCCTGCCCACCGTCCCAGCATCATTTGCAGTGTTGTAATTTGAATCACATTAAGCTGTCGATGCCAGTCAACACTGCCTGTCAATACACAGGTGTATGGTCAGCCTTTTGATACCATGCTAGGCATCCCTGCTTTGGTACTGGGGTGGAGGGGTGCTTGGCTTCTAGACATGGTACACATTGAATGCACAATGCACGTGATGTCTGAATTTGACATTGCACTGCCTTCACATTTCCTGGCACACACCATGTAGTGCTTGTACATGTAGGTAGTGAGTGGCGTACACATTTTCTGCACTGCATAGACCCACTTCCATGGAAACTGCCACCTTTCAACAGGTCTGATCACAGAAACTATTCAAAGTAGACCCAGCATGCATGCCAGGTCATATGTTGTGTGTCACATGTCTGCCGGATGCCTTTGCTGTCGGTGTGTGTGTGTGTCGTGTGCTTCTGACATGTGTATTGACCTTTTTCTCTCTATTTTTCAGGTGTTGACGCAATGGAGGTGGAGGATGGTGTTGTCATGCCAGACACAGGGTTGGTAACACCACATCAACCCGGCACTAGTGGGGGTCGTGGGGTGGTAGGCCACGAAAACCCCCAAGTGCTGCAGTCTATCTTGTCTCTGGCTGCCTATGAGTCCAGCCTTGATGACGACTCCGACATCCATGTTGAGTTGGATGAGCATCAAGTCCATGTGTCAGGGGTGAGTGATTCTGATGTGGACACTCCTCTGTCTGCGACACCTGCACTGAGGGATCAGACAGTCTTGGTTCCTCCGCCCATGGTGGATCGGGACGCAGGGTCACCCTCCACACCAGTCACTGATGTGCCTGGGACATCACGTCGACGGGGGCATGTAGTCGCGCAGCAGCAGGCGGTGCCAACACAGCGAGGACCCCCAGTCCTTGGGTCCCGCAGGGGTCAAGCCTGGCAACGCGGTCGCCACGCCCAACCGCTGTATACTGAGTGGGAGCAAGACATGACTGCCAATTCCAAAAGGCAGGGGGCAGCAATGGAGAACATCGCTGAGAGCATGGAGCGTGTGGCCCGATCTGTGCTCCACCCTGCTAGGCAGGTGCTTCTCCAGCAGCAGGCGACACGGTCCACGGCCCGCTCGCTCAGGCTGGGCATGGCGGCCTCAGACAGGGCACGCCAGGCTGAAATGTCGTCTCTGCGTCAAGCAATTGCTGCTCACGCAGAAGCGCACATGGATGCCCTGAGGGAGGAGTATGCTTCCCTCAGATCCACTCTGGGTGTCCTTATGATGTCCCAGAGGCAGCAGGCATAGGAGAGGTTTGCACAGCTTGAGCGTACCATCTCGGCTGAGCTACAGGCTTGCCGGGAGGTGCAGCGGTTGTCCAGCCAGGCCTTGCAGGAGGAACTCCGTGTTACACGTGCTACCTTGCAAGAGGAAGCACGTGCATCACGTGAGGTTCTGCATGCAGACCTACGTCACATTGCCACACAGAACCAGGCTCACCCGTCCGGCAGACTTGCTGCCGACGAGGGGCAAGCTGCGGCTAGGCATGGCCAGGCTACTGTGCCATGTCCTCCTTTCCAGGATGAGCCAGACTCGGACGACCATCTATCTCCCACATAGGTCGTGCTGTGCAGGCGTTGAGCCCATGGAGGATTTTTTTTTTGGCTCAGCATCATCGCATGTGGATGTTGAGCAGCACCCTGTACCTCCCCCCTCCTGGGTGCCTCCCTCCCCCCGGGTCGTATGTGGCCATTTTTGATTTTTCTTTTAGTTTAGTTAGTTAAGTTTCTGTTTGATAGCTAGTTTAAATAGGTAATGTAGGTTTTCCATAGTTAGTGTAATTAGTTAATAGTTGAGTTAGTTTAAAATTGCTAGTCTATTGTGCTTTCATGTGACGGTGCGGTGCTTTGTGGCTTTTGAAGGCATCCACTGTCTGTTCCAGCTGGGCCCTTCATGGTTGTCTTGTGTATGTGTTTGCTGCTTGGGGTCCTTGACTCACATATGCCACTCCTGCCTCCCTTATCCATGGGCTCGCAAGGATGGTTCGGTGTTACAGAATTTTACACAAGGGCTTTGGACTGTCATATCTGTGGCATGTCTGGTGCTGTGTGACTTGTGTTGACACCCCTAGTGGGGATGATTTAGGTGTCATTGTCCACTGTTCAGCTTTTGCTAGATGGGTGTGTCATGATTAATGTGGACATTGATTGCTATGCATTGTGTAGTATGTTTCATATCATTCCTGTACACGTGCTTGTTGCAATTCATGCTGTAGATAGTGTTCCACACTTTGGAGGTGAAAGACGGACTGATGGTGTGATTCGTGATGTGACTCTCTGACATGGTCAAGTAATGAGATGCCTGATGAGACACACACAGATGACTTTGAAGCATTAATCATGTGTTTCATGCCCTTTCTGCAGGGGGATGAGCCTCCAGAGCACCTTTGCCAGCAGACATGGCCCATTGGATGACGGAATTCTGGACCCGTTTGTTGGTGCCCACATGCACATGTGTGCACAAGCAGAGGCACAGTGATTGCAGACCCACATCCTAGAACTGCTGACATGTTCCAAGGAACTCCAGGCAAGGTGAGCATCACAGGGGGTCCACGACACAGCAAAGCTTGCACCAGGCGAGTTGCACATTCAGGCTTAGTCACAGCACTGAGGGTGAGCTTAGACGAATATTGGTGTTGAAGCACACAATGCAGCTCAGATGTGTTTGTGGACTGATGGCTGTTGATAGTAGGGTTGTCTGGGACACATGCAGGGGCAGTGGCACATACCCTCCGGTACACCAAGGTCCATTGAGGCACTTGTATCAACCATGTAGCCTTCCGAGACATGGAAAGGGGCAACTCACAGGGACATACAGCAAGGGACATACTCGGGTGCAGTGCATGTCTTTTCCACGTACTTCATGATAAATGCACTGCCAACTTTGTTTCGGTCATGGTGGTACGCAACTTGCTCTGTAGTCATGGCTTGCTATATGGGTCTGTCTGCTTACCCAGGGAACATTGCATGTTGTGTGAATTGTGACACATTGGTGTTCCATTTGCCACGCACCCACCAGCGGCTGACTTACTGCATTGACTGTGTATGACCCGTCACAGGGGTGATGTTATATATGGGTACGAAGCATCGAGCACAGATTGTCTGTTTGTAGAGTAGTTTGTTGCTATGGGGCATGTTTGGTGTTGTGTTTTTGTGTAAATGGCACGTACAGGTTGTTGACTGTGGCTCTCTTTGCAGCATTGCAGTGCTCCTGTAACCGGACCTGAGAGTGTGCAGGCAGGAGGCCAGCACTCAAAAACCAGAGCTAAGTGTCTTGTTCTTTTTCTTACGAACTGCTCTGCATAGGCTTGCTGGGGAGTGTACTGATGCATGGATGTATGTGTGGTTCAATTTGGTATGTTTTTTCTCCCTAATCACCCGTGATCCTATGCAATTTTGAAACCTGTACACTCTACCCGGTGTTCCTGCTTCCCGTGCCTATCCAAGCAACGTTCCCTGACCCTCTTTCCCCACTGGGGTTGCGGATGCCTGTGTAAGCCCCGAACATGCAGGCGCCAAAACCCTAGAGGGGGTGGTTGGTTCGTACCACTCCTGAGCCTGGACTACAGAAGGCCATGACAATGATGTCCAAGTTTGTTTGGATGGTGTATGTTCATGCAGGTTGTACATTTTCGTGCATTCCCTAGTTTCATGTGTCATTCCTCCTCCCCTCTCCTGCCACTCATTCCAGTCATCCAGTGTGTCAACACCTGTCCTGACTGCATATCCCTGAACCTCATTCCCCACCAGGGTCCCAGGGGCCTGTGTGAGTTTGACCTTGCAGGCACCCGGGACATGGTGGGGGTGGTTGTTTCGTGACACTCTGACACTCCCGCGCCTGTACAGGGGACCTGTGACAGTACACATCCATTCATGGTGCATCATCCTATGTCATGTACCACACATGTCTCACATCCTGTCGTGACATTGTTTTGCTGTGCTACCTTGGTTGTTGCATCATTGTGGTAGTACTTGGCCTTTGTGAGGTACTGCTACGTCAAGTCATCTACTGGAGGGTGTTCGGGTTCGTTTTTTTGCCTTGGATTTTGTGATTTTGGAAATGTGTGTGGATTCTGAGGGTTCAGGCATCTTTTTACACACAAGGTGGGAGATGGTGACGAAGGGCAAAGGTGATCCTGTGGCCAGGTGGAATTGAGGTTTGGAGGCTCCATGACCCAGGTGCAGTTGTTCAGTGGGTCATGGTCATTTGTGAGGGAGGGGGGGGGTTGTTGTTGATAGTTGCCTTGCCCTGCAGTGTGATGGGAACTCTGACATAGTAATGGTGGTATCCTATGTACATGTTGTCTTCTGCTGATCAATGCCTGTTCATGTGTTGTGTTTTCCTTTCAGGTGCGAGGGGATAGTTGTGGTTTGACATGCTGGGGTGTACACATGGTGGATGTTCACATGTGATGTGTAGGGAACACTGATGGTCACTTGAGTGCACATGCATATGTGGAGTGCATGTCCTTGCAGAACCACACACTTGCACTCTGATGCACTACATGTACTCCCACCCTTGCATATCCACGTGTACACTGTATGCCTTCTGGTGCCCACTGTGTCCCGGCAGCACATGTTCTGTGACCGATTATGGATCCAGTACATGCCTAATTTGATGTTTGATGTGGTCTGTCACTTAGATGTGATGCTCAGGGTGTGCATCACACACAATGGCTGTTCACTGTGCTGTGCGCTGAGCAGTGTGATGCAGGAGTAAGACACTGCACACATGAGCTGCAGTGTTGATTTTGCAATGCATAATGTGCATGTAGACAGGCATTCATTGTGATGTTACGTCTACGACTGTTGTAATGCATATGGAAATGACTTATTTTGGGTGGGAGATTTTGTTGGTCTGTCATTTCATCTGATTCCGGGTCAGGCAGCAGTGTCCGATGCCACTGTACATTTAGGACATGGCAATGTGTACCTTATTGTTACTGCGTTGGTGTATGGGTATTGCTTGCCATGTCATGTTGCTGTTTGGGAGGGTTTGAGTGACATGACAGTGATGGCCATGGCCTGTTTTGCAGGTGTGTGTGATGCACACCTTGCATGTCCGGGTCATCCGCTTCTCAGAGCAACTAGCTGGGGGTAGATTTCTCTCCGCAGCAGGGCCCTCCCCCTGGAACAGACTTCCGGCCTGACTTGAACTTGAGGGGAACCATCTCCAGTTCTGGAAGCACCTCAAGACCTTCCTCTTTGCTTCTGCTTACTCTCTGCCTCTCCCTTGCAGAATTCTTCACTGGAACTGCACAGGAGCTGCAACTGGGCCACTCTCACCGACCTCGGTCCCTGGCCCAGCCACTCTCCACTTGCACTGCCTCCCTGGCAACCCCTGCACTGCAGTACTGTCTCTCTATCCCTGCAGCCCTCCCTTCCCAGCACTTGTCTGCACTTACCTTTGTAGTTGCCACCAGGCGACCTATGTATTATTTTTTTGGGCTACTTCCCCTGTACTGGACTCCCACCCTTCCCCTTGCACTTTTCCCATTCCCCCTACCCCTGCACTTGCACGATCTCAATGACACCTGGCGTAGTAGTACCGTTCTCTGTGTTCCCTTGTTCCCCCCTCCCTGCCTCATTGCGTCTTGGAATACTTGTGTATGGCCCATATCATGTCATATGTCATATGTGTGCCTTTTGGTCACACAGGATAGCTTGTGTTTAAGTAGCTAGGGATGCAGACGATGTGGCACTTCCATGGCAACTATCTCAGGGTGGTAGGGTTGTGACAGTTGACTGTCTCTTTGTCATCATCGATTGTCACCTGGTATGTGCCAGGCCTGTGTGCACTCCGCAGGGGTGGGAGTTTTGGTGAAAAATGTGGCCACAAGCTGGGTCCGGGCTTCCTCGCCACGTGCCCTGTCCCCTCCCATGGGCAGCGCCTGTGCCTGTGGTTGGGGATGTGGGGGCACCATCATGTCCACCGGGACGCCTTGCCGTGTTGCAACATTGTGCAGGACACATGCTGCCACAATGATCCTGCACACTATTGGTGGTGCATGGAGTAGTTGCCCACCAGAGCGGTCAAGGGAGCGGAAACGTGACTTGAGCACTCCGAATGTGCGCTCCACTATGCCCCTGGTTGCAATATGGGCGGCGTTGTATCTTACCTGGGGTGGTGTGGTGGGGTTCCGGATTGGCATCATTATGTGGTTGCTCAGAGGGTAGGCACTGTCCCCTGGGGAGGTGATAATATTTGAGATTATTAGGGTTTGGATATTTGTCTGTGTGTGACTTGCATGCATGTGCAAGGGCATTTGTACTGACCTAGGAGCCATGTGTCGCCATGCTGCCCAGCTTCCAGGGCCCGGCTCAGGGTGGACATTCTGTATATGAAACTGTCATGGGTGGAGCCAGGGTAGTTTGCATAGACAGAGGTGATGATTCCCTTTGCATCACATACCACCTGTACGTTGATGGAATGCCAGTGCTTGCGGTTTCGGTAGATGTGCTCAATGGCCCTAGGTGGACGTAGGGCCACATGGGTGCAATCTATGGCACCGAGCACTTTGGGGAAGTGTGCCACCCTGAAAAAATCCAGGACAACGGCCTGCCTTTCTGCGGGTGTTCTGGGCATGTATATGTGCCTGTGGACTGAGGGGCGTGCTGTCATGATTGCCAGTACCTGGTGTAGGCAGCGTGACTGCGTGGCCTGTGAGACCCCCCCACTATGGCAGTGGTCCGCTGAAATGACCCAGTGACCAAAAAATGCAGGACATTGAGCAGCTTCTCCAAGGGGCTCAATGCTTGGGAGCAAAGGGTGGGGGATGTGAGGTCATCTTCCCACTCCCTGACCAGGTCTAGGATGATATGGGGTGGAAACCTATACCTGCCATAGACCTGGTCGTCAGGCATCCCAAAAAGGCTTGTCCGTGGTGCGAAAATGCGTGCCCTGGCTATTCTCCTCCTCCTGCGGTGTCCCACGATCAGTGCAGCGACAAATGGGGCATTCATCGTAGCTGTATATACGCATTTGTTGTTTGCGTGCACTTTTATGCTGTGCACGGGGACGCCTCCGCCTGCCTTCGTGTGGGCGGATGCGTTGATGCCTGTGCACGTCTTTTGCCGTGCGCGGGTTTCCCGTATTCGGATACGTGGTAAGACTGTAGGTCCGAGTGTCATCGCGTGTGATCGGAGGGGAGTGAGCGTACACGCGATTGGCCTGGGTACGTGTGTTTCGGGGTGCGTGGGAAGTTCCACACGCGATTAGCCTGGGTACGTGTGTTCCGGGGTGCCGGGAACTTTCACACGCGATTGGTGGAAATCCACATGTGTTCTGTCATCACGTGCAATGAGGGAAAAACCCGCGCGCGTCACGTCACAGAAGCGCTCACGCGCTAAGGGCCTTTGGTCCAGTGAAATCGCATATGCGTGCTGCCGTGCATACGCGCTAAGGGCCTTTCCTCGTATTGCACGCGGACGTGCAGTTTTGCACGTGTGCTTACGCGCATGGGTCCTTTCCTCGTATTACACGCGGACGTGCAGTTTTTCACGTGCGCTGAAATGCCCATGCACGTCTGTATGCGTCACGTCACAGGGGCGCTTGCGCTTGAGGGGCCTTCTGTCCAATGAAAATGCGTTTGCGTGCAGACGCGCTTACGCGCTAAGGGCCTTTCCTCGAATTACACGCTGATGTGCAGATTTTTCACGTGCCAAATCACTCCGTATCAAGCTGGCCACGCGTAAGCACACGGAAGACCACGCTCCTGCCCAGAAGGCCGAACTACTGCCCCCCAGAGCCCCGAGCACGCTCCCACCTGCCATCTGCTGCTACCTGACTGCCTGCTGCCCACGTGCCCTGCCATTTGCTGCCTGCACATCAGCCAGGGGTGCTGTTGCTGTGACCACCCCTGCTGGAACCGAAGACTCCCGACTGGGATTCCATCGCTCCACAGCCCAGCCCCAGGACCCAGTTGCACACCCACTCCTGCCTCTGGGGTTGTCATGTCGGGGCAAACACCATCTGGGAACACTGACAACCCCCGGCCAGAGAGGCAGAGGGGCACCAGCTTCAGTGCCACCAAAGTTGGTGTCCTGGTGGAGCAAGTCCTGGGGCAGTATGATGCCCTCTTCAGAAGTTCCCGCGCCGACAAGGAAGGACGGACTCGGATCTGGACTGACATCGTGACTGCCATCAACGCGGAGGGGGTGGCAGTCTGCGACTTACAACATGTCAAGAAGCGCTGGGAGGACTTCAGGTCCAGGACCCTGAACAAGGCCCGGCGCCTCTTGAAGGCAGCGGATGCCAAGGGGCGCCGGGGCCACTTGTCGGAAGAACAGATGAGGGTCCTGGAACGCATATCCCCAGCGCTCCACATCCAGGTCCTTGAGAGGCAGACCCGTCTGGAGTCGAGCGGTGAGTGTACATGCATCCTGATTGTGAGCAGTGCGTGTGGTGATTATTCAGTAGTGTGCAGGTTGCACATCTGTTTGTATGGGGTCGAGTATGGGTGGGGGTGTACAGGGCCGTGGGGCTGACACATGCGAGGGCTGGAATGTGTGAGACATGGATGGTGCTTGTGTGTGTAGGCTTGCATGCCAAATGCAGTTGTGTGGGCACACATGTTTGGATAAATGTGTATGTAAGTAGACATGTCCGTGATGTCACGCATGTATGTTGTTTTTGGCTGCATTTATCAGCACTGTGTACATGTGCATGTGTGTTTATTTGACAAGGGTGCAACAGTGATGCAACATGGATGCATGTGACAGCGGTATGTGGAAGCCTGATTGGCAGATGTGACATGGATGCCCGTCTGAACACTGCAACACTTGGCAGAGGTGTACACATGCATGCAAGTGTGGTGGTGTGTGTACATGTGTGGTGCACTTCCTGTGTTGCATGTGATGTCTGGCTCAACTTTGGCTGCTCATGCTGTTGTATGTGTATGGATGGTGGTGGCAGTTGCGATATGGCTGTGGTATGGCTCATGTGTGCGAGTTGTAATGACATGTGTGTTGGGGATTGTGATGACATGTCTGAGGTTTGCCAATGCCACTCATGTACAACTGTCATGTGTGTATGTGTCCATTGTACAGTGCCCTGATGCCTGTGTTTTGTTTCTCCCTGTCTGCAGCGTCAACTGATGAAGAGGGCGGAGAAGGTGCTGTGGAGCACAGCGGCGGGGATCCCACCGCCAGCCGGAGACGCAAGGCCCGGCTCCCCTCCCATGTTGTGATCTCGTCGGGGAGTGAGGAGTCCGGTGCCGCGTCCCAGGCCGCAGCTGCTGGGGGGAGGTCCAAGAGGCGGAAGTTGGAGTTGGACTCCTTGGCAGCAGAAGGGGCAGCTGGGACCCCACAGGGCCCAACAGGGGAAGATGGCACGGAGTCATCCAGGTTGGTGGGGGGTTTGGTGGAGGAGGAGGCCGTGCAAGCACCAGAGACGGGGTCTGGAGGTGGGGATCCCACTGGTGCTAGTGGTGCAGTGCAGGACCAGGGACAGGAGGCAGCACAGGCCGCCGCGGAGGTGCCTGTGTGCAATCCTGTCCCTGATCCTGTCCCTGCATCATCTTGCACCAGCAGGGATGCCTACGTCCAGACCCGTTTTCAGGCAGGGGATGAGCTCACGTCAACTGGCCTTCCTCTGCCTGCGGACGTGGCTAACCAGGTCCGGGTTGAGCCTGTCCTGGCTGGTGTGGCATTGCGTCAAAGGGCCATGCGAGGTGACCTGCAGTCTTTTCATGAAGAGACTGCACGTCATCTCGAATGGCTCGTTGACCACGTCAGCCTGCTGGGACAGGTCACCCAGGCCGGATTCCTCTGTCTGATGGGGCTTGCTACGACCCCCTCCTCAACTGGACCCCCTACACGCCAGTCGTCCTCTGTTCCATCTTCCCACCCATCAGTCACCTGGGTGCCCTGTGGAGCTGCCTCTGACGGTGCGGCCAGGCTGGTGGAGGAGGCATCCCTGCCACAGTCGGGAGTCGGACGTCCAGCAGGGGTGGCCATATCTACGACTGCACCCCAGCCAGCGGAGGATGTGCAGGCAGCAGGAGGCAGTGCACGGGCAGAGGCACAGCAGCAGCAGCAACGTGGTGGGAGCCATGAAGGCTCGGGGCCTTCAACATCAGAGGGGCAGGCATCGGCCGGAGGGCAGGAGGACCCAGGACAGAGAGTGTCTTCCGTGTGGCAGCAGTTGGGCCACGCCATAGATGCAGAGCGGCAGCGGGCGGAAGAGGCACGGCTCACAATGGTCAGGGCGGAGAACTCCATGCGGAGGGCCCTGAGGCGGGCCGAGTGCCTCGAGGCAATCCGCAGGGGTTTGGAGGTGGAGACGTCGACGGCCCTGCGGACCCTCGGGGCCATGGAGGAGGACCGCCTCCGGGACATTGAGGAGGAGTTTGATGATGCCCTGGCCCGGGACATCCACAAGTGAGCCGTGAAACTAGCCCGCTGCCCTTGTACATAGTTATGTAGGTAGTGTTAGGTTTCATTTTTGTTTTGATTTCATTTGGACCTTTCGGACATTGGCCACATTTTTGTATATAGTTTATTTTATTAGTTAGTGTAGTTAGATAGGTTTCCTTTCTTTTGTTGGGATAATGGACCCTGGCTTGTTCCCATGTACATAGTTCACTGTTGGATTGTATTGTTTTTCACTTTTTAACCATGGAGCAATGGCTTTCTTTTTTATTTCCCATTGGATTTTGTTTTGTGGACATTGACATTGGACAACATTACTTTGGAATTTTATTTTTGGTTTTGCTTTTTTTCACGGACATGCTTCTTTTAATTTTTGTACATTCACATTTCTGTTTCTTCATTTTTTATTCTATTTATGTTTCCTTTAATACATATTTTTTTTGGTGAACTTCAATGTGTGGTATCTCATTGGTTTCATGCATTTCATGATATGTGTTTTGAGATTCACTGACACCCATTGGGTGTATGTGAGGGAAATGTGTTTGTTTCGGAACTTGCAATTGGTGTTCTGTGATGTAATTGCAAATTATGAGTGGGTGGATGCAATACTCGGGTGGGTGTTTTGCATTTGGAGGCTGACCATAGGGACCAGGGATCTAGATTGTGATGGCATGTTGGGTGGGGAACATGAGTTGCACATGGGTGGGGGCCTGCTGGCAGGTGCCCCACAGTGCAGGGGGGTGGGGGTGGTGGGGAACATGAGTTGGACATGGGTGGGGGCCTGCTGGCAGGTGCCCCACAGTGCTGGGGGGTGGGGTGCTGGGGAACATGAGTTGGACATGGGTGGGGGCCTGCTGGCAGGTGCCCCACAGTGCTGGGGGGTGGGGGTGGTGGGGAACATGAGTTGGATATGGGTGGGGGCCTGCTGGCAGGTGCCCCACAGTGCTGGGGGGTGGGGGTGCTGGGGAACATGAGTTGGACATGGGTGGGGGCCTGCTGGCAGGTGCCCCAGAGTGCTGGGGGGTGGGGGTGCTGGGGAACATGAGTTGGACATGGGTGGGGGGCCTGCTGGCAGGTGCCCCACAGTGCTGGGGGGTGGGGGTGGTGGGGAACATGAGTTGGACATGGGTGTGGGCCTGGTGGAGGCTGCCCCTGCACTGCTGGGGGGTGGGGGTGGTGGGAGACATGGGTGGGGGCCTGGTGGAGGCTGCCCCTGGTGGCTGGGGTGTGGGGGTGCTGGGAGACATCGGTGGGGGCCTGGTGGAGGCTGTCCCTGCACTGCTGGGGGGTGGGGGTGGTGGTGGTGGGAGACATGGGTGGGGGCCTGGTGGTGGGTGCCCCTGGTGGCTGGGGGGTGGGGGTGCTGGGAGACATGGGTGGGGGCCTGGTGGAGGCTGCCCTTGGTGACTGGGGGGGTGGGAGTGCTGGGAGACATGGGTGGGGGCCTGGTGGAGGCTGCCCCTGGTGACTGGGGGGGTGGGGTTGGTGGGAGACATGGGTGGGGGCCTGGTGGAGGCTGCCCCCCGGGGGGGTGGCGGTTCTGGGAGACATGGGTGGGGGTCTGGTGGAGGCTGCCCCTGCACTGCTGGGGGGTGGGGGTGCTGGGAGACATGGGTGGGGGCCTGGTGGAGGCTGCCCCTGGTGGCTGTGGGGTGGGGGTGCTGGGAGACATGGGTGGGGGCCTGGTGGTGGGTGCCCCTGCACTGCTGGGGGGTGGGGGTGGTGGGGAACATGAGTTGGACATGGGTGGGGGCCTGCTGGCAGGTGCCCCACAGTGCTG
Organism: Ambystoma mexicanum; assembly: GCF_040938575.1. NCBI lineage: Eukaryota > Metazoa > Chordata > Amphibia > Caudata > Ambystomatidae > Ambystoma > Ambystoma mexicanum. The sequence goes on along the minus strand of NC_090929.1, from coordinate 766,276,687 downwards.
GGGGGTGGGGGTGGTGGGGAACATGAGTTGGACATGGGTGGGGGCCTGCTGGCAGGTGCCCCACAGTGCTGGGGGGTGGGGGTGGTGGGGAACATGAGTTGGACATGGGTGGGGGCCTGCTGGCAGGTGCCCCACAGTGCTGGGGGGTGGGGGTGGTGGGGAACATGAGTTGGACATGGGTGGGGGCCTGCTGGCAGGTGCCCCACAGTGCTGGGGGGTGGGGGTGGTGGGGAACATGAGTTGTACATGGGTGGGGGCCTGCTGGCAGGTGCCCCACAGTGCTGGGGGGTGGGGGTGCTGGGGAACATGAGTTGGACATGGGTGGGGGCCTGGTGGCGGGTGCCCCACAGTGCTGGGGGGTGGGGGTGGTGGGAGACATGGGTGGAGGCCTGGTGGAGGCTGCCCCTGGTGACTGGGGGGTGGGGGTGGTGGGGAACATGAGTTGGACATGGGTGGGGGCCTGCTGGCAGGTGCCCCACAGTGCTGGGGGGTGGGGGTGGTGGGGAACATGAGTTGGACATGGGTGGGGGCCTGCTGGCAGGTGCCCCACAGTGCTGGGGGGTGGGGGTGGTGGGGAACATGAGTTGTACATGGGTGGGGGCCTGCTGGCAGGTGCCCCACAGTGCTGGGGGGTGGGGGTGCTGGGGAACATGAGTTGGACATGGGTGGGGGCCTGGTGGCGGGTGCCCCACAGTGCTGGGGGGTGGGGGTGGTGGGAGACATGGGTGGAGGCCTGGTGGAGGCTGCCCCTGGTGACTGGGGGGTGGGGGTGGTGGGAGACATGGGTGGGGGCCTGGTGGTGGGTGCCCCTGCACTGCTGGGGGGTGGGGGTGGTGGGAGACATGGGTGGGGGCCTGGTGGATTCTGCCCCTGGTGGCTGGGGGGTGGGGGTGCTGAGAGACATGGGTGGGGGCCTGGTGGAGGCTGCCCCTGCACTGCTGGGGGGTGGGGGTGGTGGGAGACATGTGTCGGGGCCTGGTGGAGGCTGCCCCTGGTGACTGGGGGGTGGGGGTGGTGGGAGACATGGGTGGGGGCCTGGTGGAGGCTGCCCCTGGTGGCTGGGGGGTGGGGGTGCTGGGAGACATGGGTGGGGGCCTGGTGGAGGCTGCCCCTGGTGACTGGGGGGGTGGGGGTGGTGGGAGACATGGGTGGGGGCCTGGTGGAGGCTGCCCCTGGTGGCTGGGGGTGGGGGTGCTGGGAGATATGGGTGGAGGCCTGGTGGAGGCTGCCCCTGGTGACTGGGGGGTGGGGGTGCTGGGAGACATGGGTGGGGGCCTGGTGGTGGGTGCCCCTGGTGGCTGGGGGGTGGGGGTGCTGGGAGACATGGGTGGGGGCCTGGTGGTGGGTGCCCCTGCACTGCTGGGGGGTGGGGGTGGTGGGGAACATGAGTTGGACATGGGTGGGGGCCTGCTGGCAGGTGCCCCACAGTGCTGGGGGGTGGGGGTGGTGGGGAACATGAGTTGGACATGGGTGGGGGCCTGCTGGCTGGTGCCCCACAGTGCTGGGGGGTGGGGGTGGTGGGGAACATGAGTTGGACATGGGTGGGGGCCTGGTGGTGGGTGCCCCTGGTGGCTGGGGGGTGGGGGTGCTGGGAGACATGGGTGGGGGCCTGGTGGAGGCTGCCCCTGGTGACTGGGGGGGTGGGGGTGGTGGGAGACATGGGTGGGGGCCTGGTGGAGGCTGTCCCTGCACTGCTGGGGGGTGGGGGTAGTGGGGGACATGGGTGGGGGCCTGGTGGTGGGTGCCCCTGCACTGCTGGGGGGTGGGGGTGGTGGGAGACATGGGTGGGGGCCTGGTGGAGGGTGCCCCACAGTGCTGGGGGTTGGGGGTGCTGGGAGACATGGGTGGGGGCCTGCTGGCAGGTGCCCCACAGTGCTGGGGGGTGGGGGTGGTGGGAGACATGGGTGGGGGCCTGGTGGAGGCTGCCCCTGGTGGCTGGGGGTGCAGGGGGACATGCGTTGGTGGGCAGTAGTGCAAGTTGACATGTGGGTTGGCTGGTGGGCATGGCCATGGTGGATGGGGTGCCTGCAGGACATGTGCTGGGTAGGCCCCTGTGGTGTGAGCCACCTGCAGGGGCCGTGGAGGCTGTAGAGGGAACACCTGGGAGGACCCACACGTGCAATTCACTGTGCTGCTCCCCGCGCACCCCTGTAATACACGTACCCTGATGAGATTGCGTGTGGAACTTCCCGCGCACCCCTGGAATACACGTACCCTGCTGATGTTGCGTGGGATACTTCCCCCGCACCCCGAAATACACGTACCCTGATGAGATTGTATGTGTGACTTCCCGCAAACCCCCGAAATACACGTACCCCGCTCAATCGCGTGTGTAACTTCACGCGCGCCCCCGAAATACACGTACCCCGCTCGCACAGGCCCAATTGCTGTATGTTGCCACTTTTGTGAGGCGCTGGGACTCTACCGCCTGCCTTCGTGTGGCGGACGTGTTTCAGCTTGTGCGTGTCTTTGGCTGTGCGTGGCTTTGCCCTATTCGATTCCATGAATACGTGTGGTTCGAGTTCGTGTGGGCGTTCCGTCTGCTTCCCTGCAGTACATCCCTTGCTACGCCCTTATTTTTGCGCGTTGTTCCCCATTCCGCGCGTTACGCCCCGTGTCCCCCCCACTTTCTGGTGTATGCGCCGAGGTTGTGCGCTTTCACTGTGCGCGTCGCGCACGCCTTTCGGGATGTTGCAGTAACTTGTGCGCCATGCACGGGTTTGGCGCACATCCCGAGGTGTACACGCGCAGGGACTTCCATGAATCGCACGCGTGCGCGTGCGCCTGTTTTTTTCCGCTTGCGCCTGCTTGCGCCTGCTTGCGCGAAGATTTTCGGCGCACGTTTGTTCCATGAATCGGCCCCTAATTTTGAGTTTGTCGTGGCGCAAAATCCTTGGCTGAAATTCATTTCCCAGTGCTTTTTACAACGGAATGCTCAAAGCTTGCAGTGTCCGCCTGTCCTTCTAACCTCTGTTATCCCGAATAAATACAAGCAGATGTTTATCTCTATTGTTGTGACCAATAGGGAAATATCTGGGCTCACATTGGAGCCAAATAGAAAACATCTGGTTGTTTCAGATTTAGAAGCTATTCAGCCCTACCTTTTGCATAGTAATAAGATAACAGACTGTTGGGCACTGACTAGGGCTCGTTTCAATTTACTATGGCTTAGGGTGAGAACCAAAAACTGGTTGAGTGATGAGCAGTCTACAGTCTGCCCAGGGTGCAATGGGCCAGAAGAAGATCTTCTGCATTTTGTTTTGCTCTGCCCTCTTTACCATTAGATCAGAAAGAGCACTATTGTCCCACTGCTCAAAAATGCTGGCTTCATTCAAGTAAAACCCACTCTGATATTCTTGTTGCATGCAGAAACCATACCAGTTGCATGGGGTTGTCTTGAATTCTTGAGAAAATCAACAGAAAAAGATGCTCAAGGGCAAAATCTGAATTTGCATTTTAATTAATTCTCACTGTTCTTAAATTTTGTATACTGTGATTTCAATTGGTCTGTTGATTTTATCGATATAAGTATTTTTGTAACACTTTTTTAATGTGGGTTTATGGATTTTTTTATCTGAATAAATCTGATGACGAATACCGAGAGGGCTTAGAATATGTATATTTCCACCATTTGATGAAGACGTCATTGAGAGCTTACAAGATTGGGAGGAACTACTCACCAATACCTCACGACAGATGATTTAAAAATTGATTGACAATGCTAAAAAACAACATGACAAACTAATCAAGGATATAGACATAATTACGGAGAACATTGAGATATTGAATATTTCTGAAAAAACTTTCAAAAACTATGAAATACTTGACGCCATTATTGAGAAATGTTCACATGAAATTAAACTTAAAAAACAGCGACAATACTTACGAGATGAGTTAGACTACAAGTTTAAACGGGCGTACACCTTCATCAAACCATCGGGAAGACAACTAAAACCTCAAAATCCACAGAAACTGAAAACCAATCCATTACAAGCAACTACCCCATAATCTTCGGAATCAGAATCTTTCAGTGAATCAGAACAAATATCATTTGATTCCATCCCAGAAGAAGGTCAGGAAACAGAGGACCCACAAAACCCAATTCCATCCTCTTCTACTTTTTTAGAAGAATACAGACATTTCAAGAAAACACGTTCAAATTTAAAACCAAATCTAAAATGGGGTTTTACCACAACAGTCAACACCTCAAGAAAAAGAGGGGTAACAGAGGAACCGGCAATCACCAAAGGAAACAATACAGACAAAAGCAATGGCGTACAAACCAGGTCAATGAATCAACCGAAGAGGAAGACTTAGTAATCAATCTTACAAATCAAACGTTACCGAAAGACCTAATTTCAGTACTCAACAAAGGACTCACTTTTTGTCCAACAAACACATATGATTACTTTGAAACGATCACAGATGTGTACCAATTTTGTAGGAAACTAAAACTGAAAAAATTCTTTCTACACAACACTAAACACAAGACTGCGACCACCAAAGCTATATGCTCAGAACTCTCTTTGGAACATGTGGAAAATACTATCAATCTCTTGAATCTATCAGAAGAAGAGGATACCCACACATTGATTTCCTTTGCACGAGAACAAGATATAACTTTAGGACTTGCAAAACACACTAAACTCAAAACTCGATCCCAATTCACGCCAATCTTACCAACAGAGAATGCCATAGATTTGTTTCAAAAAGCAGTCCAACGAGACTTGAGAAATTTGTACCTAACAAAAACAGAAAGTTAAAATCAATCTTAATTTGAATTTTAATCAAATATCAGCAATTCAAAAACTGAAAGATAACTATGACATTGCAGTCAGAACTGCCGACAAAGGCGGGAATATTGTCCTATTGAAGACTGATGACTACATTCAAATAGCTATTTATCATTTAAATGACACAGCATGTTATCAACTACTGAAAGCAAATCCTATTCAAAAACTACTTGCAGACTGGAAACTGATGAGTTCCCATTGGCATGAAAAAGGTCTGATGACAGACGAAGAATATGAATATATGAATGTTGCACACCCAATACTTTCGACAATCTACTTTATGCCTAAAATATATAAATCTTTCACCATTCTACCACAATGTAGACCTATCATTAATAGCATCGGGTCTATAACCGAAAGAATCTCAGAATATATAGACCATTATCTACAGCCTCTGGCGTCCAGTTTAAGTTCATTCATCAAAGATACCACACATGCACTAAATCAACTAGAAAATAGACAATTTTTGGTTTGTAACGTGGGATGTGACAATACTTTATACTACAAAAAAGGTAGCAGGCGCCCCTCTCTCGAAAGAACAAGGCAGGATAACCTGTTCAGTGGTTATTAACCACATTGAGAGTTCGCAGCCATTGCTTTTTGATCACTGTACCTTCACAGATGGGAAATATCCATTTGCATATCAGTCTTTGTTCCGCCCACAAGGGCAGTCCAGCACTGAAATGCTATGGCAATTCCTCTCTGAACAAGAGTACCACCAGCAACCCCATAAACGTGTTTCAGCCTTGTTGGGCATCATCAGTGAGGTGAAGCTGAGCCTCTCTAAGCACAGTGAGCAGGGAGTCCACGTCTGGCTGCCCCCAGGTAACCTAGGGTGACCATCCCCAAGTTCCTTTCAAAAATACAAAAAAGGTAGCAGGCGCCCCTCTCTCGAAAGAACAAGGCATGATAACCTGTTCAGTGGTTATTAACCACATTGAGAGTTCGTAGCCATTGCTTTTTGCTTACTGTACCTTCACAGATGGGAAATATCCATTTGCATATCAGTCTTTGTCCCGCCCACAAGGGCAGACCACAAGCGAAATACTATGGCAATTCCTCTCTGAACAAGCGTACCATCAGCAACCCCATACACGTGTTCCAGCCTTGTTGGGCATCATCAGTGAGGTGAAGCTGAGCCTCTCTAAGCACAGTGAGCAGGGAGTCCACGTCTGGTGCCCCCAGGCAACCTAGGGTGACCAACCCCAAGTTCCTTTCAAAAATACAAAAAAGGTAGCAGGCACCCCTCTCTCGAAAGAACAAGGCATGATAACCTGTTCAGTGGTTATTAACCACATTGAGAGTTCGCAGCCATTGTTTTTTGCTCACTGTACCTTCACAGATGGAAATATCCATTTGCATATCAGTCTTTGTCCCGCCCACAAGGGCAGTCCAGCACCGAAATGCTATGGCAATTCCTCTCTGAACAAGAGTACCATCAGCATCCCCATACACGTCTTTCAGCCTTGTTGGGCATCATCAGTGAGGTGAAGCTGAGCCTCTCTAAGCACAGTGAGCATGGAGTCCACGTCTGTTTGCCCCCAGGTAACCTAGGGTGACCAACCCCCAGTTCCTTTCAAAAATACAAAAAAGGTAGCAGGTGCCCCTCTCTCGAGAGAACAAGGCATGATAACCTGTTCAGCGGTTATTAACCACATTGAGAGTTCGCAGACATTGCTTTTTGCTCAATGTACCTTCACAGATGGGAAATAACCATTTGCATATCAGTCTTTGTCCCACCCACAAGGGCAGTCCAGCACCGAAATGCTATGGCAATTCCTCTCTGAACAAGAGTACCATCAGCAACCCCATGCACGTGTTTCAGCCTTGTTGGGCATCATCAGTGAGGTGAAGTTGAGCCTCTCTAAGCACAGTGAGCAGGGAGTCCACGTCTGGTTGCCCCCAGGTAACCTAGGGTGACCAACCCCAAGTTCCTTTCAAAAATACAAAAAATTTAGCAGGCGCCCCTCTCTCGAAAGAACAAGGCATGATAACCTGTTTAGTGGTTATTAACCACATTGAGAGTTCGCAGCCATTGCTTTTTGCTCACTGTACCTTCACAGATGGAAATATCCATTTGCATATTAGTCTTTGTCCCGCCCACAAAGGCAGTCCAGCACTGAAATGCTATGGCAATTCCTCTCTGAACAAGAGTACCATCAGCAACCCCATACACGTGTTTCAGCCTTGTTGGGCATCATCAGTGAGGTGAAGCTGAGCCTCTCTAAGCATAGTGAGCGGGAGTCCACGTCTGGTTGCCCCCAGGTAACCTAGGGTGACCAACCCCAAGTTCCTTTCAAAAATACAAAAAAGGTAGCAAGCGCCCCTCTCTCGAAAGAACAAGGCATGATAACCTGTTCAGTGGTTATTAACCACATTGAGAGTTCGCAGCCATTGCTTTTTGCTCACTCTACCTTCACAGATCGGAAATATGCATTTGCATATCAGTCTTTGTCCCACCCACAAGGGCAGTCCAGCACCAAAATGCTATGGCAATTCCTCTCTGAACAAGAGTACCATCAGCAACCCCATACACGTGTTTCAGCCTTGTTAGGCATCATCAGTGAGGTGAAGTTGAGCCTCTCTAAACACAGTGAGCAGGGAGTCCACGTCTGGTTGCCCCCAGGTAACCTAGGGTGACCAACCCCAAGTTCCTTTCAAAAATACAAAAAACGTAGCAGGCGCCACTCTCTCGAGAGAACAAGGCATGATAACCTGTTCAGCGGTTATTAACCACATTGAGAGTTTGCAGCCATTGCTTTTTGCTCACTGTACCTTCACAGATGGGAAATATCCATTTGCATATCAGTCTTTGTCCCGCCCACAAGGGCAGTCCAGCACCGAAATGCTATGGCAATTCCTCTCTGAACAAGAGTACCATCAGCAACCCTATGCACGTGTGTCAGCCTTGTTGGGCATCATCAGTGAGGTGAAGCTGAACCTCTCTAAGCACAGTGAGCAGGGAGTCCACGTCTGGTTGCCCCCAGGTAACCTAGGGTGACCAACCGCAAGTTCCTTCCTTTTTTTTTAAATATTTGTATTTGGTGGGCTGGGTGGGGGTAAGAGGCGTGTTGTTGGCCTGGCTGTGATGATTGGGCACTGCGAGGACCTGGTGTTGTCTCATGGCCTTGCAGGGTGCATTCCTTTCTGCAATACTAAGTAATTGCTACAGTTAAGGGACAAGGGGAAGTTTCTGTGAGAACTAGTCATGCAGGCTTATCTTTCCACAGCGTCTTGGGCCTGTTCAGGCTTCTTTCTCAAGCTTATGTTTTACTGAATGGCCATGCAGCGCTACTGCCATAAATACAAAGTGGTGTCTCTTTATATGTGCATACTAAATCTATGCATCTATAATTTCTGCAATATTGTATCTGTGTCAGTTTTCTCAACACAGGGCTTTTCCCCCTTAGCACCTCGCACGGCTACCTATGGGATTCACCTTACTCTAAATTGCCTAGGGGGGTGGGGCACTCATTTCAATCCCAGCATTCCCCCTTTTGCTACTTCTGCAGTAACAAATTATTCCCCATATTTGTACTTGTTTTGTCTTCTCACTGCAGCTTCATAGGGGGGTGTCCCCTTTATTGACATCCATGCCCTAATGACATGTTGTAAGCTTTCTCCAGCTTGTGCATACTCTTCAGGTGTACATGTCATGTAAATGCAGCCTCCACCCCCTGCCAAATCTACCAATACTTCCTTATAATGTTCTGGGTCTAGAGGAGGGACAATGGTTGTGTGGTACAATAGGTCAACTTCATCTCCATAGGGGACAGGGACCATATGGGTGGTCAGTTTTGTACTTCTACCTCCCTTGTGGTACAAGGTACTTTTGGAACGCCAATTGAAACCATCATCATTGCACTACTAGGCACTGCTTTGGCACAACACCAGAGACCCAATTGGCACGAGCAATAAATGACCAAAACAAACACGATGATGGGCACCAGCATCTACACTGATGTTCCTAGCCCTGATGGGGCCCAACTAAAAACAAGTGCAAACCAGTCTTCCTCCTGGATGCCAGCCTCCTTTTTCATCTCGGCCCCTAGATCATGCACCACAGCGATGGCACTCCTTGCCCACCGCATCGCCGCTCTCTGCCCTAATTTCCAGTGCTATGCGGACGATACCCAGCTCATTTTCAGGCTACCCTCAGCCTCCCCCTCTCCTTCCCTCATCTCTGACTGTCTGTCTGCTATCCAGGAATGGTGTGCCGCAAATGACCTCTGCCTTAATGCCAGTAAGACTGAGATCCTACTCATCGGTACACCCACTCCCTCCTTCCCTGCAGCTCTCTGGCCTGCCTCCCTTGGCTCCCTCCCTGCTCCTACCTGCAATGCAAAAAACCTTGGGGTCATCTTCGACTCCACACTCTCCTTCTCTCCTCATATTTCTGACGTCGCTAAGAAGTCACACTACCAGCTGCACCTCCTCAGAGGTATTCTTCCCTTCCTCTCCTTCCCCCAGAAGCTCACTGTCTCCCGAGCCCTGGTTCTCTCGAAGCTGGATTACTGTAACAGCCTCTACCTTAATCTGCCTGCCTCCACTCTCCGCCCTCTGCAACTCATACAGAACAGAACTGCGAGACTTGTCCTTGGCCTCAAGCCCAGGGACCGTATCTCTCCAGGACTGAAATCTCTACACTGGCTCCCAGTGGCTGCGAGGATAAAGTTCAAAACCCTCTGCATTGTCCACAAGGCCTTCTGGGGCCTTGGTCCTATATACCTTTAACTCTCTCTTCCCAAATATCTTCCTTCCCGAGCCCTTCGCTCATCTGCCTCCAACTCCCTCAGGGTCAGCCGCTTCTCGAAGCAACGAGCTGGGGGTAGATCTCTCTCCGCGGCAGTGGCCTCCCTCTGGAACAGCCTTCCTGCCTCCCTGAAACTTGAGGAGAACCATCTCCGGTTCTGGAAGCACCTCAAAACCTTCCTCTTTGCCTCTGCTTTCTCTCTCCCTCTCCCCTGCTGAACAGCCAATTATTCCTCACTGATACTGCACTGATTCTGCAACTGGACCACTCTTAACGGCCTCGGTCCTGGGCCCAGCCACTCTCCACTTGCACTGATGCCCTGGAACCCCTCTGCACTGCGGGACTGTCTCTGTATCCCTACAGCCCCCCCCTTTTCCAGCACTTGTTCTGCACTTACCTTGCACTTGCCACCAGTTGGCCCTATTTATTTATTACTTTACGCCACTTACCTTTACTGCACTTCCCCCCCTCCCCTTCCCCTTGCACTTTTCCCCCTCCCCCACCCTTGCACTTGCGCGCTCTGAATGACACCTGGCCTAGTAGGATCGTTGTCTGTTTCCCCTTGTTTCCTCCCCTCCCTGCCTCGTCGCACCTTGAAACACCTGTGTATAGGCGCGTTACAAATGCCATATCATATCATATCATATCATGCGACAAAGTCCCATTCTCAGCATCTTCAGAAGGTGGGAATGTGCAACATGAACTCTCTATCTTTTTGCATACGCCACCTTCCATCACCGTCAGCATATCCAGAACATATCTATTCTGCGTCGTCATCAGACTTAGGGTGCGCAGCTCGACTCTTATGACCTTGAACCCCTGGTCGGTGTCATTAGCCAACTGGACCAGTTCCCAGTGCACAATTTGGAGCCATTTGGCATTAGCTCATGCTTGTACACCGGGTAGCAATAAGGATTCAAAAAATGTCTCTCCTGAGGTAAACAACTTGTATTCTTCAGGAATTTCTTCTAGCAATTCTGATAAGTCTTTTGAGAGATAGTTAAAGGTTCTCTTTTTTTTCCACTGCTGGCCATAAGTTTCTTTCTTGGGGAAGAAGCAAAAGTCTGGTAGTGGCAGCGATGGGAAGTCGAAATCACTTCCTTTGGATCATTGAAACTCTGAATCATGTTTGCCGTTGGCTCTATTTTACTGTTTTCTTTTTGTGCTTCCTTGAGGCCCTGTAAGAGTGGTCTTGTGTATGTTGCATAATTCAGAATCCATGCACTACAATAGTTATATAACCCCAAGAATTTCTGTATGTCCTTTGCTGTAACTGGTCCGGGCGTGGCGCGCACTGTTGCTGCCCTGTCAGGGATAATTCTTTTGCTGTCTGCAAAAATGTGCTGTCCTAAATAGAGCACTTCATGATGGCAGTACTGGAAATTGGCCTTGTCAACTTTACACCCTTTACAACAGTTGCAATAGGGCAATGGAGTCTCTGCAATAGTTCTGTTCACTGTCGCTGCACACCAATAAATCGTCTATGTACTGAATTACTGTGCTGGGTACCTGGGTGTTCCCTAGGTCTTCATGCAGAATTCTATTAAATATACTGGGACTCTAGCCGTACCCTTGGGGCAAACTCGTATGTTCATAGCGCTTCCCACCATGTGTGAATGCTGTGAGGTACTGTGAGTCTGGGGCAGGGGTACTGAGAAAAAGGCATTCTTTAAATTGACTACTGTAAAATGGGTCACACCCTTTGGGATACTGCACAAAATGGATGCCGGGTTTGGAACGAGTGGAAATTCTTTCTGAACTACGTCATTGAGGAGACAGAGATCCTGGATCATCCTCCAACTGCCCCTGATGCCTTGTTGATGGGGTACATGGCCATATTGCATGATGAGGCAGAGGGTACTATGATCCCTCAGTGTAATAAGGCTTGTATTGTGTCTCTGATGCCCTCTTCTGCCTCCTGGATATTGGGTGCTGCTTCACCCGGGGTTACACTGCTCTCTCCTTTAGTGCGATTCTTACTGGGGTCACTTCTTTCAGCATTGCTACATTGTGTGAGTTGGTTGTCCATAATTATATTGGGACCTGTTGTAAGTCTGCTTGGCTGAATGAGGGTGGCATGACAACAGCCATGAGGGGGCTCTGTACCCTTCGGTACTGTACCATGATCTAACAGGGACTGCATATTTTAAGTATTATTTCCCCGTCACTGTTGTTGTTCTCAAAACTTTGGCATCTGTCAACTCCTTGAGGGGTACAGTGGCGTTCATGCAGAAAACTGTGTGCCATTGGCATCCCTGAGTATCATTACCTAGGACCACAATTAATTTGGCCAACACTAGTAGCCCCTCCAAATCCAGGGATATTATAGTGCCTGCCACCAGCTATGGGGACACCAGGGGCCGAAAAATGAAATCAGTTAGTACTCTCCAGCAAGTTCTGGTAATATGGGGCATGGCTTGTGCGAGCACTGTAATGCTGTAAATGAACATGTTGGGGTTGATAGGAATTCCTTGTACCACCACGTCATGTGCCGTGGCATGTATCACGAGAATTGCCTCATTGAGGATATGCCAGGTGTTGCTCAGATGATACCGCTGTCTGTAAATGAGATTGTCATGTTCAGCTTGCTTAGCAGATCCCTACTGAGCAAATTGGCAGGAGAGCTCTCAAAATATAAGAGGGGGGCCCTTACGACCTTCCATCGCACCTTTACATCTAAATCTTTTGTGTATGGAGGTGTTAAAACAGCCCCAGATAATCCCTGCGTGTTGAGAGTTGTGCCTGATAATGGGAAGTTACCTTCGCTGATGCACAACTTCTTGGCTCATGAGTCCATCATAAAGATGAATTGTTTGTTCCCTATCTCTTCCCCCACCAATGGTTCCTCTTCTGGGTTTAGGGTCATTGACAGGACTGGATACCCAAGTGCTCTCTGTGGGCTGTCCAAGTCAGGGTGTGTGTCTGTCCCCAGGAACGAGAAATGGTTTCCCCTTGCACCGTACAGCCCTGAAACGGGGCCACTGTGACATTAGCCAGGCCGCCAAAGGCATTCATGTCCCCCGCTTGCTGCATTTTGGGGAGGGGCTGATAATGCTGTACTGCCTGATGCAGGTGCCGCAGTGGAGTGGGACCAGGTATCTGTGTGGGTAGCTACGTGTATGCTTGATGGAACTCGTACAGTATCAAGGACATCCTGGGGCGGACCCTGAGGGGTCCCCTGTGACGGGGGCATCATTTTGCTGGCTGTAGTTATACCCCACACCCTGCCTGTTCCTGCACTTCCCTACTTCACGCATGTCCAACACTGCCCCATACCTCCTCCTCTGAGCCCCATACCCCAAAACCACCTCCTCTCGGTCTTCAATACCCACCTCTGCCTCATTGTTGTTGTCCTTGCCACTGTGGACCATAGGAGTGCGCGTTTCCGCCCCACTCTCCTTGCCCTCTGTTAGGGAAAATTCTCTGTTTAGGTTGAATTTCCTAACCTAGTGAGTCCCCCAGCAGCTTTGCTGGATTTTTGGGGTTTATTTTTTTCTCCTGCCAAGAGTGAGACTCTTTCACCCTCACTCTTGGGCATGATTTGAGTTGTTTCTTTGACTCTAGATATGCTTAATGGGCTATGGGGTCTTTTACTCTATAGGGCTTCATGTGTTTTTGTGATGTGTGTTACACAGCACTCTCAGTGCAGTAACACAGGGGTGTCATAGTGACCCCCCAATATAGACTCCATACCCTGGGACTGACTACTGTCTCCCAGGGCATGTAAAGTCACCATTGACTTTACTAGTCTCAAATTCTGAACAGAACCAGTACAAACCATCATATTGTGGACGTACTGGCCGGGGCAATTCGATTGCCCCGGGGTCTGTTAGTCGAGGGGGCAGGTTCCGTCCCCCCTGATCGAGTTTTGGCTGGTGGCAGTGGATACTACTTTTTATATTCAACCGCAAATATATCTCCATGGGATTTCCCATTGTTCGAGGCTACCAACTTTAATCATTTAATTCCTATAGCCTCGAACATACAGCCGGTTTATTTATTTAATATTAATTCTCCGGTTGGTATTTTTTGCCAGAACTTGGTTCTTAAATGGCGTTTGTGTTCGCTTCTGTGACTCCAACCCAAGTTGAGCCCTTTGTTCCACTTTTTGGCACGCTTCTCCACAGAAGCCCTCCAAAGTGGTGCCGCTCTGTCTGGGGTACTTAGGAGGGGTGGAGGGGGATTTGGGCACCCTGGACTCATTTGCCTCGGCAACTCAAGTCGCACTCTGTCCTGATTGGCCCAATTGGTGAGCCGGCCGGCTCACCACTTAGCATGTTTGAGTGACAGCTAGGCTGAGTGAATGGGGGTTTTTCTGCATAAAAGCAGGGCTTTGGGGACTGGAACTTTAGAAGTCGCCACAGGACCTAAGAATCCGATGAGGGAGAAGCTGAGCCGACCTGCTACGACGACACCACCGGTGGAGCCTGTTAGGGAGAATTCTCTGTTTAGGCTCAATTTCCTAACCTAGTAAGTCCCCCAGCAGCTTTGCTGGATTTCTGGAGTTTGTTTTTTCCATCCTGCCAAGAGTGAGACTCTTTTTTCCCACTCTTGGACATGTATGTGTGTAATTCCTTTGAAATGTCAATGTGTTCGATGGGCTATGGGGTCTTTTACTCCATAGGGTCTCATATGTTTTTCTATGTGTGTTACACCGCACCCTACGTGCCGTAACACGGGGGTGCCCTAGCGGGTCCCCCACCATAGACTCCATACCCGGGGACTGACTACTGTCTCCCCAGGCATGTAAAGTCACGATTGGCTTTACTAGACCTAAATTTACTAACAGAACTAGTACCAACCATCTTATTGTGGACGTATTAGTAGGGGTAATTCGATTACTCCTAGATCTGTTACTCGAGGGGGCACTGTCCCGTCCCCCCTCTTCGAGTTTTGGCTGGTGGCAGTGGAAACTACTTGTTATGTTCGACCCCGAACATAACCCTATGGGATTCGTCCCATTGTTGGAGATTGGCTCTTTTTCTCGTTAATCTCTAACGTACCACCGATCTACTTATCTTAAATAGGTTTATCGAGTGGTATTTTCTGCCAGAACTCGGATTGAAAAATGGCGTCTGTGTTCGTCTCTGTGACTCCTAAACCAAAGGTCGAGCCCTTTGTTCCACTTTTGGCGGGCTCTGTACAGAGACCCTCCAAAGTGGTGCCATTCTGTCTGGGTTACCACAGGGGTGTGGGAGGGGGTTTAGGCACCCTGGACCGAGTTGCCTTGCCAACTCCGGTCGCACTCTGGAGTGATTGGCCCAGGTGGTGAGCCTTCCCGCTCACCACTTAGCATGTGTTGATTGACAGCTAGGCTGAATGAATGGGGGACTTCTGCATAAAAGCAGGGCTTTTGGGACTGGATCTTCAGAAGTCGCCACAGGACCTAAGAATCCGACGAGGGTAACGCTGAGCCGACCTGCAACGACGACACCTCCGGTGGAGCCCTGCTGAGCCGACTCACCACTTCCCGACGACAGAGGAGATCTCCCTGCCGGAGAGTCTCTTCCCCTGACTGGTGGGAACAACCAGTCCCCTTTGCTTTTTATTCGCCTCAGGACGCAGTGGTCGAATTGCCCGTGCAGAGCACCTCGGCAACCGGATAGCCACTACCCCTGTACCACGACCAAAAGGTAGTGCCTTGTGACGGAGCACTCCGCGGCTGGTCTCTTCCCTAGTGGTGCACCGGACTTCCCTTTCCTTCGACGACGAGATCATCTCTACTCTTGGCAAAGACCCGACGTGCATCCACCACCAGGAACAACTGCCCCCGCCGGAGCTGCCCTCCACAACAAGGTACCGTGTCCGCCTGGCTTCCCTTTCGTTCGGTTCGAGTGAGGTGTCTTAATCCTCTCCGTTCCGCTGGGTCGCCTCCAAGCTTTGCTCATTCTTTGTTCTGAACTGGTTCAATCTGCCGATAACAATTTGCTATAAAGACTTGAATGCATCTCCACTAGAGACTTTTCGGGACATCGCGCCTTGCCTCTCTCCGAGTGGGCCTGGCCTCTGAACTTTATGATCTATTGCGATTCTTGCCTTCTTGCCTTGCATTTTATCCGCGTAGGATTGAACTGTGTTGATGTCATAACCTATCTATCTTTTTCTCTCCCTTCCTGACTAATATTCGAGTGTCATCTAGGTTGAGGTATACACCTCTGTCTGAAAATAAGTGGTACCAGTAGAACCTAGAGTTGTCGATATTTTGCTAGGGGGATTGATCGTTTTCTACTTCGTAGAGTAATTGTGTTTGATTTGTTTGCCGTGATTTGCTTTAGTGTTTTCCCTAGATGTTGTGTTATAAATAAATACCTTGATATCGTTACACTAAGCTTCGTTGCGTGTTTGCTTGTCTTGCTGTGAAGAATTGCCCTATTTTGTATACTCCACATACTGCTCAACTTTTCTTGAGAGAAGTCTGACTGCTCAGCCACAGCTACCATGTGAATCTGTGTGGTGCAGACTGCTACCAAGTGGGTTCACCGCCAACGCCTGTAGTCCTAAATCTTTTGCAGTGGTCCCAGAGGGAACTGCACAGGTTTCCGCCTAACACTGGTGTACAGCGGTGGGATTTGTATCGAGTATACAGTTTAGAGTGCTTTTCGACACTGTAAGATAACTAACCACAAAACTTTGCACAAAATGCAACTTTCAAAAAACATGTCTACGATGGAAACTTACAGTCAAGAGTCTTTGTCAGGTGAAAATACTGAGAGTTTGCGAGCTCTCTGTTTTCAAGCGAGTCTTTCTGCAAGAGGCAAGAAGTTAGAACTAATAGAGAGATTGCTGGTGAACCAAAGTCTGGGTACTGGTTCAGAGGAACCAATCTCCCCAGCGAATGTAGACGACAGTAATGGTGTTGATCTGAATCGTAATTCTGGTGATAGCGATGAAGAGGCTGACGAGGACGGAGAGGCTAACGAAACTGTCTCTCCCGCTCCTCTACCTGCCTTACCAGCTGTACCTACGGGGCCCATACCAGGTCCCACAAGTAACCCTGCTTATTTTGAACTTGAAAAAATGAAGCTCGAACTAGAATACAAACGGTTCTTGGCTCAATCTGAACGAAACCAAGAACTCGAGTTCAGACGGATGAATGCCCAGGCTGAGCAGAAGCAAGCTGAGTTGAGACTCAGAGAAATAGAACTTAATCACGAATTAGAGATGAAAAAGTTGTCTATGGAAAATGCTTCTCTCTCCTCAGGTTCCTCTAGGAGCTCCAGTCCCAAAAGACCCCGGATGCCGAAGGAATTAGTGGGTATGTATGAACCGAGGTTGGATGTGTTGGATTGGCTGAAACTGTTTGAATATAATCATGGGCTCCAGGACATCACCGGGAATGCGTTGCTTCCCTGGTTGTTCTCTAGGCTCCCTCCTGTTGCGACTGATGTGGTAATGGAGTTGGGGGAGGCGGATAAGACGGATTACAAAAGTGTGAAACTAGCTTTGATAGCTAGATTCGGGAAGACTCCTTCCCAGTATCTTAAGAGGTTTAGAACCCTCAAAAAGCATGATGGTACCCCTTTGGCTACCTGGGTGAGTGAAGGGTTGAAAAACTTAGAGGGATGGATTAAGGGTTACAAAGTGAACACTTATGAGGGTATGAGAAATCTTTTTATGTTGGAGTCTATTTATGATGCCTGTTCTCCTGAGCTCAGACAGCACTTGGCTGATTCGAAGGAATTGGATTCCAGGGCACTAGCTAAGGCTGCTGACTTGTGGGTTGCCAACAGGGCTACTCATAAGGATTCTGGGGCAACTCAGAAAAAGGATGAGGGAAAACAGCCTAAAAAAGACTCAAAAGAGAATTCGAATAACTCACATTCCAAAGAGGGCCCCAAACAAAACCAGAAGGGTAAGCCACCGGGAAAACCACAGCAGAATAGTGTGTCATCTGGTGCCAAACCAGAAGGAGGTCAGAACAAGCCACCATTCCAGAAAGCATTCGGTAAATGCTTTGTTTGTGGCTCGACTGACCATGTGAAAGGAGATCCCAGATGTAAGGGTAAACCTTCAGGGGTCCAGCTTGTCTCCTTAGCCTTCGCTCCAGAGGTGGAAGTCCAGATGGCAAGTGGAAACTTTCTACTGCTAGCTGACGAACCCATTGGAGTCTCAGCCAGCATTTCTTTAGTATCTCTGGGGTTGTGGGAACAACAGAATTTAGATGTCTATAATTCTATCCCCGATAATACTAAAGAGTATTATAAGGACAGTGTCCAGGTGAATGGTCAGGAGACTCCTGCCATTAGGGACACTGGGGCCAGCATAACTGTGGTGGATAAATCGTTTTTTCAGGCTGAGGATGTTGCTAAGGCACCCAAACGCCTCACCAAGTTAGCTGGAGGGCCTGTGCAGATGCTTCCCCAATTACCAGTTCTCATCCAGTGTAACAACATGACTGTGAAGATACCTGTCAGCATACAGAGTGAGGTACCAGGACGCGTACTGTTGGGTAACAATTTGAAAACTCTTGGAGTTGTATCGCATACTCCCAGACCTCCTAGTAAACGGTTACAGGAGCTAACCAGACCCGCAAGAGAGAGGACCATGCGCGGTACTCTCCAGGAGATGATGAAGAAAGAAATCACTCCTGCTCTACTGGAATTGTCGGCCGCTGTCTCCAAGAAATCAGAAGCGAAGGGGAAACCTAAGACTTCTATCCCGAAACCAGCCGCCAGCATTCCAGTGCAGCCGACACAGACTTCCCCGCGGTTGTCCAACATCACACCCGTAACTCCACCTCCAGCCGAGGCTGAGAGGGAGGTACAACCCTGCGTGGTAGAATTAGACTCTGAGGAAGAGATAATGGAAGGCCAGGAACTCATTGGAGATCTGGATCCTGTTGACCATCCTGAGCTGCAGTCTTTACTGGCAGAAGGTGGACCCAGCAGGGCAGACTTCAGTAAGGGACAGAGAGAATGTCCAACTCTGGAAGGTCTTCGCCATCAGGCAGAAGCTCAGGCTGAAGGGCAAGAACCTGGGAAATACAGGTTGCACTGGGAAGATGGCCTCTTCTACAGTGAACCGACCGAGTCTGCACCTGGAGACTACAAACGACTTGTAGTACCCCAAGAGAACAGACCACAGTTCTTGCAGTTAGCCCACGAGATTCCTTTGGCTGGTCACTTGAGTTTCAAAAAGACTAAGGAAAGGCTCTCGCTCTACTTCTATTGGCCAAAGATGGGGGCCGAAGTAGAAAAACACTGCAGGAGCTGCCACACCTGCCAGATCTCTGGTAAGGTTGGATCCAAGAATGTGGCACCATTAGTGCCTCTCCCAGTTGTGGGAGTCCCATTTGAGAGAGTAGGGATTGACATTGTTGGTCCCCTTGATCCTCCAACCTCCTCAGGCAACAGGGTTATACTTGTTGTAGTAGACCATGCTACTAGGTATCCTGAGGCAATTCCTATGAGGACTGTTACAGCTCCGGCTGTGGCTAAGGCCCTCCTTGGTATTTTTACCAGGGTCGGGTTTCCGAAGGAAGAAATCTCTGACAGGGGGTCAAACTTTATGTCCCACTACATGAAAGCCATGTGGAAAACCTGCGGAGTAACTTACAAGTTCTCAACGGCTTACCACGCACAAACCAATGGCTTGGTAGAACGGTTCAACCGAACCATGAAGAGCATGATAGGTGCTTTAGAGGAACCCCTTAAGCGTAAGTGGGACATTCTATTGCCATGCCTTCTCTTTGCTTATAGAGAAGTCCCTCAGGAGGGAGTAGGTTACTCTCCCTTCGAACTACTCTATGGTCATACCGTCAGAGGTCCGTTGGCCCTGATTAAGGAGGGGTTGGAGAGTGCTCCTTCCCCCAAGCCAGTCAGAGTGACTGACTATGTGATAGGTCTCCGGAGGAGAATGTCGCACATGATGACGGAAGCAAGCGATAACTTGAAAGCTGGACAAGCATTGGTCAAGCACTGGCACGATCAAAAGGCTAACATGGTTGAGTTCGCTCAAGACCAGCTCGTTCTCGTTATGATCCCAACAAGGCAGAGGGCCTTGCAAGATAAGTGGATGGGACCCTACCGAGTAGTGGGTAAACTCGGAGAGGTTAACTATCTGGTGGACTTGGGCAATCCCAAGGAGGCTCCGACAGTCTTTCACACCAACCGACTTAAAGCGTATGTCTCGCGACCTGATGTAGGAGCGTTGCTTCTAGCATCATCCGAGGAAGAAGAAGAGAGTGAAGCTCTTCCGGATCTCCTCAGAGGCTTACCTTTAGATGAAAAAATTGAAGGAGTGAATCTCTCCTCCAACCTGACACCCGAGCAACAAGAAGAGTGCAAATCTATGTTGAATCAGTTTGCATCTCTTTACTCGCTTTCACCAGGCTTGACCCCTTGGGGCCAGCATGACATACTCACTGGTGACTGTCTGCCGGTCAAAAGCAGAGGATACCGCATGTCAGAAAACGTACGAACCCACATCAAAGGTGAGGTCAGCAAGATGCTTGATCTCGGGGTAATAGAGCCCTCTACTAGTCCATGGTCTAGCCTAGTTGTGTTAGTACCAAAGGCCGGATCTAGAGAACTTAGATTCTGCGTGGATTATAGAGCTCTTAATGCAGTCACCAAGACTGATGCCCACCCTTTGCCAAGAACAGATGAGTTGGTGGATAAACTTGGCGCCGCCAAGTTCCTCAGCACATTTGACTTGACGTCAGGCTATTGGCAAATAGCCCTGACAGACCATGCCAAGGAGAAAACTGCATTTTCTATCCCTGTTGGCTTATACCAGTTTAAGGTGATGCCTTTCGGACTGAAGAATGCACCTGCTACGTTTCAACGGATGGTAAACCAGGTTCTGAATGGGATGGAGGACTTCTGCATGGCATACTTGGATGACATCGCAGTGTTCAGCAATTCCTGGGAAGAACATGTAACCCACCTGAGAGATGTTTTGCAGGCTCTTGGACGAGCCAATCTGACCATAAAGGCGAGTAAATGCCAAATTGGACAGAGTAAGGTAGTCTATCTTGGGCATGAGGTAGGCAGTGGAGAAATAAGGCCTTTGCTCAGTAAGATTGAAGCTGTGCAAAATTGGACAACACTGACTACTCAAACCCAGGTGAGAGCCTTTCTAGGCCTCACTGGGTATTACAGGAATTTCATAGAGAACTATGGGACCATAGCTTCTCCACTGAATGTCATCTCCTCGCCCAAATTCCCTAAAAAGGTTAAATGGAACGAGGAGTGCAATCAGGCTTTTGAAAACCTGAAAAAGGCTCTTTGCCAAGCCCCCGTACTCAGAGCTCCTGATTACCGCCAACACTTCATTGTGCAGACAGACGCTTCCAATGTAGGGATAGGTGCCGTACTCAGTCAACTGGATGGGAAATGTAGGGAGCACCCCGTTTGCTTCATCAGCCGCAAGCTGAAGGATCCTGAAACAAGGTGGGCAACAATCGAAAGAGAGTGCTTTGCTATCGTGTGGGCTCTGAAGAAGTTTAGGCCGTACTTGTATGGTTCTACTTTTGTTATTCAGACTGACCACCAACCCTTGAGATGGTTAATGCAAATGAAAGGGGAAAACCCAAAACTATTGAGATGGTCGATCTGCCTGCAAGGGTTTGATTTCACCATTGAGCACAGGTCAGGGTGTCACCACCAAAATGCTGATGGTCTCTCTAGGATGTATGTCATCGACTAGAGGTATGAGATTCATCCAGGAGTGGATTAAATCCTCCTGTCCCTTAGTCTGGGGGGGGCAAGTGTTAGGGTGAATTCTCTGTTTAGGCTGAATTTCCTAACCTAGTGAGACCCCCAGCAGCTTTGCTGGATTTCTGGAGTTTGTTTTTTCCATCCTGCCAAGAGTGAGACTCTTTTTTCCCACTCTTGGACATGTATGTGTGTAATTCCTTTGAAATGTCAATGTGTTCGATGGGCTATGGGGTCTTTTAATCCATAGGGTCTCATATGTTTTTCTATGTGTGTTACACCGCACCCTACGTGCCGTAACACGGGGGCGCCCTAGCGGGTCCCCCACCATAGCTCCATACCCGGGGACTGACTACAGTCTCCCCGGGCATGTAAAGTCACCATTGGCTTTACTAGACCTAAATTTACTAACAGAACTTGTACCAACCATCTTATTGTGGACGTACTATTAGAGGTAATTCGATTACTCCTAGATCTGTTACTCGAGGGGGCACTGTCCCGTCCCCCCTCGTCGAGTTTTGGCTGGTGGCAGTGGAAACTACTTGTTATGTTCGACCCCGAACATAACCCTATGGGATTCGTCCCATTGTTGGAGATTGGCTCTTTTTCTCGTTAATCTCTAACGTACCACCGATCTACTTATCTTAAATAGGTTTATCGAG
The DNA here is from genome assembly GCF_040938575.1 of Ambystoma mexicanum. Taxonomy (NCBI): domain Eukaryota; kingdom Metazoa; phylum Chordata; class Amphibia; order Caudata; family Ambystomatidae; genus Ambystoma; species Ambystoma mexicanum. Next base: position 766,254,822 of record NC_090929.1, on the reverse strand, counting down.
TGGTATTTTCTGCCAGAACTCGGTTTGAAAAATGGCGTCTGTGTTCGTTTCTGTGACTCCTAAACCAAAGGTTGAGCCCTTTGTTCCACTTTTGGCGGGCTCTGTACAGAGACCCTCCAAAGTGGTGCCATTCTGTCTGGGTTACCACAGGGGTGTGGGAGGGGGTTTAGGCACCCTGGACCGAGTTGCCTTGCCAACTCCGGTCGCACTCTGGAGTGATTGGCCCAGGTGGTGAGCCTTCCCGCTCACCACTTAGCATGTGTTGATTGACAACTAGGCTGAATGAATGGGGGACTTCTGCATAAAAGCAGGGCTTTTGGGACTGGATCTTCAGAAGTCACCAGAGGACCTAAGAATCCGACGAGGGTAACGCTGAGCCGACCTGCAACGACGACACCTCCGGTGGAGTCCTGCTGAGCCGACTCACCACTTCCCGACAACAGAGGAGATCTCACTGCCGGAGTGTGTCTTCCCCTGACTGGTGGGAACAACCAGTTCCCTTTGCTTTTTATTCGCCTCAGGACGCAGTGGTCGAATTGCCCATGCAGAGCACCTCGGCAACCGGATAGCCACTACCCCTGTACCGCGACCAAAAGGTGGTGCCTTGTGACGGAGCACTCCGCGTCTGGTCTCTTCCCATGTGGTGCACCGGACTTCCCTTTCCTTCGACGACGAGATCATCTCTACTCTTGGCAAAGACCCGACGTGCATCCACCACCAGGAACAACTGCCCCTGCCGGAGCTGCCCTCCACAACAAGGTACCGTGTCCGCCTGGCTTCCCTTTCGTTCGGTTCGAGTGAGGTGTCTTAATCCTCTCCGTTCCGCTGGGTCGCCTCCAAGCTTTGCTCATTCTTTGTTCTGAACTGGTTCAATCTGCCGATAACAATTTGCTATAAAGACTTGAATGCATCTCCACTAGAGACTTTTCGGGACATCGCGCCTTGCCTCTCTCCGAGTGGGCCTGGCCTCTGAACTTTATGATCTATTGCGATTCTTGCCTTCTTGCCTTGCATTTTATCCGCGTAGGATTGAACTGTGTTGATGTCATAACCTACCTATCTTTTTCTCTCCCTTCCTAACTAATATTCGAGTGTCATCTAGGTTGAGGTATACACCTCTGTCTGAAAATAAGTGGTACCAGTAGAACCTAGAGTTGTCGATATTTTGCTAGGGGGATTGATCGTTTTCTACTTCGTAGAGTAATTGTGTTTGATTTGTTTGCCGTGATTTGCTTTAGTGTTTTCCCTAGATGTTGTGTTATAAATAAATACCTTGATATCGTTACACTAAGCCTCGTTGCGTGTTTGCTTGTCTTGCTGTGAAGAATTGCCCTATTTTGTATACTCCACATACTGCTCAACTTTTCTTGAGAGAAGTCTGACTGCTCAGCCACTGCTACCACGTGAATCTGTGTGGTGCAGACTGCTACCAAGTGGGTTCACCGCCAACGCCTGTAGTCCTAAATCTTTTGCAGTGGTCCCAGAGGGAACTTCACAGGTTTCCGCCTAACAGAGCCCTGCTGAACCGTCTCACCACTTTTCCCAATGACAGAGTAGATCTCCAGCCCGGAGAGTCTTCTTCCTTCGACTGGTGGGGATAACCAGTCTGCTTCCTTTTTCGCTTCCTGGAGCATCTCGTGGCCGTCTTGCCTGTGCCAAGCACCCCGGCAACCGGGATACCACGTTTTACCACTACCGCAAATCAAAGGGTAGTTACTTTAACCGGAAAACTCTGCGGCTGGTTTCTTCCCTGGCAGTGCAACGACCTTCATCTTTCCTCCACGTCCAGATATTCTCTTCCTCTGGACGACGCCGCGACTTGCACCTGCTGCCAGGAACAACTGCCCCCGCTGGAGGATCCTTTCCACATAAGTTACCGTGTTCCACTTGGCTTCCCTTGCAACCGACTGTACGTGGTAGATTTAGCCCCCGGCTTTCGAACCTGGGTTAGCCTGGGACACCCTGGCTAAACTTTTCTGAGTCTAACTAAAACCTTTCTGAACTCCCTGCAAGACTTTTTAAGCCTGTTGTCATTGTGTGATCTTGGGTGCATTTGTGCCCTGCTCTCCCCAAGAGTGGGCCCGGCCTATGGACTTTGGCTGAGCAGTAACTTTTGACTTTCCTGCCTTGCTTACGAGTGCCTAAGTATTAGTGTGGTGTATTTTCCTAAATTCTGCCTTTTTCCCTCCATTTTTCGTTAACTTATTGGAGTGCCATCTATAGTTAAGCGCTCACCTCTTTCTGGAAATAAGTGGTGTTAACTAAGACTTGTCTGATAAGGAATAAGGGGTGTATATATAATAATAGTAACTGTGTTGAGAGTGATTTACAATAATAGTGCTGGAATGTTTCAACCAATGTGTTTTTAAATAAATAATGATATACCTTGATACCAAAGCTCTGGTCAGTGTTTGCTTGTGCTATTGTGCCTGAGTGCCTATTGTGTATATTTTGCATACTGCCTAACTCTTCTTGAGGGAAGTCTGACAGCTCAGCCACAGCTACCAGGTAAATCTGGGTGGTACAGACTGCTACCAAGTGGGTTTACTACTAACACCTGTAGTCCTAAATCTTTTGCAGTGTTCCCAAGGGAACTGCACAGGTTTCTGCCTAACTCCCTCCTTCAGCCCACACCACAGCTATTCAAGCATTTGGAGCATTAGAGACATGCCCTCCCTCTTCCATTGGTGTCACTGTTGGCCCTGTCACCACTAGAGCTACTCAGCTAATTTATTTTGCACTAGTTTCTCTTCCTCTACCTGTCGCCTCTGAACTGTTTCCTTCTCGCGCTCTTTTATTCTCCTACAGTGGTGAACTATAATGGTTTGAATCTTGGGCCATGCCTTCGCTTCAATCCCTGTTATTTTATCAAGCACTTTCTGCACCTCCTTGAATAGGCACTGTTTCACTATAAAATAGAAAAAGGGAGTTGATTGGTCCCAGGTGTTGCCCGTTTCTGCCCTCACATCTCTTGGACCCCGAGGATAAATTGTGTGGCGCCTTCATCATCCCCCTATTGTACAATGTATAATGGACTGTAAATCTGGAGTGTATGGCAACGCTTGCTGCAGTGCATCCCATACCCTTGCTCTAATCTTTTTGACCGAGGCGCCATCCTGGATGTCTTTACTTAGTGTTACTCCCAGGTACCCCGCCTCCACCCACACATCTGCAGCTTGGTCCACAACTGCTGCCACCAATAAGCTTTTAATGTCTCCTATTGCCAAGGGAACCCCTGCTGTGTTTTTTGCAAAAGCATATATCCATTTCCCCACACCTGCCGTAAGTGGTGGCAGGGTCTTAAGGAGCGTATTCTTGTCCATGTGTGCCCATGGTACATATTGTGGTCTCCCTGCTCCCTTGTGTATCAGTGGCATTTACATTCTCAACTGGCTTTTTCTGCCCTTAGTCACACTTCCCTTTTTTCTTGCTAATGCCATCCTGCCGAACCTGTTCTGCGACTCCTTCTTCCTCGTCATCATCAAATTTGCTCCACTGGTCTTCACCTACCCTCCATGACCTACTTTCCTGAAACCCAAGTTGGCTGTCTCTCCATCACGCTGTACGTCGACGGTTCTTATGGGTGCATTGTCTATTCTAAATAAGAAGTCTTCGGATTTCTACTTGTTTCCCAGCGTTTGCAGTGGTGTATCTGTCTTTGTTACGTCAGGTGCCACCCGTAGCCTGGCTAACTCTGTGTTGATGCCAGTGCTAGTTCTAGGTTTCTTGTGCTCACCCAGTGTGTGTGCTTACCTCCAGATGAGAGCTATAAGGTGGAGTTGGGGCTGTGGCTGGTGTCGCTACAATCGTGCTAGCTGATACATATGTTGGGTGTGTGTACCCCTCTACATGGAAGGTTGCTAGTGGATATATTCCCTTTCTCCCCCTCAAGTTATTCCTGTCTTCTGTCAGGCCTGTATCTTTACTACCGTCATGTGATACTGTTTCCCCATTGTGATCCTTTGTATCCTCACACATTTTCCAGAGGTTCAATACTTCCATTCTATTCTTCAACGGTCTCCCCTTATATTTTGCTGTCAAGAAGGTAGATATGTGTACTAACACGTTTCTGTCAAAGGAGCCCTCATCTGGCCAGGAGAGGGTCATCCCTCCTCCTCTAATCTCAATAAACCCACTGGTTGTGATACTTCTTAATCTTCTCACAATACAAAGGCAGGGCCTTGCACATGTGCTCTATTGGCATGTCTCCCCCATAGCCACGTCTCCCGTGTTTCTAGTAGTGGGGCTGCGCCTATGCTGCTGCACCAGTTATACAATAGTTTGTCCAAAAAAAATGCAGTTCAGTTTCGTTAACAATGCAATTTAACCCCAACAAACATCATTGTTCCAATCCCCCCACCCCTCTATTCTCCGTTAGGGTCTTTTTGTTCACACACACCACACCTTCCTCACACACCTACACACACTACCCATGCACACGCCTCCTGGGCCTCCTCCTTACACCGTAAAATATACTAACAAAACAAACTAAAATAACAAACAACAACCAATTCCGAAGCTCTCTACTTATACGGAGCTCCAATGTATTTTCCTCTTTTCCCTTGTTTAAACAATTATTGTGGTGCCACCTTCTCCCCTCACTCAGGAAGGTTCCCTCTCTTCCATTTTCCTTTTACTTAATATCCTTAAAACATTATTGAAAAAAACAAAAAATCAACACACTCCAAAGGCATGCCACTCTGCCAATTTCAATCGCAGGGTGTTCACACTGTTCACATTTCTCCATACATCCAACCCTACTTTGTTATCCCTTACTCACATGCACGTGTTAACCTGAATTCCTCCGTTCACAGTGTTCCAACACCGGCCTGGACCTCTCCTTGGGGCAGCACCCCGCTCCAAAGAGCCGGCAGGATTCTGCAGAGACGGCTCCTGCAGGGCCACTGGGGAGTACGCGTTTTTGGGGCTGGTCACTGTAGGTGGGTGCAGCCCTTCCGTAGAGGTCACCTGGATACCTCTGCAGATATGGGGGCACTGGGATCATGTCAGCAGGGTCACCAAATGAAGGCAAGTCCATGTTACGCTCACGCCAGAAACTATACAACCCTCCAAAGAAAAAGGCCAAGAGATTGCATGCAAGGATTCCAAGTTTTAATTGTACAAGTAAAGGGTTCAGCAGAGGACTCTGCTGCTCGAGAACACTCTGCCTAAATCACCATCATCCGTAAATTATAAGAGTCAACATCATCACTAAGGACGTCATCCATAGGGTCTAAGCCCGCACAGCTGATTGGTGAGACATTACATATGATCCTGCTCATGGGGATGCCAGGCTATGATTGGTTCTCATCTGTGTCGTCTGTCTCTCCCTACGTGGATCAGCTGTGCTCATCTTTCCAGGGACTGAAGGTCAAGCGCTTCACACGTTGCTGTTCCAAGGCTACTTCTTTTGAGTTAATCCTATTACTACATCACTATGGCATGCACCTGCAAGGCTTATGAACTGGCACCAGGGACAAGGGAAGAAATGCAATCATGCTGACCCATGCATTCTGTGCTCTGGATGTATCACACCCTTTGCACCCAAGTCTCCCACCCTCGTTCTGATCTATAATGTATCCCTCCCTGTACCTCATACTACAAAGGGTGTTTTTGTGGGACAAGGTGAAATGGTCGCACATGTTCAGCTCTTTTATGACCATTGGTTTTATGGCTGATGGGCTGGGGTCACTCACAATCGTGGAATGCAGGGGCACTTGGACTGGGTCAGTGGTGGGTGTCATTACTCCAAGTGGGCTGAGTGGGGGTTAGAGGCCTGTTGTTGGCCTGGCTATGATGAATTGGCACTGCAAGGAGCCTGGTCTTGTCTCATGGCCTTGCAGGGCGTATTTCATTCTACAATACTAAGTAATTGCCACAGTTAAGGGACAAGGGGAAGTTTCTGTGAGAACTAGTCATGCAGGGTTATCTTTACTCAGCGTCTTGGGCCTGTTCATGCTTCTCCAACAAGCTTATGTTTTACTGCGCGGCCATGCAAGGCTACGGCCATAACTAGGAAATGATGTCTCTTTATATGCATGCACTAAATCTATGCATCTACAATTCCTGCAATATTGTATCTGTGTTGGGTTTCTTGACACAGTCCTTTTCCCCCCACCTATGATACTCTAAAATGCCTAGGGGGGTGGGACAGACTAATTTCCATCGCAACATATTCCATAGAGGTTATGTTCTTGTTCTTTTGTCACTTCTAGGCTTGTGTCGAACAATATATGATGTTTATATACTCTAGACTCGGACCGTTGCAGAGGGAGCATAACAGTGGTTTTCATATCCTGACCAAAGTACCACTGAACTAGCCCTTTACCGTTGGTACTCCATCTCCATAAACAGTCCACACTGTGCATTGCATCACTGTTTGTGCTCCAAACATGTCCGGGCCAATGCACAGTGCTGTTAAAAAGAGAACATTGAGCAGGAGCACTCTCAGTTGAATTTTTACATTGAGTCCAAACCTAATTTGTACTCGTCGCAGTTAGGAAAGATTTCTCTTTTTTAGGCAACCGTCACTCCATATTCTATGGACCCCAAAACGTTTTGCTTCTGTTTTTGACCCTGTCCTGACTTTCTACAGAAAAGTGAAGCTTTCAACTTTCTTTGACCTTTTTGCTAATTTGTTATGGGGTAAGTACCTAGTCCTTCAGACTGTCAGTACTAGGAAACCATGTTTCCCGTTTGTCTTTCACTTGTTACCTGTTTGGGTTTCATATTGCACACAGTATCTTTCAATGCTGTGTTATTGGAATCACGTTGTATCACCCTAGACTTTTTTAACAAAGGGATTTTTGGATACTTTGTAATTATTATTTTTGCAGTTCCCAAGGATAATATCATCTGCCACTATTGTGAAATGAAACATTCTATATATAAGGATTTGCAGAGGAAAGTCAGAATGAAGAAAGCAGAGGAGCTAAAAAAACACAACTGATTAAGCAAAAAGGTGTTTTTGAGTTGAAAATAATAAGAATCTGAATGGGCAACCTTAGCTAGTTATAAAGTTGCACAGTTTATTGTGAGGTTAATGCAACCTTTATTGGCTGCCTGAAAGACACTTGGGTGAGAATGCTGTCCATTTGAAAAACAATCATATTATACAGCAGGAGGCAGTATGTGCAAAACATTTGCAATTCAAGGAAGTCATGGACTTCATTGTGAAAACAGTTAGTTTTATCCATGAACGTACTTTAAACCAGAGATTGCTTCAGGCATTTTTAGAAGAGGCAAAGACAGATTATGTTGATGTCCTATATCACACAGATGTTTGATAGCTTAGCTGTGGCAATGTTCTGAGGTGATTTTTTGATATTGGCTGCAAATAAAAGTATTCCTTGAGGAAAAGGGAAAGGACATGTCTAACATGCAAGATATTGGGGGTCATTCCGAGGTTGGAGGTAAGGGATTACCGGCGCCTGTAAGGGCACCGATGGCGGTAATCCCTTACCTCCGTATTCCGAGTTCCCTTTGCGGGTCCCTCTTTACCTCCTGCTTTTAGCAGGAGTAAATTACGGGACCCGCAAAGTGACCTTGGAGTAAATTACAGCACCGTTATTTACGGTGCCGTAATTACCTCCTTCCCCATTCCCATTGAGCCCTATGGGGGCAGAAATGGGGATGGGGAAGGGCTATAGTGAATGGGGAATTACCGGTCCATCCAACCTTGAAATGGACCGGAAATTACTCCATTCACCATGCCGGTATTCCATGGAGTAAATAGCTCCATGGTTGCCAACCATGGAGCTATTTACTCCATGGTGTAGTCCTAACTCGGAATGAGGGCCATTGACTAGGTTACTGAGTTAACTTTTCTGACTGACCTGACAGGCCACTTGAATGACTTACATTTAAAGTTTCAACTAAGCCAAAATCTAATCTCTGATTTGTTTGAGAAAGTTTGTGCTTTTGAAATAAAGTAAAAACCTCTGGCAGCCAAATAGAGAAAGGGATGCTTGTACACTTCCTCCATGTGCAGAGTCTTTTCCCCATGAGAAGTATGTACAATGGCATTCACATGTGAAGTTCCTGACTGAATTGCAGGTTGTTTTTGGGAATCGTTTCACACAATTTAAATTCCAACAAGCCTCTTTTTAACTTTTTGAAGATGCTTTCTCTGCTCATGTTGAAAATGTGCCACCTTGTCTTCAGCTCGAAGTGATTGAACTTCAATGTTGCACTGCCCTCAAAAATAAATACAGAGAGATGCTTTTGTTAGGCTATTACCAGGCTCTGAACACTCTTCCATTTCCCAATCTGTGCTGGGAAACATTAAAGATAGTGTCCATGTTTGGCAGAAACTACATTTTCTAGCAAGTATTCTCTCAGTTTAAATTACATAAATCCAGTCTAATGACACAACTCAAAAATCAGGAACAGTATCACATTTTCCTCATGTAGAGTCTGCAAATATGTTGTGTAGCCTCCATGTGGTGTCAGGACATGGTAGTATTCATAGCAATGTGTTCTCAATGTTTACTTGGTGTAATCCCAAAATGTTACCTCATTGTGCTTAAAGCTTCACAATGGTTTCCTTGCTTGCACATAGTGTGGCAAATGCAAAATATATTACCTATTTTAAAAAAAATGCAGTGTCCTCTTACTTCTGTGTGTCTCATGCTCAGAAATGGGGGGCCACCCCTTTGAGCTTAGACATCCAAGAATTCCGTTGCTGATGTCCTGTTCCCCTCACCAATTTGGGGTCCTGAACATGTCTGACAGCTGTTGGTGAGAAATTGTACTGGAGGGGTGCCTTGTGACATTGTTGATTGAATGCATTGCTGGACTTGGCTCAAAGGTGGCCATAGTGTGTCATAAAATCAATGTCTATGTTCATATTGCTATATTTTAGGTTATTTATCGTAGGTACTTGAGCTCCCACGTCCTTCTGTATGCGGTATTTGGGTTGCCATCTTTTAAAACCATGAATGATGGTTCCTGCAACTAATGCCCATTCTGTGCGAAATGTCTACCCACTGGTGTTTCTGTTTTGTGGTTTGAGATGTGTATCTATGTTGCATCATGCTTTCATGCAGCCCTTTGGAGGGCTCACCCCCTAGTTCACTTGCATGCACTTTTTTGCATTGGATGAGATATACAACATTGGACAATCTGCAGCTGTATGTACCGTGTATCTTTATTGTTTGGTTCTTTGGGGTTGTTATGGCAAAATCAGTGTAGATATTTTGGCATATGTTGCTTCTCCTGATGTTGCAAGGGAAAGTTCCAGGTCATCTTTGTTCTTAATCTAGCAGAAATAGACTCACGGACACCCTTGTTTCCGGACCGGCAAACTATGTGTTTGCCTGCCGTGGCTGCTGTGCTCGACAGGTCTGACCTTGCTGGGTGCAGTGGTCACAGTAGGCAAACCCTTCACGGAAGCACCGGCACCATTTGCAACAGTTCCCGTGCTTCCATGTCTCCAATCCCATAGAGTCCCATAGCACTCTATGCGAATGGGGACTTACAATTTACTGGCGCCCGATTTCCTGGGCTGCCAGACTCATAATGAGCCGGTGGCACCAGGAAGTCAGGCACCGATAAATGATTACAGGACCGGCAGCAACCGGCCGGTAGCACCAGCAGGATTATTACCAGATCCGTAATGAGGCCCATGGTCTTCTTGGAGAACTCCATGATGAATTGATGCATCAGTAGAAGCAATCTAGTGATTCATGAAATTGTTTAAGAGAGTCTTTGCTGTGTTTCCAAATCAAGAAGATGTTGTCATTGTTCTGTAGGTATCTTAGTGGTTTCAGTGGTTGCTGTAAGAACTCCTGTTCCAGGTCTGCCATGAACAGGTCAGCATACTGATGTGCCATTCTTGTGTCCTTGGCCATTCCAGTATTTTGTAAGAAGTGTCAACAAATGAAGCAGAAATTGTGGTGTGTGAGTATGAATTTCATGAGATCTGTGATAGCTGTGGTTCTTGTTCACTTTTGTAGGAATTTTTGCATGCCACATTTCAATCTTCATGTGGAATGTTGGAATTAACTGCAGTCACATCCAATGTGGCCAGGAGTTTATTCGGTGGTACATGGTTTATCTCTTGAATCTTTCTGAGGATGTGTTGTGTATCCTGTGCAGAGCTTTATGTGTCTATCACCAGAGGTTTTAGGATGTATTGACTATAGCGGCACACCGTGACACATTTTCCCCCTTCCTCTTACCCCCTCACCGACAGATGATCGTAAATCACCCCCATTCCTCTGGGTCCCTCTCCCAGTGCTCAGGTGTATAATATAGGGAGATCACAACTAGCGAGCCCAGCCAATTGCGTTGGACCTCGAAAAAAGACATTGAAGATGAACTCCATCCAAGATGAACTCCATTATGGTATCTATACCTTGCAACATGTCTGTGGACACAGGTCGCAGGCATGACCACCCATCCATGCAGCTATGGCTATGCTATTCTGGTCTAGAAGCTCGCATAGCCGTCCACACTGAAACCCCAGACACACCTCAACACCTCTGCCATTTGTATAAAGTAACAATCTACAAAAGATTTCGATCTAGCTGGGCACTGTAAGAGATACAGGTGGTGCAAATTTTAACCATGAATTTCATCGACAACTCTGACTCCTGTAGAAAGTAGATGTCAGTGCGCAGGTAGCACTGGTGTGTATTTCAGCATGGGCATACACATTAGCACTGATGTGAGACAGTGTTGTGAATCCATACAAACCAAAGAATGGGTAGCTTAAATTGGTTACATAGCATTACAGAACATAGCATAGGCACAATGTAGATTTAGTGTAGGAACTAATATCTTAACACTAATCCCCTAATGTACTCATCATTAACCCCTAATCTCTAACCCATTAACATAATTAGTGATTAGAATGGGACAGCTTTTTCCATGGCAAATGGTGCAAAATAAGGGTGAAAAATTAGGGTGTAAACTGGGGTGTGTGGATGTAGATGTAGACTTTAGGCACAAACTCTGCAATGCTGTTTAGAAATAAAATGAAGTAATTAAAACTGCTTTTGTGATGGGGACATGAGCTGAGGAATTTGAAGATTCATTCTACCCCAGTCAGCCATTGTTTGAGCTGCTAGCACAAGAAGCCAGAATGATAATGTTACATGACGATTCCGGGTATATTGAACCAAACTATGTGCAGGGGTGACTGTGCAAAAGAATAGGGCCTTCTGGAAGTTTCCAGAAGGCTTGGCCATGCCAGAGGAGCTGTATGATTGATGGGATGACATCACTGGCAGGATCTGGAAAAAAATATACTTTCTGTAGCAAGATATAGGAGAAATGGTTTGTCAAAGAGAGGGTTTAAAAAGGTGGAGAGAGAAAGGAGGGACTTGTTGCTGCCGAGAGATAGTGGAGAAAAGAGAGTTGGGAGAGAAAAGAAAAGAACAAAAGGGCTGGGATCCGAGGCCTCCGGCAGAGATTACGTGTCTACTGAACGACTGCAGTGTTGAGGAGAGGCTGGGCGTTTCTTGCAGAGTCCTGAATTCATTGAGGGGAGAGATGGTCTGCACTTTGCCATGCTGATGAGATGACATTGATCAGTTGGTAAGCATAAAGTGACAAATGAAGAGAGTTTTGCACACATTAGATAAACTTGCACTGATTAGCAAAAAGTCAAATTAGGCATCAGGAAAGCCCCTTTGTTCTTCATTCGTTGAAGTGCAAATGTGTTTTCCAATGCAAAGCTTGCTGCTGGCAAAAAAAAAGATTTTTACCGTGATCCCAAGGCTGTAACAACTCAAGGTTGAAATATAAAAAAAAGTGTCTGTTCTGCCAAGTTAGAAAATTAGAGCCCTGTCTGGATTCTTGTGGAGGAGAGTTTTTCGCTTGGGGTGAAAGAAACAAGGAAAGATTTCTGAAATTATTGTGGGCATAAGTGCATTGCATCATTTCTAACAGATTGTGAAACTAGTAATTGCAGCTAAGCGGGAATATGTGTCTTTCTCTTCAGATTGCTTTCAAGGTTACAATGATTGCATATTGCCTTTATTTATGTGTGTTTTTATTCTGATCTGCCGACAATCTATAAAGTGTCTTATAAAATAATGAAGACTGCTTTGATAGATTCTTTTTGTGTGGCATGTTTTATTTTGTACGGTGTAAAGGGCAGTATTTGGTACAATTATAACTACAGAAAACAGGATAGAATTTGAGTGTCCTGCATAATACGAAGCCCAGTGATGTCCTTAGTCAGTGCCCTGAATAAAAAGGATACAGGTTACGGTGAGCTGATCTCTACGCTACAAGTCAGAGAAACACATAAGACAGTGCATGGGATTATAGAAGCCAGGAGATAAAAAGCATCTGACATATTTTTGATGCCCTCTGTGAGGCAGCTTTTGACTTAAGGTACAGGTACCCGACATGGCCTTACATAGTACGGTCATATTGTGTTGTACTAGATGCACTTGGATTTTGTTCATTTTGTTCTTCTCCAGTTTGAATTGCATTGTGTGGGGAAGTGGCAGTGATTGTGCTGCATACACATTGAATTTCTCTTTAATACCGCTGTGGCACTGGGTGAAAATATGACAGACTGAAATTGGATTTGCCGACTTGTGCAACTATGCAGAAAGCCAAATAATTTGCTTTGGCAACATGTCATCTGACATGCTGTCAAGTTGGCGAGAGATGATTAATTCCGAAATTGAGAAGGAAGGATTCAGTGGGATATTTGCTGAAGGCTGCATTCTACGGACCTGTCCTGTCTGGCTTTTCAATACAGGGCATTGTAAAAAGGAGGTATACTGCCTTATTCGATTAGTTGCCAAACTGTGGTTCTCATTACATGAACTAATTAAATTGCGGGGAAAAAAGCCTTTGAGGTTATCGCACAATTTCACATTGACTGGTCTGCAGCACATGAATAACTGTTACAAATGGAAGGGAATTTGAAACAGAGAGAGCTTGATGTAGACTTGGAGGCAAAATATGATGATGTAAGTGCACAGTTGACACAGTAGGAAAGACAGTTGTTGGAAAGTGAGAGTGAAATAGAACATGTGAAGGTTTAGGAAGGTGCCCAAAAAGACAAAGGGCCTCATTACACGGTAGGTGGTAAGGGTTTACCGGTACCGGTATTTTACTGGTACCGGTAAACCCTTACCGCCTTACTACGAGGTCCCTTTGCGGGTTGGTGAATTTAACGCCTCCTTTTTGCAGGTGTTAAAAACCAACCCGCAAAGGGCCCAGGGAGCTAATTACGGTACCGCAATTTGCGGCACCGTAATTAGCGCCTTCCCCATTCCCATAGATCCCTATGGGGCAAAAATGGGAATGGGGAAGGGCAATGGGGGAAAGGGGAATTACCGCCCCGCCAACCTTTGAATAGGGTGGTAATTCCCCTTTCCACCAAGGCGGTGCCAGTATTTTACTGGCATAAACCAAGGTGCTAATAGCACCTTGGTCCACCGCCATCCGTGTAATGAGGCCCAAAGACATTACATTATCAGAAGTACTAGCGAATAGAAAGCAGTCAAACAGCCAAAGACTTACAGGCAATGGAAGATGAGATGTTTAGGCTTATGTGTGAGAATGATAATATAAACAAAACAGCTGATCATTGCAAAAAGCAAATTAATAAAATACATGGGGAAATTGTTCAATTGAGGAGAGAGAATTCTGCTCTTTATGGTCAAACCCAGGAGCTTTAAGCCCAGTGCAGGGAGGTAAGGCGGAAACATGCAAGTATGAGGGCTTAAAGGAATACAGAGCTATTTATTCCCTGTGGGCATTTCCCTCATTGAGGCTTAATGCAGTCACAGTCTGGGAAATGGGCCAGCGGTTGTTCACGTGGCAGGAACTGGCTGTTCTCCTGTGCTCGAGGCTGAGCCTGCCCACCCAGAGCAGTGCAAAAGAGGGCAATGTGACCCATTGTGCAATACATTGTGCAATGCAGTAAAGATAATGAAGTCTATCTAGACTTTAATCAGACCTTTCAAAACAGGATTTAGGTATTTCCATCAAATATCACCTGAAGAGTGTAACTAAAATCTTTCAGACACTTGAGATTCCCAGACTACAATACAGCAGATTTTTCCATCTTACCATGGACCCTGTAGCTGCTAGTTTTATCTGAGGTTGAAATGAGCAAAAGACGTTATCATGGGAGGATTTTGAATGAGCGTATAGGAGACAATTCTCACCATACCATTTTCACCAAAGGCCAAAAAGGCTGCATGTAGCATGACGGCTCAATTAAATGAGTCGCTACGCCAAATTTTCTAAAATTTAAAAAAAGGGCATTCTCATGCTTTGATGTGGCCTATGACCCTTATTCCATAGAGTTTAAAACAGTGTTCTTCTATGGACTGCAGCGGGGCATCGTTTCCCAATTAGTGCTCAAATTTAATAGGGCTAAAACCTCAGAATGGATTATTGAACATGCTACAACAATCTATTAACTCCTCTCTAATGAGAAGGGAGAAGTTAGGAGTAAGGAATCCAAACAAAAAAAAAACTAAATCCACACATGCAATTCTGGAGGTGAAATCTGGAAAGTGCCATTAGAGACAGCCTAAATATTATATAAGGAATGGCACAACACATAATCAGAAGGGCATGGCCGTGCAAGGAAAGGCAGCAACACCCCAAACACCTATATTCTAAATCATAGATCCAAGTGACAGAAACTCATAAATTTGTCTCTTTATCTTGGTACCTCGCCAAAGGTGGGATTTTGCTATGATATGCTGGGGCCAAATAATACCCAGAATCAGATGTACAACAGTAGATTTGATTCTGCCACAATGGTATAGGGAAATCAGGCACGGCCAAGGTATGTACATAGTTTAATTGAAGATGGGAGCCAACAAAGGGAACAATTTCAGCCAAGTGAGAGACAGAATGTAAACTATGCACCTCGTCATTATTCTCAGTCCTCCCCAAAGGTTGACCATGGTCAGAGGACAGTCACCCATGCTCTCCACCCCTTGTGTCATGGGAATTCAGAGGAAACACAAACAGGAATCAATCTCCTGAAAGGTACCAGAAAAGGCCTGATAAGGGTGAATTCAACCAGTACAGGTCTAGAGCACAGAGGGATGAGTTCAGGAATATGGACAGATTCCAGTGCTTGGAGGCACATGTGGAAATGTTGTCTGAGCAGATAGGAAAATTGTGTGCACTACAGAAGCAGCAGCTAAATGAAAGTGAGGAATGTCACAAGAGTGGCATTGCACTCTTGATAATAAATGAATACTTAGCCAGACTTCCCATAGTAAAAGAGCAAATGACAATGATTTATTACTGACTGAACACACTGAAGTGCATAGCAATTTGAAACCAAGAGAACCACTAAATGACGATAATATAGGAAATGAAAACACACACAAAAAGGTTTAATGGGTTAATCTAAAGTTGAGCAAAACCATTAATGTGTGTGAAAATGAGAAAGAACAAAACGGAACACAGAAGAAGAGCCTAAGGAACAAAGAATCTGAAGACAGTTTAAAAAAGGTAGGCGATATGAAACAAGTGAAGTGATAGGTGATGCTATAAAAACAAATTATGAGGTTGCATTGCCTGTTCTGATAGTGAACATGACCCCACAGAAAAGATAACATTGCAAAGACCATCTCCTGAAGAGTATTTCGAGCCACAGATGTTTCATGAGGTCAACATAACAGGCACAGTACAAAAATAAATGGATATTCTGAAACATGGCACTTATGAAGATATAGAACAATTGGTTTCCAGAGTGGAAGTAAGTTGAAGAGATCCAGACAGTGGGGAAAAGGCAGGAGAGGAATGGAAGATGCACACTGGTGATCCCGAGGCAGAAGGTCAGTCAATGACAAGACTCCAAAGACATTTTCAAGACAAAATGATAAACAAAGAAGTTAAAAGATAGATGGGCAAAAAGGGTGGTAGAATGTCATTTCATGTGCCCATTTGCCTAGCAAGAAACCAGGCTGGCTTAAGGAAGATAAGCCCTGAAATCAGTAACAATTCACATTTCCTTTGTGCACTTCAGGAATGCGAGGATAGATATCATGCCCCTTTTACTATTGAAGAGAGGTGGAACACGTTTGCAATAATAGACACAGGTGACTAGGAAAAAGTGATGTCAAATAAATGAATGCAAGGCATAAATAAAGGAAGATCCCCACAAGACATACTGAGGTTGAGGCAGAGCGAAGACTGGTGCATCATTTCAATGGGGAAGAAATATCAGTAGAAGGTGTCACTGAAGTTGATATCAAGATAGGGAAGCATAGAATTAGACAGGAAGTGGTGGTCACACCGACTGAAGAGATACCATTCCTTATAGGAACACATTGCCTTAAGAGACTGTCACCCTATTAATGGGGTAAATGGGGTATTGTGGTCTTTGGACAAAATAAACCTGAGTAACAGTGTAAAAGAATGTCACCCCATTGCTAGATCAGAAAGTGCAGTGGAAGTATATCTTAAGAATGGTTCTGTGCCTAATATCACTATCCTTCTCATGCGCCAGGGTGAAATACAAGGAGAAAAAGAAAAGCAATCTTTAGAGATTTATTTGTACCCCAAGAAACACTGGCAGACACAGATAGATGAAAAGACATTGCGATTCTATCTAAATGGGAAAACTGTGATCAAATTATTGCTTCAGAGACAGGTCAAGCAAAATATATTTCAACAATTGCAGAAATACACATGAAAGAAGATCAGGACTGGATCCCTATACATGTGAATGGGCATCCCGAAATGATTGAAGCAGTATTGGCATTAGAGCAGAAAATGAGTTTCATTAATAAAACATGTTAAAACAAATGCTTGACAGAGAGGAAATATCAAGTTTTTAAAATAAAAAAATCATCACATCTTTGGCTTGGATGGTCCTGAATTAGGGCAAATAATTGTGGGAAGATGTATGTTGAGGAACACAATTGATTCCAAAGGCATTCATCACAATGTATGGATTGTAAGCAGGAACAACAATATATTCTATTTGGGAAATGTCATAATGCACAGAATGTGTAGATTCCCTGAATCAAAAGGTTTGGTCTAGTCTGGGTGGAACAGCACCAGAATTATTTGAGAGCAAAAGAGAAGCTTACCAGTGTGTTCAAATAATGCTATATGCTATTGAGCTTCAGGTAAAGAAGGATGCCACTATTCCTGCTTCCTACTAGACAAGTTGCTATAGCATTGAAGTACAGAAAGGGATAAAGGTCCTGATGCATTTATGTGCCTCAATGAATTCATGAGACAGCAAGGGTTAGAATGTGAATGTACACCATTAGTAGAGATTGATGGTGACCCCATTTGAATACTGGGGTATAACAAGGGGTGCCAAGGCATTCATTTGGAAAAAATACATCATTTGGGATGGCAGTGCAGGAATCACACTACAGTGCTAATATAAATAACCTAGTGATAGGTAAGATCCCTGAAAGCTATGTCACTTCACAGTGTAAATTGCATGAGTCCTTAAATTCTAAGCCAAAGGGGATTTTCAGAATTCTGTCTGTTTACCCATATACATCAAACAATGTGATTTGTTATCATCAGGATAATTGCATCCTATTTAAAGTGGATGAATCTGAAAGGGAACAGCAAGGTCAAATACAGCAATTTGAAATGGACGCTAATGTGCCTAGATATTTGAGTGTGGTGTCTCTTCAAAGAGACATTGACACACAGCTAGAGGAAAGCACAGAAGTTCCTCCATTGGAGATTTCCCCAGAATTCTCTAGGATGGCAGAGGACCAAATTGAAGCTGTAGATGCACAAGCGAAGATGAAGGAGATCAATTTAGGATGATATTCATGGAATTTAAAGAGGTATTTGCTGAAGATGCCTATGATTGTGGATTTACCAATTTGCATGTCGCTACACTAGCAGAAGGATATGCTAGGAAGCTGGTATTTGTGTGAAAATATAAGTTACCTTTGGCTTGTCTGTAGTCCCTAGCAGAAACAATTGAAAATTGAGAATCCAGAGGAATCATTAGGCCTACCCATGGTACTTTACATACTCCCATATTAAGTGTGCTAAAGCCCAATGGTCAACGGTGCTTGTGTGCAGACTTGAGAGAAATTAAACAAGAGGGCACCCATGTCAAGGTGGCCACTTCCATTTATTGATCAGGGCCTTGCACAGGTTCAAGGGTCGAAGGTATTTACCACTTTGGATCTTACAGCAGAGTACTAGTGTGTGATACTAGCTGAAGATATATAAAATCTATTTACCTTCTCGTTTAATCGATTTCAGTTTGCATGGAATTGTACTCCCTTTGGGTTTATCAATAGTGCAAGTGAGTTTGGCATATTCTGGAGCAAAGCACTCCCAGATGCAGCTGAGAGGGGATCTGTGATTTATGTGGATGATTTCCTAATCATGAATGAAAACTTAAAAAGTCACTTTAATGAAGTTAGACATGTACTCAGTCATTTACAAAAGGCTGGGGCGAAGGTATCATTACAGAAAGAACAGTGGTGTAGAAAGAGAGTAAACTTCCTCGGGCATGAAGTAAAAGAGCATAGGTTAAAACCGCAACAGAAAAAGGTTGAAGCTATTCAGAAATTAAAATATCCCACCAGTCTGAAGGGTCTATAGAGTTTGTTAGGAATGACAAGTTAAAACAGAACATTTATTGAAAATAATGCAGAAATTGCACAGCCAATGACTAAATTACTGAAGCAATGGGTACCTTGGAAATGGGGAAAGGAGCAATGTGAGGCAGTGGTCAGGTTAAAAAAGAACCAGGATTTCTTCATAGAAATAGGATTCACAGATCAGTGTATGTCAGCAGTCCTACACCAAAACCATTGCATACGCCAGAAAAGCATTATCACAGGTAGAAACAAAATTTAGCGAATGTGAAAAGTCACTATTGATCACTTTCTGGGCATTACAACATTTTGCCCCATTATTCAGGGGGAGTGGGTGATTGTTGCAGTAAATCATTATCCTCTGCAATTTTTACAGAGTAAGAGAATCAGATCAGGGAATTTACTGAGTCAGGAATCACATCATGGATTTTGGTTTTGCAGGGATTCCCATTGGAAGTAGTGAGATATGGACAGAATAGAAAGAGCCCAGTTGCTCACGGGTTGGCAGATTCACAAGATTGTGCAGCTGTCTGTGCCCCCATTGACACATAGTTAGAAGGAAAAGTAGCTGAATTTGAACAGTCCCCACACAAGGGATTCAATGAGGATCCATGTAGGGATCTACCAAGCGTGTATGTAGATGGATGGGCATACCAAGTAGGGGGTGATTGTGAAAAATAATTGTTGGCAGGAATAGGGAATTTGTGGGTCAAGTGTAATGGCTTCCCAAGAGTAATCATGACATTAGGTTCCAAAATCTGTCAAGTTACAGAGTTGGCTGCCATCTATAAAGCAATATCCACAGTAGTAGAACATACATTTAGTGAAATGATTGTAGTTACTGATTCTGATTATGTCTGAAATAGCTTTGTGTAATATTTACCTTGGTAGAAAATGAGAGAAATGGTCACATATAACAAGAAACCACCTAAACATGGTAAAATGATTCAGGCCATTGATAAATTGGTTTCAGAGAATGACATGGTCATTCATTGGAGGAAAATACTAGGCCATTTGAAAACACCAGGGGAAGACAAGGAGCGGAATGACAAGACAGATCAGTTATCCAAGAGTGGGGCAGTGATGGGGAGTTATTTCCTGTTGAGCACCTGCCTGGTGAAATCCAAGTGGATGCAATAACATTCTCCAAATCTCAGGGAACAGTTGATCAGCCCATGGCTCAGTGGAGTTTTGATACCCCTGATTAGTATTTGATCAAGGCACAAAAAGAAGATCCCATTTTAGGTCTACTCTATAACCATTTATTAGATGCAGAGCATAATCCTCTGACTGAGTCGGACAGTAAAGGGAGAGAAGGGTTGAGGTTGTTGCTAAAAAACAGAAAGAGAATTTGATTACAGGATGGGCTGATGATTCAGAAATCCATTTCAGGCCAAATCCAGTGGGTGGTACCTTTGTCATTTCGGGAATTAATGGTACATCATGCCCATGATGCCATAACTGCCGGTCACAGATGGTCCAAGAAAATATTACTAGAGGATCTTAGGTGTGTCTGGTTTGTGCACAGTGTGAGAAACCGAGAAGGTGTCTCACTCGCTAGTCCCCGGGGATCTGTCATCCAGGTGGCCAGGACAGAGCCATAGCGTTTGGATCCAGTTCCTGGGGGTGGACCAGTGTGGGCGGATCTCCGGGGTGAGGTGTCCTCAAGCAGAGGGAGTGGGACACTGGATGGCGAGATGCTGTATCTGCCTCCATGTAACACCTTTACGCAATCAAACCCAATAGGATATTTTGAAACTCAACTCCCCCCTTTACCTTCTCCAACACTTTCACACAGACAGCCAACTCTGGGAGAAAAAAGACTCACACCCAAGTAGTGTACCTGACATGTCCCAACACTATGGTCAGGCGCGGTCAGGCAATTATTGACAATCACTCACACCTGACTTTCATTACACTTCCCGACATGGATAAAAGGCGGAGCTCGAGAGCACACGGTGAGCAAGGCAAAGCACACAAAGGTACAGCAGTTTTGATTCAACAGCTGAACGAGGGGAGAAAGACAGCAAAGCACAAAGGGTTCATAAGAAGCGAAGCACCCTTGATCTTTTTGACAACACACTGTTACTTTCAAGAAACCTTCAAGGCAGAAAGTATAAGTCCAGGAAACCAGACAAGAATGCTGCATTGTGTGTCAGAGATACGGAGGGTCCTCCCACATAACTGACCAAGGCAGGGAGGAGCAGCAGATGCTGCGGTATTGTCCTTGGCTCCAAGAACAAAAAAGCAACAAAGATCAACACAGCCAGTGAGTTGGGGAGACCAATGCAAGACCGGTCTGTGTTGAATTCAAGGTTGCAAGCAGCAACATTGTATAACGAGCACTGGAGCGAACATTGTTTAACGCGTGTGATGAAAGACGCAAGTAAAGCTAAACTGCTGATAAATGTTTGAACTTAAGAAGAAAAGATATGATACCATTGACATAGTGGTCCGGCACCATGAATGTGCTCCATCGAAGGTCTCTGTAAGGTATCCTGACAAGAGAAACGGAAGTAGAAGATTGATGTGAAATACAATTGTGTGAAGTGTATCAAAGTGGTCCTGCAACAGTTTAAGCAAAACCTATTGCACATTTGAAATTCTTTGATTTTGAAATCAAGAGGATCTGAGCCCAAACAAGGGGGATCTGTGGTCTGAGCCTGTGCAATGGAGACTAGTTGTGAACATTGTGGAAAAGGGGTCTGAGCCCAAACGAGGAGGATCCATGGTTCCAGCCCGAACGAAGGAGACCAGTTGTGAACATTATGGAAAAGGGGGCTGTACCCGAATGAGGGGGACCCCTGGTTCGAACCCAAAGGAGGGAGATCAGTCTTGAACTTGTGAATGTGAAAACCATGACAATGGAAAGGAACGCTTGTGTTTTGTTTGTTACATCAGGCCCTCTGCAATAAGAGACTGTCATTGGGAGCGAGACTTTGGTGGAAGGATCCGATGCCTATGATTTGAACTGTAACCTTGTGACCAAGAAGCCAGAGTGTGTGCGAAGCCCGCATATGCCGCCTTGTCCTGTGCTGAAAACGTGGGAAAGGCAAGCCAACTGCTCAACTATCCTGACATATCACTTTTTGAACACTTTTCTTTTGCATAAATTGTTGTCCCACACCATTTTGTATTTATAGGTAAGGATTGACAATATGTTTATTAATATAGGCCCTTTTTTTTGACAGACTCCACTAGGACTGTATTATTATTTGATGGTCATAGCTTGCTCCGATCGTTAGATTTAGATGTAGTTAGGCATTAAACCAACCCATTTGAAGTTCAATAAACACCCTTGAACTGTCATCACTCGTGTCTGTCTTCACTGTTTGATACCATGCCTTCCTTACAACAGTTTCAACCTACTTCTCAACACGTAGGGTGCAATTGAAGAAAAGAGGTCTGATACTTTCATGGTCTGATTTGCAAATCAATGTTATTGGTCCTGTCCAAAGATCAGCATGTGGAAACAGATATATGCTGACAGTCACTTTTTTAATGTCCAAGTGGTTGGAGTGCATTCCAGAACCTGATTGCAGTGCGCAAACAGCAGCCACATTGCTGGTGAATTACTGGTGAATCATATTTTCTCTAGGTTTGGTTTACCTCAAAGAATGGAATTAGATTGCGGAAGTCCTTTTACCAGTGAAGTGATGACAAAGATGTGGCAGATTTTGGGAGTAAAAAGGAAACTGCACATTTCCTATCGCCCCTCATCTTCTGGAGGTGTGAAATGTTGCAATAGATCAATCATTGATATTTTGAAAATGTGTGTTGCTGAAGCAGGATCCAGTTGAGATTTGTGACTCCCTATGGTGCTAATCGCTATTAGGTCAATGCCGTCAAAATCCACCAATCTCAGTCCACACGAAATTATGACAGGCAGAAAAATGGTGTTGCCACAAAATTTGTTATACAACACCAATGAACAGGTTGTGGTAAATGTAGCCACAATTCATGAATATATGGAAGAACTGAGAAAGCATTTGCAGCATGTATTTGCATTTGCGCAGCAGACTGTGGAAAGAACCGCTGACAGTGCAAAATCATACTATGATAGAACTACATCTGTGAGGGAGTAGGAAGTAGGTGATCAAGTTTTCAAGTTTGACTTCACAAAAGGTAAACACAAGAATGCCAAATTTCTAGCATCCTGGCGCGGCCCATACTAAATTGTGGACAAGGTTTCACCTGTTGTTCACAGAATTATGGTGAAGGAAGGAGAGCTGACCATGGAACAATTTGTTCATTTTTACCAAATCAAGCCATTTCACCCGAAACATGAGGTGAAAAGTATAAAACAAGCTGGAGAAAACAGTAGGGAAGGAAAGGTGTAGTTGTATACTGAAATCAAAACATTTTTACTTTGAAGGGATTCACTGTAACAGGTAAGTAGGTGCACCATAGCAAGTAAGTAGGTGTGAATGGAATTATTAAGATGGGGGCAAAGGGGGGGATATGACAGGTAAGTAGGTGTACGTGAGATTATGGATGTGAGGTGTGAAAATAAGTACAATAAATCTAAAAAAAAAATGTTAAAGTATGTAGGCTTGTAATATTGCATTTTCATGTTAATGATAGCTAGAATACATGTTGGCTTCCAGATCGGTTGAGCAAATGGGGGATGTGTTTGAATTATATGTTTGCATTGTGTTTAATCCATAAATTGCTTTCTGAAAGTTGCAGAGGGAGCTGCTTATATGCTGTTTAACGCAAGATTTTGCTTCCAGGAAAAGAATGGAACTAGTATGGTAGGACCCAACAATGCTTGTACCAAATGGCAAGTAGTTAATTAAAGATGCATATAAGAACTGGGCACAAACAAGAAGAGTTGAGATTTGTCTTAAATTGACAGTGGGATGGAATTATATTAATGAGAAGCAATCTTATGGTTGTGAGAGGTGCCTAACTGTCATTAAGTCTCCACTGGAATGCTCCCTTTATATATGAGGCTGAGTATCCACCCATTGGCACGATTACCAAATTTGTGGTAAAAAAAATTGGAATTGATAGCTGCTCGTTCTGTGTTGACAGATACTAATCACTTCAGAACTATTTGATTGCCCGACTTACTCCAAGATCCTTAAAACTTATCTGAATCAAGTATGATAAATCACAGAATTAGGAGATTGGTTGATGCTGTTGCACTGTGTAGGAGCTTTTTATATGAGGATGTGGTATTCTCAACAGCTAATTATCTTTTCAGAGTCTGGAGAAGAAAATCTGTCAGACTGGCTGAATTGTATTGATGGTAAAAGGGTATCTTCATTGTACTATAATCTTCTGTGAATACACAACTGCATTTATATACTATTTTATAATCCTCTGATGGAATTTTGCTGTCTGAACCAATATGAATACACAACTGTATTTATACATCATTTAAAAAAATGTTATGATGGAATTACATGCTGTATACCTGTTTGCATTGAATTGATTGATCTGTAAATAATTCTATATTGCTCTTATGGCCATGTGACGAAGTAAAGTTTATAAACTGAACAGAACAGATTGTTAACATGAGGAAAATGCAATACTGACTGTGCTTCTTAAGCATGTGTTTTCATGCCTCCCACTTCAATTCTCCTTTTAAAATGACAACTTTAGAAAATATGCCAGGTACACCTTAAGACTTATTGGGACTAACTCAACTGTTACATGTGAAAACTATTTATTGTCTCTCTTTTTTTGTGAAATGCTTTTCTTAGAATGTGTACTGTTTCCAAATGGTTATATGTTCCCTGCTCCCAGGAGTTTTTATAGTATTTTCGGTAAAACAGCAATTCCAGACCCACATTCCAGGCATACTGTTCCATCAGCCAATGAAGTTTAAAATGTTCCTTTTTTTATTTCATTTTGAGGATGATCGTGAAGTACGATGCCGTAAATAGCGGTCCAGGCGCACGTGCGGGACACACAACATGCTGGCATTACCGGCATGCCGTAAACCGGAGCTGATCACAAGCCCCGCAGACATGCAAACAACGGCCTACTGAAGGCCAAAAAGTAGCTTACCGGCATGGAGTAAATACTGGCCTCTCCGAGAAGGTGTTAAGAACCCTGAGCAGTGTTACCAAGAGCCACAGGTGCACACAATCAGCACAGGTGGAGGCAATGGAGTCTGGCACAGCACAAAAGGAGCACACCCACACACCACACCCCCTCCCATACCAAGATGATACCAATAGTAGTGGCATTACTGGAGTTGGAGGCCCTGCTTGCAAGACAGCAAAAACAACAACAACAACAACCACAGCCCCCACCATAGAGGAGACACAGGAGGAGAAGGAGGGTGAGACAGACCCAGCATGCCACACCAGTGCAGCCCCCGTTACCACGCCAGCAGCCCCCAATCCCTCGCATCAGTGACACCCCCTTCAACCTAACACCAGAGCAGATGCACACCCTGTACCGGCTTGACCGTGACACCATCACCACCATAGTGGACCTGATCTATGACGACATAGTGAGCCTCATAGAAATACGCACCGCCATCCCCCCTCTACTGAAGGTAGTGTCTGTGCTCCACTTCCTTGCCACAGGCACCTACCAGCACACAGTGGGGCACATGCATGGCATATCACAACCCTTATTTTCCTGGATACTGAACCAAGTACTGGATGCCCTACACAAGCACACAAGGGACTACATATCCCTACCACGGACTCCCCAGGAGATATTCGATACAAAAGTTGCCTTCCATGCACTGGCAGGCATGCCAAATTGTATAGGTGCCGTATGCCATGGAGGTGGCATTTCACAACCACAAGCAATACCACTCCGTCAACGTGCAGATGGTATGCAACGCCAGCAAGATCATCACACATTGCTGTGCCCGATATCCAGGATCAACTCATGAATCTTTGGTCCTGCGGACCTTCACGCTACCACGCTATATGGAGCGACTTGCAGGACGGTGTGTCTGGCTGCCTGGTGAGTTGCCTGACTGGGCCATGGCAGTGCATCGGGGTTGTGAGGTGGGTGGCTGCATACCCCACCTGGGTGGGAGGGGGGGATGCATACTCCACCTGGGTGGAAATGTTGAAGCCAGTGCACAATGTGCAGCTCACCAAACACTGTGCCCCAAAGCAAGTGAAACGGCACATCACTACCAAATCCCACAGTAAGGAAGTAAGGCCGACACCTAACACTACATGACTAACAGGTAACCTGGCCGCATTCAACACATGCACCAGTCATCGGTGGCCCTCACACATCGTAAGGGCTTCCAGCACTATGCACTGCCTATGCACTATGTTGCTGCCTCCAGCATATAACCACACAGGACAGTCATCCCTGGGAGTGCACTGATGTGAGCCCAACAGGGATACCACAGCGTGTCACTGGTACTGCACACCCATAGGAGTGTTGTAAGTCACCATAGTACGGATCAGTGCAGAATGATGAATATGCTACTGACTACAGCCAACACTCCCTACTACCAAATCTCACAGTACACAGCACTTCAATGATTTTACCCCAAGACTGCCGCATGCATATATGATGCATGTTCTACAAGATGTGAGTGCACACCATAAACCATCTTGAAGATGCTACCCCCTCCATCATTCCATTGCACAGTACACATAGCGGGGCCAGGAATGGGGTTAATGTATCCAGGGACTTGTGCGTATGGGCAGAAATCACCTGCTGCCATGTAAGACTAGTTCAGTTGTCCACCGTGAATGTACAAACACTTACCTTCATTCCCCCCTCATGCAGGTGATGGTGGCTGTCCCTTGATGCCGTGGCTCATGACCCCTGTCTGAAACCCACAGAACATGCACGAGGACTACAATCGCTCCCATACCCGTACACGTGTGGTGATTAAGCAGGCCTTTGGCCTGTTGAAGGCACGATTTCGTTGCCTCAGCCGGTCAGGTGGGGCACCCATCTACAGCCATGAGAAGGTGTCCAAGATCCCCTTGGCGTGTGTAATGCTGCACAATATATGCATCCATCGGAACGTGCCCCTGTCCCCTGACATGGGACTGCTACCACCAGATGATGATGAAGTGTGGGAGGAGGAAGAAGGGGCAGGACCGCATCATGGTGCCGATGCACAGGGGGGACGTGCCGTGCGGCAAGCATTGATTGGACAATATTACTGACACACAAGTCAGCAGAGGGTGTCATGACATGAGGACATAGGGCACTGGGTGTGGGGATACCAAAGACACATGCGCAATGATGAATGTCCACATTGGTTTACCTTTGCAACACAAACGGTGTATTGAAATTGAAAATGCCTATGTGAATAACAAACCCTCCACCACCCCGCCCCCTCCGTCCCCCCCCAACTCCCTCACACACCCTCTCCCCCTCTCCCCCCCAACTCCCCCACATACCCTCACCCCCTCCCCCTCCCCCCCAACTCCCCAACACTAGTCCCATGGTGTCCACATAGGCCACATGTGGCGGGTAGGCAAGTTACTCCGTGCCCCCGGGGCTAGGGTGAGGCATGTCCCAACGGCGCTGGGAACGGAGTGACCGACGCAGTGGGCTTGTCCGTGTTGAGTTACTGGTCGACGGGGTGTCCTCATACTCGGCCTGTTGTGAAGGACGTGAAGCCTCCAGAGTATCGGCAATGCGGCCGAGGACCTCACATAGATGGTTGGTGCTGTCCGTCACCACCTGTTGCATTGCCCTTAATTCCTCCCGCCACTCCTCCCTGCCCTGCCGATTGTCCTGCATCAGCTCGGTGATGAGGGCGGTGAGCTGTGCTGCACTCTGCGCATCATCCGATGGTGTGTTGTCCCTGCAGGGGATTGTGCTGCCAGGGCTTCACCTGGGGGGCTGGGCACAGGACTGGATTGTTCCTGTGATGGTCCACGGGCACATTGGCCAGGTTTGTCTGTCTCGCCCGAGTCGGTGCATGAGTCCTGTGGGTAGGAGCTGGCCTCTGGGATGTGGACGACTGAAAATGTGTCCTCCTCTGCCGGTCCAGAGGTGGAAATGGGGCTGTCTACAGATTCCCGGGGGGCCGTGGCTGTCACCTCCCCAGCCACGCTTGACTCCTCAGACCTTGGCGTTGCCGATGTTCGTGGCGCCAATGCAGGGAGGGGTGGGGGTGGTGCACCCTTCGTGGGCCTTGCAGGAGCCGGTGTTGCACTTCCAGGTATGCTCTTCCTGGCTGGGATGCGGCAGACCCTGCCTTTGCCCCTGGAGGTGGTGGGACAGCTGGTCTTGTGGTCCTCGCTGTCATGCTCACTGCCTCTAGGGGTAGAAGAGAGGAATGGCATGAGTGATGATTTGAGAGCCAACTTTCATACATGGCTACAATCAGATATTCAGTCATTTGGGGGTTATGGGCATTTGGGTATGCAACAGCACTACATTCAATTTATGGGTGGGTTATGCATGCAGTTGTCGGTGTCACTCATGTTGGCTGGGTACTGTGCTGTCGGACTAGCACACTGTCCACAACAACTGCCCAGTGTGCCTCATGGGATAGGCCACTTTGTGCAGTATGTGTAATGTGCGTTAAGCCCTTGCACTTGAAACTTGCTTGGGTCGCAGTTGCTTCGGCATGAATTTAAGAGGGGGGACACCATGCCGTGACTCCTTGGCCAGGCCTCTCAAGTGTATGTCATGGCATTGGCATTGGCAGCGTTGACTTTGGACACTCACCTCGTCAGCGGACGACGTTGCCCCACACTCCATGTTGCCGACCCCTTCAAGTGATTCTTGTCCGATCAAGCCAGCACACGTCTCCTCCCATGGCATCAGTTTAATGGGGGAACTTGGGCCCCCTCCAGTCTTCTGGGCCTGGCTGTGGTTTGCCGAGAGGATGCTCCTCACCCTCAGCCGCAGGTCATCCCACCGCTTGCGGCAGTCCTTGGGGACGCTGGGGGTGTTGCCGACTGCGCTCACCCTCTGGCACACTAGTGCCCAGATGTTTTTCTTGGATGACACAGCAGGTTGTTGTTAAGCATGCCAAAACACGATTAAAGTGGTCACAAGCTAAAATAGTGTAATTTTCATGGCTAGTTAATCTTAACATCAACTCATACGCCTTGATTCAATATACAGACCTCCTGGAACCATTGAAAAATACTATCACTCTTTTGCAGCGTACCAGAATTCACACCCATATGTTTGATGCTGAAATTAAGCATCGAAAAGTAGCTTATCGTAAAGAGAAAAGATTGATAATGGTTGCAAATACAATCAACTCCATTCAGGCCTTGCGATCAGCCAAATGTAAATCCCACAATTGGATACATGGCCGACGTCCGCTGATCTTTCAACGTGACAGCGAACAAATGCTGAGAGCCATGACTGCTAAAAATGCAGCGGAGATCTGGGGGCTCTTTAATTACCGAGCTGATAGGAAACAAGCAAATGCGCAAACAAGTGCTGTCCAGGAACAGCACTGGGTGGCCCATTATACTGCTTTATATGAGGACCACAAATTTAATCCAGCAAATTATGTCAAAAAAACCACATCAAAATGGTCAATTGAGTGTTCCCCAGAGATCCTCAAAGAATTAATTAAGAAATTAAGCCCTTCAAGAGCAGCTGGCCCTGACGGCCTGCATAATGCTTTGTTTAAAGGAGACCAGCAGTATTGGGAAAAAAACATTTTTTAAATTTTCGACCAAATCATGGAAAGGCGCACCATACTGGACTCAGGGAAAACCTCCATTTTCGTCCCTATATATAAAAAAGGTGACCAAACTAATCCACAGAATTACCGCCCAATTGTGCTGTTAGACACGCCGGGCAAGCTATTTGCCAAACTGATGCTGCGTGATTTTAATATTTGGACAAAGTCGGTTCATCTAAGAGACCCGCAACAGACAGGGTTTGTTGCGGGGTTAGGAGCAAATGTTAATCTCCTCGCTCTTAATGCCATAAAAGCTCAATGTCACACAACCAAACAATCAGTGTTTTTTGCATTTGTGGACCTACACACGGCCATTGACTTTACCTCTTGTGTACTCCTGATGGCTAAATTAAAGAGAAATGGATGTCAATCCGCTTTACATGATACCATTCAGATACCTCTATCCACATTCGCCTTACCACATTCGCCTTACTTTGGAAGGTCTATTACCATCCCCTATCATGACAGCTTGTGGCCTTAAACAAGGCTGCTTGTTGGCTTCTGCAATTTTTAATTATTTCATGCAAGACCTTCAATATTCCTTTTTGCACATAATGAGTGATTCACTGATGCTTAATGGCAACTCCATTATAAACTTAAAGTATGCAGATGACATTGACCTTATCTCCAGAACACCAGTAGTTCTACAAAAATTGCTATCGGCATTTAACTCGTATATGGAGTTGAATCAACTAAAAATGAACACAAAGAAAACCCAAACAGTGACATACTCAGCCCATAAGAATAATCGGAATACATATACTTGGTCCATTAACCAGACCAAACTTGAGATAGTTAGCAAGTATACTTATTTGGGAATGACCTTTGAAGGTGTTGCTAATCCAAAGGGGCAGGAAGAGAGCAGGGAGCAGAAATTAAATACGGCCATGTCACAAGCGAAGATGTTAATACATCGATATGGCATGTTTAAGATAAAACCAGCAATTCTTATTTGGAACCTGAAAACAATTCCTGCCATCCTTTATGGTGTAGAAACATTACCGATCTGGCAATCACAAACTTTTGACAGATTAGAAGCCAAATTTTGGAGATCAGTTCTCCATTTGTCGGAGTGTGTGCCGAGTTTGTGGTTTGTTACGAATTGGGCTCAATTTGCCTTCATGCTCTCTATCTATGGCGTCTTTGTGCACTATTTCGAAAGTGTGTTGTTTCAATCCAGTCCACAAACATGTTAAATGTGATTGCGACTTATATGTTCTCTTCACGTCATAAATTTGCTAAGATGTTGGTAGACAAAATCTATACAATTCTTGCAGACGCTAGTATGTCAACTGACATGTTGGTCACAAATCCTGAAAAAGCTAAAACTTTAATTTATCGTTGTGACTGGATAGCCACGAGAACGCAATGCCTAAAGTACCGTCAGAATTGTAAATTCTGATTTTGCCCTAAAAATGTTAAAATGACAGAATCTTATCTTTTGAAATCCCCTTCAGTGGAGTTTAGAGCAGCTTTTTTAAGAGTGTGTTTTGATTTATGGGCTACTAAACAAGTACAAGTTAGGAGAAAACTGATATCTAGTACTTTGAATTTCTGCAGATTCGGTTTAAATCATAACTCAGATGAATCACTTGAACATCTTCTGTGCTATTGCCCAGCATTAAAAAGCTTAAGAGTAACTCACTTTGCATGTGCTGCATCGATTTTAGAACATGTGGAGCACGTTGGTCGTATCTCTTATGCTCTGGCAAAAGCATAATACAGTTGGCATCTGTAAATCTTTGGAAATCTTTGAATTTAGACAATGACATCTGTGTTGACAAAACAAATTTGGTGTGAGAATTGTTGTTAAATGAAAACTGAAATGTGAGTATTTGGTCAGAGGAAACAAAATTCCTTCAGACATTGTAGGGAAAGAAAGTGTCTCTGGCTAATAAAGTATCATTGCTGTGTCTTCTTTGTATCTTGTCTATGGCTATATAAGATTGTTTTTAACTTTGTATTTTTGTTTGATATATATTAATGATTGTATGTTTAAATGATTGTAATGTTGTAATTATATTGAAAAGCTGATTAAATATATTTTTCAGCTAATACAATTAAAAAAAATAATAATCTAGACCCCACACAACTCACTGAGAAGGAAGGAATAAGGGTGGATACGTTCAGAGTGACGGCAGTGTCTGAGAAACAGGCTACTTTGGCACTGTGTGCAGAACAGTCAGTGCTAAAAACTCTGCCCTCACCTGATCTCTTAAAGCATTTAACAGTGAAGAGAATATGTAAGAGAAAATCGCTGATAGCTAAATCAAAGAGAGTTTGCTACAAGAAACGTTTGTCTAAACCCGTAACAACTAAGATCTTAACCAAGTCGGCAGGCCCGTTCATAGTAACAAATGAGATAGGAAAGGGTGATGTAAGGAGGGTGATGCTGCAGGGCCAGATTGACAAATGGATACCGCCCAGCAGCAGCTCCATCAGAAAAACAGGGACATAGCTGTGGATCTTAGTTCATCTGCGATTAGACTGAAATCGCAGACTTACAAACAAAGCAGGAGACGAATAACCCCCACAAATCCTACTGGGAACTTACCACCTGATGACCACAGTGGAATTCAACCCCCTGAAACATCTGGTAATACGACTGAAACCTGGCACTCTCGGGTGGAGGACCTACAAGGACCTATGAACCAGAGTAATCAACAATCAGATACAAGATATCCCGATACCAGATATATAAAATGCGTGGAATTGTCCCGACGTCTAGTAGTCACATAAGTTGGCTGTTGAAATTATTCCACATTGTACTGCCTTACGCAAAATTACAACGATTGACATTGCTACACTTAAACAGCCTTGCTTGTCTAGCTTTGCGAATTGGCTAAATGTATCATTCTCCTTGCCGACTATTGTGGAATGCATATGTAAACATGACAAGATCTTAAAGATTTGGGATTTTAGCTTACTGCTTTTTGTCCATTGGTTAGAGATGACCAGTATTGGGGAATGGGGTCTACAAGAAATGTACATGGTCAGTTTGTGGGAGCTGGATACAGGTTGGATATGCAAAGGATTGAGGGTTGTTGGACTCTGGTGGGTGGGACCTCTTGAAGCTTAACTGTGGAGCCAGCATCATTTAAGTTGAAGGGGAATACCAGGGGGTTCAACTCCTTTCTTAGAAACAAAAGTGGTCTCCAACTAATAACAGGTTCCCTTGTATTTCTCCTACAGGAAACTTTGTTGACTGCCCCCTTTCATCTGGACGGGTATAGTGTACTCTTTAAGTCAGCAGTGGCCGGAGCCAGTGGACGCCCGAGGGGTGGGCTCTGTATAGGAGCAATGACAGCATATGATTTAACTGTACTGGGTGACTTTCATGCCCACAACAATATGATCTGTGCAATCCTAATGAAGTCGCCTTTTGGTTCTGACCCACTGCTGTTAGTCACGCTCTATGACCCACCTGGTGGTGATTTTACAAAGTCTCTTAGGCTTGCTATCACAGAAACGCTTAGGCAATGGTGTAGACTGCACCCACATGCGGGTGTGATTTTGTTAGGTGATTTTAATGTGAATAGACAGCAGAGTTTAAGGGACAAGCCTGGTGGGTAGCCTTATTGGAATTTGACCTACATATGGTCATATTGGGCTGTGCCGAACCTCATCAGACCTGGTCAAATGGTGTGTACAGCAGCTGTACAGATTTTATTTTTGTAAATACTGTCATGTTGAAGCACTCACCAGAATTGCATGTGAGCCATATTGACATAAACGACCACACTCCATCAAGCAAACAATGTCAGCTACCATCACAACAGTTAAGAAAACCCCACTGTTAACCTCCAGGGAAATAGATTTTTTTATGGTCCATTTATAACATCAGTAACCTTAACTCCAGTCTTAGATTCACTATTAAAACCAACCCTCGACCTCCTCAAGCATTATGATTGGGAATTGAAAAACCTCCTAAACAGGTACTGTATAACTGTTCAAAAATGAACCTGTAGAGGAAAACAAGTGAAAAGGACTGGAACAGTGTTTGATATAGATATAGATAAGAGAAAGAAACATATGAATGGTGTTATAAGAGTAATTAGAAGAAGTGACCAAATGTCTTTTGAACAGAAAACGAAATCAAAAGCCTCAGCTGAATGTAAATCAACATATTGGCGATTCCGATTAAAACTGCTTAGGACAAAGGACACTAAGAAGTTCTGGTTCCTATTACGGACCTTTAGATCCACAAACACAAGTTGTGAGGTTAGCGGTATAACCAAGAGGAACTGGGCAGCCCATATTAAGAACAGGTACTGGATTAAAGACTCTTCTCAGATCTGTCGGCCTGATGTATCCAAGCCAGGTTCCCTAGTGTGGACCCATGTGTGCCAGAACAACATATCGTCAATAATGATCAAGTTAAAATCTTCTAGGGTAATCGGCTGGATGGCATGAGCAATGAAATACTTAGGAGTGACCCAGAAATTTGGCCTGTACTTGTGAGGATCTTGTTTCTACATGTTTGTGAGACTGGGTGTCTTCCTTCCACATGGTTGGAGTCAATACTCATGCCTGTACATAAGAAGGGGGCGCACTCAGATCCTAACAACTATAGACTTCTTGCAATGTTAGATAGCAGCTCAAAGATGTTTTCTCGAATCCTACTGGAGTTGCTTGTCACCTGGACTGATACAAACTCAATATTAGAAACCACACAAATAGGATTTAGTGAAGCATACTGCATAATCTATTTTATTTGGGTACTTCTTAATCTCATTTCTGATACACATCGAAATCGAGGAACAAGGCTTTATATGTGTTTCGTGGATCGTAGGACAGCCTTTGATTCGGTTGATAGAGGGAGACTATGGTCCAAACTGAGGCAGATGGGTTTGGATCCATCAGTGCAGTACTACATAGGGAAGTTGCATAGTGAGACGGTAGTTAGGGTGAGGATGGCACAGAAAGGGACACTCACGGAGGGATTCACCACTAACACAGGCTTTAAGCAGGGCTGTGTAGTTGCACCACTTTTATATAATATATATATATGTGTTAGATTTTGTTGGGGCTTTAAAGACTGCACATAACCACCCTCTGAGATATGGTGATAGAAAGCTGCAACTCTCGTTAGATTCCCTGAAGGAATATGCAGACCTAAATGGTCTTCGCATAAACATTGGTAAGACCAACATTATGACGATTGGAAAAGGGGTACAGCAGGGGGGTGCCTTAACATGGTGACTGGGTGGCCAGAGTTTGGAACAAGTAGAAGTTTATAAATACCTTGGCATGAATATAATCTCAAAAGCTAGAGGTACTTGCCATGCTAATGCTACTATCTCATCGACATGGATAAAATGGTAATCCTCAAAAAATATCATTGATAGGCAAGGGGGAAGGTGTATTGGAGCCAAACTCATGGCCTATAGGGTGTCAGTGGTTTCCGGGAGTTCTGAACATCTTGGAGACCTTACTGGAGGAGGAGGTGCATTGGCTGAAAAGGCTGGAGGGGAAACTACTAAGATCCATGCTGTGTTTACCACCAGCAGTCCCAATGGAAGCTATTCATTTGGAGCTAGGTCTAACATCTCTCCAAACTTTATGGAAGCTGGCAGTTTGCAAACTATGGGCCAACATATACTTTAACCACCAAATGAAGGAAAGCTTACTGAGATCTATGTACCGACATAGCCAGAGATGTATGAGCACTACTAGATTTAGTGATATGCAGAGACTGATACTGAAACATTGTAATAATATTGGATTACAGGGACAATGGGTGAAGTATTCTCCCCTGACTTTAAAAAGAAATCAAAGGATTTTGACCTTACTGAATCAATTAATTATTTAGCAAATACGCACAAGTACGCCCAGTACTTTACTCAGGACATGAATATAAATACTCCACGGGAATATCTAATCAAATTGCATATGCCTCCTTTAGTGCACTTCATAATGCGTTTATGACTAAAATACTCCCGGTATATGCAAACACAGGGGCTTAGTTAGGTGTTGCTAGGGTTAAACACCTATACCACCTCTGCCATCAAGCAGTAGAAACATCACAGCATTTGATGACACAATGTACAATATTTGCCAGTGCTTATGGCAAGGTATATCATGAAATAATTAACTACACATGCGTTTTGGAGTTCCCTGTATGGTGCAACCTCAATGGTAATGATGGCAGCCACATACCATGTTTGGATGTTGGTGGAAATAAAGATTAGATAACTTAAGTGGGGAAGTTGCTGTCATTAGTGGGAGTTGTGATAGCACTGAGACATAATTGAATTTACAGAAGAATTGGTATATCCTGGGGAACGTGATTGAAAACCTGGTAAACACTTTCACATTATCGTATTGTAACAGTCATGAACTGTGGTCTCTTTTTTAATGAATTTAACTAATTGGACATTAACATGTATGATGTATTCTCTTTTTTTAAGGGATTTTTTACTATGTGTTCTATTATTAATCGATATTTAAAAGCCTTGTTTCATTGTGTAAATAAGAAATATGTTACTATGTCTCAGTGTAAAGGTCAATTTGACTAAAGTCACTTAATAAAAAATAAATTTAAAAAAGCAAAAATCGGAAAACCGGAACAAGATTAAATTACTTCAAAATAAGAAATAAAACATTTTATTAAAGTATAGGAACTTTAAGCAGTACCAATCTGAAATAAATCCAAATGCACATACTTTAAAAGCAATACATAGAACACCAAAATTAAATTATTCTGAAAAAAAGAAATTAGCAAGTAAATTATGAGTAAGGTTTTTAAATAAATGAATGATCACATAGAACTTCATAGATAGCTTTGGTGTGTGTTACTTTGAATAATTTTGAAAACTGTCTTTTCCTATCCATCATGCTGTTGATGTCATGTACCTGTTCTTTGAGGCCGAATGGGGAGCATGAAAGACTCTCTAGAAACATGACTGACCTGAATTTTGGACAGAACCTTGGAGAGACCTCCAAGGGAAACCCTCCAAGGAATAAAACCCTTGAATCAGAAACCAGGATGAGTGGGGCTTAAGAACCAGGATTCAGAAGCATAGAAGGCTGAATGTCAGTTAAGGAAGGCTGGAGGCAGGCAAGGAAGACTGGAGGCAGGTAAGGGAGAAGCCAGCAGGCATTAAAGGAACACATAGCAAGAAGACCAGGAGCCAGGAAGAAGAAGGAACTAGTTAGAAACTAGGAGTGTCTGAACAGGGGCACTGACCTGAGTTTGGTGATGTGAAGCGACGTCTGAGTGGACCCCTGAAGTGCCAACATCATTGCAGGTTCCGTAGTCGCAATTCTGGTTTACAAATGACATTGCTTGCCGTTCCATGCATGGTGGCTGTGATGAAGATGATGAAAACATTGCACCAAGGCAGGAGCATGGATGTTGTCCACAGGTTACCAAAGACCTGTCACAGGGTGTACATCCTTTGCAAATTTCCAAATACTGAAGAGTACCACAATGATATTGAGAATCGTATATTTGGGAATCTTCGTACTCAGGCCCTTCCAGAGTGGCAATAGGCAAAATGGGTGGCTTAGAACGACCATGCAAGCATTCATGAGTAAAGGCTTAAACTGAGAGATGTGAAACACTGGGTGGATCCAAGACCAAGAAGTTGTCAATTCCAAGAAGAAGGTGACCAAAGAGAGACAATTCAATATCTGCAAGGTTCCAAAGTATCAAGGAGCCAACTTAGCGGCCACCAGACGCGATAGCAAGTAACTGGCCAACAACCATACATGAATGCCAGCGGCAAAGGTTGTGCTCCTGAGTCCTTTTTACGATCCTCATACTTCTCTGAGACTGCCTGAATGTCATGTAGGCTTCCAATGGCATTTTGATGTCCTTCCTGGATGTCGGAGACAAGTTTATCAGCTATAGGCACCACAGAGGCTCAAAGGTTCCTAACCTAGCTACACTGGGATGGAAACCAAAAGTGCACATAAATGGGCTTTGAGCGGTGGTAGAATGGATGGTCTTATTGTAGTCAAATTCAGCTGTGGATGACAAATCCACTGATTTGTCATGAGTGGCAGAAGCGAAGCACCGCAGATATTTCTCCTGTAAGTGGTTTCAACCCAGCCTCCACCTAAGTCGATGCCTAGCGTGTGATGCACTGTTGTAACCCTTAATTATATATTTTTGTCTATGAGTTCTTTTATTTCTGAATGATGTACCCTTATATCACACCCCTCTCTTTAAATCCCCCTCCCGGTCTCACTGAACCAAGAAGAAGGTTGTTTTGCAAAGTTAAAAGATTTATTTTATGGATTTGAATAAGATATATGTCACCCTTTTATGAGTTTGAATACTATCTAGATATCACACTATTAATATTTATGCAATGATCAGCATTGGGTGATATTGCAATCAACAATCTCTTTAACCAGTAGGAGTATGGATGAGAAGAATAATGTAGCATAGAATAAAACTTTGTGTGGGTTCAGTCACATGCAATTATAGGAAATTAATGCAGCACAGAAATAATACTTTTGTGTGTTCAATCATATGCAATGTAATCACTCTTTCCCCCTGATACTACTCAATCCCCCCTAATACGCAATATAGAGATGGAAGGAGAGAAAACAGGTTTCAGGAATATATAATCTCAACCAATGTAGTTTCAATCCCAGTTCCCCCCAGCAAGCATAGAGAGAAACAGGAATGATTTCAAAACAGGTCAAATGCTTTTGAATGTGGTTTTGAATGAATGGGAAAACATGGAAAAATGACTTAATTCTCTAAATTGGATTCAAAACTAGTGGGAGCCACTTTGGATAGTTTCAGGTAAACACTAGCACTGATGATTGAATAACTATCAGATTGGAAACTGAATTCTGAGGTCAGATGCAAAGAATAGCTATTTTACACATGTTAAATTTGAGCCAAATGCAAATCCGCGGCAAATTTTTCAGCGCGTGAGATGCGCTTTTGAATTACAAAAAAGAATTTTCTTTACACTAAGGGAGGCTCAGAAGATGCAAGATACCCAACGGGATAGCCACCAGAACAGCGGCGCCTCTGCTCTGACTTTTTCCCACCAAAACACTTGTCTTTCTTCGGCAAAAATATTAGCGCAAAGATGATATGATCACTTACAATTATCAAAGGACTATATGGGTGAGGGAAAGATTCAGAAAAGACAAAAGAGATTCTACAATGCAGTTCTGGATATGCTAAAAAAAATGGGTTGGATAGGATTACTTAAGGATAAGAGATTGGATATGGACAATTCTATGCTAGATACTCACAACTATGGTTTGGAATAGGCCCGTCAGGATCTGGTCAAAGGGTTTTGGACTGGAATGCTGCTAGCCAACCAGACAGGATTCAGACGCTTGGTTCTGCACTCAGCACGGCACTTGGTCTCTGCACGGCCTATGAACTGGATCTGACAGGCTGGCTTGGGTTACAACTATCTGGTTACAGCTCTGCTCTACTGGTTTGGATCTCTGGGTTCTGGCAAGAGTTCTTGGCAAGAAGCAGAAACAGCACAGCCAGGCTGTTCAATTTTTATCTGCCCCTTGGAAGTCTGGGGTTAAAATCAGGTTGCAAGATTTTAAACGCCAAGCTGAGAAGGTTTCGGCTTTAGAATTGGGCCTTCTGCTTTCAGAGTTCTGGAGTCTTGGATCTGGGTTCTCCTGCAGAGTGCTTCACTAGTAAATCAGTTGATGGGTGAATCTGTGTCTGTCTCTAGGTCCTAAACTGTCCCTATTTATGTATTTCCCAAAGGGGTGGTAGGCTGAGCCCACCCTCTAGGAATCCGATTGGTCAGAGTATTTCCCCTCTCCTGATTTGAGAAGGAAATCCAGTGTCATAGTGATGCTGCAATTTACAATCCAGGGAAAAACCTCCCCTTTGTTTCTACACAGAAAATCTATTTTTCATACAAAGCATATTTACAATATCAGCAACTTGCTAATAATACATATTTACGTCACAGATTTAATAGAGCATGTATCCGTCCGAGTCACATCTTCTTGAGAGTTTTGGTTACAAATTGACAGTTTTTTGTGCTTTTGATTGGTTACTCAGTGTCAGATCTTTACACATTTTTCCACATACATGCGCATGACCTCTGGGCATAATCCGGTGAAATTTCATATTACTAGCATTATCACAATTGCTACAACATCAACATTTTGGTAGTCCGGTCTCTAAATATCGCACAGGGTTTAGAGTAGTTTCAAACTGTGAGCAGCATTTTCATATTAACAACCTATAAAATACAGATTTTTCCAAGTTTTACAAAGTTTTCTATGAGTCTTTTTCCAAAAAGATATTTCCTTGGAGTTTAAGATACAGATATCTGTCTAGTCACGCCTCCAAGGTTGGGCTGAGCCAAGAGCAACCTAGGCCTCTCTTCCTTTGGCAGTTGGTTACTGTTGACACCCGAAATTGCATATCCTTTCAGTCAAGGGAGTCTTTTGTCTC
Source organism: Ambystoma mexicanum (assembly GCF_040938575.1). Taxonomy (NCBI): domain Eukaryota; kingdom Metazoa; phylum Chordata; class Amphibia; order Caudata; family Ambystomatidae; genus Ambystoma; species Ambystoma mexicanum. The sequence goes on along the minus strand of NC_090929.1, from coordinate 766,215,266 downwards.
AACTCAGAGCAACAGGACAAAATCTCCTCCCACCTCCATTAACAACTCAATGCCAGTTCCTGAGCAGAGGGCAGGAGGAAGATTATTTTGTTTGGGAGAAGCTGTGGAATGTCTTTGAAGTCCAGTGTGGCAGACATTATGAAAAAAGCTAATTAGCCAAAAAAGAGTGCTCAGCCTAACTTAGTAGCCGGTGCTTAAGGGTTAGAATAGGAAAAATTCATTAAAAAAATAAAAAAAAAACACATGCATCCTTCAGGTTGTAGCACTACAAAAAACCTTAGTGGATGCATGTAGTTAACACCCAAACACTTGAGACTCTGCTTACTTCTTCAAAAATACCTTTATTTTACTTTATGAAAACAGTACAGAGAAATATAAATAAATATTTCATCATAGACATATATGTCATGTCTACATCAATGGCAACCAGGTGCTCTTGAAACACACACACTCACCCATCTGTGTGAAAAAAACCACGCGTTCCGCCTGTCCTCGCAGCCTTTGTCTGGTTAGTGAATCCAATAATGCCAAATGCATCAAAGAGTGAAAAATAGTCGGCTAGAGTGGCCTGCTGCTTCCTACAACATCACATGTTTTAATGATCATGTGACCGGAATGTTGACACTAGTAGACCAGAGATATCTCAGCCATATTGGAGTAGCTAGAAACTAGCCGGGAAGTGGGTAAATGCCCAAACAACTGCAAGTGCAGTGATGGATACGTCCCACACACGCATGTAAAACGGAATGTGGCTGACATTAATTCACCTTTAGAACACTGTTTTAAAATTGTCTTTTCTGAAATAAAATTTACATTTTCAACAATTATACACACAGGTCTCTTCATTCCAGTCTTTTTAAAACATAGACATTGAATTGTGACAACCTATATGGCTTTTGATGGCAAGTCTCTTCTTTTCCACAATTTGATTTTAAGACACAAGTTTTAAACTGACAGTATTAGTAAATGACAGCTTGGACACAGGCGAGCGGTGGTACTGTGCCCATATCTGACATATTTTTTCCCAGGCATGCACTTTTGAATGTGGATTTTTTTATGATGAAAGGTGCTTCTCCTGACATTGTGCTTATGGGGATTCCTTAAATAAGGTGATAGTGAACATCCCACAAGTATGTTGGATCTTCTCTGCTGTTTGGGAACCATGATTTTGCACTTTCAAAAGCCAAGGAAAAATTGATTTTAAAGCACTTCTAGATTTTCCTGGCAATGCAGCACTGCCTTTTCAAGCAGTTCTATTTCACTCTGTGGGCAGCCCAATGAAAGGTTTTGGCAGTGTCATCTCCTGTTTTACCACTGACATGGGCAAAAATAGATTTGGCAGTCTATTTTTCAGGTTTCCCTGCGCACTTCTCACAGAATTTTAGCGCATAGGGCTTTTTGGCGGCCATTCTGTTGTTTTTGATGAAAGCAGCACACACTGATGTTGCAGGGCAGAGCCAGTGGGTCAGAACATCCCACACTCCATGGATTGATTAAGCCGGTCTGCCTGAGCATTAGGCTGCAGATGGCATCCAGATGAAAGAGCACAACATATTCCAAGAACATTTCACAGAAGATTCCAAAATCGAGACATGAACTGGAGTCCTCGATCTGAAAGAATGGAGGCCATGGAGTCAGAGATGTGTTGAAGAATAAAGTTGCCATGGTAGGAATAGTAGGCACTTGTAGAAGGGGAATGAAATGCACTAGCTTGGTTAGAAAATCCACAAGAACTATGATTGTTGTATAACCATTGGACAGAGGGAGATTGACTACTGCATTTCGAGCAGAGACCTCTTGCGGATCTTCGTCTGCTGGCACGTCAAACATCTGGCTACATAGTCTGGTACATCAATCGGTAGGCGCAGCCACCAGAAATGTCAGGCAACACGTTCTTTGGTGTCCCTTATCACGTTATGACCTGCCAAAATGTTGTCATGGTACATAGCAAGATCCTGAGCTTTAAGGTCCGAGCTGGGAATGTATAACCTGCTGTAATGGAAGAGCAGGTTCTGATGACATTGAGCAGTTCCTTTGCCCAACAGGTGACAAGGTATTTCAGAGATCTGCTGTAGAGTGGCCACTGTGGCGACTAGTTGCAAATAGTCTGATGCCATGCCAATGATGCGCACTAGAGGCAAAGGTTTCTTACTTGTAGCATCGACATTTGAGCAGCCATCATCCAGGGCAAGGCACCAGCAACAATGTTCACTGCACCAGGGAAGTAGGTGTGGGTTGCGTTCTACTGGGCGAAGAAATATGCCTATCTGGCTTGACGTCTGTTTTTAAACTCCATGTTGGGCAGGACTCTTAAAATGCAGTGGTCTGTGTGGATTTCAACTCCATGTTTGGTTCCAAGAAGTAGATGTCTTCAGTCCTGGAAGGCCTACTTTATCACCAGCAATTCCGATTCTAGCACAGAATAATTATGTTCAGACTCTGTCTTGGAAGGCTACGCTAAGGGATGTTCCTCACCGTCCTCCTGTACCTGTTTCAATATGGCCCCTATATCAGAGTTTAAAGCACCTGTCTCGAGAGTAAAGGGCTTAATGATGTCATGCTGGACCAAATGTAAGGTATGCTTAAGGTTGTTAAAAGACCTTGCTGCCAAACCACCCAAACAAATTGCCCTTCCTTGCCAAAGGCAGGACACATTCAGGACATTTTGGAATTAATTTCCTGTGGAAATTGGTCAATCCTAAAAACCTTTGGATGTCATGGGCATATGATGGTGTAGTCCAATCCAGGATGGCAGTCCTATTTCTAGGGTCCATAGCAGTATATGAGGCAGAGAGGATGTGACCTAAATAGGAAACCTTAGACTGATGGAAAAACCCTTCTCTGGTTTTGCCAATAGCTCATGTAGCCATAGTCGATTTGTGATTTCCTTGACATGTGCCTCATTCTGTGATGGTTGTCTGGAAGATTGTGATATCACCCAGGTAAACAATCACTATACGCTACAAGAGATCTGAAAATATATGGTCCACAAATTGCTGACAGACCGATGAGGCAGAGGCAAATCCAAAGGGCATTACGCGATATTCGTAAATGCCCAAAGGGGGTCCTAAAGGCAGTCTTACACTTGTTGCCTGACTGAACAGGGACACTGACCTGAACATTGTGATGCATAGTGGTGTCTTAGAGGACCCCTGAAGTACCAACATCATTGCTGGTACAGTAGTGGCAGTTCCATTTCACATATCACGTTGCTTGGCATTCTGTGCAAGAGGGTCATCTTAGTTGTGGCAATGTGTTGTGATGCTTAGTGGTGTTTGAGAGAACCCCTGAAGTACCAACATCATTGTGGGTTCTGTAGTGGCAGTTCCATTTCGCATTCCACGCTGCTTGGCATTCTGTGCATGGGGTTCATCTTGATTGTGGCAACGCGTTCACACGTCATCGCTATCTTGGGAGGTAAATGATGGAAAGTGCCCTTACAGTCTGGGAAATACGCCACATACGCCACCATCATTGCTATAGAAACCATGGTTGCATGGAGACCCTGGCAGTTGATGGCTTGCAAACAAGGAATTTAATTTGACCCATGTGTCAAATTGGTGGTTGGATTAAATTAATTGCAGTTGCAGTGATACTGGTCACGGTTCTGTTCATATCCATCTGAAACAATAGGAAGTCAACATTGCAGCATATATCTATTATTAAAGTGTTTATTTAGCAGATGGTGACTTCCAGATTTGTTATTCATTGCATGAGCTTATGTGAAATATTGTTTTCTAGGGCCTAGAGGATAGCTCAGGGGAAAAACGTTTTTGTCTTGAAATCAAGACAACACATTGCATCATGGGTTTAAATCGTGATCCCGCACTTTGAGTTTCCTCTCCGGCATAACAGTTGATATACAACTTTAATTTAATAAATACACGTTTGCCATATAGTGGTTTATTGGTGCCCGTACAATGGAGAATGATTCTCATTCAGAGTGAGCATTAAAAGTTAGTGATGAAGATCCAAGACTCAAATTACTTCCAGAAACACTAGTTGGGAATATTTCTAAAAAAAGGAAGAGAATTCCAGAGGAAGCGTGGTAAAAGAGAAATGGCAGGTCCGCCCTTATAAGTCAGATTCAAATTAAGGATGGATAAAATATTAGAATAATTAATACTTTTGGTCACAATGTTGGCTTTTGGGTTCAATGAGGGGAAGAGTTAAAGGAAGGGGCAGGTGCCTAAGAGCAAAGTGGTGGAAAAATTAGAACGCCAAGGTAAAGCTATTGTCCTTGAGGAAAAGGTTGTGGACTTGCCACCTCAGCATGTAGTTACGCCCATTTTGACTCAAAAAGAGAAGTACTGGAAGAACTACAAGTGTATTTACTGTAGGGTGGATAGGTACCTTGTGAGAAAGCATTCCCTGCAAGCCCCAAAATATATTGCTGGCAGGGTTACCTCACATCCAGCATGTCGCCTAGACCTTGCATTCCTTGGTAGCTCACATTACCTTAGAGGTATCCTTGGATAATTGTGAAGTGAGACCAAATAAAGATGTGTTACGTTGTGTACAATGATAGTACCTGGGCTAGGATTCAAGTAAACTATGGTTGTTTCTGGAAAGGGTTGGTAGACTATTCAGGAGGTCTTGAATTGGACCCTCTCTTTAAAAACAAGTAAATGGTGCTAAACTAGAATGGGTATTATATAGGCCAACCTACATCGGACGGAAATAAGGTGAGCAACTTAGTTCTGAATAATCTGGATGTGCTTCAGGCTAGAAGAGGGAAGGTCATATTATTTTTTGCCAACATTACTCAAATTCTTTATTCCATTTTCAGGTGTCACAACCCAATTTACTGTCTATGCTGGGAAATCTTTGAGTTCAATTAATTCCTTACAGATTAATTTCCTAGCATAGAGGATGTTCGAGGAATCAACTGGAAGAACAACCTGCGCTTGTACTATGGGAAGGGTGGATACTTTGTGACAAAGTGTGACTGCATGCCCAGAAAACATTGCTGCATTGAGTACCTCACAGCAAGAATGTGGTCGACACTATGCAGTTCTTGGATCTCACATCACCTTAGAGGTGTCCTTGGAATATTGTGACAAAAATGTGAGAACACAATGATTGTTTCAGCCTTGCATGGCAATAGTAGAAGAAAGCGATAGGCATAACCTAAGGTCTGTAAACTAAGGTTGTTCTGAGAAAGTGAGTGATAAACTGTGAAGGCGGTCTTGAATTGGACCCTCTGCTCAAATAAATGCCAATGGAATCTAGCTAGAATGGGTGTTACGTAGTCTCACCTACATAGCCCAAAAATCAAATGAGCCAAAACATCAAATGAGCCGCTGAGTTCTAGAGAATCTGAGGGGTTTCAGACTGGAAAAGGGGTGCTAATAATTAGTTTGCCAAACGTGATTTTTATGGTTCATTCCATGTACAGGTGTCACTTCCTAATGTACTGACTATGCTGGGAAATCCTCCTGTTCCTTCAATTCCCTACAGTTTGCATCTCTTGGTGTGGAGGAAATTGGAAGCCATGTTGCTTGAATTGTTTCCTCTGGAAGGGTTCTACTCTTTTTAAGTGAATAAGTCATACGTGGCACGTTACTCATTGTTTTCCCAATTTGTGTATTATCTAGCCATCCTAAAAGGCTTTGTCCAAAAATCACCATGCCTATAATTAGCAAATGACCTTAGCATATCATTGTACATAATATTTTGTTCTAACATTCATCAAGTGATATCTTTTGTTAATCTAGAAATCTGATCAACAAAAGTATTGTTTTAGTTTTGGGAGTGGACATGTCAATGTTAATTAGTTTAAAGACAGATATAAACATGTGTAAAATATTCTTTTGGGTGATTCATCATATGCCTAGTATTACTTTATGGATGAAATCATTGTTGGTAATAGTTGGATGAAATAATATTTTCCTTATCAATTTCGTAATGTCTTCATCAATTTTTTCTGCTCACGAATTCCCCCTGGCTAGTAGTTGGATAATGATATCAATTTAACTTGTGGGGCATGCAAAGAACTCTGATGAATGTGTGGGTATTTCCCATTCTTTGGTCTACGAATTAATGAGGTGAAGGCTTTTCTCCTGATTCCCGGTTGAAGAGGCTCTGATCGCAATGTTCACCCCATCCCAACCTCAACAAACAGTTATCAGTGTGTAAGCTGTATACTGCATGAACAACCTACATTCATAAATAATTAAAATGATGCCTTGATATAATTTTACAGATGCAGATAATGCACTCTTTCTGTCAGACAATAGGCATTGCAGCTCTATGTCAGATTTGACCTCCACTATTAATTTGTTGTTCTGCAGTCTCCACTAGCTCAATTTCTTAGACTCATTCTAGTACATTTTTTTCAATTAAGTTATTTTCCCAAATCAGATAGCTGTATGAGTAACAAAATACTAGTAGCAAGTGGGAGCTTTGCTGTGACATACAATAGCATGACACGGGTGAAGGGACACACTTGCTAGGAGAGTGCATGTCAAGAAGGCAATGCCACAAAGCCAATCGGAGTGATAACTAGAATAGTACCATATATATCATGTTTTATTACACACTAATGTCCTGATATGTTTTCCTTTCAGATGTGGATGTAAGGAACATGTGAGAAATGAAAGACTCAATGTAGTTGGATATGATGTAGCAGTGCTGTGACAGAGACATTGTGTTGTTTTTCTAATTCCTTCAATTTTCTTTGTTGACCACCATCAAGCAGTACACACTGTTGAATGAACATAAAATTCAGCTAGGAAGTAACCAAGCAATGGGAGTTCATGAGTTTTTAAAAAAATGTAGTCTTGTTATTCAATTTTCCTAACATGTTTTCTCTTTGGATACCCTATATTTCCTTTCCCATTTCTCTACTAAGTGTGGTTCACCGCAGAATAACATGTATGCATATTATAGGGCAGTGGTCGCCTCCTTAGTAGTTAAGGTGATTCAGACTCCATAGGAACCTCAAAAAATTCTATTTCTAATAACCTTTGATTTGCGTAAAAGATTTGGTAGAAATTTTGAAGTCAATTAGGGACGCGTGCCAACTCCCTCCCCCCAGAATGCAAAGTTTGGAATGATTCATAAAGAAATATTAAGAGAACAGAATAAAAGAATTAAAGTTGCGGCCTACTTCCCATTCATTTTACCATAGATAAACTAGGTCAATTTCTTGCAGTAATCTTTTTAATAATTGACAGAGAAGCGGGTGCCCGCTTCTCCAAAATAGATAGCTATATCTTGGTTAAATTGCCAAAAGCAGGGATTTTTTTTAAATGAAACAGCCGTGAACTATGTTGTTGCTCGATGCAAGAGATAGCCGAGGCTATAGCCGAGTTTATTGGAAAATGAAATGTAGGAAAAAAGTCATTTCCAGGTAAGAAAATATATAAATGCCATCAGGCTAGGGGTGAGGGGTGGATGAGGGTGGATAGAAGAAACCAAGTACATTTTCGGAGTTGGAGGGGCTCTAGAGACTGAGTTTACAACGCAAGGTTTTTCTGTAACTTTAGCTACATCAGCGAATAGCCGGCATCACAAAGCAAACTGTGTCACAAAACAGTGTGTGTTGTGAGGGGAAACTGGAGAAGACAGGGAAGGTGAGGAGGCCATCTGGGGAGTGGAGTGAGCTGGCACAGATGAGGGGGGTACTTGGTGCAGGCCTCGGGGGTTAGAAAGCATTTTCTTTGGCAATTCTTTTGATATTCAAGGCTATAAAAACTACAGATTGCCACTTGTATCTGTAGTCCAAACATGAAATTACTACAGATAGCCGGGGGTATCGGACGTTCTGTACCCATGTCTGTAGAAAAAAAATATTTAAAAATAGATATTTTTACAGCTATAGTGACATCAGGTGTGACAGATTACTGGCCATGGCTGAAGGTCAGTGACACAATAGGCATCGGGATCTCCCATGCATGCAGCAACCAAGACTGACCATGCTTAGCTTAAAAGTAAGGTTGCAGCTAGCACCCTCAGCCCATTTTGCCGAATACATTACTGGAAGTTAGAAGACCACTTAGATCAGGTGTGCAGAGCTAGTTTTGCTGAAGAGCCAAATGTAATTTTCAAACCTTCTGTAGTGAGCCAGACTGTGTAAGGGGGTTGTAGAGGGGCAGATGAGTATGTCACATATAGGGTCTGCCCCCCAACTCTGTCATACTGGATGTAAGACAGGAAGCCACTGTTCATGACATCAGGTATCATCCCAATACTGCATCGATTGTATGATCGACGTTCTGCACTCAACGACCGTACCAAATGCACCCTTGCACTGAAGTGGTAGCAGGAAAATTGCAGGCACCAGTGAATATTGAACAGCTGCAAAGAGAATCTGCCAGGTGCAAAATCATAAGGTGAAGACATAATGATGCAATGAAACAATATAAGAATACCTAATGAACGAACATATAACCGAAGAAACAGAGTAACATGCACACAAGTAAGAAGAAATCAACTATGCAAAGAAGATAAAGTAACCAGCTGACTAATATGTATATAATCAATAGCGCAATGTAGAAGAGTCATATTGAAGCTTGCTGCAGTAGAAAACATAAGGTGGATAGAGCGGCCACGTTGGAAAAATGGATGCCAGCCCCCAACGATAGTTAGCGAAGAGCTCGAAGGGGAGAGACCAGAACTGCAGATCCGACAGAAACTGGAAACACAAATTCATGCATGAACAAAGAATAGCTTCTGGCCAGAGATCAATGATGCCAAAGCGAGAAGCCACTGAAGGGTACAAAGGGAGTTACCGAGGATAAGCAATGTAAGCAGGACATATTTCTCTTAGATTTAGTAAATGACAAACATGTATGAGTGGCAAGTCTGATCAATTAGAGCTGCAGTAAAACCTATGTGAGATGTATAAACCAAGTCTCCAGAGGCCGTGGAGGGTAACTAAATAGAAGGCGAAATTGACAAAACCGTGGTCTCTTCACGCGTGCAGCAAGACCAGAAAACAAGGCCTAATCATAAGCCTGGGCGGAAGATAGCGATGTACCTACACTCCTTAAAGTACCAGAGAAGAGAGCATCCAGCAAAGTCAAGTACAAAGTAAAAGGATTGGCTGATGAGAGATTGTAGACTAATTTGGCAAGTGGGCAGTGGTCTTACATTATTCTCTGCACCAAAGTTTAATTTTGCTTATGTGCTGCTAGCAAGCCGAGTGCCCAAGGTTGTGAGAGTATGCCAATCTCAGGATAGCCTATGTGATGATGAGCATAGAGTGTTGTATAGTCCAAGCCATTACTGTTATGCTGCTATAATCTGTATTATATGTAGTTAGAGGGAAGTTCAAGGCTTGCCTGCAAGAGAAGGGGCAGCCAATGAAGTCACTAACACTTATAGAGTCTATGAGTAGACATGTTCCCGTAACCAATCCCTTGTCCAAACGGTTTTATTATTTGTCATGTAGGATGACGTCAAAGCTGAAGCACATTGGGGTGTAACGCCTTTGTGTACCTAAAATATCACTGAGTGTGTGAACAACAATTTGCGGTTCGCCAGATAGCCCTGCTTTATTGATGTCATAATAAAGTAGTACTTTGCCATATTCTTTGAGTCTGTCCAGTTATTGGGTCCAAGATTGTTTACTATGCTAATCCCGTTCTTTGCATAGATACGCCCCAAAAGTGCTACTGCACAGGGTCCTGTAGGCTTATTTTCGTCATAAAAATGTCAAAATGAAGTGAGAGAAAATGTGCCTTCTGAAATACACTTATTAACTTTATTGTTCTGTTTCTGAATGTTCTGAGACAGTCCTGCAATGTTTCATGGTAACATAATGACATGTTTGTTACAAGAAAGAACTTGAGGCTTGTGGTTAACAAAAAAAGGATGCTGATAAAATAACCACCCTAGCTTGAGAAGTACCATTTGCCTAACTGTTATTGTGTTTTATTTTGGGAGGCTTTTAAAAGAAAAGAAATGGCATTGCAGTTTCACTTATCCAATAGCATATGCCATGTCAACTGTCATGCTATATCATAGCTACAAAACCAAAAATGAAATGCAATCATCTGAAAAAAAAACTATGTTGTTTGAGATGCTGTCGCTATAAAAAAGTAAGTGTTGTTTGCTTTAGGAATTTGCAATCACTTTTTGTTCAAAAATCAAGGCTGTATTTCTTATTCATGTTGCAAATTAAGCAATGACTACATTGAAGAATGTTTTTGTTTCATTTGGTCTGGTGATTTTGTTCTGTTGACATATAAAAATAAACAATTAAGTTGTCAGCCAGCCTCCTATTTCTGTATTGCTTTGTTTTGTCCTGAAATGACTAGAAAACGGATGCACCTTGTTCTTGAACTCCTCTGCCCTGGTGGGCCATAAATCGTGATATGAAGAATCGCATTTGGCCTGCAGACCATATGTTGTACACCTTCGACTTAGAGCAACATAGCCTGTGAGGGTAGGCCCCTTCCTCCCTTTGAAGCTAAGCAGAATCAGTCGCTGTTATTGCATGAATGGGAGACAGTCCACAGTCACAGATGCTGTGTGTTTTCTTAGTTTTAAATATATCATAACACACTAAGAAAACACAAAGCATCAGCATTCTTTTTTTTAAAACTGTCCTACTGTCAGTCCTGTAAAGTATTGCACTTCAAGACCATGTTTTTGCTTTGGCTGAATTGCATTCCGGTATTTGTAGTTTCCCAGTCAAGATGGGGGGAATAATGCCACAATTGTACACTTTTTGCCTAAAATTGTTCTATAAGGATTTATATATGTCAGTGGTATGTGTACGTTTCAGGTTAACTTTATAAAGCAGAGTATTTTTGAAAGGCAGACATGGGGTGAGGAAGAGAAATGATGAGAGGGCAAGTAAGTCATGAGTATTTGCCTATGATTTGGCAAGAGCATTTGCAATCCTGGACCAAGGTTCAGTTATTTGCCCCTGATTGTGGCTGCTTTTCAGGGCCCAAATAAAGGACACGTGTGGGTGGACAGCGTATCATTTTTTCGCAGGGTGGATGCAACACATTTTATTTTTGATGTTGGCAAGCTTGCTCAAGTATTTGGCTACCTGGATTTTACCCAGGTTGTCATGTTCCCAGCACAACGCTTACCCACAAGACCACAAGCATTTGTTTCATGTTTTACGACAGATTGATGGGTTTAAAAGGTGAGCACAGTTTATAATTTGCCAGCATATTTTTTGGAACACTTCTTCTCACAGGTTATTTTTTCTGGTGTTCCTTACTTTTTTTTAAAGTCCAATGCTATTTTGTCTTGCACACTTTCTTCTAAGCGGAAGGTCAAATGAACTACATTTGTATATTTCACTTTAAGATATATGTTCACTTACTGTGTGTATATTCATGTTTGCCATCTTTTGATTTTTGCTATTATATGATATGACATGATAATAATGATATGATATCATATCATATGCCATTCATAACACGCCTGTACAGAAGTGTTTCTAGGCATGACAAGACAAGGGAGGGAAGACAGAGGGATGACAAGACAAACAATCTTACTAGGTCTTGTGTCATTCAGATCGTGCAAGTGCAGTGAAGTGAAGTGCAAGAGGAATGGAGGGGAAGTGACAGAGTGATGGAGGGCGGAAGTGCAATCAGGGCACATTGCTCTGAGTAAGTGCAGCAAGGGCAGCGCGGCTCTGGGTAATTGCAAGGAAGCAGGTGGCTGTGGATAGCAGTTATAACCCCTAAGTGTGCGGTAGGCCTGGAGGCAGTGCAAGGGAGACTGATCAAGGAGGATCCTGTCAACCAGTAGATTTTGAGGTTAGCCAAGCAACCAGTCAGTGCAGGAGATTGGTAGGTCAGCAGGGGAGAGAGAAAGCAGAGGATAAAAGGAAGGTCTTGAGCTGCTTCCAGAAATTCAGGTTGTCCGGCTTAAGTTGAGAGGGGCAGGGCGGCAATTCCAGAGGTAGGCACCTGCATAGGAGAGAGTTATACCCCCACTCTCTGCCTGTAGAAGCGTCTGACCCTCATAGAGATTGAGGTAGCTGAGAAAAGGGCTCAAGAAGTTAGATATTTTGGAAGAGAAAGTTGGATGTAGTGTGGGCGCCGGCCCCAGAAAGCCTTGTGTATGATGCAGAGGGTGTTGAACTTGATGCTTGCAGCCACCGGGAGCCAGTGGAGAGATTCCAGGGTTGGAGAGACACAGTCCCTGGGCTTGAGGCCAAGGACAAGTCTCCCAGTCCTGTTCCAGATTAGTTGCAGAGGATGTAGAGTAGAGGAAAGTAGATTGAGAAAGAGGTTGTTGCAGTAGTCCATCCTAGAAAGAACCAGGGCTCTGGAGACAGTGAGCTTCTGGAGGAAAGTGAGAAAAGGAAGAACGCCTCTGAGGAGGTGCACCTGGTAGTGGGCCTTCTTAGCTATGTCTGTGATGTGAGGAGAGAAGGAGAGAGTGGAGGTGAAGATGACACTAAGGTTTTTAGCCTCACAGAAGGAAAAAGAACGAGGGCCCAAGGAGGGTGGCCAGAGTGAGACAGGGAAAGTGGGAGCAGGGGTCCCAATGAGAAGGATCTCGGTCTTACTGCATTAAGGCAGAGATAATTGTAGGCACACCATTCTTGAAAGCACAGATAGACAGTCAGGAATGAGCGAGAGAGAGGAAGAGGCTGAGGATAGTATGAACGAGAGCTGAGTGTCATCTGCATAACACTGAAAGTTAGAGCAAAAGGTGGAAATCAGGTGGGCCAAAGGGGCCAAGTAGACATTGAAGAGCCAGAGTGAGAGGATAGAGACCTGGGAACACCACAAATGAAGAGAGAGGTGGTGGAGAGAAAGGACCCAAGTTGGACCTGGTAGGGTCAGTCCAGGAGGAAGGATGTCAAGCACTCCTGGGCCTGATCTGTGATGCCCAGGTTCTCACAGATTAATTTGATCAGGATGGCGTGATTGACCGTGTTGAAGGCAGAGGAAAGGTTGAAGAGCATGAGGACAGAATGAAGGCTAGAGTAGAGATTAGTGAGCAGATCCTCACGGTGTTCAGATGAGCAGTTTCGATGCCTCTGGCATCTCTGGAACCAGACTGATGGTCATGCAGCTAACCAACAGATTCAGTATCGAGAGTAAGATGAAAGATGGCCAGCTTTTCCAAGTGTTTGCCCAGGAAAAGGTGTGATAGAGATTGGGCGATAGTTTGCCAGACAGGTAGGATCAGCAGAATGCTTTTTAAAGAGGTGGTGCACAAGGGAGTGCTTGAGGAGAGAGGGGAGGGATCCATTGGTGAAAGAGTGATTGCAGAAATCAGCCAAGGCTGGAGAGAGGGTGTCAATGTATGTGGTCCTTGATCGTTCTGGAGGAGCAGGAACCACCTAATTGGATGACACTTTCATAGATCGGACTTGTCTAGAAACATCGTCAGATGCTGTCAGAGAGAAGAAGGAGGATAGGGAGAGGCGGCCTGAGAGGGGCCGAGAGAGGTAGAGGAGAAGGAGATTGAGGTCAGGATGTCCAGAGTTTTAGTTCCAGGATGGGCCTCCAATTCATGCAGAAGGTGGTGTGAAGCCCGCGCACATTGGATGCACCAGCTGGTTGGATGGTGAAAAGTGTGAGGTGTGTCATATTTTGGAAACGCCTGCCATGTTGGGGTCATAGACATTGGTGAGTGTCCGTGAACATTCCGTTAAAAAAACATTAAAAAACACAACATTGCGCTTGTCATACTAATAAAACAATCTCTGGGGAGTTGAGGTGTGATAAAGATGGGATGAGATATGGCCATAAAAAGCCAAAATATGGGTGATTTGTCCATAAACTGATCAGGGGTGGCCGTGTGATGTTCACAAACAACTTAGATGTTTGGGGGCATCCATACATATTTTTGTATTACAGGGTGGTGAAAAGCAGTTTTTGTATGGAGTATAACTTTGACGCCACTCAATGGAACTGTATGATATTTTGTGATATCATTCAAGATGTGACCTTGAACGGTTGTGTGGAATTTGGTGCTGTTTCACCAAGAGGGAACAAAGTTATAGGGGGTTCCTAAAATATTTGAAAGGCTTATCAATTTGGGGCCATTTCACAAATCTGCAGAAAAGTTTGGAAAATGATTTAAGACTTACATTTGAATATTTTTTGTGGGATTTTTGTAGAGGGGGCAAAATTAGAGGGGGTTCTGCATTTTTAGATGGGTTGTAACTTTGTTGCAGTTTGACAAATGTGCACAAAAGATTTTAGAAAGATTATAGACCGAACCTTGAATTTTTCTGCAAAGTATGAATGGATTTTGTCATCTGGGAGCTAAGTTGTATGACTATTTTATGTACATACATTTTGACAATTTAAAAAAAATAAAACATGGATGGATTTGCACGAAAGTTATGCAAGGAGCATTGGCAAGGCATTGAAAACATGGTTTTGAAAAGTGTCATAATGTAGGGTCAAAGAGATGCCTTTGGTGACTGAGGTATAGCCAGTGGCCATGGGCAGTGGCCAGATTGTACGGGTGAGTGGCCAGATTGTACGAGTCATGGCCAGTGGCCAAGGCCATGACTCAGATAATCTGGCTACTGGCCACTACCACAAAGGACTGGCACTGTGGTTAAAGTGGGCATGGCCACCAGGGACTGGCTATGTTGTGAAGCTTTTCAAAATTGGGATGGGTTTGAATGGGAAAATACATTCTGCCTGTGACTAAAATTCTGTCTGTGATTACAGCCCAAAGTGCTGCACAGGATTGCATCAACAGATTGCCGTGACTATCGCTGCCTACACTCAGAGACAATGCTAATCAGCAGATAATTACCAAGCACGCCAAACTAGGTGTCCACGTGGTCACCAGGCCACCCATTGAAATGATTAAACACCCTTATTTCGAGCCATAGTGGGACAAGATATTGGAATTGGAAGCCAGATTCATTTCCACAACCATGCAGCAATGACTGGCCCGCAATCAACATGCCTTGAGAAAGACCCTAGAGAGTTGAATCACGTGTCGACTGACTTTTAACAATACATATAGTATCAAGACTGGTTTTGAAGACTGCTTCATTACTACAACAGATACTTACTATTGAATAACCCAGCGCTGAGGTAAACATTGCTCACTCTCCTATTCAAAACCTAACACTTGAAGAAGGAAGGGCACCTTCATAAAAGAGCCCCATTACCAGCAGCAGGGTAATCTGTTTAAAGTACTAGTTGAAGTACAGTGATCTAGCCATCCTACCGCCCTGCAATTATTTGATAATCGTGTTCTCTGATTTGATTATTGGCGGCATGCAACATGGACGAAACCTACGTTTGAATGAGAAGAAATATTCTGCTTGCGGCTACAGCCTGAACTGCTGTACTTAATTACAACAAACCTGTGCCAGGATCATCAGCAAGGACTTGAAAGCATGGTTTTGCAAATCTGTTTAGTGTTTTATTTTTTCCAAGGTGCCTAAATGTAAGCACAAAAAATAGTGATATAAGTTTGGTGCATGGACAATGAGCCTGGCCCGCTGCAAGGACGAATGCCTACTCTGATTTACTTATTGGGGCATGTGCCATGGCCGAAGCTCTAGGTTTAAATAGGAAGAAAATTCTGCTTGCATCTGCAGCCCGGAGTGCTGGACGGGGTTGCAGGAAGGTTGTGTGAGGAGCATCAGCAAGGACTTGAAATTATGTTTTTGGAAATCTGTCCTGTGGTTTACTTTTTTGAAATTGTGGAGACCTTGACTACAAAAAATAGTGATCACATTTTTCTGCTTTGGCCAGAGGGCATGGCCTTTGGCAAGGACAAATGTCTACTCTGATTTCCCTATTGGGGTGTCCGCTGCTGATAACGACTCACAAGTATGCGTTGCAAAGAATATGTTTGTTAAAGGAGGTTTATAGTTATTTATATATGTTAAAAGAGGAATTATTAATAACTTATATACAGTGCTGTAACATTATGAAACATTTTCACTTATGAAAACATATTCAATTGACAGAACAACTTTGTTAAAGAGGCGTTACGGTTAAGATGTGCCCCACCTTAGGGACTCCTCTGCCCCAGTAGTTAGCTAGTGGCCTCCCACCTTCACATCCGTTGGCACTTCCCTCCTGGGCTCCCATGATCACTTGTCCATCAGTACTGCCCCTTTTATTTATGCTCTTCTGTCACTGCACAATGCATATGTGCATTTATAGGAGAGCTTGTCACGCTCACCTGATTCCCACGGAGGCGCAGGTCTGGCTTCGAGTGCTGATGCTTCTTCAATGGTGAAGCGCAGGACTCTGATGATGGACAGGAAGGGCCCCTCTACTCTGGCTTTTCTGGCTCGCAGGAATATTCCCCTGTGCGTGAAAAGGGAGTATTACCTACTGACGGAATAATGCTCAAGCCTCCCACTCCCTTCCAACCCTCCTCGATACCCTTCCATGATTCCCCGTGAAGTCTCACCTTAGGGTCTGGAAGGATGAGTTCTCCATCCTGCTTCTGATGCAGGGGCGCGTTGAAACCCAGTTACTTCACTGGATTGAGGTTTGATGGGAGTTCAAAATAAGCTTGACTATTCAGGTGAGGCGCTGTAAGAGTTCTGTTGCAAGTTCAAAAGTTCAAGCTTAATAATAATGTTCATTGTCTTATTGCAGCAAGCGCTAATGCTTATGTCTTTTTCCCCTTAGGGGCCGGGGTTCGGAATGCCGGAGATATGGCGCCGACCCGAAGTGTAAGTTCTGGATGAGCGTTCAGGTAATGTCTTTGCATTCGCTCATTCAATGTCTTTGTCTTTTTTCCCCACTGGGGCCGGGGTCCGGAATGCCAGGAAGCGGCAGGACCCGAAATGAAATGGGAATGACCCAACAGGTAAGTCTTAGAAGGAAACTGAGCTTTTCCTATTTCCCTTCCTTCTCTCACCTTGTTTTCTTGTCTTTTCTCTCTAGGCTCTGGGAAGTGGGTGCGGATCCGGATGATCGCTGCTGAAGATGGAGGCGCCCAGGAAAGGTGGGTGAAATGCAGCGCTGCAGTGATCGAAGCGAAATGCATTTAAAATTATGTCTTCCCTTTCAGGATCGTCGGTGTGATGTCCCTGTGATGCAGCTTTAGCAGGTAAGGTCTTCTTTCTCTCCAATTCTCTCTTATCTCCCTTTGCAGGCGACCCAGGATGCTGACAGGCGTGGCTGAAGTCCAGATGCAGGAGCTGACACGGTGAGCGCCAGCTGCGAGGAGCAGAACAACGCGAAGCGTGAGTTGCTGATCGGGCGTGGCTTAAATAGCTTTGGAAGAAGTTCCAGGCATGTATCCTTCCACCGATCAGGTATGTATCCTTCCCCGACCACACCCAGGTGGAAAGTAGTCCCACAGGTAAAGTAGTTCCATTCAGGCCTCAAGAGGGCCTGTATGTAGCAGCATGGTCTGCATCAGGTAAGTGCACATTAAAATACTTGAACACATGTCTAGCTTTATGAGCCTGGCGCCTAAGGCGCCGGGACAGGGGTCCAACATGAGCCTGGCGCCTAAGACGCCAGGGCTGTGTCCAAAGGGCCCCAGCTTGGGCCCGCTGGCACTTCCCTGGGGGGAATGATGCCTGCCTCTGGGGTTGCTGGGTCGGACCTGGCTCCTTGGAGGTAGGCATCATGACAGAGCTATGTACTTTTTTGGGGTATAAGTATGAGAAATGTAAATTCAGAAGAGGTGTAGATCATTGATGAGTGGCAGTTGGTGGGTGGAAGTTTAATATGTTGATAGGCTATATTTAGAGTTTTTTTAAAGTCATTGGTGGATATTTGTTTGAATTGTTTAAAGCAGGCAATGAGGGAGTGTTACAAACATAACAGTAAAAAGAGTAGAAGGGCTGGCTTGTGTGATGGTGTGCATGTGCTATCCGGGATTTTGAATAAGGAATGTGCTAGACACAGGAATACAGAGACTGTGGATAGTCATGAAGAGAAAAGATTATGGTGTTCATTAGATACTAAAGAGCAGAATTTCAGACAAATTTGTTTCTATGCTTTTTTCTTTTTCTCTAGTGTACAATTGTCAATTGTTCCCATTAGCATAGCAGAACATTCCAATGGGAATGTTGGAGAATCTTATTGAATCTAACTACTTTACTGAAAAATCTAAAGTAGATGGAGTCTCTAAGCGTATCCTTTTAGTTCTATTTTTTAACAGAGAAAGGTCGTTCCTAAAGGAACCATTTTTGATGTTTTTTTTTGTTTTGCAGGAGACGCTAGAACGTAAGGTGGGGAGGGAAATGAGGGAAGGGGCACCAACTACAGATATGGAGGAGCAGGTGGACGGGGGAAGATGTTGCTTGCGTGTTAAATCTAAGGTAGAGGTCAGTGTTTCTCATGCTCCTTGATTACAGCTTCAAAGGCACTTCAATATTGCTCCCTCCTGCAGAGTGGCGTGTTGCAGTATATACAGAGTACTGTCGTTTTCGAAAGATATGAATCAACATCCTTTTTTATTACTTGCAAGGTAGCTGGTTGGATTTTGTATCCCAAAGAAGTAGGCTTTGTGGTTACAGCATTGGTTGAGGAAGATGAAGTAGAGGCAGACAGCCAATTACCTCCTAAGAAAGGAACAGCCTTTCTGAGAGCAATGTTGTGGCTGGATTTGGTGTGACGCCGCATGGAGGTAGTCCCGTAGGAGTACAGCCCAGGTTGTTTGTGAGTGAGTGCAATGTTGCACTCAGTGCATTTCACTTTGATAGCTTTAGCCTTCGATACATTTCAAACAGTGGTAAAAAAACTGACATACCCATGATTCTCTCTGGGTGCTACAGGTAGGCACTTCTTCTACCTCATCTTCCCGGTCTTCTTGATTGTCTTCTGAAGTATTGCACTTCTTTCATTGTGTAGGTCCTCCAGTTGGTGGTGGCTCTTCAGGAGGAGGGATGGCAATAGCTGATGCCATTTTTAAGATAAATAGCAGTTTTCCTAATGTTCTTTCAAGTATGTGTTGTGTGCTAGATTGTTCATGGATAATGAGCAAGAATAGGTGTAGGAGCAGTGCAAGGGTACGTTTGGAGCTTGAAAGTTCCTAAATCAGCTGAAAATGCAGTTCTGAACTAATCACGAAACACTGACTGTTCACAAAGTGCAGATACACCTTAATTGACAAAATACCTAGATTCTTCAATTTGAGGACAGAAAAAGTGTGTTGGACATTTCCATGTTTGCCTTTGAATTTATTTCTGAAAAAATAGTCTGAGCAGTAGAAAACAGTTGCTTTAGGCTTTTAAAGAAATGCTTCAGCACGACTTGCAAAGACACTGGAGTCACAAACTCCAAACTGTCCCCTCCATAATGCACAATTGCAATGTCTGAACATTTAAAGTGAGCCATATTCTCACAGAATGAAATCAAGCTTGCCCAGTTTAAGCCACAAACATACAGCTGTAATGACTGAATTGAAGAGTCCCTAAAATCCACACAATCTGCGTTCTCAAACACATAGCCATAGCGATTGTCACTGCTCTCACAACTCCAGCAAACAAAACTCATACTACCCTCTCTTCCTGTACACCACACCCAGCAAACCTGATTGGCTAATCTCCACAGTCCATTTTCATGACAGGCATCCTCAAAAGATCTGGATGTGGCATGTGGCATCTGCCGACTATTGTGGTATCCACGGACCCCATAACACAGGGGCAGCCCTTCTACCCTTTCCACTTTCATGTTCTCAACACTCCCTCATTGGCTGCTTTCAAAGAGGCACACATCCATCCACCAATCACATCCAAAACCTCTAGACCTAACCCTGTCATCTCACTTCAACTCTTCAAATGTACACTTGAACTTTCAGAGTACATAACTCATGTTAATAAAAGACACCTGCATTAAAATGTACTGTACAGCTGTCCAACATTTCTATTGGCTGTCACAGTAAATGATATGCAAAGGGAGAGACTCAAAAGCATTTGGGACAAATGAGTAATGAAGATCTAAACAAAGACGGGTACCCCCCAAATGAACCAATTATAAATCTGATTTTGCGAACCACAAATTAAGTGAAAAGGATGGCTGTAGTGGACTGAGAACAAATCAAATGAATCTGACATAGAATAAACAGGTATGTTCCAATGATAACCTTTTATTTGTAGACTGATAGGTCCTACATATATTTGGGGTATTTTATTTCCACAAAATAAAAATTAAAAGTAACAAATGCATAAACAGTTAACAATATGTACTGCATCTGTTCTAAAGGAAAAACAAAAAATGAATTTAACAATATACATAAACTGTGTTCTGCAATATGCAACAAATAACACAATACATCTGATATATGGAACACACATCACTGAATAAAAAGAACAATTTCCTCAACACATATTTGTAACAGTTAATAATATATGTACAAACATTCTGTGCCTGGCCATCATTCTGTGTAGAAAACAGTGCTACACTAAAACAAAAATACAGTGAGTCATATATCATACCCCCATATCAGGCTCAATCGGATGGAGAGGGAGAGATGGAGAGGCCAAGGCTTGGCAGGCTGTGAAAAGTGATGTTGTAGTTTTGTCCTATAGACACATACCAGGCCATTATAACTAACCCTAAAGACAGCCATGGCTGTCACAGTAAACGATATCCAAAGGGAGAGACTCAAAATCATTTGGGGACAAATGAGTAATGAAGATCTAAACAAAGAGCGGTAGTCCCCAAATTAACCAATTATAGATCTGATTTTGCAAACCAATCATTAAATGAAAATGGTGGCTATTGTGGACTGAGAACAAATCAAACTAACCCAACACCATCACAAATCTATACACTCTTATTCTCACAACCTTCCCAACCACACCTGATATACTACCACACAAGCACACAACACTACAGTCCTCTCTACAGTCACACCCACGCACCACACATGCATATACATTGCACAACATTCCAACACAAGCTTTCTCTTTTCCCAACAGACACAACAAAACGCATACTAAACAGCAAATCTGTAGAAAAGAACAAAAAGTGGAGCAGATTAGACTAAAAGTACACCATATAGTCATCCACCTCTAAAACAATGTATAGAAAATATGAAAACAAAAGAGCTATTAACCTCACTAAACAAAACTAAACTAGCCAAAACTAAAGAAAGTAATGCCCCTCTTGCAAACATAAAAAGTAAAACATTATCTACAAAGAACAGCAGACCTACTAACAAACCTAATCATCTATCTACCAGTATTAACGTAGTCATGGTAAAGCAATTCAAAAGAATGATGTTACAAAAAAATGTCCACCATAGAGTTCTTCATGAATTATAAAAACATCTGTCCCGATCTGCCTTAAAACTACCGCAGAAGACTAATCCTGCAAGCTCTAATTGACACCGCTTTTCTACTAAAGAGAAAATTGTTTACATTGACTTTAAACAGAATGAAACCACTAAGTAAATTAATCAATACATTACAAAAAGTACTTCTAAACATGGGCAGTGTCAATATAAAGACCTTTTCAAAGTTCTGTGATGGTGAATGGATTCACACAAGCAGCACAGAACCATGCTCTAACGAAGAAGCTTATAAACAAGAACAACAAAAAAACAATTGCGATAGATGACAGTGCTTTTCTACTGAAGAGAAAATTGTTTATGTTGAATTTAAACAGAATGGAACCACTAAGTAAATTAATCAATAAATTACAAACTGTACTTCTAAACATGGACAGTTTCAATATAAAGACCTTTTCAAACTTCTGTGATGGTGAATGGATTCACACAAGCAGTGCAGAACTATATTTCAATGAAGAAGCTTATAAACAATAACAACAAAAAACAATTGCCATAGGCAATAATGTTCGAGGGTATGAAATGGTGGAACAAACCATTATGGCAAAGAAAGCTCAATAGAAAAAAAGTCCCCAAAAAACTATGAATCAAATGCTCCTTTCACCCCAACCAATGGTCCAGTGTACAAATGGACATCCATCTCAATGTGTAATGTACGCCAAGAATCCTTTAAATCTTTATGACAATACCTCAATCACTGTTTGAAACTAAAAGACAAAAGTAAAATGAAAACTTTACAAACTCCTGTCCAGTGCGCAGCCACAGTGGTCTGCGAGGAAATTCATTAGCCTGCATTTTAGGAACTGCTTGCAAAAGCACTTTCCACCACATCAAAATGTTAGCGATACACCATTCTACAATACAGAATATTTTGCAACGACTATACTATGCAAAATGTCCTGCTCTAGAACTCCAAATTTTAAATAACATTCTCCTACATGGAACAGCCAAATAACTCCTACAAGCAATAGAGCACATCCAACGTAAATACTTTGGAACTGAAGGTGACTTAGAAAATTCTGTACCTTTAGAAAACATTACCTAAAACCTCTCAAACACCAACATCATAATAAAAACATACAAAAAATAAATAGCTATGCTTCAAAACACATCTTTGAAATACCAGACCAAACATGTGTCTGTTGCCACAGAACATTTGATAAAAAGAGGAGAAATTAGTACATCTAGCCTACAAAATAGAAGACAACGAAGAATCCCAATGGTTCTAATTAGCTTTTATATAACAGCAGACTCTAAATACAAAATAACTAACCCCTCAAGAGTGTGCACGCAGTGTAACAAAAAGCTTGGCAACAACACAATACCAACACGTGCTATCACTAATAACTTATTCCCACTTCAAAAAGCATTATAATACAAACAGTGCACCCATTTCAAGCTATAATACACCGTCAACCAAATTCAGCCAAATTACCTCCATCTGAGTTACTAAAGGGCATATGTGGCAAAGTAGTATATTTATCATTGGATCTAAAAGAAATGTACAAACTCTAGGAGTACATCTGCCAATAGATTAATCTTTGATTGTACGAGCTTATGGTGTGCCAACAAAAGACAAAACAATTTGGCTACAACCAGTTGTCTTAAATAAAGTTAGACAAGCCCTACAATATCTAAAAGAAAAAAATCAATGCTACAAAGAAATCAACATAGGTGAAAACTTAAGAGAAACCACCCAAAATATTCAAGAGTAACCAGAAACTGGCCAATTTGCAACATGTCTCGATCCTGTTAAAGCAGCCAACATTTTAGACCAGTATACAATTAACACACTACACTCCAAAGACACAATTGATGATGCATTAGAAACATATCAAATGCCTCAAACCTAAGGATCCCCAATGAGCATATGGGAAAAAAGTGTAAAAGCACATTATTATCCTGTACTCTTTCCTACAGAGAAAGGAGGAAGATATGATAAACGGTCCACGCAAATTAGTGCATCAGAATATTGCTCTTTACAAATGTATTCTGAAGACCCCAGATTCAGACAAAATCTCAAATAAACTTTCAACCTCCTCCTTGAAAGTGAACTAGCAACTCTATGTTATGGAATTGTACACATATTAAAAACAGACTGAAACTTTTTAAACATATCCGCTACACAACTTCAAAAAATAAAAGACAAAGAATACGTTTTACAGTCAGGTATCACAAATCTCTTGGCAAACATGCGTGGTACAAAGGAATACTGGTTCTGACGTCACGCTGATGTACGTTGTATGCTAAGGAACATAGGACCACCCACATGGTATGTTTTTTTAAGCTGTGCAGAGTACGCATGGGATGACTTGCATGACTTCTTAAGCACTGCAAACTAAAATAAAGATGGAATAGATAGAAAAACACGAGGAAAACTCTGTTCTCTTGACCCTGTATATGTATCAAGGTACTTTCACCATCGCTTCATTGCCTTGCTGCATTTTATCTGCAATCAAACTAAACCTCTTCTCAGAGAAGTGAACCACTTCTTTTGGAGAAAAGAATATCAATCCACACATCCACATGCTTTTGTGGATAAAAGATGCTTCAAAATGTGGCTATGATAGTGACACAACTGTTTTACAGTTTATTGAAAAATACATTACCTGTGACATCCCTTCAGGAACCACAGTGACCTATATACACAAATGTTAAGCTTCGAAAAAAAACATAAATGTGGCAAATGCTCCAGACATAGATATGAAAACAAAGGGAAATACTGCCCAAATGTTGCTGTGGATTCCTTAGACCAGATTGCAAAAAAGGGCAAGAAAACTGCTTGATGTCTTCTGTTAGACACAGTGTAAAAGTCAAATCCCCTAAAAATTCATACAATATTAAAATGGACGACACATCCGGGTACATCAATGATTACAATCCAATCATTGCCCTCTATTGGAATTCAAACATAGACATCTACATTGCAGACAATTCCACTGCAGTTGTGAGACATGTCACAGCCTATCTCACTAAAGCTGAGAAAACAGAGCTAAAGTACCTCTGGGATTACATATCATCTGACAAAACACTATCACACAAATTGTACAGCTTCGGTATAAAAATGCCCTCCCATAGAGAATGCGGGTGCTACAAAGCTGCAGACCATTTAACAGGTACAGCCTTATATGGCAAACCTGAGCACATTGTCTGGCTGAACATTGGACCAGCTTCATCCTGAAAAGGAGTACTAAAATCCTACCAAGAGATAGAAAACCTAGCCACAAATGATCCCACCAGCCCGGACCATTTTTAAAACAATTTAATTGACACATACTACACAAACAGAAGTACTGCTTTGGAAAACATGTAACTGTACGACATTGCCCAAACACTCCAAATGAGACAACTGGCAAATATGCAGTCTCAATTTGTGAAGGAAGCCTAGTGAAACTCACCAAACCCAGTCTAATTGAACATATAAAGTTATCATTTAAATCTCCATAACATTGAGAACTGTATTACATGGCCCTACTCCAACTTGTTAAAGCTTGGAGAAAAGAAAAATAATGATTAGGTGACCTTGGTCCTCATTACAAGTAGGCTGGTCCAGAAATAGCAGTGCCAGTCGCTCCGGACAAACATACTCCGAGCCGCTATCCCACTAACACCATCACTGCAAGTCGTCTACTGTATCCAGCAACACTGTGAACGGAATCTGTGCCAAAATGTGTCCGCTGTGTCTGAGACACCAGCATGGCGGTAGTATGTGCACCTTCCGAGTACCCCGTACACGGAAACAATGGCATGAATGTGCCGGTAGCACCGTGATGATCGCACCGGAAACACCGGCATCATGGACCAGGTGTTAAACAGAGTCAGGTGTGCAGAAACAGGCCACAGGTGGCCCTAATCAGCCCACGTGCCCGCTATGAGCACTGTAAAAGAACACAAGGACCACACCCACACCCCTTCCAATACTAGCATGCTTGCAGCAGCAGTAGCAGTAATGGAGCTGGAGGCCCAGCAAACAGGGATACAACTTAAAGATGCAGTGAGGCAGAATAGGCACAGGAGGCACAGAAGGAGAAAGAGGGCCGTCATGCCATGCAAAACAACAATGGCTAGCAGGTTGTAGCCCACAGGCAGCCACCCATACCACACATAAGGGCCAAACCCTTCAACCTGAGCCAAACCCAGATCCACACCCTGTACCGGCTAGACAGGGACACCATCACATCCATAGTGGACCTGATCCATCATGACCTTGTCGGCCACATCCAGGACAGTACTGCCATCCCCCCCTTGCTCAAGGTAGTGTCTATGCTACACTTCCTTGCCACCAGCAGCTACCAGCACACTATGAGTGAACTGCACGGGCTATTGCAACTCTGATTTTCATGGGTCCTCTTTCAGGTTATTGATGCCATCCTGCAGCACGTGTCTGATCACATAGGACTACCCAGAACACCTGACCAGGTTAATGCCATGAAAATTGCATTCCATGTCCTTTCTCGCATGCCCAATGTGATTGATGCATTGAACTGCACACATGTGGAGCTTGTGGCCAGGCATGCCGTTGAGGCAGTGTACAGGAACCATAAACTGAATGTGCAAATGGTGCGTGATGTGCAAGATTTCCGGGATCAACCCACGATTCCATCGTGCTGAGGAACCCCAAACTTCCAGGGTACATGGCATGTCACAGAGGAGAGCGTACCTGGCTGTTGGGTGGGTGTAATTACCAAAGCATGTGCACTGTGGAATGGGGGGGGCACAACTATCTGCAGTACATGTGTGCAATGCAATGTCCGACACACAAATAGCATTTCTGGGTTGAAGGGTTTGTCTGGTGTGTGTCAAATGGCCAGACAGAGCATACACATGCACAATAATATCCAAGATGGACTGCAACATTAAATGTACTACAGGTACCAGAATGTATCACCTAATGTTCCAAATCCCTGCAAAAACACGCTGAGCACAACCCACAGCACATGCTGCACAGACTAATCATTCTCATGCAACACAACACCCCACCTTCAAACCACTAACATACTGCACACCGTGTAGTCAGTTCCCCTGCCTGTTTCAAGTGGACATAGACATATGCATGTGACCAGAACGGTAATAAAATAGCCTGACACATCAATGGATGGGTGATATGACCTTGATAGGACATGCACATCGAAACAAAATAAAAACACACATTAGTCTGATTTGTGTGTGTCGTAGTGTAAGGGTCATAGGTCAAGGTGGGTGTGACTGGGCCATGGAAAAGCAATTGCAAATCAAACATTCACCACGCATATTAACAAAGCATATTGGCTGTTGGCAACCATTAGGCTGTCATTAGCTTGCCCATCCAATCAATTTCTCCTATGGTACCACTCTGTACATATCCACATCCATCATTTACCCAGAATCATTGATGTTCCGCAACCACACCCATGCAGCACATCCTGTACATCAAAATGCAAGTATGCCTTCACGGATCTATTCAATTCCAAATGAATAGAAAATCTTTTCTCACATGAAGAAACGTTATTACCTGTGACAGCTCTGCCTACCAGTCAAGCAACCCCCAGCAGGGTCTGACCTGTCGGGCACACCGGCTCTGTCAGGCATATTTGTATATTGCAGGCCCAGAAACATGCCACCTGGTAATCGCACCGGCACACATACACCCGGACCAACCAACTTTTCCATTTGCATGTGTCATCACGTTGACATTGATGACTTCAGACATAAATCTGCAAGTTTACCCTGATTCTATGCAGAAATTTGCATACAATGCATGGACATTGATTCCCACTTACACTGCGCTTGTTAACATGCTCAACTATGATATATGCTATGTATGCAGAAATTTACATGTGAAAAATTGCATTGGTCAGTGAACTATATACAGACTGTACCAACATGATGCAGGGTCCACAATCACATTTGCCCATTTCTTTCACTTCATGCAGATTCTGCTGGATAACCCTTGATGTCGTGGCTGATGACCTCTGTGAGGCAACCACAGAACCAGCACAAGAAGGGCATACAACCGTGCTCACATCAGGCCTTGTTCTTCGAATGAGCAGACATTTGGCCTGCTAAAGGCAAGGTTCCGCTGCCTGAGCAGATCGGGGGGGGGGGGGCACTGATGTACAGCCCTGTGAAGGTGGGCAAGATAGTCCTTGCCTATGCCATGTTGCACAAAATGTGTATCAAGCGCAGCATTCCATTGCCCCCGGATATGGACATGCTCTCCCACATGATGCGGAGGATGAGAATGACAGTTATGAGGAACTGACATTGGCAGGTTGCAGGGATGCCGTGGATGGCCGTGAGGCACGCAATGCACTGATTACCCACTATTTCTGAGAGCATTACACCAGCACATGGCCTAGGACAGCTAAGACACTCAGTACTGTACATGAAATAAATCACTCAGTCACACTAAAAATGAATGCCCAGTCATGATTTCAATGCAACACCAAGTGTAATGTACATAATGGAATGAATAACTAAACCAACTACCAAAACTATCCCTCCCCACTGCCCCTCCCCAACTATCCCTCCCCATTCACCTTACCCAGCTATCCCTCACCACTCCCCCTGTCCAACTATCTCGCCACAACTCCTGTCATGTTGTACAAGTAGTCCTTGCAGTAGTTACATACAGGGCACATGTCTATTGTGGGCCTATTTGCGTCCCCTTTTGGTCGACGCAATCGCCATGCGATTGTGTGCTGAAGGGGACAGGCGCATTGACCATCGCCTTGGGCTACTGGGAACAGAACTACGAGAAGTGGAATTTGTGGATGGTGTGTGGGCCTGTTCAGTGGGCTGTCTGTCGAGGAATGCCTAAAGGCACATTGGAGTTGTCTCAGCAATGGAGGTCATGACACTATTGCCCTTGCGTACCTTTCTGGCCATCTGTACAATGGCAGTATTGCAACCTCCA
Source organism: Ambystoma mexicanum (assembly GCF_040938575.1). Lineage (NCBI taxonomy): Eukaryota > Metazoa > Chordata > Amphibia > Caudata > Ambystomatidae > Ambystoma > Ambystoma mexicanum. The sequence goes on along the minus strand of NC_090929.1, from coordinate 766,187,194 downwards.
AGGGCACGTGAATTCCGAAGCCCACAGGTCTGGACACTCTCCGGCATCAACTGCGCCTCCAGGAGGTGCTGCTGCACTAGGGCAGTCACAGCATCCTGACATTCCTCGAAGCACCGGCCGGAGTCTGCCATCCATTTCTGTGACACTGGGGAACGGTGGGCATTGTGGGCTCATTGGGTCCATGGGGCTGAATACCAATGTCTCATAGATGCTGTGGTCGCTGGTCTCCCCTGTGTCCACTCCACCATCGTCAGCTATGTCCTCTGCACTCGATAGTTGTGCACGTTCATGAGGCTGCTCTGGTGGTGGTGGTGGTACTACAGCCGCTCGGGCTGCCGGGATGGGTGCAGGGGAGCCGACTGTGATGGTAGGTGCAGCCGGGATGGGTGCAGCTGTGATGGGAAGTATAGCAGGGATGGATGCAGATGTGATGGTAGGTGCAGCTGGGATGGGTACAGCTGTGATGAGAGTTGGAGCTGCGATGGGTGCAGCTGTGATGGGAGGTGCAGCCTGGATGGGCACAGCTGTGATGGTAGGTGCATTCGGGATGGCACAGCTGTGCTGGCAGTGTCAGCTGTGCCAGTGGAGGCTGTGGTGTCCTGGGTGGTGGTCTGTGGTGTCCTGCAGTGGCATCGGCTGGTGCTCCTTGAGGTGCTTGGCTTGCCCAATTCATTGTCAGATGATGTGCCTGAGGGAGTTCGAAAGGCAGGATGTCAGTGAACAGCTTGAATTGATGAAGCAGACATACATGCATTATGTTGGGCGTGGCTATGCTGTGTCAGGAACACGGCATGGTTCTTGGCATGATGTACCATTGATGTATCTCCTCCTGCTTAAATAGTAGTTCTAACTTCATTCGTTGAACATATTATGGAATAAGACCTTTATGAATATTACATAATTACATTCTTGAATCTATTGATTGCCTTTGGCAATGACCTGAGTGTGCAGGGGACACGAGTGATCCACAGCTAGTGGACACTTTTTCTTCCTTGTTTTGTATCACTACCTAGTGTCACGGTGGTGTCTCTCTCCTCTGCACCTCACTAAATATCTAGCAGTTTTATATAATTTTCTCCACATCCTGGTGTGCAGACTGTGTTCTCATTCTTTTTGTTTACAGTTACCAGATTCCACAAACATACCACTGCATCCACCACCCCTACTCACTTTCATGCACAAAGTGTTATGTCACTGGCAACGAAACCGCAGAATCCTCACAACATTGGGCCGACTCCCAGGAAGCTACACAAACCAGAATGTCCAAGCACATTGAACATTCACTTCAACCCCACCGTTGTGTATACTGATAGTGTTCCAACACTGCATCCATTGGGCACACCGAGAGACTTTTCACTGCACAATATTGAGCCATACACTGAAATTCGTAGGATCTTCCAACAATGACTGCACCCATGAAACCAACAATGTATGTATGTCAGCGCACTTCTGGTGCTCTATGAAGAATACAATGTGTTGCACAACCATTCTGTGAAGGTGAGCACACTCTGAGGGATGCAGTCAAAACTGCATTTCTGCAATAGGTGTGGTGAAGGCCTTGGCTTTCGGGTGCATGGCCTATGGCCTACAGCCTTTGGCCATGCACCCAATAGTCTAGGTCTTGGCCACACCCACCACAACGTGATGCAGTCATGCATGTCAACATGTCATCAAGCATCAAAATCCACACACACACCACATCCACCAGCACTCCTACCCAAAATCTGCACCATCATACGGCTATGTATATAAAGATTCACCTTCTACCAGAATCTACAAACTTAACAGAGCCTCCGGCACCCCTACCCACTTTCATTCACATATGATGGTGTTGCTGCCAACTCAACCAACCAACAGTATTTGCATGTCATCTGGCTTCTGGTGCTCTATCAAGTGTACAATGTGCTCCACAACCATTCTGTAAAGGTGAGGCGTCTGTGACAGATGCAGTGTAAACTGCATTGCTGCGGTGGGTGTGGGCAAGGCCTAGCCTATTGGGTGCATGGCCTATGGCCTACGGCCTTTGGCCATGCACCCAATAGTCTAGGCCTTGCCCACATGTATACCATCATGTGCTCATGTACAACACGTACCACAGCCAATGCCACTACTACCCAACCTCCACACCATAATACAGCTATTCATGGAAACATAACACAACCTCCGGCACCCATACCCACTTTCATTGACATAGTAAGTTTCCCAGCTCTCTATTCAGTACAGAAAAGCAATATGTCATACTGCAGTACAGAAGTCACCACTCCGCGCAATGGACACTACACAATCCAATGTGGTATACAGTTTAGTCCATTTCCACTTCTATGCACACACTAATGAAGAATTGTGCCCACTTCACACACTGCAGTATCCATGCACATAGAAGGTGCACTTCATCCCTACCCTCTTCAATACTGTCAGTATTGCAGCACTGCACTCAGTGCACTCACGGCACAACTGTTCACTCCAGTAGCTGCAGGCATGGATTAAACACTGCAGTATGTGCTAGGAACTACCGCATCCATGCAATCAACCATCTATACAATGCTGATGTACCAAACACAGTAGGGAACAATGTGAAACCTAATTCCAACCATGGCACATAGGTGTCGCTGCAAGGCCTCCATCCATGCAACACACCGGAGTACACGCTATCTTATAATGTGCATGTCATGTGCAATACAAACCCCTTCTGCAATTGAACTCCCACCAGTCACCACGGAAATAGGTCTCTGCACCAGCTATCATGCCGTAACGAATCCTGCCGGCCTGCATGCAGCACACATGGTTGAGGCCTGTGCAAGGACCAGCGAATTGACGCAGTATGCACGGATACTGCAGGCACACCACCGTCTTCATCCACCTAATATTCACATATCTGTGATGAACCTCTTCTCTCTCCCCCACCCTTTCCATCCCCTCTTCCCACCACCACAAGCCGTACATTTTGTTTGTCAGTCCCTTTCCGCGGCACACTGTCCTCCGATACACCATGGCGGCGTTTCCCAAAAACTTTGATGCACAGCACACTTCTCTCCAGCCAACCACTGGCCGCGTTCAAAGTTGGCGAACAGCACGGCGTACTGCAAGCCAATGAGCCTTCTCTCTGTGGGGCGAGCAGGGAAACAGGTCTGCGGAGTGTAGCCAGATATCACACATTTTTGAGATGTACATTTCAGTTCGTTGCAACAAATGATCTGGTTGGATTTCCACCAAACACACAAAAGCATGCTTTTTGACCCAAGTCCCCACTCTTGCCGCAAATCTGGTGCAAATCCGTCCAGCTGTTCAGCCTGTAGCCATGTGCAAAGTTTTTGCCTATTCAGTCTATGGGGAAAATATTTTTTTTGGGACCCCCCTATAACTTTTCCCCCCTGCACAAAACCTCACCAAACATTCCGAAAAAAATCGGAGCAGGCCATATACTTTTGCAAAGTTTGGTGAGGATGCCTCCAGGGGGAGCGAAGTTATAAGCTGCAGAAAAAGTGGTCTTCATATGAGTTTAGAAACTTAACCATAACTACACGGCCGCTACCACGGGATGTGTAATATATATACATATATATATATATATATATATATATATATATATATATATATATATATATATATATATATATATATATATTATATATATTCAATGAATAAACTTTGTTAAAGGGATATTATGGTTACAAGTAAAACCGAAAAACACCCAACACTGTGCCAGTTATGTAAGCTAAGCAACCATAAAATGCCACCACTGTGCACTGCTAATAAAAACACCCGGTACATGAAAGATGACATCGCAAATGTCATCAATGACATCACTGATAACATCAGAATGGGTAGAACACTGTGTTGCATCTAGTACTTTAAACAGATTACCCTGTTGCTGGTGATGAGGTTCTTTTGTGAAGGTTCCCTTCCTTGTTGCTATGGCTTTTTTTCCAGAGGGTGGACGCAACCCCTTGGGGTTTTTTGAGGTTGGCAAGCTTGCTCAAGTATTTGGATACCAGGACTTTACTCAGGTTGTCATGTTCCCAGTGCAGACGCTTACCCACCAGAATACAAGCACTTGTTTCATATTGGGATTTTGTTTTCCATGGATTATTTCACTACAGATTGCTGGGTTTAAAAGGTGAGCACCATTTACACTTCACAAGCATATTTATTGGAAGATGTCTTCTCTCAGGTTATTTTTCTGGTGGTTCAAGTCCAATGCTATTTTGTCTTGCACACTTTCTTTTAAGGAGAAGGTCAATTGAACTACATTTGTATATTTCACTTTAAAATATATGGTCACTTACTGTGCCTATATTCATGGGTGCCAGCTTTTGATTTTCACTATGGCGGCAAAAGTAGCTGAGCATATGTTATACTTGCAGATGTTCATTTTTTTCTACCCTTTTCCATGCTGCTTCGGTCTGTTCCTCTGCTCGACTTTCATTTGGCTCCTCAATCAGTCAGCTTGTGGGGGGTGACAGCATTTCAACTAATTGATGTGGACCCATTTTTCTTCTGTGTGTTCTCCTTTTGGGATGCAAATCTTGTAAGCTACAGGTAATATTGTATCTACAATTTCAAAGGCACCACAGCAAGAATGAAGAAATGTCCACTCCATGGTCTGATTCCTTTGACAATTGTACAGGTAAAACTTTCCACCTACCTTATACTCCTTCTTGGTGGTCTTTAGATCATAATATATCTCCATCCTTTCAGCTGACTTTTCTAAATTTCACTGAGCATAAGGAAAAGCATGCTGAAGGTGCTTCCTCAAAAAATCAATGTATTCATGAGTAGTGGACACATTTATCAGTGTCTGCTCCTGAGTTATGTAGAGCAGATGCTGAGTTAACACAATTTTTTCATCCAGACATGAGCTCAAATGGAGACATTTTAGTTGCAGAAGATGGTGTGGATCTAATGGCTATCAGGACAAGAGGTAATTCAATGTCCCAACTGGGTCCAGAGTCTGCCACAAACCTCTTCAAGATGCTCACAATTGCCTTGTTGTATCTCTCAGCCCCTCTTCCCCCTCGAGGCTGGGCGGTAGGCAATGTAAAGTTTTCGTTTTACCCCTATAATCACCCACATCTTTTACATCACCTCAATGGTAAACTGACTCCATCCATCCGACTTTTGCGGGAGGCCGAAACGAGAGAAGATGTGGTTGATCATTAGTGCAGCCATTGTTTACGCCTTACAATTCGGGGTTGGAAGACACTCTACTCACTTTGTAAACAAGTATGTTACAGTCAACCTTTACTTGTTTCTACTGGAGGAGGAGCGAACCGCTGGCCCTATGAAATCGACTTACAAATCTGACCAAGGCAGTGTCATTCCCCACAGCTATCTGTGCTGGTGAACTGGATTGGAACTGAGCACACACAAGACACCCCTTTAGGTAAATGTCTAGGTCCTGGCCCATGTGTGGCTAGTAGGCAACCTCGCACAAGATTTATAATGTTGTATGAAACCCCCTATGACTGGCAGTAGCTGCGTCATTGGCAGGGGGTTCCACAAGTATAACACATTGAGTAGTGACCGTAAATAAGAAAGAATAGGAATAACAAATAATTTGACTTTCTAGAGTTCTATATAATAATTGCTATTCTCATGAAATGTTTATTTCAGGCATACTTCAGGGGGTGAGTCACTGACTTAGTCTGTTTTTAAACACCTCAAATTCAAAATGCAGACAAAAACTTCCAAAAAGCATTTAGAGTAGAATAAGCATCAATTTTGGACTATTTGTTTTGCTTTTTGCAAGTTGCAGTTATGGCATGTTTTTTTCTGCCATTGTCTCTGTTACAATCATTCACAAGACATTCCATCTTGGTTTCCTCAGTCACTTGACAAAATGCGTTTGCCTAAAAGCTTGTTTACAGTGTAGAAATGTTTGACCATAGCACATAAAGTGGCCACTGATTTCATTGTGCCACAATTAATGCTTTTTTGTAATGTGTCTATCTTTCCTATCTCCATGGCATGATGTTTGTTTGAATGTATGAGGTAATGAGTGCCCAGAGTACGGTATGCCGTGTGCCTGCACTACTCTAAATTCTTTAATACACATTTATGAACCCTCCCAATAGAATCATTCTGCCAACCTCTGAAACCTTAAAAGTAGATCCACACAGGCTTGACATGAGGCGAACTTTGCACCAATCCTGCAGATGCACTGGCCTACTGTTCAATCTCATTTATTAGCTTAATAGTATCCACTACAGAGTGTAATTTGCGTTGAGAACATTCAGACATGTAATTGCTCATTGTACTATAGCCGGTAATATAGCTATAGCCGGAAATATAGCTCAGTGGGATGAGTGCTTGCTGCTGATATTTGTGTGTGATCTGCAGGTTGCAGGTTCGAATCCTGGTAAGGACAACTCAGGCTTTCATCATTCTGAGGTTGATAAATGAATACCAACACAGGTTGGGTGGTATTGGATGTATTTTATATAAAGCGCCTAACCGTAAGTGCTATATAATAACACATCATTATCATTTGGCTTTGGGCGTCTGCTTGCATTCACTTTAATTTGTTAATATGGGCCTATACACACTATTAACAGTACATATGGGGATCCATTCTTGTATGAAATGTATATCATATTACAGGGATAGTGTAACCATATTGTTGGTAGAGTACTTAGGAACAAAGCTATGTGATGCCACTTCCTGTTCTTTAAAGGGGTGAAAAGTTGTGTTCCATCGCTTCATGTGATGTCACTTTGGGTTGGGGCCACATGACACCACTTCCTGTGATTTCATCAGAGATCAAGTGTTGTGTGATGTCACTTCCGTTACCACTGGCATTTTGGTGAAATGACATCCCTGATGTGTCCATACATTTTTTTTCACCACCAAAAAGTAATTATGGGTCCCTGATGCCATCATGTGGCATAACAACAAACACTTTTGACTCATGTATTCTGAATGGACACACCTTTTTATATGAAAATGCAAAATGTGTAATGTGGCGTTCCATGTATGACAATCAGTACATTAATTGGTTGTACTGCTATACATAACTGTCTATGCAGGAATAGTCCTTGTTTTATATAGGGAAACATAGCTATGAAGGTCTGTGCATCCCGTTATTGCAAAATACTTGGTCGATAATACACTCACGTGTATTTACATCTAAACCTTGGTGAGTTAATACACATCCAGTAACTAACCAATATATACAGTTCGGGATTTGTTTTTTCTTTTACTGTTTACTTTATACAGGTCAGTCAGAATACGCCTACTTATGTAACTCATTTAATTGATACATTTCTTATGCGAATCTTTTTCTAATCTTACCTACATTACCTTTTTTTGTAAAGAGCACCTCAAGATGTGTCACTCTGGGGGAGAAATGCATATCTTCAGTGTGGGGCCTTGTAGTGAGTGGATTAGGTGACCGGAATCTGCAAATTAGGAACTCCTGCAATTATTATTATGTATTTTTTTTGTACTGACAGGCAGTACTGTGTTACACAGACACAACTACTAATGTATACAAAATCAAACTCAAATTAAGCTGCTTGAACGCTAAAATATATACTAACATTTCAGAGTAATGCTGCATTAGTTTTACAAATTATTGAACATAATTGTGGCAACTACCACACATAGCAGACATGTAAAAACATTCTATGCGAATTCCATCTGGCCATACTTACGAGAAGTGTGATACAGTAAGACATATGTATACATATTAAAAAAGGGTATGCATTCCTGATTTCTGGCAAAAATTACAACTAATTTGTTTAAAATCAAAGAGGCAAAAACTGCGAAAGGGCATAGATATGCTCTATCGTCCATTTAAGAAGCACCGTTAACAACACGTTACTGGAGGACAGTTGTTACATTCGTCCTGATAACTTTTACAGAAATAAATATTAATTCACCAAACCAAACCAGAGATTTTTGGAAAAGGCTGCTTATTGAATGGACAATGGTGGTGCTGGGGTAATAGTATTCATGGACTGATTTCAAGCAGTACGATTTTTTTTCACTTTGCAACACAATTAGGAGAAGATCTTTACTACCTCGCTTGGAGCAATACACGTGTTTGTATGTTTTAGCTGGAAGGGAATGATGTGCTGATAACATCTGCCTAGATTAGTCTGCATGTATAATTACTTGCCAAACCATTTTATATTTTCTAATTTGTCAGGAATGAATTGGCTATTTTGCTAATCGCATGCACGGTCATGTCGCCCTGCTTTCCGTTCATAGGGAAGCGATTTATCACTACGGGCCTAAAACATTGCAATTAAAAACAAACGTCGCTCCCTTAATTATGTCTCTCAAAATAAGAACATAAGGTCATTGAGCAGCCTGACCTTCATAATCCGCAAGAGGATATCCGACAGGGCGGGCGGTCATTGTATACTCGAACAGATGTACCGTAGATATCCATAATGCTCAAATGAACAGATAATTAGTAGGGAATATAGTATTGCGAATTAACTAATATGCACCTGATACTAATAATTGTGGAGAACACAGCCTTATCATTTAAGTCTTACAGTATGAATGCGTTACCACAAACTGTATGGACACATGATATTGCAAATGTTTTCTTTGACTAGAGCAGATGACTTAACCTTGCAGTTTTCCAGAAGTGTTGCACTATTACTCTCAGTATCCATCGCTGCTGGCTAAGGATGATTGCAGATCAAAACAACTGGACAGCCAAAAGGTTGCAGACACTTGATATAGAGACAAAGCTGCAGGCCACATGCCTTCAAAATTCATATTTGCTAATTATATAAATCTTCCTGCCATGTATCAACCCCATAACTTTTTTATTTTACTGGTGTATTATGTGTCCTTATACCTCTGTGAGTGTGAACCTTTTCCCACACTCAAATAATGTTTTACTCTTTTTATGGGTGTCATTTTTAAGACTATAGTGTATTTTAAAAGTTATCCTCTTTGACAACTTTTTTGGCAGTAAGTGCCTCTTGTTGCTGGGTTGACCTAGGGGCTCCCCTTTTCACTTACTCTGGCTAACCTTGTGAGAATTAAAGTTCCCATGGGTAGAAAGGATCTTTGAATCCCGTTTACATTTTATTAAGTAAGACCAGCACCCTCCACCTTATGTGGAGTGCTGAGGAGCTACTTAGTATCCCCTTTCTCATTTTAAATGTAACAGTTATGTTACAAGGACAAACATACCTTTAATGGCTGGTGGCAGTGAACCTTTTTATTAATTTGGTACACCTTTACCGTGGGCTGTTTGCACAGTCCCAGTAAAGGCACCATGGGTACTCATTTTACCAAAATGGCCCCTGTCTTGTTTTGTTCACCATTTTAGTGTTCCTTGTCCTTGCTTGTTCCTTCCCCTGACCTCCAGGGTGGGAAATTCCTTTGTGTGATTTTGATCTTCAGCAGGAGTCCTGTGGATCCACGGCCAGGATCCAGAGTGTCTGTGAAGGCAGGAAGAGAGGGAGGAGTCCAAAACTCTGCAGCCAAAGTGGAAGGCTGGCAGTCCTGAAAGGATTGCCAACCCCCAAGTTTGAATGTTGTATGGCTGTTTGATTGGCTGGTTTCCTGCATAAAAGTCTGATACTGAAAGTTGAAGAGGTGTTCGACCACTGGAACCAAAACCGATGACAAAGATGAAGAATTTGTGGCTGAAACGATTTCCAGTGCCCAGAGAGACTGCTGTGTAACTGATGCTAGCTGTAGCCCTTCTCTCCAAATGAACTAGAAACTCCGAAAATGATGATCCTGACCAAAAGCCTAGTGAGACCCACTAGACTCAAGACCACCGGCATTTTGAGCCATCCCACGCTGTGCTGCGATCTTGTGGGGCTGCAATACCCCAATACCCTGAGACTTCAAGCCATTGTGCAGTGCACAGTGTTTTGAATTCCAAATCTTGCTGAAACTTTGTGTGTATCCTGACGGATCTCCAGAGGCAAGATTCCAGTCCAAAGAGTCCCCTGAGCAGAGTGCTGGACTTTGGAAATGATGAGAATCCGACTGGCAATATTCTGTCTTCTTCTGTTCACCTGAAAAAGGTGCCAAATCCACAGAGCCACATCCAGCCATGAGGAAATCCTTTCATAGAGCCTTTCCTGTGATCCTTGCTGCAAAGGTCCTTCCAGTGTCCTGTCTTCTGTCTTCTTAATAAAGGAATTCAACAACCAGGTTTTTGGCTGCAGATTCTGAAGTGCTCCTGCTGCAAAATCATCTTCTGTGCTGGGGTACTGTGCTGGTTTGGGTATTTACTTACCTTAAGTCTCTTGTGATTCCTGTGTAGTTTTGGGGTGTTTTCTGTGATTGGGAGTCCTCTCGTCCAGTGGACCCAGGCCCCTGCTGGAATCCTCCTAAGGTGTCTTCTGTGAAGTCCCTGGACCCTCAACTAACTCTAAAGTAAAGTACTTACTTGTTCTGGCAGTCTTCCTTAGGAACTCTGACTTTTTCTCTTTAATAACCTATCCTGACCATCCTGTTGGACACTAAACCCTTGTGACCGCCTGTGACAGTTCTGTTCCAAAAGCAAACTCTAACAATATCAGGCGGTACAGCTGTGGGAAAGATTGAACATAAGAAAAACAAGCCTGAACTTGTAGGGGCCTTTTTTCTAACCTGATACTGTGTGTCTGTCTGACCCAAGCTAGTCCTCACTGATGAGCCCCAACAAGGGCGAAACATGTTTGGGGATGCTTGTGGTCTCGTGCAGAAGGGATGTGGCCTAGCAGTTCGGGCTGGACTTCCCCTTTTGGGGTGGGGCCAAGCCTGATTTGCATATGGTCTTTCCCCTTCTGTAATGGCTTGGCAGGTGAAGAACGGTGGTCTGGAGGGTTGCCCAGAGCATTGCCAGTGGTTAAGATTCATTCTAAACCTTCCAGCCATCACCTCTTTGTTTTTGCTTTGTCTGTTGCTAGGAGACAGGTGAGTGAGGCGGAAAACATCTGTTACGAATGGGCATATTAGTTGGACATGGAGAAGAAGAGTGTTAAGTGATATCTTGCAAGAAACCGTTGCCCCGTTGTGCTGAATGAACTGTTATTACTTATAAGGAACTGTTTGTTAATGTTAGTCCGTGATTAGTGAAGACTATAAATCGTCTGTAACAGGAAGCGAGCGTTGACTCTGCAGGGGTGTGTCCTACCAGCGACACTGAATGAGACAGGAGCTATCAGCTGGGAACCAGCTTAATGTCCGGGAGCCAATCGGAGCGTAAGCAACACCCCGAAGAGGAAGCAGAAGCTCCGGCATTAAGAGAGTAGCAGACTACGTGGAAGCCAATAGTGTGAAGCCGACGCACAAAACAAGATGAGTAGTTTATAGAGATACGGCCCCCCTTGTTAGAAGTACGGGAAACAAACACTGTAGTAAACGTGTTTCCCAGTCCCGAAGGAGGCCAGATCCGAAAGTGTGACTGAATTGCCTTCGCTAAGCAGAGTGAATAGTGCAGATGTTTGAACATGTCAGATCTCCATAAAGGAAGGCGGAGTTAACAAAACGAAAAAAGTGTGCACAAGAGACTTCCTAGTCCATATTACTACAAAGCTACGAACAAAATTAACGTTAAAGGTACATACAAGATACAGTCTGGTTTTCTTGGAAAAAACTACATGGACACAGTGTCAGGTCAGCAATAAATGACACAATCGATAGAAAGAAAGACTAGAAACACAGTGTGTATGATATATGATAAAGATATTTTAAAGAGAGAATGCGGTATTAAAAGGAAGGACTATTTTTTTTTAATTTACTAACTTTGTGTATAATTGCTTTTGCAATTTTTACAAAACTGTTGCTAGTCATCTTAAAAGAGCCACATAATACACGAGAAAACAAAACAAACAAACAGTACAGGAGAAGGCGAGGGAGTAGAATGGAAGACGGAGATACGTGTAATAAGAATACCAGATAAACAGAAGGGACGGAATATAGCGACAATAAGCGCACAGCACAAAACTGAAACGGGTTCAAAAGCCCAACACCAAAAAGAGACTGGGGATCGAAGACCACAAACATGCAGCTGTTCCCAGTTAAAGTGTTCAGCCCACGCAAGGGTCCTGTCAGTTTGTAAGGCGATCAGTTCAAAAGCGCTTTCCAGAATTTTAACAGTCGCTATGGTCCATTTCGTTTTCTCCCCTGACATCAACCTATTCCACCATGTTGTGTCTGCTTCTTCTAACAATCCCGAATGATCTGTGCGCAGGCTGGCCAGATATGTGGCTCTTGAATTTCCTAACTCTGGGCATTGTAGCAGAAGATGTTTTATTGTTTCTGGTTTGGTTGTATGGGTACAAAGACGACAGGCTTTATCATTTGTTTGCATCCTTATAGCCTGGATTTCACGTGTCGGGAGGAGGTTGAAACGTGCTCTCATAAACAGTTTCCTTAGATGTTTATTTGGGAATTTGATACAATATGCCATGGGTTCCTTCAACCTGTTGAAATTTGGTGGAAGATCTTTGGTCAGTTTATTTACTTGGGCTTTTTCTTGAGTCTCTATCCAATCTTGGGCCTCGAGTTTCGATTTTACTCTTACTGGATTCGTTTTTAGATCCTCTTCAGTAGACGCAATCTCGATAAGCTTTTCTCTGAGTTTGTCCATCCTTTTATTTAAGATGACTAGATGACAGTTTGTTATTTCAGCGGCTATGATCTTATAGATAGGCGTGCTGTTCGGTAATGGAGTATTCCTAAACAGTTGCATTGCATTTTGCGCCACCGTCGCTTCCAGAGAGAGTAGACCCAGCTCTCTTCTGATGAGGTCCATTGAGATTGCGTTGGGAAGTCCTAGGACGTGTAATGTTATGTTAAAAAGAAGGAAAGGAGAAAACTAAAAGAGAAAAAAACAAGACTTACCAGAACACCAACCATCACTGAGAAGGTTCTTTTACATGAACTGGCAGAGACTCCAGCAACACGTATCCTTTAAACCTAAAAGATTAAAAAAAAAGACAAGTTTAAAGTTAATAAAGTTATGCTGTTGACAACTTGTCACTGTTTCAGCGTATTGCTCTTATCCTCACCATACAAGCAGTGACACCGCCCTTCTGCCACTGAGCACACTCATGCTCCAAGAATAAGGTAAAGACGTCTAACTATTGGACCTTTTGCCTAGAAAAGATAATACGTGTTTAAAAGTTACTAACTTGACAAATAAGTAGATTGGTAACTGTTACTCTGGGAGAGAACAATTACAAAAGGTATTACTTTCCTTAGAAATGTTCTGCCATTCTAAAAAGTAGATATAAGGTTGTTTTACCTACTTTAGACATGTGTGCCATTCTGAAAATTATATGTAACATCTTTCTTTCCTTAGAAACTGTTTGACCATTCTAACAAAGTAGATGTAAGGTTATATTACTTACCCGTGATTTGGTGGTGCCTCTTCCCAAAAGTAATACTGTTGGTTTCACTTCACTATTCCTGTTAGGATAAATGTATGAGTGTCGCCAATTGGGTCTTGCTTCCCCTGAGTTGCTGGTAGCCTTTCCAGAATAAGACTGCATTAGGTTATACCTACCTAGTATAACTTTGAGTCATTCATAAAGTGTAACCCCAGGTTTTGCGTTCCCTGGTCTGTTGTAGACAGACAGAAAATCAGTCTTTGTTTTATACCTGCCTTTAAGTTGCTTATATTTCATGTCAAAAGTGTATAGGTTTTACTTACCTTGAGTATAACTGTATTATCCTAAAATAAGTTAGAGTTACTGCTTCCCTTAGTCTGTGAACTGAAAAGTAACTGTAAATGAATATTACACCCCAAGGTCCAACTCCCCTAGAATAACTGTTATCCTGAAACAGAGTTATAGGTTTATAATGTTCCTAGAATCTGTGTTTCACTAGATCAGAAAAGTATGTTTTCCAGTTGATATTACTATGTGATTTCTCACTGAGCGCCACACTACAACTGATAGGGTCTAATTGCTATTACTGAAAGTAGTCTAAATGTAACTATTGGTTTTGACTTTCCTAGAACTCCTGTTAGGTGTTCCAAATAAGGTTATATGCTTTGGTATGTGTATCTTCAAGTATACAGTTGTGCATTTCTATAATGTGTTTATATGAGCTTTGATAGTATTTATTTCACCCAAGTTTTATCTGGGCCTACTTGTATTTAAATAAACCATTTATTTTTTACAATACTTAGGGCCTCATTACACGGTTGGCGGTAAAAATCGCCAATTACCGGCATGGCGTAATTAGCGTGTCCGCCCTCGCAAGAGGCCGCAAATTGCGTGCAATTATGAGATCGCGGGCACGAGCCTACCGCCATGCCGGTAATGAGCCTACCGCCATGCCGCAAAAGTCCCCAAAAAGTCCCTTAACGGCATCGTCGAAAGCGCTGTTAGCACTTCCGACCTGCCGCCCCATGCAAATAGCGGTCTTCGCAAATAGCGGTGACCGCCATTAGCGGTAGCGGTTACCGTAATTTTGCGGAACCGGAAATAGCATCATCGCACCGGAACGGGAAAGAGCACGGTGGCCATCTTTAAAAACACAATCCATTGCCATCCTCCTTATCCAGGACACCTTACCAGGAACCACGTTAGAAAATACACCAAGGACACCGTTAAGATGCCCAAGGCCATTAAAAAATCGTCTGAGCGGCAACGCAAGGAGAAATTTAGCAAGGAGGAGCTCCTTATGCTCACGCAGACACTAGCAGACAATGCACAGGTGGTCTTCAATAAAGACATGCGTCGGGAGACCATTGTGAAGAAGAAGGCCATCTGGGTAGAGGTAGCCCACAAGGTCAGCGTGGTAGGCACCACAAACGGCACAGTCAAAGACTGTCGAAAGAGGTGGGATGACCTCCGGCTCCGTGTGCGGAACATTCTATCCGTTAACCGCAACCTGGCGACAGGCACAGGAGGAGGCCGTGAATAGCCAATCAAGCTCACTGAGTGGGAGGAGACGTGTGCATCAACTATCGGGGTGGAATCCATCGAGGGCGTTGGACAAATGGAGCATGGCGTGGCCATTTCGTCCGATGGAGGTGAGTGTATGCATCAAACAATGCACAGTGAAGTGTGATGTTCCCCCCAATCATGTGTCCATATGAATGCTGTGGATCCAGCCACAAACAAACATGCATGCATCACCACATACCCGTACAACACAGAGCCATTCATGCATGACCCACCCAACATCCTCATTACCTGCATCCACACTAAAGAGCCCTAAATGCATAGAACGGCATGACGTATTCATTTAGCTCAAGGCAGGTCGACCCATGACTGATGGTTTTCAACATTTCGCACTCGTACAGGATCACACACTGACACTGAGGAGGCACTCACTTCCACACCTTCTCCCACATCCATCAAAAAAGCCAGGGGGGATGCCACAGGGGACACCGCCACATCCGCAAGGGCAGCCAGGACGAGTGACCATGACCACAGGGACAAAGGCAGCCGGAACACCAGTTGCACGCATCCACAGGCCATGCCTGCTCCCGTCGTGGCACCCACGGAAGTGTGTCTCCCAGCAGGTGAAGGCAGCATCGAGGGAATGCACTCTACTGCCACCAGCTCAACGGGTGAGGCAGCAGCCACTGCCCCACCTTCAGATGAGAAGGAAACACCTGCCATTGATGCTGAAAGCCAGAGCCCCAGACCAACAAGCCCCTTACTGGCAAGCCCGAGGTTCTCTTCAGGTCCGGGTAGTCATGGAGAATCACCCACCCCTGAAGGGCCATGGAGCCCGCAGATATTCTCTCCTGATGCAAGTGCAATGGGTCCAGGTGCATCAGCCATCCCACCAGCACCCACCATGCGACATGACCTCTCGTCCATCTTTCAGAGGCAGACCGAGATGAGTGGCCTAGTCGGGCAACATGTGGCAGAGACAACCCGCCTGAGGGTGGACATTGCTACACTTGCACAGCAGACAAGGGAGGGCATGGAGGCATGCACCAACCGAATCTGCAGTGAAATGGCCCAACTGCGGCAGGCTATGAACCACATAGCAGACGCTATTGAGCGTCGGTGCCCACTCACGGCCCAGGAAGAACCAGGCCCCTCCTCGTCTGGGATTTCACGTCATACTAGTCCCCTACGCCAGTCTATGCGGAACCAGTGGCGCGCCGCTTCACAACCACCAGATGACGATGCAGGCACTGGCAAATAGGGCCACCAAGATTCGGGTGCCACATGTGGCGATGGACACATTCACGCCATGAGACTCACATGGGAGTGTTGAGGGGGGAGGGGGGTAAGGGTGTATTTGGGTGTGTTGAGGGGGGAGGGGGGTAAGGGTGTATTTGGGTGAGTTGAGGGGGGAGAGGGTAAGGGTGTATTTGGGTGTGTTGAGGGGGGAGGGGGTAAGGGTGTATTTGGGTGTGTTGAGGGGGTAGGGGGTAAGGGCTTATTTGGGTATGTTGAGGGGGGAGGGGGTAAGGGTGTATTTGGGGAGTTGGGGTAATGCACTTTGTATCACATTATGTTCAATATACACTGTTCTGAGTTTGAAACCCAAGCGTGGTCTCCATTATTGTGTATGTGTCATTCATTGTGGACAGGGTCCTTTGTGGGCCTCGAAACATGCCCGAGGGCAACAATTCCCATCTACGTCCATGCTATGTCACCTTGGTGCATGATGAGATTCCAGAATCAGATGCTGATGCACATCATGTGCCTCCTTGGCACTGCCTCTTTCATGTCCTGCCCGGGCATTCCACCCGCACTCATCCCCAGCCACATCCTACTCTTCTGGTGGTTGCATGTCAATTTCAAGTGGCATAGGCACATTCCATCATGTGCACATTTTGTGATGCTCTGCACATGCCATGGTTGTCTTTGCCACTTTGACACGGCCGTCCAGGAGTGCCACACCCAGGCCGCTTAGGCAGCGGAGCACTGTCATTGGAAGGAAGTGCAATATTGTTGTCCTCTTCCTGATGGTTCTGTGGGTTCCGTACAGGGGTTAGTAGCCACCTCCTCAGTGGATAGCTGGCATCGCCTGTATGGTGTGAGGAATGGGTACCTGTTACAGCTCACCTCTGGTGCTGTCTGTTGTTGGTGCTGCACTGCTCTCATGTACTCCAGCCCATCATGTCATGCTGCTGCTATTGGGACCATCTTGGTGTGGGAAGGGGTGTGGTGTGCTCTTTTGTGCTGCCTGTCTCCATTGCATACACCTGTGCTGATTGTGTCCACCTGTGGCAGACGGGTACACTGCTCAGGTCTATTAACGGGTGCTTTTCGATGCCGTTATTTGCGCCATGCCGGTAAGGCGTTTTTAGGTGTTTTCCATGCCGCTAATGCCATGTCCGCATGGCTTGTGATGCCCTGGTATTAGCGCCATGGCGCTAATTCCGGCATGGGGGTTGCGCGCCCGTGGACTTGCCGCTATTAGTGGCACCATAATTAACGGGTGTGCTAATAGCTGTGGGTCCAGGTCGTGATTGGCTTGGGAAATTACCGGTACCGGTATTCCCTTACCACACAACGTGTAATGAGGCCCACAGTGTTTCAGTGTTTCTTTGGAACATTTGTATTACAATTTCATTTGTAGTGATTCTACAGCCCTCTCTCCCTCCTAAGATAAGCCTGGCTACTCTGTCTATGCTACCATGAACTCAGATGTTGCAGTCTTTTACTAAGAGTGGAGTCCTGTACTGCCTCAGTTGAATGGTTTTACTAAGCCCTTAGTTGGATTTCAGAAAAGCTGTCCTAACCCTAATTGCAATGGCCTCATTGTAATGCCCTACATACTCATTTTCCTTTTATGCTTTTGCTTTACTAATGTATCTTTTTAATTTCTTATATTTGGTATATTTGTATGTGTGCATGTTATATTTTCGTGTTTACCTTTAAATAAAATAGCAGTTTATTATTTATTTTTGTTTTGCATATGATCGTGTGAATTAATGTATTACTTCCAGCCAAGTGCACATTCAACAAACATGTGCGATAATGAATCATTTACCTTTTAAAGACTGCCATTAGGTTTAAGAAAACTGTGAGAAGGCTATGGTTCATAAGACTACAAAGGGTAACATTTAGTTTGGTGTATGATGATAAGGATGGACCTGAAGAGATAATCCAGTGCACACTGCAACCCCTAATATACCTATGTTGGATAAAAGCAGATGAATGAGTAGCAAAGTGTCTGAGTCTACATATTCAAAATACTTTAACATGGTTTGGAAAGCTGTTCCCCACAGTACAATTGTTCAGTACAAAGGTCCACTCTTGCTTACACATCCACTTTTTAATGCATAGAAAACACTGAAGATACTGTTGTGTAAATATTTCAGAACATAGCCATTCCTACCACGAGGGATGTTGCGTTATATTGAGAGACGACCCTTAACCTGGGGAGTTCCTACAACACTTGCGTATGTGTATTTTAGTGCTGGTTTTACTGACGACTCATGTAGATCCACTTAAATTTCCCCCCTGTGCCCAGAGTGAGACAGGAACCAGGACGGGGTATAAAAAGAATATATATATTTATTTTATTTATAAGCTCAATGAATAATAATATGTTCAATCACAGCCACAAACTTCTCTGTGGCAGAAAACACAGCTTCAATTACAAACACACTTTTCTACATATATTTCCATCTCACAAACAAGGAACACAGGCTAAATAAACTGCTCAAAAATCTTTTCGCATGAACCCAGTGGAATGTTGAAGTACAATAATAATAATGTGGCACAATGCTAGGACATAATCTTCACGTTTTTGTTTGTGTCAAACATAGGCACACATTTCATTTTTGGAAACTAGTTCACCTTCAAGGCTTGCTATATGGAGTTCCCTGCATGCTCAAAATGCTAGCAATTTATATCACAGATTTGTAAAATGCATATGACAAATAAGATTTCACCCGAATTTAGTTTAGGAATAGGCACAGGGCTAATTTAAAAAGACATACATTACACGTTCAGTGTTGGATAAATGCGGTCTCACTTTTAGGAAAGCACTTCTCCCCAGCCCCAAAAACCTAAGCATCAATGACATGCAGCAGCCATCCGTTAAAAGGCCAGTTCTAGAGAGTGGGGACAATTTAGAAGTTGGGGTTTTCTGACCCCCTTTCACTTAAAGGCCCATGATAGGTAAGTTGGATAGAAAAATGGGGATGAATTTGAATTTTGGTTTTTCAGACCCCCCTTCACTTAAAGGCAATTGTTGGGGAAGTTGAGCATTTAGAATTGCCTTTTTGTGGGGCCAAGGGACCCTGTGGTAAAATTTTATGTGGAAAGAATGGTGACAATTGGGTATTTTGATTTTTATATGAGAATGCCTTTTATTTTAAAAAAAAACAGTTTTCGGAAGGGGTTTCAGTGGGGAATTATAGTTTTAGAGGTAATGTTGGGCATGGTGACAGTTATCAGTTTCGTTTTAGTGGCAAGTATATCTTTTGTTTAAAGACAAGTTTTGGTAAGGGCTTCAGAGAGGAATTTTCATTTTAGGAAGGGACACCCCTTCTCATTAGAGAAGTCAGGGCTTAACCTGAAAATCAAGGCACCCAATTACTTAAAATGAATATCTTGGGCCTCATTACGACCCAGGCGGTAAGGGGTTAATGGCGCCGTAAAAAGTGGTGGTGCCGTTAACCCCTTACTGCCTAATTACGAGGTCCCTTTGCGGGTCCCTACCTTAACGGCTGGTTTTACCAGCCGTTAAGGATTGGACCCGCAAAGGGACCTTGGAGGTAATTACGGTACCGCAATATGCGGTACCGTAACTACCGCCTTTCCCATTTCCATTGAGCCCTATCGGGGCAAAAATGGGAATGGGGAAGGGCCAATGGTTAATGGGGAATTACCGCCCCGCCAACCTTGGAATGGGGCGGTAATTCTGCCATTCACCATGGCGGAATTGGTAAAATACCAGCGGCAACCATTGCGCTACTAGTGCCATGGTTACTGCACGGGTCGTAATGAGGCCCCTTGACTCTTCCCGCTAGGAGGGAGGGTGAACGTTTTGAATTCTTCCAAAATCCTGTGTGCGTCAATTTATTTGGGAGCTAATTCAATTAATATACAGTCAAATATGATAACGGCCAACATAATTTTTGCTCCACCCACTAATGGAAGAGAACCCACTATTTGTCCAGTTTTTACATTCATGATTGGGTATCCCTATATATTATCCCCACCAAAAATATTGCCGTACATATGGTTGTTTGTCTCGCCATAGCCGATATTTTGGGGGGGGGGGTCATTTGTAGGAGCGGGGGTTACAGGTGTGTCCCCCGCACATTTAAAAATAGTGCAGGGGTTGTAGGGGTGTCCCCCGCAGGGACATGGCTCAATATCACTGCAAAAATAAGGCGATATTTTTGTATCACAATATTTTTGCAGGGATATTAGCACATGGAACCCACGATTGCCACAGTGATATGCCTTGCTGTTTTTGCACTCACAAATTTGCAATATGTTTATTTTAATGCTGAGCAGTACTTTGTTCTTAGGAAAAAAACAGGTATCTGGCCAGCCCTTCAGTTAATTGGATTTCACAGCAATCCTACCTCTATGGTTCCAGGAAAGTCTCAGTTCTCGGTTTTTTAGACTCCCCAGCGATAGACAGCTCCAGCCACTTACATGATTTCCACCTAGAGGAAATTTCAGCATATATCCTTTGGTGATTTTTGGCAGCTGTCTATTGGTTATTTTTTAACAGCTCTGACTTTTCCATGGTGCAAGACATTTTTACCCTCTAAGCCCCTCCCCTGGACAGTGAACATTAGGTGTTTGGTAAATTATTATCTCGC
This sequence comes from Ambystoma mexicanum, assembly GCF_040938575.1. Taxonomy (NCBI): domain Eukaryota; kingdom Metazoa; phylum Chordata; class Amphibia; order Caudata; family Ambystomatidae; genus Ambystoma; species Ambystoma mexicanum. The sequence goes on along the minus strand of NC_090929.1, from coordinate 766,166,511 downwards.
AATCCGTATTAGACATTTACATTTCTCTCCATCCCTAAGTCCAGCCTCTCACTAAGGATTGGTTTAGGAGTCTAGGACAGAAATATTGCAACTCCCATTTGAAATTCCTTTTTTTTCTCTCATGTCAACGTTTTGACAAATAGTACCTACATGGCAAAACTTCATAATTTACTAACAAATGCCATGATGTATATATATGTTCTGCTTCCGCTAATCATGGGGGATGTAAAAAAGGATAGCCGTGTTCGCACCATGTGCACAGGCGCATGGCAACTTTTAGCCATTTATACAAGAAGTATAATAGTTATAAACACGCAAATTATTCTCCATATATCTAATTCTACTCTCCATCAGCTCACCAATTCTTACATTCAGGACATTTTCGGGGCAGTCAGAAACACATTTTAGCTTGCTATTGTAATTCCATAAGTCATATGTGGATACATTTTATTTCAACAACATTGCCTTGAAATTATCTTTCTGATGACACCTCAATGGCTTTTCTCACCCTCAAGATGAAGGAGAAAATCACACAAATTTGGTCCAATGGGCCATTCAATAGCAAAATACATTGTACATATTATCTCTCATTAATTCCACAACTATTTCATTATTCATTATTCATTATAGCTCTGAGGAGTTCATTTCTTGGAATCCACCTGACAGTCAGTTATGCAGCAATGTTGACACTGTCTGCAATACATCCTCTATCCTTTTGTACTTTGAAAGTTAATGTGCTGCTGGTCATAAATAGTTGAGATGCATCGGGCACAGAGAGATCTTCCATTGCAGATAAGTAGCCATGCCGGTCCTGTGATGTCCTGAGGCCATCCTGACATCTGGCATTCTGTTCTGGTAATCTTGAGACGACCACAATTTCAACCTCAAACCTATTTTTCCCCAGTCAGGGCTGATAGTCACTTTATTGCAGTTGGAAATAGCTGGTATGCATGAACTTCAAGGGGATCTCCTTTCCAGATCAGAAGGCCAACAGTCCCGCAGTGGGAATCATTTGGGAAGTCTGTCTAACTACAAAAACAGTGTGTGCCTCAGGCTTAATGAAACAAAATAGCCCTTTTTTCAGTTGTTGTCAGTATTTTGCATATGTAGCATATTATCTATATTAGTACATTGCATCTTGTCAACACACACTCAGTCTTTTCCCTGATATCTTTATGTTATCAGGGGAACATTTTACTCATTTATTGCTTTAAAGACTGAAAAATGCACATGCAAGCCATTTTAGTTTCATATAGAAGGGGCCTTTGAATTTCTTCTGCCACTGTGAATTAAAAGGCTGCTTTTCAATTCGACCTAACCTTTCATAATGAAAGATAGGCCTTTTGATTTACAATGCTTGGGCATTCACATAGCTCTTCCTTGTGTTACTTGCAGAAACACACACTGCCTGCAGGCCCATTTTCAGTCTGAATGTTTTTGAAGGCTGGCAGGTCATTTTTCCAGTGGGCCTTTCCATTATGTTTGTTTGGGCCTTTGATTATCCCCCACAGAGACACAAGCTGGATCAGTTAGCGATTTTGAAATGTTTTAAAATGTCAAACCTCTCAACCTCTCTCAAAGATGAGGGTTGTTTTTCAGTTGATTTGCCCTTAGGCTGTCAGCTTGATTGTCTTTGTGTGAAAAATATAGTTGCAGATGAGCAGCATGGGATTTCCATTGTTTGCACCCATGTCACACAAACCCATGCCCACTCCCTTCATGTGAAACACAACTTTGCCTTTCTTAATTTGCTCTGCCTTATTTATAAACCCTGTACATCACTAGCCCAAACCCAATTAAGAAACTCAGCCTTTCATCCTTCTGAGCTAAATAAAAAGGACAGCACTCAGTTAGGATACAAGGCACAGCAGTTAGCTACTATACTATGGAACAGCACAATTGTGGTATTAATACCTACCATTATTTAAAACATTCCCCAGCAGCAGTGAAGAACAGCCATAATTTTCAAATCACCCAAAGTACACTAATTATACAGGCTTGGAATTTAGACAACAGTGCTATCCCACTGAGTGCACAGCACTTACAATGTCAGGCTTTAGAGGGAAGCCACACCACTCTAGGTACTGAGATCCAAAGGTCGCAGGGATTAGATATCAATTATATCCCTTAGGTTACATTGATCCTACAAATGACTAAATTAGAAAACAGAACTAGCTCTTTTGTTATCAAGACAATGCAGGATCAGATTATGGACAGAAGAGATATTCCTCAAGTTATACATATCGTACATACCCAACCTATAGTCTAGTCTTGGTCTTCGGATATCACATCCATCTTTGAAGTTACTACTGGGCAGAGCTATGTGCCACCCACGTTACAGCTATCAGTAGTAATCCGGCATTAGAAAGTAGGCCTAGTCCTCAAGGTACCAATGTCTTACAGTAAAAGGTGCAATACAGCAGAACAGAGTGATTCACATGTTACAAATGCCTTCTGTACTCATCAGTTTTTACATCATGGTTATCCCTCAGGACAGGGGAGCCCTTGCATTTTCAGAACTCCCACAGCAATATCATTCTTCATAGTGTCAGGGTTTTAAAGACACAGTGCCTTTTTCACAGAAAAAGTGCAAAGTCCCCGCAAACTAATTAGCACCATAAACAACATTGCACCTACTTTGCATGTGCGAAAAGATGTGTGCAGTCTGCAAATTCATGGATTCTAAAGCGTAAATTAACACGCTGCGCAAAAAACAGGGAGTTGTGCTTGGAACACCCACAACACGCCGCCACGCAAACAAAAATTAGCACCAACAAACAACCTTTGTGCTGGCCTTAAGACCACCATCCGGCATCTCAGCTCACTGTCTCCGTAACTCAAGGCAGGACACTGGTGAAACTGCGTATTGTCCTAGTAACCTAAGGCAGCACCCTGGCAAAACAGTGGACAGTCACCCCTAACTCCAAGCAGCACCCAACAACCTCCAAGCGCCACCTTAGTTATGTACCATCACCCCTAAGTTGAAGCTGCACCCCGGCCAAAATGCGAACTGTCCCCCGCAAGGCAAGCAAGCACCCTAGCCAAACCTTGGACCGTCGCCTGTAACTAAAAGCAGCACCACAGCAAAACTGCAACCATTACCCCTAGTTCCAAGGCACCTAATCTCTGGGTCTAACCCCCTAGGTCATAGCAGCAGCCTAAAGTCCCGACACACCCCACTCATCCTCTACTGACCTCTGCCCCAAACCCCAGGCAGCCCCATAAAGTCCTGACAACACCCACTCACCACTGGCCTCCGCCCCAAACCCCAGGCAGCCCCTTCATGTCCTGACAACACCCAGTCTCCACCCACCTCAGTCCATCACCCCTAGCAGACACCTGCTTGTTCGTCCTACTTCCACTACCCCTACTCACATCTGCCCCTCATCCCTGGCAGCCTATAAACTGGGAGCAACGCTGTTGAATCCTGGATGGACACATCAGATGCAAGCAGGGCATCGGTCTGGGTGGTGGCATCCAGGAAGGTGGCCCTTGCTGCAGCAGATGGCCCAGGGGAAGGCGGTTGTGCAGAACCCTAGTGGACTGCACATCCTCATGTCCCTGGGCCAGGGATACAGCCTGAACACCCTCCTCAATGCCCCCACCTAACCACATGGGCTGGCCTGCAATGGCCTCCTCCTCCACCTTCACCACCATCAACCCTATTGACTCCAGAGAGTCTTCCACCCATAATGTCCCCTGTGTGGCAGCACCCTTCACCACCGTTGCTGCGGTGTCCCCGACCACAATCACTTTCTGGGACTTATCCCGTGCTGCCTCGCCCAATGGTACCGGTGCTACCACAGCCACATTGCTGTCAGAAAAGGAGCTGTTACCGGTGTGTGGCTGGGTTTTGCGCCTTGGTTTGGAAATCGGTCCCTGAGTTTTGCTCCACAGCATGGATTCTGCCCTTTTCGACAGCTGTTGCATCTGTGGGGAAGTGAACATAGAACATTGACACCAGTCAACAGCATCAAAGCATGCACAACATAAACAGCAACATTAAGTCAGCATGGGTGTCATGACCATGGTTCCCAACCCCGACTCCTTCCGCAGCTCTTCTCAGAAGAGCCCACTTGCAACACCAGGGACCCCTGTGAGATCTTCTGGTTCTGGTGGGAGGTATGGGACTCCCCACGATAACCCAGGCCATGGGGGAGATTGAACTGCTCTGGGACGATGCTGTGCTAACATGAAAACATGCCACCCTTCCAAGATGAAAATCAAAGGAGATAGAGGCAAAGTCTAGTAGGGTGGACTGCTGAAAAGTGGGGTAACTTTCAGCACTTATAAACAGTTTTAATCATAATAAATTGTAACATCAAAACATTGTACATTATATTTCCTAAAACACTTTAAAATAACACCTAAAATTTGGAAATGGGTAAAAAGCACCTTTACAAAACGCCACATCCGTGGCCACGATATTTCAAACAGCATACCATTGTAACATTTGTCGGCCTCTGGTTCTTGTGTGACTTAACAAATCCTACAGTTTATGCAATACATTTGGTGGTTATTTGCATCCCTTATTGTCTGTATTACAATTATACAGTGATCAATCCAGAACATTTTCAGGAGTTGGACCCTGGATGTGAAACTAGTGCACTACTATGCTAGATTTGTAGATTACTTTGTTCACTTTGTTGTATTATCCAAACCGTAACAGACAAAACAAAAGAAACTGGGGTGAGTGGATTTTACTCAGGTTACCAGTAGAACTCAACAATGAGTTTATCACCTACTCAGGATCACAAAATTACCTTTATAGGTGATTTATGGAGAACAATTCCATTTTTCTGAATGTAGGGGGAAGAAAAAAATGTTGTCCTTCCTTATGTCTAGTAAATGGAAAAGCATACAAAAGTTGTGCTTAGAGTAATCGCTATAAACCATTACCCACATTACATATTTCCCTAGTGACATACACAGTGTATCGGTCCCTCTTATACAGAGAGCACCATGTTTGAGGGCATGAAACCCCCAAACCAACTCACCTAAACTGGTGGGGGGCATCAGTTTTCGAATTGCTTTGCCTTAATCCAGTTTGCCCAAAAGGTAAGTAGATACCCGTAGCAAGAAATTGGGTAGAATTTCTAAAAGAAATGGGGGAGAGGATAAGGAAAAGGTGGTCAGGTTTCTGTCCTTATTAACTGCTTGTAAATGCACTGGGTGCAGCATGAAAAAACGTGCAATACCTTTAGTGTTGCCTGCGTTCCATACCCACTCGTGTGTGCCTTCTCAGAGCGATCCAGCCACGTGTGCCTTCTCAGAGAAAGCCGGCGAGGGGTGCTTGGTTGGTATAGATTCTAAAGGAAAAAGGACAAGTGTGCCGATTTAGTGAAAAATCCCATCTGGGTCTCACTGTCTAAGTTCTGTATGCTGTTAAATGGAACAGATCTTAACCAGCGTGCCTGTTGCTTAGTGTGCAGAGCTATTCTCTCTCGGATGTGGCTCCTATCTCGTCACACCGCTGTACTGTTCAGCGTGTTGGCAACCATTGCCAAAGTAGCGTAAGAGTATTAGGACATCTTAGTCCTTCTATTATTGTGCTCGTGTTAGAACAAGGCAGCGCGCCATCTTAGAGTGTCCTGCTCTCATGGTCTAAGGAAGGTGACTCGTATTAGAATTATGGTCTAGAATGGTGACCTGGTCAGGGTCTATTGGATTAGATGTGGCATTTAATTACTATACTTATTCCTAATAACCTCCATATTTATGCTGGTTAATAATCCGGATTCAGTTGGAAAGAACTAGATTGATACTGTTCCTTACCCTCAGTGGGATACGATCCCACCTATAGTATATTGGTGCATGGTGCTAGTATATATATCAGGTGTACTTGAATTATTTAGATATATATATATATATAGGCGGAAGTACTCTCTTTCCAAAAAAGTTCTTCCATATACAAGTTGTATGGGCAAATATTACAGCCTACCTATATTCACATACTACATTCGATTTTTGTATACTCAGGGGATGGAACACTTTCTGCTATACCTCTGGATCCTCAGTCTATTGTCTACATTCATATGTTCTTTGTTGACAGTTATGGTGACAGTTTACAAATAATCACACCATCCAAACCCATTCTGTAACCTCCGTGGGTGGTGTCGGTCATCTCATATCATCGGCTACTTGGAATTTGTTCTATATCTCTGTGCTGCAACTCGTATTGGTATATCTATCACAACCAATAGGCCTAATCGATCGCTCACTTATAGAACTAGCCGTGCAATAATGTACCTTGAACACCTAATTCCATTGGTATGGGGTGTTGATCTAGGTTTTTACCAGTGGTTTATTGGGGGTATTGTTATAGTTTGTTATTTTCTTGCACCCCTATTATTGCCTTCAACTCAAAAGCATCGATGGGATCATGGTCTCTTGTTTTCTGCTTTAGTACTAATGTTTAATTTTATGCCATTTGATGGCCTCGTTCAGACCTTTTGTATCACTTTGCATTACAAAGATAATTTCTTGTTCTTTTTCAAGAGTAGATTATCAAGGTGTATTAGGTTCTCTCCTTTGAGGACTAGTAGTACTGTCCATGTGAAGTCCTCAAAGTTATTGTTTTTCTCCTGAAAGTGTTTGACCATGAGGGCTTTATCTGTTCTGTTTTTCAGGCAGCTCTGGTGTTCTATGAGCCTTGTTTTTATCTTCCGATTGGTTTTTCCTACATAGGGTAGTCCACAAGGGCATCTGATTAGATATACCACGTGACTGGGGTTGCAATTTGAAAAACTTTGCTGTGTCCATTTTTTGTCTGTCCCTATGTCAATTTCCCGCCACATGGGCGGTGTCCACTTGGTTTGCCGCTCTTCCATCGGGTAGCATTCTCATCCAGCTTGGGATGGCTAGGATTCAGTTTGCTGGTGCTGATTTTGTTACAGATAGAAGTACTTTTCTTGTATGCAAAAATTGGACATGTTAATGGTTTCTGGGAGGTCTCGAATACTTTCCAATTTATTTGGATTATGTTCCTTATCTTCAAACTCAAATTGGTAAACGTAGTTACGCATACCAATCTCTCATCTGGAGTCTTCACTTCTTTCCTTTCCAACAAGGCCTCCCTGTTTTTATTGTCCACTCTTTTAAAAGCTTTTCTGATAATTCTCTTTGGGTATCCTCGTTTTTGTAGCTTCAGGCTTAGGTTTTTTCCTTCTTCTTTGTAGATGTTTCCATGGGAGCTAGTCCTTTTCTGCCTTAGGAAATCCCCAAAGGGCAAATCATCCCGGAGATGTTTTACATGATGGCTTTATAGTCAAGCAATGAGTTCCTATCTGTTGGTTTGTGGAACGGTTTCACTAGGAGGTGTCCCTCGTGATGAAAGATTGTTAGATCCCAAAAATGTGTTCTGATATTATCTATAGTCATATAGTCATTGTGAATTGTAGATGTAGATTGAGTGCGGTGATCCAATTTAGGAAATCCACAGTTTCTTCATGTGTACCTTCCCATACAATCAAGATGTCATTGATATAACGGGTCCACTTTAGAATTTTATTCTTGAACGGATTGGTGTCGGAGTAGATTTATTTTTTCTTAAAGAATTCTACATATAGGTTTGCCAGGCCCGGTGCCATGGTGGCCCCCATTGCAGTCCCTTCCACTTGCTGGTAAAAAACCTGTTCAAACTCGAACTAGTTATTCTTTAAAGCAGTTTCAATGCACCATAAAATGAAGGACGATGCGACTGGATCTGTGTCCAATCTGTTCAGTAGAATTCCCTCCACTGTTTCCAGGGTGGCTTGCTGGGGGATATTGGTATACAGTGCTATGATATCCATACCTACTAATAGGTGTTTATCACTGTTCAATTCCAGATGTTCAAAATGTCTAATTGCTGCCGTGGTGTCTTTCAAATACGATTGCATCTCCTTAACATATCCTTTTAGATAGTAATCTGCATATTTCGAGAGGGATTCCAGAACCGAGTTTATGCCAGATACGATCAGTCTTCTTGGTGGATTTTCTAGGGTCTTGTGTATTTTGGGCAGACAATAAAATGTCTATATGTCTTGTTTTTTGTTAGAGAGGAAGTCTGCCTCTTGTTTTGAGATCCAGCCCCTTTCAAATGCTTTGGTAGTTTTTTGTATTATCATCTCTTGTAGTTTCTTAGTCGGGTCTTCCTGTAGTTTTTTGTAATAGATTGTGTTGTTCTATTGCTTCATACATTCTTTGATATAATCTTCCCGGTTCATCATCACAATCCCACCCCCCTTGTCTGCTTTCTGGATTATTATTTTGGGGTTGTTGGCCAGGGAATCAATCACTTCTTTTTCCATTTTAGACAGATTTTGATCAATTCTCGGTTTTGCTTGTTCAAGTTAGTGAATTCCGAGAGTACCCTGTTTTGGAACACCTGGGATTCAGGTGAGTGGCTACTAGTTGGTGCACAGAATGTCGAGGGGTTCCGAAGTCCTGTGTGATTGGTCATGGTATTCCTATTCTCCACTGAGGCTTCGTTGGAAAAACATTCTTTCAAATGGATAGTTCTCATTAGTTTAATGAACTCTATTCTAAATTCAAACGGGTCGTGTTCTTTTGTGATTACAAAACCCAATTATTTGTCAATTACTTGTTCTTCCATAGGTGTCGGTTCGTAGCTAGAAATGTTGATTAGGAGAGGTTCCCGCTCCTTGTTTGCCGATTGCCCTGGTCCCAGTTGCCTCTGGGTTGGCTTTGGGGTTAAAAAGGCCTAGTTGATTGTTTTCTGCCATTATATCCTTGTTGTCTGGTACCTTCCCCTCATTCTCTTGTTCCTTCTTTATCTAAAGGGACCCTTCCAAGATGGCCACTTTGACTGGGTCCAACCAGCCATCCAACATGGCCACCACAGAGCCCCAGGCTAAGAAACAGCCTCAAGTGCTACAGCTCTTCAATAGGCCTTGAGGCTATAAAAACCATGCCCTTGCTTCACGTTTCTCTGCCTCTTGGTAGCAGTGAACGCTTACTGTCTCCTGCATCCAGACTCCACACCATGCCTGAAAAACAAAAGGAAGAATGTCAGAACAGTTGGCACATGCTTCGGATCCACATAGTAGCGATACCATCACCAAACCCATGGAAAACTTACCAGCTCAGCATTGCCTCCATGCACACCCATCAGGAACCACCAACCAAATCTGTAATACAGAAGCAACAAAGCATTAGAGGACTAGTAAAACACGAATTAAAAAGTGCAACAGTGGAAGAAGCGCAGGATATAATCTCCAAGGTGCAACAGCAGAAAAAGTGCACGACACATATCAACCCCAAAGCGCAACAGCAAAAGAAGACCAGGACTTGTTTCAATCCTTCGCACTCGCGCCCCTGAAACCCACAGCAGAAGGGCAGCCCAAAGCAGCACCCTAGCAGTCACAGCAGGTCTGGACAAACACCAGCCACTGAAGCAAATGGTGCAGCCATCATCAAACCCAGCCCAACAGCAGTACTCAGAGGTGAGCCCAGTCTTCTTCCGTTCCCCGGTTGTAACTGCTGAGAGGGTGGTGGGGGGTTTGAAACCACACATAGTAAGTGTGGCTTTATTTGCAGAGGGAATCCATAGTGGTCACAGTGAACCACTACCGAGGGGCTTTGCCATTACCAAAAACATCCACCCCTCCTGCTCTGAACACAGCAGGGCGTGCTTTGCAAGCCTGCACGGTTTCAGGGTGGTGAGTGATGTGGAACCAACTATGGGCTCTTCTACAAGGCAACAGGTAGGCATTACAACGGGTCAACCAGCAACAGCCCCCCCCCCACACACACACAACCATGCATTTTCCATGAATACTGACACATGAATGTAAGGACAATTATGAGTCACAGTCATGACACATGCACAAGTGTGGCCACAATGTGCCCAACTGGGACTATGCCATTGATGCAGCATACCAATCCCCCAACTGCCTTATGGAGTCACACTAGCACTTCCCTGGACAACTACCGGGGCCTATGTCCAGCTTGGACCATCAACTGCTGGCCCTACTCAGCCACTCACACAGCATACAGGCCTGTAGTCATACACCTGCTCTGGTGGCCTGGTACCAGCACATAGAAGCCCCTCAAGCTCCCATGTCTGTCAAACAGGGAGACACCTACAGAGTACAATACATGCACAAAGTGGATCCATGGAGGCCGGCTGCAGACAAATGTGGGCCAGCTGGTCCAGCTGTCAATCACTCCATCAGGAAGGCCTGACCCAGGTACAGGGGCAGTTGTGCATTACCAAAGGAACCGAGCGAAAAAAAAAGCTGGACATGTGGCCATGAGACCGTGCCAGCAATAACACCACCATCCAGGGTTTGGCCTTCATTCACCAACACTGTGCCTGGATTTGCCAGTGGCAGAACACTGTCTATGGGTTGAGCACCATCAAAAAGACTTGTGACCTCCGAGCAGTGCTGGGAAGATGCTACTTCACACCAGATGCCCCATGTCTGCAGTTGTATGAACAAATGTCACAGTGCACTGTGAACTTCCCACATCACTTGATGTGACTGAGGGAGTCTTGGACATGTATTGAGGATCCACACAGGTATAATCCCCTAATGTTGCATTCTGCTACCTCTGATGCGAGTACATAGCCAGGTGACAGATGCCCAGGTGGCCGTCCCAGTATGAGTCTCACACCCTTGAGCCTGTCTGTGTGTCGTCACTGTAGGTGGACGGTCCAATGCACAAGGGTGGGTGTACCTGTTGGTCATGCATGCACCAACAGCCCAGCTGGATGGGTAGGAGGAAGAGCCTGAGCCCATCACTTATCGTGTGAGAAGGGCATGGCTGCTGGACATGCCCACACCACCAGTGTGGTGAAGGTTGCCTTCAAACATGTGGAACTGTCGTTTCCCTGGACTGTGGTTGACCACCATCCTGTACTCTCACATGACCACTGTGGAACTGCTGGACTACCCTGCCACAGCACTGCTTGGAGGGGAGAGACACCCATGCAAGGTGGCACTCCCTGAGGGGCATGCCCTTCATTCTACACTGTCCAAATGCAGGTGGTATGCAGATGCCTGACTCCATGGACAAGCCGTCCAACCCAAGAAGAACCAAGTGTGCAAATGTACTTGTGGATTGCAGAGAGCCAAATGGACAGGCTAGCCTTCTGTTACAGTACAAGTCATCTACAGTCATTTGATGGCCATGCACCCTACTGTGCCACAAAAGTACTTGCTGACTCAGAAGATCACCCCAGCAGGCAAATCTCTGTTTGCACATTGTATAGTGAATGACTCCTGTCCGTCCCCGGGATGTGCGGACCCTGGGTGTGTCAGAAGGAAACAAGTGGAGGGCAGCATGGACTGTTAGTGTCAATAGTAGGCCAGAGTAAGGTAACTATGCTGACTTGTAAACTGTGTACCCTGTGTGACAGAGGAGGAGGACTGTCCAATGGTGTCATGCCTCCTCATATACACAACTGGATTACATACCAGACAGAATGTAGTACACCCGGACCACCGGTGCCAGCCAGTCCACTGGGACTACCATGCCTACTGAATGTCCACCATCACATGACCAGGCATGTCAAAGGATCTCAGTGGGAACATGTGGACAATGGAACAGGCCCCCTAGCACACCATCCCTGCACCTTGGCCCTGGGAATAGGGGCACAGGGGTGGGCAGTGAGTCGCTTGGTAGGGTGGACAACCACTGAATGCATGGAAGCATAGCTGGCCTGGGGTACTGTTGGGAGCACATTAGTGTCAAGACACCCAGTGTATGCTGGATCCCACAAGCCAGTCATGATTCGACTATGGGCATCTGTCCACCCAATTACATGTAGCAACATGCATCCCTGACAGCTTGACCGGTAAACATGCAACACGTACAGGCACACATTGTAGAGGTACCAGTGCATATGCTGTTGCATCCTGCACAAACATATGGCATGATCACATGTCAGCTCCTGCTTCACATGCAGTGGGACGGAAGATCACATCACCGTCCCTGAGAGGTCAATCCACCAACAGGACATTTTTCAACATCCATACACATGTGCCAATCTCAGATGATGAGTATGGATAGCTTCACTTGCAAATGTGCAACCCATAGAGGTGTCCTGCATATATGACCCTCATATGGCCACAGCATCGTAATCTGGCATCCGTACTGTCCGAGCAATTGTTCCTGTCAACTCACATTGCATGCGCACGACTGCCTCAAGTCACCAAGAACCAACAGTGCACATACCAATGCATGTCCAATCAACAGCTGTCTGCCATCACATATGTCCAGTGCTCACAGGAGGGTGCGTGCCAGTGTGCATCACTTCAACACACTTGCTGCATACAGAAGGGAGTATCTGCAATCATGCATGCCCCTGCACAACACACATAAACTTTAGAGCAGTACAACACATTGGTACTCACAAGCAGCTTCCAGATGTCCTTCCACTCACCGATCTGGGTGTGGAGGGCCATGGAAAAACCGCTGGAGGACCCAACTGCTGAACAGTTGAAATCCTGCAGCAGTCTGCATGGTGCACCTCTGCAGTGGCACCTGCCTCGAGGCCTGCTACTGCGTTGGTATGGCTCTGGATCTTATGGTCCTCCCAGCACTTCTGCACGGTCGTCTCGGAATGGACTGCCACACTGTCCACGTTGATTGCAGCCATGATGTGCACCCAGATCTGGTGACATCCTTTTGGGTCCCAGCTGCGTTGTTGGGTTAAGGAGGGCATCATAATTATCCAGGATCCAATCCACCAGGATAGCAACTACAGTGGTGGTGAAGTTGGCAGCCCTCTGTCTCGCTACCATGGGTGCACTGCTCAGTGGTGAGGAGGATAGAGCAGACATAGAAACCCCTGAGGAAGGCACTGGTGGGCTAACCAAGAGGAAATAGGCTGTGGAGCTGTGGTGTTGGAATTGGGAGGTGGGAGTCAGAAGCCAGCAGATGAGGTGGTCACAGGGCCTTACAAGCCAGCCACAGGAGCATATGCAATGGGGGGACAGCAGGCACTCCAAGGCAGTTCTGGTGGGCAGCAGGCACTTACACACAACCAGGGAGCAGCGGATGACAAGGTGGGAGGCAGAACAGGGCAGGAGGAGGCAAATATAATGGCACAGAGCAGGAGGAAGGTTTGTGTTATATGTCACATCATTGGAGGCAGCAGATATCAGTAAAAGGGGCCTTAGCGTCTAGGTTACGTGCTATGTTCTGCATATCGCTCTCCTACGTGTCACACAAAGGTGATCGGGATATTTAAGATGTGCGATGAGCATTACCAGTTGTGCACGAGAAGAGACAAACTATCACTTACACGCATTCGGGTGTGCTTCGCACGCCATTCCCTTCACGTCATGCATTTTTTGTTTTGGAGTGAATCTACATATCGCGTACCATTTCCTTTGGTTTTGGGGTGCCCTTACGGTATTGTGTATGCATTTTTTGGTTTTGAGACTCCCTCTGCATATCACATACTGCTTTTTTTGGTTTTGGGTTGCCTTGGAGCCATGAAGGTCCACTCATCTACGTAGTGCATCACTTAGCCTGTTTTCTTTTTTTGGTGTGATCTATTTTTGTGGGTGATTTACACTGTTCCTGCACCATGAGTTGGAAGGCTCCAAAAGGGAGAGGATGGGAGTGGACACATATGCCCTTGCCCCAGAAGGAGGACGTGGTGAGCCTAAGCCCATACGTGACCCAGGACCTGGAGAAGGACATGGTCGGAGGCCTACAGGTGGTCCAGCACCACCAAGGGCCTGCAGGGACAAGAGGGAACACGCTGCAGATCAGGGAGAGGCACCACCACATGATCAGGCACAGGTGAAGGAGAATGTGCCACTGAAGAAGGAGCGATTCAATGATGGTTAGCTTGAAATCCTCATGGTGTATGTGCTGGAACACCATGGGAACCTCTACCACTCGACTGGCAGCACCCATACTCCTACACACTGAATGAGGATGTGGCAGGAGGTCACGTACCTCATACATCCTGTGGTGTAGAGAGGGACACTGCTAAAGAGGTCCAACAATTGGGTGGATGACCTCCTGCTAAGAAATAGGGTAAGCTCATTGTCAACCTGGAATCTGCCCAGGCCACTGGAGTAGACCTACAGAGGAGTTGGAGCTGACTCCATTCTAAGAGGTCTCAAGTGAACTGGTCAGCAATGAGCAGGTGCAAGGCCTGGGGGGCATTGACGACTATGTGGACACATCTGGTGAGTGGCATTTGTGCATATCGCATGTGTTGATAATCGTGCATGACATGAACATATATGTGTTGGAGTACAGTTGGCTGCAGTTAGCAGCCATCCATGGGCACTGGTTGATTGCTACCATGTACACTTCCGTCATGTGACCTTCATTCGGGGAGGAGACTGTGTGGTTTATTTTCATGGTTCTTGTTGATGTCACAATAGTCATTACTGTCTGCTGGCTTTCACTGCTGTGCCCGTATAAGCAATAATGGCAATGGCATGCAGAACACATATCATTGTACACATTCACAGTGTCATACTGGGGAGATAATCATGATTGACGTAGACTCATAGCAATGTGTGCATGTAGTCACAGTCATCCATTACTTGAACCTGCCTACCGGTGGACATGGATGAGCAACAATGTCTGTGCATAGATGCATGAGGCCATCTTCCAGACGGGACGAGATGTAGATGGCCCTAGTTGTTTCAGTGTAGTACATTCCACATTTGGAGTGCCAACGGAGCAGTGACTCTGCAGGCATGCCTTGGTCAGTTTGATGCCACAGTCTTATCACACATGGTTGCAAGGCATGTGTTTGTGACCAACCAGGTATCTTGTCTGGGGCCATGTTGCAATGGTGGTTGGGGAGATCATGGCAACACATATGCCTCCAGTAAATTATGTGTCAGCAGATGTACAAGTCACATTACCACGTATTGCAACAAGAACATGTCGGAGTAAAGTATAGAATCACTGATGATGCACAGACCTCCATCCTTCCACTGATGTGAATTACAGCCAATCATGTAAATGTGTATGTATATACTCTTGATCCCACAAAACATGCCATGTTGCACAGCCTAATTTGCCCAGCCATGTTATTCATCTGTGCCGTACAGGTCACGGTGTGCTCAGTCACAATGTATGATGTATGTGTGCCCGGCCATTTTGTGTATGCATGCATTGCATTGCAAATATGCATGTTCTGACATGTACACATGCCTCAGAATTGTGTTGTCTGTCTTGGTGCAGTGATAATGCAGCAGATGCAGAGGTTGAGGAGGAAGAGGAGGCAGTCACAGGACACCACCAGTGGAGGCCGGGGTGTTGTGTCCCATGAAAATCCATGAGAATCCCCAGGTGCTGCAGGCACTCAGCAGTTGTGTTGTTTACTCCTCTGAATATTCATACTCTTCAAATGCACCTTGTGCTTCAAATGTGGAGGACACAATGATCTCCCATTGCCCAATTGAGGCCTTCCAGAGTGGAGGACTGGACATGCAGCCATGCGCAGTGGCGTCAACTGCCATGGTTTACTTGACTGCAACAGCCTCACGCATGCAGGTACATATGCCACTCTACATTGATGTACAAATGTGCAGTCTGCATGAATTGCTCCTTTTGCTTGTCCAATACAATGCACTATTTAATTACAGGTATCTTACCTCATCCACTACCTGCACTCCCTGAGAGGTCCACCCAGCACCCTTTTTCTATCCTACTCCCCACACACTCTGCCGGACACTGGTCCTCCATTACCCAATGCAGAGACAGTGTTAGGTGGACTTGGTGAAGGAATCACAACAGAACAGCTCTACATTCATGTATGGTTGTGCACTGTAAATCATGTTCATGGCTGTTGACGTTTGCACTCCAATATTGGCATACAGTGGCACACATAGGGTTTGCATGGATCATGTGATTTTGTGATGGTGACTGTCACTGAAGATGTGGTTTGGGCCACATGTTTGTGTGTGTGTGCATGGCCCCTTGATCATTCATGCATTTTCTTTTCTATGAGTTTCTGGATGCACTTCCACAAAGGACAGCAGAAGTCTGTGCTGCATTCATCCTCCTTGAGTCATCAGCAGCCTTTGACGGTATCAGCGACAGTATCCTCATCGACAGACCCCATTTTCTAGGCATCATGGACTCTGCATTTAGATTGTTCACCTCTCACCTTGCTGACTGTTCGCAAATCCTCTTTCTACCACCGTTCTCCTCCCCACCATGCCCTGTCCCCAACAGGGTCACTGCAGGTGTACTCTCTATCCACCATACACTTCAACATGTGCCTGAGCCCCTTCCCCACCCTTATCCACTCACATGACCTGTCCTGCTACAACTACACTGGATACATCTGCATCCTTTTCAAGATTCCCAAGACCTCGGCTGCTCTCCATCGTGACCTCACCTCTGGCCACAGAGATTTTAAGACACTGCCTGGCAACTAACCACTTCCTCCTAAATCCTGATGGAAGTTGAATCATGATTTGCAGTAATACAGCAGGACTAGTAAAACACGAATTACAAAGTGCAACAGTGGAAGAAGCGCAGGATATAATCTCCAAGGTGCAATAGCAGAAAAAGTGCAGGACACATATCAACCCCAAAGTGCAACAGCAAAAGAAGACCAGGACTTGTTTCAACCCTAGCAGTCACAGCAGGTCTGGACAAACACCAGTCAGTGAAGCAAATGGTGCAGCCATCATCAAACCCAGCCCAACAGCAGTACTCAGATGTGAGCCCAGTCTTCTCCCGTTCCCCGCTTGGAACTGCTGAGAGGGTGTTGGGGGGTTTGAAACCACACATAGTAAGTGTGGCTTTATTTGCAGAGGGAATCCATAGTGGTCACAGTGAACCACTACCGAGGGTCCTTGCCATTACCGAAAACATCCACCCCTCCTGCTCTGAACACAACAGTGCGTGCTTTGCAAGCCTGCACGGTTTCAGGGTGGCGAGTGATGTGGAACCAACTATGGGCTCTTCTACAAGGCAACAGGTAGGCATTACAACGGGTCAACCAGCAACAGCCCCCCAGACACACACACAACCATGCATTTTCCATGAATACTGACACATGAAAGTAAGGACAATGATGTGTCACAGTCATGACACATGCACAAGTGTGGCCACAATATGCCCAACTGGGGCTATGCCATTGATGGAGCATACCAATCCCCCAACTGCCTTATGGAGTCACACTAGCACTTCCCTGGACAACTACTGGGGCCTGTGTCCAGCTTGGACCATCAACTGCTGGCCCTACTCAGCCACTCACACAGCATACAGGCCTGTAGTCATACACCTGCTCTGGTGGCCTGGTACCAGCACATAGGAGCCCCTCAAGCTCCCATGTCTGTCATACAGGGAGACACCTACAGTACAATACATGCACACAGTGGATCCATGGAGGCCGGCTGCAGACAAATGTGGGCCAGCTGGTCCAGCTGTCAATCACTCCATCAGGAAGGCCTGACCCAGGTACAGGGGCAGTTGTGCATGGCCAAAGGAACCGAGCGAAAAAAAAAGCTGGACATGTGGCCATGAGGCTGTGCCAGCTATAACACCACCATCCAGGGTTTGGCCTTGATTCACCAACACTGTGCCTGGATTTGCCAGTGGCAGAACACTGTCTATGGGTTGAGCACCATCAAAAAGACTTGTGACCTCCGAGCAGTGCTGGGAAGATTCTACTTCACACCAGATGTCCCGTGTCTGAGTTGTATGAACAAATGTCACAGTGCACTGTGAACTTCCCACATCACTTGATGTGACTGAGGGAGTCCTGGACATGTATTGAGGATCCACACAGGTATAATCCCCTAATGTTGCATTCTGCTACCTCTGATCCGAGTACATAGCCAGGTGACAGATGTCCAGGTGGCCGTCCCAGTATGAGTCTCACACCCTTGAGCCTGTCTGTGTGTCGTCACTGTAGGTGGATGGTCCAATGCACAAGGGTGGGTGTACCTGTTGGTCATGCATGCACCAACAGCCCAGCTGGATGGGTAGGAGGAAGAGCCTGAGCCCAGGCACTTATCGTGTGAGAAGGGCGTGGCTGCTGGACATGCCCACGCCACCAGTGTGGTGAAGGGTGGCCTTCAAACATGTGGAACTGTTGTTTCCCTGGACTGCGGTTGACCACCATACTGTACTCTCACACGACCACTGTGGAACTGCTGGACTACCCTGCCACAGCACTGCTTGGAGGGGAGAGACACCCATGCAAGGTGGCACTCCCTGAGGGGCATGCCCTTCATTCTACACTGTCCAAATGCAGGTGGTATCCAGATGCCTGCCTCCATGGACAAGCCGTCCAAACCAAGAAGAACCAAGTGTGCAAATGTACTTGTGGATTGCAGGGAGCCAAATGGACAGGCTGGCCTTCTGTTACAGTACAAGTCATCTACAGTCATTTGATGGCCATGCACCCTACTGTGCTGCAAAAGTACTTGCTGACTCAGAAGATCACCCCAGCAGGCAAAGCTCTGTTGGCACATTGCATAGTGAATGACTCCTGTCCGTCCCCGGGATGTGCGGACCCTGGGTGTGTCAGCAGGAAACAAGTGGACGGCAGCATGGACTGTTAGTGTCAATAGTAGGCCAGAGTAAGGTAACTATGCTGACTTGTAAACTGTGTACCCTGTGTGACAGAGGAGGAGGATTGTCCAAAGGTGTCATGCCTCCTCATATACACAACTGGAGTACATACCAGAATGTAGTACACCCGGACCACCGGTGCCAGCCAGTCCACTGGGACTACCATGCCTACTGAATGTCCACCATCACATGACCGGGCATGTCAAAGGATCTCAGTGGGAACATGTGGACAATGGAACATGCCCCCTAGCACACCATCCCTGCACCTTGGCCCTGGGAGTCGGGGCACAGGAGTGGGCAGTGAGTCGCTTGGTAGGGTGGCCAACCACTGAATGCATGGAAGCATAGCTGGCCTGGGATACTGTTGGGAGCACATTAGCGTCAAGACACCCAGTTGTATGCTGGATCCCACAAGCCAGTCATGATTTGACTATGGGCATCTTTCCACCCAATTACATGTAGCAACATGCATCCCTGACAGCTTGACCTGTAAACATGCAACACGTACAGGCACACATTGTAGAGGTACCAGTGCATATGCTGTTGCATCCTGCACAAACATATGGCATGATCACATGTCAAATCTGGCTTCACATGCAGATGGACGGAAGATCACATCGCCGTCCCTGAGAGGTCAGTCCACCAACAGGACATTTTTCAACATCCATACACATGTGCCAATCTCAGATGATGAGTATGGATAGCTTCACTTGCAAATGTGCAACCCATAGAGGTGTCCTGCATATATGACCCTCACATGGCCACAGCATCGTAATCTGGAATCCGTACTGTCCGAGCACTTGTTCCCGTCAACTCACATTGGATGTGCACGAGTACCTCAGGTCACCAAAAACCAACAGTGCACATACCAATGCATGTCCAATCAACAGCTGTGTGCCATCACATATGTCCAGTGCTCACAGGAGGGTGTGTGCCAGTGTGTATCACTGCAACACACTTGCTACATACAGAAGGGAGTATCTGCAATCATGCATGCCCCTGCACAACACACATAAACTTTAGAGCAGTACAACACATCGGTACTCACAAGCAGCTTCCAGATGTTCTGCCACTCACCGATCTGGGTGTGGAGGGCCATGGAAAAACCTCTGGAGGACCCAACTGCTGGACAGATGAAATCCTGTAGCAGTCTGCATGGTGCACCTCCGTAGTGGCACCTGCCTCGAGGCTTGCTACTGCCTTGGTATGACTCTGGATGTTATGGTCCTCCCAGCACTTCTGCACGGTCGTCTCGGAATGGACTGCCACACTGTCCATGTTGATTGCAGCCATGATGTGCACCCAGATCTGGTGACATCCTTTTGGATCCCAGCTGCGTTGTTAGGTTAAGGAGGGCATCATAATTATCCAGGATCCAATCCACCAGGATAGCCACTACAGTGGTGGTGAAGTTGGCAACCCTCTGTCTCGCTACCATTGGTACACTGCTCATTGGTGATGAGGATTGAGCAGACATAGAAACCTCTGAGGAAGGCACTGGTGGGCTAACCAAGAGGAAATAGGCTGTGGAGCTGTGGTGTTGGAATTGGGAGGTGGGAGTCAGAAGCCAGCAGATGAGGTGGTCACAGAGCCTTACAAGCCAGCCACAGGAGCATATGCAATGGGGGGACAGCAGGCACTCCAAGGCAGTGCTGGTGGGCAGCAGGCACTTACACATAACCAGGCAGCAGCGGCTGAAAAGGTGGGAGGCAGAACAGGGCAGGAGGAGGCAAATATAATGGCACAGAGGCAGGAGGAAGGTTTGTGTTATATGTCACATCATTGGAGGCAGCAGATATCAGAAAAAGGGGCCTTAGCACCTAGGTTACGTGCTATGTGCTGCACATAGCACTCCTACGTGTAACACAGCGGTGATAGGGATATTTAAGATGTGCGATGAGCATTACCAGTTGTGCACGAGAAGAGACAAACTATCACTTACACGCATTCGGGTGTGCTTCGCACGCCATTCCCTTCACGTCATGCATTTTTTGTTTTGGGGTGAATCTACATATCGCGTACCATTTCTTTTGGTTTTGGGGTGCCCTTACGGTATTGTGTATGCATTTTTTGGTTTTGAGACTCCCTCTGCATAACACATACTGCTTTCTTTGGTTTTGGGCTGCCTTGGAGCCATGAAGGTCCACTCATCTACGTAGTGCATCACTTAGTGTGTTTCCTTTTTTTGGTGTGATCTATTTTTGTGGGGGATTTTCACTGTTCCTGCACCATGAGTTGGAAGGCTCCAAGAGGGAGAGGACGGGAGTGGACACATATGCTCTGGCCCCAGAAGGAGGATGTGGTGAGCCTAAGCCCATAGGTGACCCAGGACCTGGACGAGGACATGGTCGGAGGCCTACAGGTGATCCAGCACCACCAAGGGCCTGCAGGGACAAGAGGGGACACCCTGTAGATCAGGGAGAGGCACCACCACATGATCAGGCACAGGTGAAGGAGAATGTGCCACTGAAGAAGGAGTGATTCAATGATGGGTAGCTTGAAATCCTCATGGTGTATGCGCTGGAACACCATGGGAACCTCTACCACTCGACTTGCAGCACCCATACTCCTACACACTGAATGAGGATGTGGCAGGCGGTCACATACCTCATAAATCATGTGGTGTAGAGAGAGACACTGCTAAGGAGTTCCAACAATTGGGTGGATGACCTTCTGCTAAGGAATAGGGTAAGCTCATTGTCAACCTGGAATCTGCCCAGGCCACTGGAGTAGACCTCCAGAGGAGTAGGAGCTGACTCCATTCTAATAGGTCTCAAGTGAACTTATTAGCAATGAGCAGGTGCAAGGCCTGGGAGGCATTGACGACTATGTGGACACATCTGGTGAGTGGCATTTGTGCATATCGCATCTGTTGATAATCTTGCATGACATGAACAAATATGTGTTGGAGTACAGTTGGCTGCAGTTATCAGCCATCCATGGGCACTGATTGATTGCTACCATGTACACTTCCGTCATGTGACCTGCATTCAGGGAGGAGGCTGTGTGGTTTATTTTCATGGTACTTGTTGATGTCACAATAGTCATTACTGTCTGCTGGCTTTCACTGCTGTGTCCGTATAAGCATGAGTGGCAATGGCATGCAGAACACATATCATTGTACACATTCACAGTGTCATACATGCATATTGTCTATTGGGGAGATAATCATGATTGATGTAGACTCACAGCAATGTGTGCATGTAGTCACAGTCATCCATTACTTGAACCTGGCTACCGGTGGACATGGATGAGCAACAATGTCTGTGCATAGATGCATGATGCCATCTTCCAGACGGGACGAGGTGTGGATGGCCCTAGTTGTTTCAGTGTAGTACATTCCACATTTGGAGTGCCAATGGAGCAGTGACTCTGCAGGCATGACTTGGTCAGTGTGATGCCACTGTCTCATCACACATGGTTGCAAGGCATGTGTTTGTGACCAACCACGTATCTTGTCTGGGGCCATGTTGCAATGGTGGTTGGGGAGATCATGGCAACACATATGCCTGCAATAAATTATGGGTCAGCAGATGTACAAGTCACATTTCCACATGTTGCAACAAGAAAATGTCGGAGTAGAGTATCGAATCACTGATGATGCACAGACTTCCATCCTTCCACTGATGTGAATTACAGCCAATCATGTCAATGTGTATGTATATACTCTTGATCCCACAAAACATGCCATGTTGCACAGCCTAATTTGCCCAGCCGTGTTATTCATCTGTGCCGTACAGGTCACGGTGTGCTCAGTCACAATGTATGATGTATGTGTGCCCAGCCATTTTGTGTATGCATGCATTGCATTGCAAATATGCATGTTCTGACAGCTACACATGTCTCAGAATTGTGTTGTCTGTCCTGGTGCAGTGATAATGCAGCAGATTCAGAGATTGAGGAGGAAGAGGAGGCAGTCACAGGACACCACCAGTGGAGGCCGGGGTGTTGTGTCCCATGAGAATCCCCAGGTGCTGCAGGCACTCAGCAGTTGTGTTGTTTACTCCTCTGAATATTCATACTCTTCAAATGCAGCTTGTGCTTCAGATGTGGAGGACACAATGAGGGCCATGGAGAGTTCCCCAATGGGCAGTCCGGATGAGGCCGTTGAGTCCAAGGAGGTGAACCAGGAGTCATGGGTCCGGTCAGAGGTAAACCCTGTGTCTACGGTGGTTACGGCTGCAAGATCTTCTCTGCCTGTGTCAGAATCAGCAGCAAGGGTTGAAATCCAAAGGAGGGTTGCAGACCTCTAGCCAAGGACATGGATCCCAGTGCAACAGGCCTGGACCATGGCATCCCACCACCATCAGCTCTGCACACATGATGGACGTGTGCATGATGGACAGTCGGAGTCAGAGTTGCAGATGCTGCGTGCGACCATCCGACATGGCAAAGTCATGCATGAGATGGTCTGGGACATCCATTGCCTGACTGAGAACATCTTCTCTGAAACTGGATGCCTTGAGGCAGGTGCTCTTCCAGCAGTCTGATACATCACAAGTGAGTGCACAAGCAGACTCTGTGACCACTTGGGAGGAAGTCCAATTTGACCTTTCTGCCATCGGGTTACTCATGCATGCATATGTGTCATGGGTGGCCCTAGCAAAGAAGACGAGGCTTTGGCACTGCATGGACAGGATGCCCCACCACCACCCCCTCCACCACCACATGAGGAACCATCACAGGATGACAGTCCCAGACCACCCATTCAACATCAACCAAGGGTGCCCTGATGTCCATGAGCCCATTCAAGGGGTATGATGTTTATGTTTTTCTGTGGAGTGGTTTCATTTCACTTATGTGGACACATTCCCCCACCCCCCAGGGTAGACATATTTTTTCTTTACCCCTGTCCAAGATGGACACTTTTTATTTTGTATTTTCTCACCTGGAGGGATCTCCCATTGCCCAATTGAGGCCTTCCAGAGTGGAGGACTGCACATGCAGCCATGCGCAGTGGCGTCAACTGCCATGGTTTACTTGACTGCAACAGCCTCACGCATACAGGTACATATGCCACTCTACATTGATGTACAAATGTGCAGTCTGCATGAATTGCTCCTTTTTCTTGTCCAATACAATGCACTATTTAATTACAGGTATCTTGCCTCATCCACTACCTGCACTCCCTGAGAGGGCCACCCATCACCCTTTTTCTAGCCTAGTCCCCACACACTCTGCCAGACACTGGTCCTCCATTACCCAATGCAGAGACAGTGTTAGGTGGACTTGGTGAAGGAATCACACCAGAACAGCTCTACCTTAATGTATGGTTGTGCACTGTAAATCATGTTCATGGCTGTTGACGTTTGCACTCCAATATTGGCATGCAGTGGCACACATAGGGTTTGCATGGATCATGTGATTTTGTGATGTGACTGTCACTGAAGATGTGGTTTGGGCCACATGTTTGTGTGTGTGTGTGCATGTCCCCTTGATCATTCATGCATTTTCTTTTCTATGAGTTTCTGGATGCACTTCCACAAAGGACAGCAGAAGTCTGTGCTGCATTTATCCTCCTTGAGTCATCAGCAGCCTTTGACGGTATCAGCGACAGTATCCTCATCGACAGACTCCATTTTCTAGGCATCATGGACTCTGCATTTAGATTGTTCACCTCTCACCTTGCTGACTGTTCACAAATCCTCTTTCTACCACTGTTCTCCTCCCCACCATGCCCTGTCCCCAACAGGCTCACTGCAGGTGTACTCTCTATCCACCATACACTTCAACATGTGCCTGAGCTCCTTCCCCACCCTTATCCACTCACATGACCTGTCCTGCTACAACTACACTGGATAAATCTGCATCCTTTTCAAGATTCCCAAGACCCCGGCTGCTCCCCATCGTGACCTCACCTCTGGCCACAGAGATTTTAAGACACTGCCTGGCAACTCACCACTTCCTCCTAAATCCTGATGGAAGTTGAATCATGATTTGCAGTAATACAGCACTCTCCCACCAACCCACCCCTGGCTATTCTCCCTAAACCACACTCCCACCTCATCCTGCTCAGTGAACCTGGGATGCACCATGGATTATGACAGACCACTCTATCACCACATGAATGCTGATCGTAGATCCTGTCATCTACACCTCCACATCCTTAGATGATTATTTCCTTGCCCCTCCTATCCTGGCAATCATTATCTGCAACCTACACTGCACTTATTCCATATATGTGTGCACCCCTTCCTATCAGCTCAGAAAGATACAACAGAGCCACAACAATAAAGCCTGCCTCACCCTTGCACTCACCCCCAGGGACCACATGACTCCTGCAATCCAGGAATTGTCCATTTGAGGTACCTCTTGCTCTGTCAAGGCTCCCACACTCTGCAACTCCGTACTACTCAGCATCCACCAAGTGGTTGTCCACTTTTAATTCCGGAAGACACTCCAAACCAGGCTCTTTCCTTCTCCAAGCCAGACAAAGGCCACACCCCATGCAATGTCCCAGCACAGATTGGCCTGCTGGGGGCACCCTGTCAGCCCATCCCAGTGTTGTACTGCATGTCATGGCTGTGTTGGTTTTCAGGGGTACAGCTTGTCTTGGCCAGCAATGTGTGTGTCCAAAAGGTGTACATCAGCTCACTTGCATGCAGATGGCAGGGCAGCCTGCCCGTATGTCTCCCTGCACTCCACAGGACCGATTTAGCACACTAGGACCATCAGGATTTGTACTGATTGGCACATGTAGACCACTGACAGCCTTTACCTGTGTTCCACATACAAGACACTTGTTGTTTTCTGTATGTTCTCTCATCTTCAATGTATTGCAGGAATTTTCTTTTCAAAATTGTTGTCCAAATGTTGCAGCGTGAGAGACTGCACTATATGTGAATGTATATTGTGGGCACATGCATGTGAAACATCATCCCCTCCCCACAGCTTATGTTCAAAGGTTGTCCCTGCAGGTTTTTGCACCACACCCTATGATCCATGCCTCTACCTGTGAATGGCTCATCGTAGGTTTGGGCTCTGATGGAGGGGTAAGGGACAACTAGGGAGTGATAAACTGTCAATGAACAGTTGTACCTGATAGGTGTAGCAGAGTCTGGATTGCGGATGCCACAGCCTTATATGAGTGGTGATTGAGGACCTGGGTCTCTTTCTTGGTTGCATGCTGTGGTATGTTAACCATGTTGTTTGGGGGATGTGAAGCCAAAGATTCCCTTTTATTATGTGGTCTTTCTTGCCCAGGATGAATTTAACCCTCTCCACCTAGTGTCAGCCTTCATCCCCAATCTGTACTATGTTTCCTTCAGCGTGCCTCCTCTGCCTCTCTGCCCCTGCTACCTTCTTTTACTCTCCTTTTGTCTCTGTCTTCCTCTCTGACCCAATTTTCTCTAGCCTCACCAACTATAACAGCACCCTTCCCTTCCCTCATCTCGCAACCTGCAGAACTCCTCCTTGGCCACTGCTCCCACTCTCTCTCTCTCTGCTCCACAGCTGCACATTCAACACCCTGTCTTGTCTCTCCCCAGTCCCTCTTGCCCTCTTTCATCCATCCCAACAGCTCCCTCACTTGTACTTTCTCTCACCAGCCATTCCACTCCTCCCTCGATGTCCCTCTCCCTCCCTGCATCCAAGGCTACCACACAGGACCTTGGGTGTGCCTGATTTTGTATGCCTGCCATTGATGCACTGCCTTGTGGCTGCATCCCAGGGCAGACTAATCCCGGTGTCCAGAGTGCATAATGTACTCTAGTGGCAGTTTGCTTTCTTCACTGACAGTGATTACTCTGTTCCTGAGTTCAAATTTAGTGTATTCATTGGTACTCACTCTGTTTAATGTGACCTTCCAGTTGTTGCCATCGGTGTTACCCAGTGCAACGCAACCTCATCTTTACTTCACTTTACTTTAATATACTTATAATGCGCACCATTGACCCAGTGGCTTAAGGGCGCGCACAAAACAGGAAGACAATGACAAGTCCACGGGGGTAAGTTTCAGAAAAGACGAACTTCACTCGCTTCAGAAAGCACACACCCAAACTAATGCCTGTGGGAAGTTAACCTTATCTAAATAACAGAGATTTCAGCCCTTTCCTGAAAATGATTGTGGAGCTCAGCACTCTTAGATCCAGCGGCAGGACATTCCAATCCCTAGGAACAGCCATGGCAAAATCATAGTTGATGGCCCTGCTGGATTTGCAGACTGGGATCATAAGCAGGTTCTTATTATTAGACCTTAGGATTCTTACGCTCAATTTCTTGAACAGAGCCTCACTCAAGTACCACGGGCTAGATCCCATAAAGCAATTATGGGTAATTACTAATAGGGGGTAATGAATCCTTGCTTCAACTGGAATCCAAAGCAGACTGTGTCTTGCATCAGAGACTTGATCTCTCTTTTTGAGTCCAGTAATTACTCTTAACCCACTATTCTGAATCACTTGCAGACTATAACATACTGCTTTTGAAATTCACACATGCAGGCTGCTAAAATAATCAATCTTTGCACCCAAAATAGCCCTGGCTATTGTCTCAGCATTAGCTTGCGAGATAAACAGCCAAAGTTGTCCTAACAGCTTAATGTAGTAGTCCGAGGAGGAGACAAGGCTGCTAACTTGTGCCCGCATATCAACATTTTTATCCAGAATGATTCCCAAAGTTTTCACTTTGTTCTTAGTCACAATATCACACCCTGCTATAGAGAAGCGATAATAATCAGCACCAAGCTTTCTTATTTTATATTCCGTGCCTATAACCATAAGCTCATTGTGTTGGTTGATACCTCCTCCATATCTGTGTCTCGATCTGTGGCTCTACCTGGGGGCACCCACACAGCCTATCCCATTCTGGTGTGCCTCACACATTCATGGGTACAGTCTTAGGAAATGGATTCCAACCACCTTGGTACTGTGTCAAGGGTATGCCCCCTTGAGTGGTGTGTACACCCTAAAGGCAGGGCAGAGACTGAGCATCCTGGAGCTCACTGCTGGCTAGTTCAGAGTGAACAGGGTTCAGTGTTGTTCACTCAGTTGTTCACTCAGTGCCGGCCCTCTCAACCGCGTTGTTCAGCCTTCACCACAGAACAGGTATGTTCAGCAGTTCAGAACAACCATTCTGATGCCAACCCCCTGTCACCACACTGGTTTTGGTGCGGGTTGAGACCCATCCCACATTCATGGGTGCCTGAGGCCAGTCCCTACTCTTCCACCACCACCCCAGTGCAGGCTTTCCTGCTGCATGTGTGGTTGACCTGTCCACCCCCCCCAAGTATTGTGGCATTGCATGCTCTGTTGCATCTGTCCCACAGAATTCCCCAAGTGCATGCAGATTAGAACGAGGTGGCTGCAAGGGACCCCATGGCTACGCTATGGCAGGTGAAGCTACTGTGAGTATACAGCCTTTGGCATTTGTTTTTCTCCAGGAGTGAGCCATACTCGGGTTTGTACACATGGCTAGTACAAAGTGCAAATGGCTCATTGAGTCAATGATGTCTCCTTTGATGGGTGCCTCAGTTATGCTGATTTCTGTGGTGAATGTACAGCTAATAGATGCCAGCAGACACTTACACCTGGGATGTGTCCATTGATCAAACCCAGAACAATATGGAATATCATAGCTGCTTCATTGTCTGTAGATACACTTGTTAAGTTTGGACCTCCCGTGATGGCAAACATACATAGTGATATCTGGCAAGTTAACTTCCTGTGCCTATTATGGTGCCATCTGGTAAGGGTGAATCATGTTTCAGTTCAAGTGAGTGATCCTGCCAAACAGCCATCACATCCAAGGAAGACAGCAGCCATCCTAATTATCCAATCCTAATATGGGCAGGTAGAGTTTTTAATCAATGTCACAGGACTCGTTAAATTCCCTGTGAATGGAATGTGATCAGTTCACTTCCTTTAACAGGGAATCATTGGGGGATGGGTCTGGGGGCAGCAGCCATGGTGAATACAGGTCCACATGCATATGTTTCAGTTGTTTCACTTGTAATTGGTCCTAGTTATGTCTTGTGATGGGGCTTGTGGTCCTGCACAAGGCACACATTTGCCTGTCCCAGCACTGGCCACCATCACCATGTGAATAGCCGTCATGCTACCACAGAGACCAGCAAGCAGACTTAGAGGTCAGTACACTGGGAACACGTTTGTTTTGTTACAGAATGCTCTTGTTGGACTCTCTAGTGTGGATGCTGAAAAGCGCATCGGTTCATCTCGCCATGGGAACAGGACGACTGCCATATGGTTGGTGTTAGGCTGGTAGCATCCACTGGCACTGTGTTTTCAATACAAAGAACTGGTGGAGCAACAAGAACCAAATGGGGCACAGACCGGTCCCTTGAACACTGTGTACAGTAATCCAGAGGAAGGTGAGTTTTCTTGTATCATGTATCATGTGTACTCTGGGTGACAGAGGGGGATTTCTGGCCATGACCATCCTGCCTCCTTCTGGACACACATTGAAATTGGATTTTTTTAATTGTCAACCATTTGGACTTCCAGAGGAGGCCCGCCATCTAATAATGATATGCATTTCAATGGTCCTGGGAAGGAAGGTCCATGTGGCCCCCTGGTCAAGGAACAGCAGTGCCTGCTGGGCAGAGGCCAAAGCAGACCTGTATGTGATCCAGGTGCAGAAGGGTAAGGGTTGAGGAGGTGTGGCAGTGGTGCTCCGGCCAGGGAAAATGTGTGCATTTCTCTCCAGGGAGCGACAGGAACCCCAACAGGATTCCCCAGGTCTGCTGCTGGCCAGGTAAACGGTCAACCCAGGTTCGAAGCAGATTCTCATCGGAGGGGCGGCACACCCATCATGTAGCTCTGGGCAAGGCACAAAATGGCTCTTCCAATGAGCCGGATAAGCAGGCACAGCCCCTGCCTACCTGGCACAGAACAACCCCCTCTGCATGGACTCAGGAGTGTATGCCCAGTTGGTTTGACTGGCGCAGGGAGGTGGCTGCGGGTATCTTTGTATGGCAGGCAGCCGCTAAGCACATTGGAGATTTGCAGGGCCAGGGACACACCACTGGCAAGCAGAGGGCATTGCTTGGTAAGCCATGGTTTCCATGCTTCACAGTTCCATGCAGGATTCATTGACAAAGTCCATATATTATTCCGTAATGCATTCCTAGGCAAGCAGGCAAGGAGGTTTGAAAGGCCATGCCCAGGTCTATCCTGATGGCATGGATCAGAGGTGACCCAGGGGTGGCCACGCGTGCTAAACCAGCCATTGCTCCTGAATCTGATGCAGTATGCCAGCAATGTTACTCTGCAGAGTTCCTCACAGGGGACACAGCCCACTCTGAAGGGCAAAGCTCAACGGCATCTCTCTCAGACACACATTCTCAGGGTGTTGTTATGGGCAAGGTGGATTAGCCCTGATTCATCGAAGGGCATCAGGGATGTGGCTTCACTGTTTGTGCTCCACATTGACTAATATTCATGTGAAGTATGTTTGCTAACCCTGATTGCCTGCATCCTGTACTTGTGCCTTTTGGCCTGTCAAGGGGATGGGTAGTGCCTGTGACTGAGGGTGATTTCCCTCCTGCAGCTTCGCTGGTATGACACACCGGGTGGCAACATTGTGGAGGACACAAGATGCCACCATGATCTTGCATACTACTGGTGGGGCATTTATAGCGATACGCCCCCAGAGTGGTCAAGGGAGCAGCGTGTGACT
Organism: Ambystoma mexicanum; assembly: GCF_040938575.1. NCBI lineage: Eukaryota > Metazoa > Chordata > Amphibia > Caudata > Ambystomatidae > Ambystoma > Ambystoma mexicanum. The sequence continues at coordinate 766,136,355 of NC_090929.1, read as the reverse complement.
TAAGCAAATGTGCACTCCACACTGCCCCTAGTGGCTATGCATGCTGCGTTATACCTTACCTCAGCTAGGGTGGCAGGATTCCTGAACGACACGATCAGGAATGGTGAGAGCAGGTAGGCATTGATTGTCATGGGCTTCTTCAGACTCCATGATGACCCTCTTGCACCCCCCCATCATCCCTGACTGCTGCCTATCTGCCATCCAGTCCTAGCATACCTCCAAGGATCTGTGCCTCAACACCTGTAAAACTTAGATCCTTCTCATTGGGGCCCCTGCTCCCTCCTACTTCCCTTCACTATGGCCTTCCACCTTGGGCACTCCGCCTGCGCCTTCAACTGAAGCCAGGAACCTTGGAGTCCTCTTCCACTCCTCTCTTTCCTTCCTTCTTCAAACTCAGGACATTGCCAAGAAGTCCAACTATCAGCTCTTCCTTCTCACTTTCCCTAAGAGACTCAATGTCACTCACTACTAGACTTGACTAGACTTGATTACTGTAAAGCCTTCTCCTGAATCTTCCTTCTTCCACTCTGCGACCCCTACAGCTTATCTAGAATAGGGCAGCAATGCTTATCCTTGGTCTTAAGCCCAAGGACTGCATCTCTCCTGGACTAAAAAAGTCTTCACTGTCTGCCGGTTGCTGCACAGATTAAATTCAAATCCCTCTGCATCATCCACAAGGCTGTCTGGGACCGTGAAACACTATCTTCAGCTCTATCTTACTAAATACTCTTCATCTAGACCACTTTGCTCCTCTGACACCAACTCTTTGTGTGTAAAGTGTACTGCTAAACAGAGGGCAGGGGGTTGCTCTCTCTCCTCTGTGGGCTCCCTCCTCTGGAACAGCCTCCCTCTGCACCTTGAGCAGAGACTACAAAAAAGAAGACTACAAAAAACACAGTCTGGTCTTAAAAAACAACTTAAAAGCGAGAGGATACCCGTCACATACCATCCGTCAAGCATACAAAAGAGCAGCCAATACTCCGAGAAACAAATGTCTAAGTAAACGCCCAAAAACAATTCTTGATAAAATCACTTGTGTCTCTACGTTCTCGACTATCAGTAACAATCTCAGAAGAACTATTTTAAAGAATTGGACCATGATTAACACGGAAACCTTTCAAATTGCTACTCCACGGTTCGCGTTTAAACGGATGTCAAATTTACAAGACAGACTTGTCCACACCTACCCGATATCCAAGAATAATGTTCGAACTCAACGCACACTGTGGAACTTACCCCCAGTGATGGGCTACTAGAAATGTGGCACCTGTTTGGTTTGTAAACTAACACAGAATCTAAAAATGATTGATCTATATGGAAACAAATGGCATCTAAATTCTTTCACGAACCGTGGAACTAAATGGGCCATCTATTGTATAAAATGTCCATGTAACCTCGTGTACATTGGAAAAAGAAAAAGACCTATAAGACAAAGAATTGGAGAACATAGATCATGTGTTAAAAATGAAATCCAAGACAAACCTTTGGTTGAACATTTTAAAAAAGCTAAGCATACACACAGATATTTTTTGGTGTCTCCTGCAAACTATAAATGCACATCCAAGTGGTGGAGACCGAGATCTGAAACTCCGTAAACTGGAACAAAAGTGGATTTACAAATTAGACTCTTTCAATCATGGTCTAAACCTGTACATTGAGTGGAATTGTCACAGGTTTCCCCCCTTCTCACCTGTCTGTGTTGCCTGATGTCCTCTTTAGGCAGAGTCTTCTTTCGTATGGTTCAGGACTTAAATATGCCCGCTCGGCCGTCCTCGCCTTCCAGATTACATTCCGTTTCGATGTCCAGGATCAAAGGAAAACTCTGGGAATATTCAGGAAGGAGTAGGGGGGCATGTGGAAGCGACACAGTGATTCTGGGAAGATTGGATAAGAAGGAAGAAGTCGGGAGAAGGGAATGCAGGGGCCAGGGGATAGCAAGTAGCACAAGAGAAGATACGGAGCACACGTCCGATCACAGCTAGTAGCAGCATTGAGACGCACAGGGCCGCGGGGTGTGGTTTCTTTATAGAGGACGCTGCATAGAACGTGAAGACTGGTGAGCAGCGTTCTGAGCTTGCCGCCATGTTGGGAGTATTATGGAGTGTAAGGCCCGACGTGTCAGGGACCAGGAGGACCAGAAGGGGCGAGTTTGATGTTTCATGACAGGAATCTGTTTATGCATAGATAGTTATTTATGCAAATATGGCCAAACTCTTCTGTTTTTGTTCACAACCGATAAACACACAAGAGAGGGTCCCATCTCAATATGGCGACCGTGACGCATGACGCCGTCAATGACACCTATGCTATAAATAGATCACATGATCAGCAGTACGTTGTAATGATCACAACGCCAGGGACTCCTCCTGAAATAACCGCAGAACACCAGCGATCTCATAATTAAGTGTATGTATGCGAGCCGCTCTATATATGCCACCGATTATATGTGAAAAGTCAGCCCTAACAGAAGGCACTTTTGTTCCTTTCGTGTCTCTATTGTAGTCAAATTGACAGACGCAAATAGTACCAGGTTTCTTCATTTACGGCATCCGCTCGCCGCGGCATTTGTTGCATGAGCTAGAAGACGGAAAAAGCAAATAAGAACAGAGGTAGGACCAATACCCCTCCTTACTATAAACTATAAACAACAAAGACATGATGGGAACCCTAAATGAATACATTTTTCTCATATAGACGCCGTATGACAATTACGATACTGAAAAAGAAAAACAAAACGAGACTGGGCTACAGAATAGAACTTCAAAGCTCCCACGAAAAAACTGGCGTTTTTTGACGGTAATTTGACCTTATTCTGGTATACATGTGTTTTCTCTCTCTTTATATATGGTAAAACAAAACAAAATAAGTAAATTCTTGTGTAATAACGAACCATATTGAATGAATTAACTAGCAAATAGCAACAAGAGATGCTAGAAATACTGTCCTTTGGAAAACAATGATAAAACCAAGAAAGTAATAAGGATGCACAATCAAATGACATGTTGGGTGAATTTGTGAACTCGTAATGTGAATAGATATTGTTTGAAATAAGTATGTAACTGGAAATATAGTGGATTTTAATTGTTTTTTATGTATATTTTTTTATGTACTTTGTTGTAGAGAAAGAAAATCAAGATTGAATATTGCCCCAACATTGGGGCCCTTGTGTGTCCTGAAGAAAGCATTGCACCAAGCTCTATCTAGTGATTTAACAATCTGAAGGCTTTTCCACAACCAAGTAGCAAGGCTGGAAACAGTTCAAAACCTGTCGACACTTTTTGTAGATGTGGGATTTGACAAGAATTGAATTGTGTCGTCCACTAACTATGAACAGTACTGTATGATAATATCAACCGTACACAAATGAAAATAATGGATGTGTCCCTTGTATCTTTGATTTGATTACACATGAAATATTTGTTTGATTTTCTCCGATTGATCTTTTTTTGAAGACCACTCTTTGATGGCTTTTTACTTTGCTTCTTAATAAATTGTATTTTTCTATATTTCCGGTTTCTACCGTCTTTGATATATGTTTAGAAAGATGGTTTCCTCCACATTACTGGTATGATTACAAGTCCCCGACTATTGTTACCTCCAAGGGTAGCCAACTGGGTCTCTGCCTTGTACCAGCGTCAAAGTGGTCATACAAGGGTCAAGCAAAACTCCCTCGTACACTCAAAAGTCTTTGACACAGGAGAACAAACTGCTAATTGTGCAACTGGCAAATCATGAACTGCATTTGAAAATAATGAACTGTGATAATAAGGCTATGTGAACCCGACAGAGGAATGCCAAGGGGAAAACTACTGAAAGTAAATCCTGCAGTGTGAGAAGACCAAGTGAATGGTATATGTGGTAAGAGTGAACCCGGTTGAGGGTTGTCCATACGTGAAAGGTGGTCTAAAAATTCAGCAATTCTGGAAATAAGGCCGTAATTAACCGACGGAGGGAGGCCCACGTTACCCGAAGGATCAGAGCCCCGGCTGAGGGGGATCCAAGGGGCGAAGAGCAATCGCCCAAAGTGAAAGGATGCTAAAGGAACATTTGTTTGTTTATTGTTTTGGTATAGCGGGCCTTCTAAGGCAATAGACTTTTATAGGGAAGAGACTTGGCCCCAGAAGGTCCTGGCATCATCAAAAAGGAACTGTAATCTTGTGCTGGTGAGGCCCAGGAGTGTGCTGTGCTCAAAGATCCTGCCTTGTCCCATGCTAAAAAAGTGGGGAAGGGGGACCCCGCCATACCATTCTGATTTACCAGTTGGTGAACACCTCTTTCTTTTCTTGAGAACATTGTCCCACACTATTTTTGTAACTTAGTTGTAATGATTGGCAATATATACATTTTTGAGTATAGGCCCATTTTATTAGAAAAGACGCCACTAGGACTGCTATCTTATTATTTGATGGTCGTAGCTTGCTCCCATCTTAGATTTAGGTTTAGAGTAGGTATTCTTCTTATCCATTATACAGTTTAATAAACACCCTTGAACTGTGATCACTTGTGTCCATCTTTACTGTTGCCACCATGAGTTCCTTACACTCACCAACATCCTCTTCCTCCTGCTTCCATGAACATGTATGATTGCTGCTACTATAGCAAAATTTATCCGGGAAGTGCAATTTTGCAATGGTGTACGTTGCATGCTTTAATACGTGGACTTTGTACTTTGTATGTTGCGTTGCGTATCATGTAACAGTGAGATCGCGAGGTTTGTTTTTGCCTTTTCACTCCGGGAAGTTGCAGCTAGTAATCCATGAATTGGGTTATGTTTGCGCTTGACTGGAAGTGTTGATTTTTTTGTGTGGCGCATCCCTCAACATTCCCACATTATTCCTAGTTTTTCCTCATTTTGCACAAAGAATGGGGAATATGTACGTTCTGCCCCTATTTGTTTCTTTGCACGTGCACTTTGCGCAGTGTGTCATGCAAAGCGCTCATCATCACGCAAAGTTGGTAAGGACCAGCACAAAGTGCGTGCAACATGAGTTTTGCGTGCCAGAAAGCACCTTTTTCTTTAGGGGCAAAGTCCCTTTGTGGCACCCAAAACTTTCTTTGAATCAGGCACAGAATGTTCAGAGTGTCCTCAATATCAGTAGTTATTGACTGCACTTTAAAAATGTTGTTTGGCTGAGAGGAGGTCAGAAATGATCCCCATGTGCTAATAGCATTTTATTCATGCAGACTCAATAAACCACACCCAACATCACCCACAAAAATAGATATATTTTACATCCATAATCTCTACAACTTGAGGATAGGTGTACATGTGTCTCAATTTTGTATAGAAGAGGTGTTACGTTAGTCCACACAATTCTGCTGCAAAAAAGATATTGCTTCAATATTAGTCTAATCCCACTGTAGTTAGTTGGCAACTTACATTTCGGCTTAAAAGCCCTCAGTGTTTCAATGGCCAAACCTTCCTCAGAGCTGAACTATGTTTTGCTGGAGTATACTTTGCTAGTGGGAAGATCTACAATAAAAAGAGGAACGCCGTATGACATATGTATGCCAACTATTTCTCCTGGTAGATGTTCATGCCCTCTAGTTCAAATTATTTTAGCACTGGTTTTAAACAAAACCGTACCATTTCAAGGACAGCTGATGGTCCCAATCAAATGTTATAATGTGAAAAACCTTGTTTTTGTTTTGTTTTTAAGCCACATTAGCCAAATACTGTAAAACCATATTGTAAAGAGAGAAATGTGGAATATGAATTTGGAGACAACCTCAGATAGAAGCAGCGTGAATACGTAGACAATTCAGCATGTAGGTGGGCTCTATTCTGCATGCTATTGCCTGAAAGCGGGAAGAGCTTGATGTTAATACAATGTTTTCTGAAGTCATGTACCCGTCAAAGGGCCTTAAAACATACACTCATCAATGACAAACTATTAAAGTCAGGCATGCTAAAATAATTAAAAGTTGTACCCTTGTGGGACACGTGAGCTGTCTACAGGATCCCATGCACAGCAATTCACTTGTGTTGACGATTCCTTACACGTCTACATGGCACCATATTTAGGAGTCTTTGTAGCAGGGAATTAGAACGCAATTCTACGTGTTGGGGCCGTCTGATAACGGCCACCAAGTTACATTTCTAATAAATCATTTCCACTCATTTAAAATAGCAACAAATGAAAGAGTACATTCTCCTTCAGCCCAATCTTGTGAACAATTGTTCACTTGTCGCTGCCACATATTTATGGCTATTATCATAATTGACAAGATTTAGCTGAAAGACAATGGATCACCGGCCTCTATATGAACGGTGCCAGGGACGGCAATCATGTTTGTGGTATATGAATAGCTCACAAAAGTAAAGAAAGCCAATGGATACCTTCATTTAGCCTGGTCAAATTTGAATTGAGGTGGTATATCAGATGCTGCTCAAGCTTGAACACTCTGTGATGAAGACATTGGGCCTCATTCCGGGTTTGGAGCTAACCATGGAGTAATTAGCTCCATGGTTGCCTCCGAAACCGTCCCAAATCCGGCATGGTGAATGGAGTAATTACCGGTCCATTCCATGGTTGGAGGGAACGGTAATTCCCCATTCACCGTAGGGCTCAATGGGAATGGGGAAGAAGGTAATTACAGCACCGTAAATTACGGTACCGTAATTACCTCCGAAGTACCTTTGCGGGTCCCGTACTTTACTCCTGCTAAAAGCAGGAGGTAAGGAAGGACCCGCAAAGGAACCTCGGAATACGGAGGTAAGGTATTACCGGCATCGGCACCCTTACCGGTGCCGGTACTTCCTGACCTCCAACCTCGGAATGACCCCCATTATTTTTGTCAGGTTTTAGCAGATCAAAAACTGCCCATTCCAGGTCCTTTTCAGTGTGTTTGTTGTCATTTCATTTCAGCTTTATTTCGATAAAATGTATCAAAATCCAGCATATGAACACGAAACATCAGTACATATACTTATAAACATCAATGCAATCACAACAGTCACTAGCCCATACGAGATCATAACTAATACAATTGGTAAAGTGCATGTTCAGAAGTCAAGTGTAAACAATTGGTAGAAAACCAGCAAGAGTGCAAAAAAGTTCCCACGTGCATACAATAGATAAATAGTTATATAATAAAAACATATAACACTTACAGTTTACCATTCTTTTATAAGGAATCCATTAGTAATTAAAGTATTATTGGACACATTTGTGCATGGGCCCCATTCAAACAGGAGCAGGAAATAGCAGGCCCTTAGCAAAAACCACCCTGTAGTGAACGTAGCAAGGGGGTCCTACACTGCCAGGCAGTGATTGCTGGCCTAAGCAGCGGTTGAAACCTGCTTCTGCAAGAAAATACTTCAATTACCTCTTCCTAAGTTCCGCATACATTGGACAAAAGAAGAGGAAATGTACAATATGTTCCCTAGCTTCTAAGCAGTATGGACTTTGAGGATTAAGATTGGTGTTCGATTTCGCCTTCACTTCTGCCAAAGATAATATGCCAAGACGTAGCTTAAGATACAGAGAACACATCACTTTAGGATGCATGCAGTCAAATTAGTCTTCGTAGCCCTGGTCCTGTTTTGGGGCCCAGTAGGTGCTGAAATGGGAGGACGGTCCCAACATCATGGCTATTTCCACTGACCTTTGGAACCTAACGGCAGAGTGTACTAAGGCCTTTGACTTTATGTTTGTAATCGCTGCATGAGCCCAGATCCTCACAAGATCCAGGACCTGAATTTCCCTCTTTCTGTGAGATAGACAAGGAAGGGCCAACCTGCCCTTCTGTACCATTGCATCCTCTAGACCCCCCCCCAATAGCTTACAAGGTTTTCACTATTCCACAGCCTAAGCCAATTTAAAAGTGGGTTTACCCAGCACATTTCTTCAATGGACTGATGATTCAGCTAAAGGAGAATTTGGAAAGTAGGGGCACTAGACGGCAAACCCAGAAAAGACATTTTAAAAACATTTTCAATAGCAGACAGATGTTTAGTATTGCACCAACCTCAGGGTTCAGTACCATAAACAGCAGCTTGCCTACGCTAGGGCATTATAGGCCTCCAAGACCACACTCGCAGCCCCACCACACGTGTCTTCGCAAACATTTCTATTAAACCATTGTACCTGGATAGAGTCAGTTCCCCCTTTTTAGTTTGTTCACCCCAGGTACAATTTTCATAAACTCTTAAGCCTAAATATTCATATGTCTTAACGTGCTCGATTCGGGCTCCTCTGAGTATCAGATTGAGCCTATGGGGCTTGTTCCCCCGGGGTGCTTTATAAACCATGGCCTTGGTCTTTTGAGTGTTTATTATCAAACCATTTACGCTACAAAAGCTTGAGAAGATATCAAGCTGATGGCATAGCCCAACCGGCAGCAAAGACAGGAGGACAGCATCGTCTGCGAACATCAACACTGGGATCCTATCCCGTGCCAGTACAGGGGTGTCAGTTGGAGAAGACAAAAGGTCACAAATAACACTATTTTTGAACAGGGTAAATAATAGGGCGGGAGGCATGACACTGCCCTAGTGCAAACCTATCTCAGTGTTCACTGTCCTCGATAGTACCCAAACCATAGCACAGTGAAGCCTGGCCCCATTTCCCTGGTACAACAGCATAACGGCTTTGAGTAAAACAGAAGAAATACCCAGATTCAACAGCATTGTCCACAGTCTTGTTTTAGGGACTGTCTCAAATGCTGTCTTTAGAGCTATAAAGACTGCGTAGACCAGCATTTATCTTAGGACAGCATATGTGTCACAGAGTAGTCGTAACCTAAGGGACAGGTCCACAGTGCTAATACCCCTACAAAACCCAGACTGAAGGTGACTCAGTGCACCCATCTCCCCAGCAAATGATTCCAAATTCGCCAACAGCACCTTGGAAAAAACGTTGCCCCCAGCGTCAAGTAGGAGAATCGGCCTATAGTTCGCTGGGAAATTTCTGTCCCCCTTTTTATAGATGTTTATAGTGATTGCCTCAGTCCAGAATGGTGGGGCTCATCCAGACCGGATGACTGCATTGAAGAGTCTAGTCAGATATGGTACCCAGATTCATAGTTCACTAGCAAAGAAATCGACCGGCGCCATATCATGACCTGGGGCTTTTCCCTTCTTTTGACTACTAAATGCCACTTTTACCTGTGCCTCTTGGAGAATTAGGGCTTGGTATGATGTTAAGTCAATTTGGCCAATCAACCTCCAGTCCCTATTCTCCTTATACAGGCTTTCAAAATCGGTTACCCATACCTCATCAGGAATGAATCCTTGGATTAAATTCTGCTCCACTGGGTGCCCCTTGCTCACCAGTTCCCAAAATACCTTGGTGTCTCCATTTTTTATTGCAGCTGGCTGGGAAGCCCAGAGCTATTCCTCGTATTCGGTTTTCTTGGTTTTTAGAATCTGTGCATAGATCTTACAGGCTGCACAGAGGGCTTGGATCCCTTCTGTAGCTACCCTTTTTGCTTGCCTAATAAGGGTGGCCTTGGCTGTACGGCACTTAACATCATACCAGGGATTTTTCCGCATGGCATGCTTCCCTATGGCCTTCGCACGTTTAGCAAAAAATACTTCCACACTACTCATTAGCTCACTATGAATTTCAGTTATATTGATGGCTCCCGGCTCCTGCTCCGTGGAAAACGTAATCAGAGCCGGGTAGATGGAATCGTATATTGCCGGGAGGATTGCCTCTGTGTCCCCATTTGCCCATTTAATCAAATGCCTAGAGTGCCCACTAATAGCCACCCTGATAGTCGGTTGGTGTCCATATAGGGTTAAGGGCTGAGGGCTTAACCCATCCAGCGGAGGGTGGGGACCACTTCCAACCTGGGGTAGGCAACCTACCAGGGAGTATGCCAGAGCCAATACTAGCATAAAGGTTGGCTGAAGGAGTTGAGAGGACCCAAGTTAGGTCAGGAGGAGAGGTGGTGGACCGTGAGACCAGGTGAAGTAAAGAAGTTGGATTGGAGTACTGAAGATGTGTTTTAGCTGGAGGAAAAGTGTGCAGGTGTGCTATTGTCTGTTAGAGTGAGTAGCAGCAAGTGTGAGAGAGTGGAGTGGTTGCTGAGAAAGTGATTGTTAGAAAGGCTGATAGTAGAGAGAGGAGGAGATAGGAGAGAGTGAGAGTCGAGAGTGTTAAGAGGGTGAGAGAGAAAGAGAGGTGAGTGAAAAAGAGAGTGGAAGGGAAAGTAAAAGAGAGAGGCAACATGTGCGGAGGGGGAGATTGGCACATATGAGGGAGCAGTGGGAGGGAGAGAGGTAGCAAGGGGGAATATGAGAAACAGTGCAGGGATAGAGATGAGTGAGATAGAAGAGAGAGAGAGTGAGAGAGATAAAAAGGAGAAGAGTGAAGAAGACCGGCGGGAAAGGCAGGGAGAGCGACGGGAGGATAAGAGGCTTGAAAATGAGGTAGACGAATAGAGGGTGAAGAGAGAGAATGAGGGAATAATATGGCATGGGGAAACAATGGAAAAGGAGGGAGTAGGAAGAAAAAACATAGATGAGAGAGAGAGGAACAAAGAAGAACAGAGAGAGAAGAAAATGAGAATGAAGAGAGTGTGCAAGTGAGAAAGAGCAAGAGGCCACAACATAGCCATCTTTGTCTTGGAGATCTTCAGAGCTGGTTGTCATTAGAAATTCCATGATGTAGTAATATAGAGAAAGGTATTGCCTTTAGGGCCTCATTCGGTGTAGAATGGAAATAGACAATAAGGGTTACTGCTCTCTATGTATTCATTTATTTGTTTCAATTCTTAAAAACACACCACATCGCCTGAAGGCCTCAAGGCGCACACGAAACATAAAGAAAAACACAGAAAACAAACAAGCAGCCGGGTATTAGAAGGGGGAGAACTATCTAAAAGTTAATAAGCAGGCTAGGTAGCCTTGAACAAGAAGGTTTTTTGTTTCTTTTAAAATCGGCCAGTGATGTGGTGGATTTAAGACCCAATGGAATGGGATTCCAAGTGGCAGAAGCCAAGACAGCAAAAATTGTTTTTTCAAACTTGACTAATCGAAACCTGGGTTGGCACAATTGAAACTGATTTAAGGACCTCAGGGATTGTGTAGGAATGTACCTGTGGATGCGTTCAGAGATAGCTGGGCGCCGTCTGGGTAATGCACTTAAAGCTAACTGTGAAGATTTTGAAGGAGACACGCTGTTTGACTGGCAGCCAGTACAGATTCTACCTGGCAGCAGTAATAGACTGCCTGTCGGAAATACCCAGTACTGCTCTAATGCCCTATTCTGCGCGAGCTGTAGTGTTGAGAAGTTATATTGAGCGGATCCTGCAAGCAGACTGTTGCAATAGTCTAGCATCGAATTGACTAGGGCAGAGGCAAGAATAGACATATTGTTAACAGTAAGGTATGGGTGTAAGTGAGCAAGCTGTTTATTAATCCAACCACATGAAGCTTGCGTCTTGGCAACATGTGGCCTCATCATCAACTAAGAATCCAATGTGATGCCCAAGGTCTTAACAGTCTTAGCCACAGGAACTGAGATGTTAGAAATTGCAAAGGAAACATATTCTGGAGAGAGATTTTTTTGTATGTGATTCGAGGCTGCAATAAGTAGCTTGGTCTTGCCTGTATTAAGGGCCATATAGTTTTCCACCATCCAAGAATGGATTGTGGAATAGATAGCATTAATGGCCTATAAATCCAAAGAGTAGGTACCATTGAGTTCCAGGATGACCTGGGTATCGTCAGCATAATTGATATACAGGACACCCAGGTCATCGAGAAGGAGAAGAAATGGAAGAATATTGATGTTGAAGAGAGTAGGCGACAGAGAAGAACCCTGTGGAAAACCTTGTGTGAGCAGAGTAGAAGAGGAGGCATCATGAAGTGCAACTCTAGAGATACGTGGACCCAAGAAGGAGACAAGCCATTGCGTTGCTAAATCAGAGCAGCCAACCAAGGATTGTAACCAAGTAGCCAAAAGCTCATGGTCGACCAAGTCGAACGCGGCCGACAGATTGTGCAGCATGAGGAGGGCAGGATGACCACGATCGACAATGGCTGCCAGGTTTGCCTTCAGATCGAGCATGGCTGTCTCGGTCCCGTGACGTGCCCGATAGACAGGGCCCTAGGATAGAATTATCCTCAATGTATTTTTGAAACTGAAGATAAGCAACACGATCCATTACTTTCAGAAAAAAGGACACATTGGTAATGGGACGATAATGTTTCAGCTGAAGCGGATCAAGAGTTTCTTTTCTTAGCAGTGGAGTGATCCACGCTTCCTTGAGGCCAGTGGGTACCTGTCCCTGAGCAAACAATTGATTTATAAGTTTCACAATCCAGGGACATATGGCGTCAATAGACCAACCAAAAGTATTGAGGGACAGATGTTACCCCTGCATGTGATGGGTTTCATATCAATAATGATCTTTTTTGCCTCTGCTACTGTACAAGGGGCAATGCAGAAAGTAAATTTGGGAAGGGAGTGCCGCCTAGCAGATGTGGCTCCCAAAGAGGAGATGGAACTGATGGGATCCTGTAGTACCAAATTGGGTGAGACACTGGACTCTAGGTGTTGCTCGATCTTAGCGGCAACGGCATCGTGGATGGTCTGGCACCAAGCAGACTCCTGAAAGATGTTAGTCCTAGAGTGAGTCTCGACATTAAATTTTCGAAGAATGGCAAACAGCTCCTTAGAACTTGATTTGGCCTGAGTTATCCTGGAATTGTAATAAGCGGACTTAGCCAGGGTTACTACGGCTTTAAAGTTCTTAACAGCGAGTTTATATGTGACCAGGAGGGCTGGCCACGAATGCTTGTGCCAAGCACGCTCGACTAACCTCCTGCAATGTCTAAGAGAAAGAATATCCTTATCAAACCAGTGTTGAGCCAGAGTTTCTGGCTAAACCAGCTTGGTGGAAAAGGGAGCAAAGTCCTCAATAATGGAGTGTATGGTCGATTGTATGTGCCCAGAGAGGACTCAGGAGCAATTGTAGTCCTCAATATCACCCAGCCTCGTAGTTAATAAATGAGAGTTTGAAATGTTAGGTTTTTAAAAGATCGAGCCCTGATAGATTGCCTGGGGACAGAGTCAACTCTTAAAGAGGATACAGGAAGATCAGTAGCGAAGGTCAGTGTAGAATTATTGGAGGGAATTTGGTGTAATAGAACCCAATCGAGGATATGGCCTCCTATGTGAGTGTGTCTGTGACCTGTTGTATGTAACCAATGGTGGAAAGAGCACTGAGTAGAGACTAGGAAGTTCTGTCTGCGGGCACATTAGCCCACAGATTGAAGTCACTGAGTAACACCACTGGGGCGGTATCAGTAGATGCTCTGCTAAGCATATGCAAGAGCTGTTCCTCAAAGAGAGGTAATGTGTTGGGTGGACAGTAAGTAACAACAATATTAATAGTAACATTGTTACTGATCTTAATTTTGAGCACCAAGGATTCACATCCATCAGGAGACTCATGAGGTGAGAGGTGGTACTGAAAGGTGTTTTAAGTAGAAAAGCGTCTCCCCCCCTTTCATTTTTCCTATCTGCCCTAACCAGTGCATAACCAGGCGGGACAGCAAAGGTGGCTTCATTGGATATGGTATCATTGAGCCAAGACTCAGTTCTAGCCAAAATATCATAATTGCCTTTGGAGAGGAAGTCAATAACTTCAATCCCATGAAGCATTAGCGCTCGTGTGTTGAGCAGTGTCATGATGAGCAAAGGATAAAACATGTCCTTGCTGAGCCGTTGAGGGCTTGAGCAAGAAGAGACAACACCATTCCTTAAATTCTGCTTAGGTCTGGGGCACATTATTAAGCAGCCAAATGCGGTCAAAGAAAAGGTTGCAAGTGACAAAGATAAATTAGTAGAATCTTACCCACAAGAGGTCTGTGAGTAAAATCACGCCGGAAGTAAAGCCAGAAGCAAACCGGCAATAATCGGCCTGCTTGACAAGCCGGTGCTGACCGACACGCTGCCGAGGGCTATAAATTACTATGGCCTGCTGGATAATGTAGTTCAGGAGAACTACACGTGCGTCCCAATTGGTCCAAGCAAACCACTTTTAATTTGCCAAAGTTCAAGTAGCAAACTTGGAAGGCGAGTGAGATAAGAAGCGTCTGCACAGTATGAAAGCTAATAAAATCAGATCAGGTAAATAATGTAGATAGCACGTGGGAGCAAAGTAACGTTCACTACACACAAGAGGTTCTGGTAATGAAACAAGCAGTAATTTACATACGGACTAATAACACACGTCCTGCTGGAACCGACAACAGTAATGCAATGAAAACAGAGTCTGAAAACTAGTCTAATCTAGACTAATGACTACCTGGGGTGTAGGGAGCCAACGGGAAGTTGGGGAGTAGACCAGAGATTCCACTTAGTTTGGCATTCCAGCAATCCATCAACTGACAAGTTGATATATATATATATATATATATATATATATATATATATATATATATATATATATATATATATATATATATATATATATGTATATATATATATGTATATATATATATAAATTGTGTTTCTCGTTTAAAACTAAACTTTTCACAATTAAAACAATTAAAACAGTATCCATAAAATTATTAAAATATGCAATAATACTGTTTCATGGAGGAAGTGCAGAAAATAAAAAGGGACGAAGGGAAAAAGAAAAAAAAACAACCCTTAACAAAGCTAGTCAATCCTCTCAAAGGTCTCGTATATCAAGCCATAAAATAATCAGTGTTGCACAGCAATTTGCTATGCAATTCTGTTAGTTTTCTAATCAAATTAACATATGTGTAGCAAAGATAGCTATTTAAGTTGCCCTCTTCAATGAAAGCACAGCTTGCCCTGCATTCCTCACTTGCCCTCTGTGCTCTCTTCCCTCATTTTCTCTGTTCACTTCCAGTCCTAATGGAGAGACAGGGCAGCAATAATCATTTCCTCCACTCTTAAGTGCCAAAGGCATGTGTGGGAGTGCTAGGTGTTAGGCAGAATCACCTGCAGTACCCTTTGGGAACACTACAGGCAATTAGGACTACAGATGCAAAGCACAATTTCACCTTTGGTACAAGCCTGTACTACACAGTAAAGGGGTAGTGATGGCTGAGCAGCCAGACATATCTCAAGAGTTTAAGTGAGCAGCAGAACAAGTTACACAAAGGACAAATAATACAGTGACTCAAATATACACTTACACATGGTTTCTTGGTAAAAGAATATACATTTATTTACACATTGACTTAGAAAACATGACACTTGCACAAGCAGCTCAATATCACACACTAATAAACCACAAAAATCCAACCGGAAAGTAAATGAACAAGTTTAGCTCCAAAATGAAGTGGGAGCATAATGGCACTTCAGATACTTAGAAAAGGGAGGAAAAGACAAGTAATAAGAATAGACAGCCCAAATACATTCATAGGCAGGGCAAAGGGTTTCAGTTAAATACAACTAGGAATTCTTCTCAACAGGCCTGGGCCAAAGTCAATGGTTCAGAGTCTTTTGTCTAGGATAGCACAGTTCTGGTATATAACGGTTAAGTCTTAGCCACAGATTTTCAAAGGATTTGGCTAGGCGAAAAGTTTGAGGAATGTTTAGAGAAGGACGACCCTTCGAGGTTGAGGCAAGATTCACACACTTTCTCGATGGCCGAAACTATTTCCGGACCGCGTTTGCACCGTACCTTTTTAAAAATAGAAAGCTGTAGCAGAGGCAAATGTTCGTGGCGGGTCTGAGCAGGTCACTCAGTTCCTGAGCTTCAGTCATGGGGACAAGAAGGAGGACATCAGGAGGTTCCTGCTCTGCCCAGGGATGAAGCCAAAGCTGTAGCAAGACATTGCTTTAAGGTGTGAGTGCCTTAAAGACCACAAACTTGTTTCCTTCCCTCTGGCTATCTGGTTTTCAAGCAGCACTCTGCTGAAAATTCGACCAGAATAGGACTGTGTCCAGGTGGCTTATGAGTTGGTTGTTCCCACCAAACTCAAGCAAAGAAGTTAACCTTGAAGGGCTTCTCTGTCGATTGGAGTTTCAGGCAATTCAGACCTTTAGCAGGGCTTCACCGGTCGTCCAGGAGTTGCAGCAGTCCTCTTCCTTCAGCTCGTCTTTGGTTCTTTCTTTCCAGTGGTCTACTCTGCTTTCCAAGTCCCGGAGACCTGCCGGACAGTCAGCCAGCCAATCACGTCATAGCACATTCAGGTCTCCTAGGAGACTAAGCACAGGGAGTTTCGGGCACCTCCCTCACATCTTGTCCACCACAGACACTCTGGCACCAGAGGAGGGCTTCAGCACAGGAGCCCACCAAAGGGCATGAACAAAGGGACCAAACCTAGTACGCAGACTAAAACACAAGAAGGAATTTTCCTAAAAGAAATGGGGAAAAAAGTTGACCGGAGTCTGTTTTTACAAATAGGTCTTGGGCGCCATATTGAAAAACATGGCTACCCTTGATTTTGAGCTACCGTTGTTAGTTGTGAAAAATCACAGTACTTGATCTAAACCACTGCCACCAGCCATTTAAAGTAGGAAAAGGTGAAGCCTGCGGCGGGGCAAGGGCACAGTGTTTGGCGCCGTCCCCGGAGGGACTCTTCCTACTTCCTGGTTTGGCCACGCCCCCCTGGTACTTCAGCGCCTTCCTCACCCCGCAGCGGTGAAGCCCGCGGTGGGGCAAGGGCGCTGTGTTTGGCGCCGTCCCCGGAGGGACTCTTCCTACTTCCTGGTTTGGCCACGCCCCCCCTGGTACTTCAGTGCCTTCCTCACCCCGCAGCGGTGAAGCCCGTGGCGGGGCAAGGGCGCGGTGTTTGGCGCCGTCCCCGGAGGGACTCTTCCTACTTCCTGGTTTGGCCACGCCCCCCCTGGTACTTCAGCGCCTTCCTCACCCCGCAGCGGTGAAGCCCGAGGCGGGGCAAGGGCGCGGTGTTTGTCGCTGCGTGGTGTTCGGCGCAGCTGGTGTTGAAGCAGGAAGACTCGCGGACTGGTACTGGACACTGAATTTGGAGGTGAGCTACGGGAGGTAGACGGTGGCAGAGGTGTGAGGTGTGTGGTGGGCCCCCCTAAAGATATCTGGAAACGGAAGCCTCACAGGATCTAACCATGGAGCAGCCGTCTTCTGACCCCTTATCCCTGTTCCCCCCGCCACTCTTCTGTCCACCAATCCCTTGCCCTGTCCCCCTCCTGCAGAAAACCCAGCGCAAGACTCTGGTGCTAAGGAGACAGCGCCCTCAGGGGGTGCCTCCTCTACCCACCACCACCATAGCCACTACTACTACTACAGACACTACTATGGGGCCACACGCCGGTTTGTTTGCCACTAAGTCCACTGTCACCCAGTTTCCGTCTTGGCCCGTCACATCAGCAGGGACACATTACCTGCCCCCAATATCGGCCCAGCAGCACCTGGGGAGCCAAGGTACTCGGCATAACCTTCAGGATGGTCGGTCCAACCTGTCTCGGGTTGCCAGCATAGTTGCTGGCGGTAAACCGGAATCAAGTCTTTCCCTCATTCAAAGCCTGGTTCCGGTCCTGGCCACAACCCTCGATAATCTTATCCATGGTACCCCTTCAGCTATTGTGACATCCCCACTGGTTGTGGGGGACAGTTTGTCATTAACTGCCCAAAGTGCTCAACGCACTTCCTCAAGCTCCCATGACAGCTCGTGGAGTGATGTACTCTCGTCTACCAGTTATGGGTCTAGCCCCCCCCCTCCGTTTGACCCCGCCTCGGATGATCGAGGCCATTAACCAACTTTCTGATGTCAGCAACCATGAGTGCTATTCGACCTCCAACCGATCTCCAGAGGAGGCGCCCCGTGATAGGGGGTGCGGGTGTGGGTGTAATAAAGTTCTGGCGGAGTTGGCCAGCATTAAGGCTCTGTTACAAACTTTGCTCGAGGGCCAATGGAAGGGAGGTGGAACTGTCCAGGAAGAGGAGCCCAAGGTCACCACTTCAGCTGTTGCAGGGCACAAGTTCTTATCCCTGGAAAATTCTCTGGAATGTACACCGGTACTGGTCCCCCTGATATTGCCTGCTGCCAAAGGGTCTGTTGTTCACCGAAACCTGGCACAAGGGGAATCGCCCGTTAATAACTGCCTCTGCGACCCCCATGCCATTATCAGAGAGAACAGCAGGGTCTCTGATCCAAGCCCAATGTCTTTGTCATCGGTGGTGCCGGTCTCTTCCTCTATGGGCCCCGATTGCACTGAGTCGAAAGCCCTGGGTCCGCGGAAGTCTGGGTACCAGCACAAGCTACTGAAACAAGGAAAGTTCCAACGCCCTACAGTCTTCCTTCAGGGGGTGCCCAAACTGGCAGTAAATAAGACAGAGCCCAAGGATGCCCTACTCAATAAATGTCTATTTTGGATGAAAACCTCTGGAGGCTGCCCGTTTGTCTGTAGAGAAGCTCTGGCGGGATGCCGTAGAATTCCCAGTTTGGGCAAGAATACCCTGGGCTGTATCAAACTGACATTTTGGGATCGCAGCACAGCAAACAGGGTTCTGGGAAGCTGTGGGCGGGCGGGCCAATCATCCAAGAGTGGGATCTCAATCAGCATGCTCCCTTCTTTCAGCTCTGTTGTCCCACCCAGATCTGCGGTAGTAAATTCGGGGGTCTTCTCTAGTAACTGTCCCCTTACAGGGGCACATTTGACAACCTTGGGCCCAAGGTGCCATGGGAACTTGTTGAAGCAAGGGGTTGGTGGGACCTGACTACCGGCCCAAAGAACTGTTTAGGGTCTCCCAGGAAGGGGATGGCTTGTTTGAATTGCCCTGATTTCTTTCTTATATTTTCTGTGGACTTTTTGTAATTTTGCATCAGAATTGTATTTTTGTTTTTAGAATTGTCTTGTAGGATGTACTTTGATGGTCCTTTTGGGCCGAATAAAGTTGTTTGACTGACTGACTGAAAATGTTATTGTTACATTAGTGTTTTTACTCAGGGCAAGCTAAACAACCCCTGCATCACTCTATGGAAGATAGTGTGTGCTGGGTCAGTAAATTTAAAAGGACTAGTAAAGCCAATTTAACTTTACATGCTCTGGGAGACGGTAGTTAGTCCCATAGAAGGTATTAAAACCTTGGGGAGTCGGAAAGATACCCTTGGCCACTGCACTGAAGGTGCTGTGTGACACACAGAGAAAGATGATGCCACTGGAGTTGTTTTAAAACTCCATAACCAAAGAGCACAAAAGTAAAACACACACAAAATGCATGGAAGAGTGGGAAAAAAGGCTTATTGATACTGGCGTATTGATACTGTAAAACATTGCATCATCTCCATGCTTTACAGTAAAGTTTAGGTTAGAGTATCCAAATTTCATTGTTAACTATATTTAATTTTGTTGGGGAAGATGCATCATATTGACAAGTGAACACTTTTGAAAATGTACATGATCACATGATTGAATGCTTTTGAGGGCAAACCTAGTTCTGTAACCTGTAGGTTGTATATATCTTGAAACTGGTGCTCAACCAATGCGCTAACCCATACTCCTTTACATACTCCTTGACATTCTATATATCACCCAGTTGCTTTATACCAGGTATCCTGAAATTGAGATGACCACAAAATACAATATTCCATCTAGTTTGCCCAGTCGTCTGCCTGCTGCCCAATCCACTTTGCTAGGTCTCTTTCTATCCTCGTACATAAAGTATAAACAGAGTGATCTAAATGCTTGCACAAAGTAGTGATCAATAGTACACCTACAGATTTATTGCAATACCAAACACTGTAGTTAGGCTCCAGAGCTCGCTTTGGTTTATGATTATGACTATGTTATATATTACTACCTGCAGGAGACAGCTGGCCAAACTGTTTTCAGAGCCTTTTTATCATATGTATTTATGTGTGTCCATTCATGCAGCTAACCTTTTACATTTTATAGACACTCAGCTGTGGCTCACAAAGTCTTTTCGCCCACTCACATAGTCAAGTATGATTATATGTGTTAGGTTTCCATTAGCTGTTATACACAGGCCACGCAAGCGGCTTCTGTCTGTCTCACGTAAAGCACCTCTATCACCACGTTTCTTGGCTAAAAGCAAGGCCCTTCACAGTCACAGCCCCATTTCCTCTCCATTCACAAAAACATACGCCAGTTCAGTTCATTGCATCTACCGAACCACAAACCCCACAGGGCTGTTTGCCCTGCTCATTACAGCCGTGATTGGAAAGTGCTGCAGAATCTGTGGTGGCCGTGATTGGCACACTGCAGTACTTCCTGACGTGGTTGCCATAACGTGACAACTCACCTTCTATTTAGCGTTGCTTCTCCATTGTTTGTGTGCTTCTGATTTTGTGGAAGTTTACTACGTTTGCTACTGCCTCGTCTGTTTTTGTATCCTTTGGTTTTTTGGAATTCGGTTCACCCACCTGGATTTTTCCTTGCCTGCTCCTCGTCTGTTTTGTTGTCTGGTTGCCTTGTTTCTATGGTTCATGTACTCGGATCTGCCCCATGGAATTCTTATGCCCGATCCTCACCTGCTACGTCGTCAACCTCCACGCTCTCAATTCTTCATTGGACTTAATCTGCTGTCGGAATACATCCACGAAGCTCCTGCCCTCCTGACTCACAGCGTGCCTAGTTCTCCTTTCAACTCTGCCTATTAAGCAACTCCTTGCCACCTCGAACCAACCTTACCCGTGCAATTTCCTCTGCAGCACTTGGACTTGAGACTGCCTGCGGTGTGCTTGCAGCTGTTCGTTCTCCTTCCATTGGGTTTCTTTCATATGGACTAGAGACTTCTGAAGGCGTTCTCGTTTCTTCAGGAATAGGGCGGTTGGTTGCTATGGTGGTTTTGAGTTGCTCATGTCTACTTCTACGCTGGGGTAGTGTGGATTGTAGAATGAAAGGATTTATGAATGACATAAGTGTGAATGAATTGAACGCTGCATTGAGGAATTTAGAGTACCCAGTTAGGATAGGTGAGGATATAAAAACAAACTGCAAATTGAAAAGCTTGTCCTTTATTGAGGAACTAATTAACAGTGAAGCTAGGTATTAGGTAACAGAGTGTTATGTAGGTTGTTCTGTGGTCAATAGTGCCAAAAGTCGTGACAAATGTGCAATAAATGATCTTAGATAAAGTGCAATATTTTGTATTAGAGATAAATATGAATGTATTTTTATTGATGTTTTTTATTGAAAGTAAATAAATTGATATTTTTGATTAAAAAAAACATGTTGGAAAGAGTATGTTGTAATCTAATGAGTTTAACAGCATACACGACTGAGTCAGAATAAGGTACTGGAGAAGCAAGGGACCCTTTAAGCATTAGTGTGGTATGTTTAGTCTCTTGATGTTTTGAGGGTTGTCTTAAAGAGGTCCAGATAAATATTCCCTCTAGTCTCTCAAGGTTTTGTATTTACTTCTATGCTCATCCTTGCAGAACTCATGGTAAGGGTCACAGTCACTTACACTCACTATTCTCAGTCATATTATCCACTTTCTGGTGTTATATTTAACTTACCCTCTTTCATGCATAGACCGGGGTCAGCAGGAATGACAACAACTGGTTTCCCTCTGCCACCAATATACTCCAACCATCTTCTTGTTCACTGAAGGTTAGTCCAATACGATATCCTGTGTTAACCCACGTATTCCTCTGTACTCTTCATGCCAGACCAAGTCTAGTCTCTTGATTTTAAGGTGCCTGGTTTTCCATAGGTACCTCCGACTGTGGAAGTCCATCTTGGTGTGTTTGTGGGTGTCCATCTTTCAAGGAATACCATTTACTGTCTGTTACTTTGTACAGCAAGTTGGTAGTATTGTTAGGAAGAAGTCTTCAGCTACACTACGTGGTCAAGTGTCCCGAGGATGTCTGACAACATGACAGGCCATTAGCATTTGCAAGAGATGTTTGAAACTTGTATTTAACATTTACCTTGTTTGCAGTACATGTCAAACAAAACATTCACTGTGCATGGCTGGCCTCTGGGTGGCATCACTGTGCCAAACAAACTGGGTTTTTGGTGACATGCATCATTGTACACACATCACATTTAAAATGTGTTGTCCTCCATTGCTTTGGGTCGAGTGCATTTCTCTTAGGTTGAATAGGGAAGCTAAGTTACCCGACCTCACTCCTCTAGCTAATGTCTTATTTCAGCGGTATGCAAAACTGCTGAATTGTTGATCATTTCATGTCTTGGGTAATAATAACCTCTGATGACATTAACAATATTAGAACAACATTGCTAATAAAATGGGCCTGTTTTCTAATAAAAAAATGTTAATTAGCAAAATCTGCTAATCATTTTTTGAAAACGAATTTATGCCTTGTATATGTTTATATATGTTAGGCCACAGATAAGAATCCTAGCTTACACATTGTGCTAATATACCAATATACCCATAGATGCTTGCAGATCACAAGACACAGATCTGCCAGAATGTTTATTAGTTTTAATGTGCAGATGTTTATGGGAGGGAAATATTTGTCTTTCATATGAACAAAAACAAAGTGCTCAAATATTTACAAATTCACCATTTCTTACTAGCCATTGACAATTGGCTTTTGACACATCTTTACACGTGGATTTTCTCTGTTGCAAATTGAAATTAACATGTTTTTTTCCCCCTGCAAGGATGCAATGCGAAGGACGTTTTGTACCGTGCAAGCTGTGATTCATGATGAAAGTAATCTGCTACTCCTTCAGCCCAGCGAGCTGTTTACAGCTGTCCTGAAGCAGAAAACCCCAATTCACCAATGAGAACAATGCCTTCACTACTCAACCTTAACTAGAGTGAAACACTTGACAGCTTCAATTTGGAATAGGCAACCTTTGCTGAGGTACCATGAACATCACTGACTGGAAATAAATAAAAGGGCCAAACTCAGGTCTTGTAAGTGACTTCAATCTAGCAATCCCACTAAGTCAATGCCTAGTCTGGAATGCCCAATGGAAGCCCTTATTTATATATTTTTATGTCAAGTTCTTAAATATGGATGATGAAACCTTATATAACGCCCCTCTCTTTGAATCCTCCTGACCTCACTGAGCCAAGAAGTAGGTTGTTTTGCAAATTAAAAGGTTGATTGGAAAAATGAAACTATATATATATATATCACACTTTTATGAATAAATTAATATTTGATAGCACACTTATGAGTATGAACAGTGATCAACAATGGATATTATTACAGTACCACAATTCCTTAATTACTTAGGAGTTAGTATAGAAAGGATAAGGTAGCAGAGAATACTTTGTACGGTATCAAGGAAAAGCAATGATGGAAAGAATGCAGCACAGAAATAAACTGGATATGGTTTCAACAAGAGATAATCTGATCACTGTTTCCTTTGTGACAACTCACTCCCCCCCCTATGCAATATGAAGAGAATACAATCAGAAGCAGTTCAGTTCCTGTTCCCCCCAGCAAGCTTAGAGAAACAGGGATGATTTTAAAACACATGCCAAATACTTTTAAATGTGGTTGCAATAAAGTGAAAAATATGCTAAAAATGATTTAATTCCCCATAGGAGATTCAGGGTAGGTGATAGGATGAATTAGTTCAGGTCAACACTAGCAATTATTCAGGAATGATTATCAGAGTGAAAACGAATTTCAGCAGTGGAAAGCAAGAAGAAGCTATTTTTACAAGAGGTGAAATTGAGTCATATTGCAATTCGCGGCACTTTTTCCTAGTGCGTCGATTTTGATTACAGAACATCTATAAGGAGTTGGAATGTGGAATTGGGTATATTGGAAAGCTTAGGTTCTTAGCTTTAAAATGACAGTTAAATCTTGCATCTAGGACATACGGTTCAAAAGATACTGACGTTTTTATGGAGGTAGATTTTCAGAAATGACTCAAGATTTCATAATGACAGATGACACTTTTGCAGCTTTGAAATCACTTAATGGACACACGATTTCTATGCAGTTCTAAATAGGTTGAAATGGATGGGATGAGATTACTTTAGACTAAGAGGTGACTATGCACAGTTCTTGGCTGGATACTCACTTCTAGTTTGGGACTGGAATGGGCCTGGTCACAGATCTGGTCAGGTTTGGGCTGCGGTTCTCTCACCACATGACGGTCTCTGGCACTGGTTCTGCTCACAGCGGGGCCTCTGGTCTGCTATTGGCACTGCACAGCAGTCTGGTCTGGGTCTGGATACAGCTATGCTTTCTGGGTCTGGATATGGTCCTAGCCAGAATCAAACAGCTCGCCCGGCTGTTGAATAGTTTGGTTAGGTTGCTGGATTCTGAGGCCTGCTGAGAAGGATTCAGCTTTTGGTTCAGGCCTCTCTGCTTCAAGTTCTGGAGTCTATCTGGAGTCTAAATTCTGGATATGGTCGGGCAGCGTGCTGCGCAGAAATCGATTAAAGAGTGAAAAATGAATGTCTCTATCTGGGTCTCAGTGGCTCTTTTTATGTCTTTTGAAAGTGGTTGGGAAGGCTGACTTTCTATGCCCAACCCACTAAGGATTTGATAGGTTAAAGGATTTTCTGTGCCCTGACTGGAGAAAGGGTAGTGAGTCAGAGTGATACTACTATTTTACAATCTAATGAAGAAACACCCCTTTGCTTTTACTCAGAACCCAATTTTTCATAACCAAACATGTTTCCAAGGTACACAAGTTGTTGAGAATACATGTACACATCCCAGATTAATTTAAGACAGTTCTCTGTTCAACCCCGAGCTTGGGTTCAGAAATGACAACATTTTGCGCTTTTAGTGGGTTTCCCCATATTGGTTTTTCATCAAATCTTCCACGGAGGTACACCCTCTCTCTGCGCATATTACAGTAAGTTTTCATTTTTCTGATAAAACCACAGTGTCTGCAATATTAATAAATCGTGGGGTTCGGTCTCAGAATATCACACAACGTCCAGCTTATTCTCAAATTGTGAGTGATATTGTCATTTTAAGAATCTTCAAATTGTACATTTTTGTCTGCTTGGTATAATTAGTTATCAGTATTCTCACAAAACATATATTTGCTAGACTCTCTGAATCCACAGTCGTTGGTCTCCACCCCTAGAAACTTGGCTTGACTCAGAGATCAGATGTCTTGCCTTCCCCCAGAGCAGTGTTGACAGTTCACACCCAAAATCAGCATACCCTATTCAGCTGAAGGCATCCTTTGTCTGGTTTTTCCTGGTAGCAGGACATCAGTCTAGGGTGCCACTCTCCATTTGATTAACAGAAACTTGTGATCTCCTGCCTTCTTTTGTGGAGTTCTGATGTGTGAAGGCTTCCCATGGACCGCAAACCTTTAGAAGTCTGAGCTGCATCAGGATACTGTTTAGCTTCTGAAATCCATGTCTCCTGTCAGAGTTTAGATCACCAGCGCCGGTCAGTGGCAGGCTCCGGTACTGACCCCTTTTTTGGGAGCTGTCTTGAATTAATACATTTCAAAAAGGGGATTTTACTTGATAGCATATGATCCTTGCTAACATTGTATTGATGTGGATTCTGCAGTAGAGTAATGTAGAACACTCAACCAGAAGTTGGATTTTTTGTTTGGTGGCTTCGTGCCCATGATTTTAGCAATTTTTGACATCAATTCAAACGGATTTTGAACAGCACCATATTCCTTTGCACTTTTTTTGCTCTGTGTGCAGCCAAAGCATAGGGTCTGTCAATGGTCTCCTGTATTAACACTGACAGAGGCAAAAGAAGATGGTGGCCTATCTGTCAGGTTTTCACTGTGCATTTTTGGATGATTTCTGGCAAGCAGCATGCTTTCCGGTGGCCATTATGATGTTTCCGCTGCCAGTAACGCACAATGATGTTGTAGGGCTTAGATGCGTGGGTTGAAACATCCCACACTCTTTTGGACTAAAACCTGATGTAGGAAGAGATTATTTGACTGTGAAGGATTTGGCATCCAGGAACCATGTTGCAAGCCAAAATCCTGTTTGTGTCTACTGTCTATACAAATATTGTAACAGGCTCAGCCTCTGGACCAGCTCCCATGCAATTAATAAGCCATCCCATGGTTGCAATACTAATCCACATCTGATAGTTTAGAAAACATTTTAGTTCATAGGGCATGTTTAATTTGTGACTGCAAGTAGGGTTAGTCAGTGCAGCATCCCACATTTGCATCCATGATCTATTCTAAGGTGTCTCCCGTCCACTTCTTGGAGTCTTTATGCCCCTGTGCAGTTGGTTAGGCAATCGTTAGAGCCTGTAATTCAATATGACATTCTGAGAAATTCTAAATGATACTAAGCATAACTTAAGCAAGGTGACCAAAAGTGTCATTTGCACCTGGCTCACATATATTACCCAGTTACATGGACTTTGCCCAACCCTACCTACCTGCTCATCTGACTCTACTTCCCCCATGCTCATTATGATCATCCTCAGCTCCCCTTCTTGCGACTACGTGAGCCCTCTGCTCTCCCTCTCATTTCGGCTGTCTCCCTCTCCTCGCTCTCCTACTTTGGAATGCTCTTCCTCTCCCTCTCTGTACTACTACAATGCTATAACTGTAGAAATCCAACTTCAAAGCCCTCTTCCTTTCTGAAGAACCTGTTCCTTAGCATGCTATGTTGTTCCATCACCCTGATTCCTTCTCTCCCTCCCTCACGGAGAACCCCGGCAGCACTTTCTCATCAACCCTGCATCCTTAATTTAGCACTTCCTCCACCACCCCCTTCCTATGCGATTATGTCCTGTCCTCATCCCTGGTTTCCATTTCCGCTTTCCCCTTCAACAGCTGGTGTTCAAGTCACATTCTCTCACCCCATTGCCAAGCACCCATGTCCTCTGCATTGTTAATGCTATATTTTGTATGCATTCTTTCTGTAAGTCAATAGACAAATAAACATACCCGGTATTAGCTGTGATCAAGCCATCTCAAAATGAGCAGGCATCAGGTACTGCGAGTGTCGTTGTAGGCTAAATAAACAAATGTGTGTCCCAAATAAATATGTTTTTCTTACAGTGCAAAATGTGTTTTCATGACATAATTTCGTCTTTCTTTACAAATCCCATACATTTGAAAGGTGACGTTTTGACTTATGATATGGAATTTATAACGGCCTATACACACTTTCTTATTCTCTTCTCACACCCCATTTGAATCAGGAGCTTTAACAACAGTAGAATGGTTTACATGTAGCAGCAGCTTTTTTGTGAATACTGAACACCTTTGTTCAAGCACATTTTTTTAGAAGTGACAAACCGCTTTGACCCACTCTCAAATTCACTGACAGGTCGCACAGCAAGCCCGTTCTAGATGAACAACTGCCTTCATCGTATCCATTAATTTTGCCTAATTTCTGCTGTTTCGTGATGCAAAAGGCCCCCCATGCTTAGAAGAGTCATACATCGTTTGTTGAAGCGGATGTACTCTTTTGTGGATCACAGGTACATTGTGCTGCTGGTAATCTACACCCTTTTCCTGGCTTCAGACGCTTTTACTTATGGAGAAGTTCGAGTTAATTAGAGCCTTAGTAACTCACTGATGTACTGTAGTCTGTTACAAGCAGTAACAGCTCAGGTATCAACAATTGTTCAAATGCATCGTTCATTGAACAGATACATCAATTTTCCAAAATCATTGGAAAGGGTACATGTAAAATTGAATTATGATAAATAAGCACAACAGTGAACAGTTCAAATATATAGAGGGTTTATAATCCTTTCGATGATTAGTGCATAGGATGTCAGTGAGGAACTTCTCTGTATGAGTGATCCACAGTGAAGTGTGTCCCTTGTAATAAGAATGTTCAGATGATATAGAAGAAGACCCCCAGGTCATTATCATACTTATCTTCACCCTTCAGTGCTCATCTCTATGCCAAGCACATCACCTTGTCTTTCAGCACCAGGCTGAAATATTTAGTGAAATATTTATTTTCGCATGAATGGATTTGCGTTTCTGTTCTTTGAATTGCTTTAATGTGGTTTGCAAAGAATTAATTTGCAAAATGATGTCATGCTAATTAATACATATTTCATGTAAAAAGCATACCCGACCTAATACTATTGTTCACCAGTGTTTCGTTCTATTATTAAAAAAAATGTGATTGAAGTACACACAAA
The DNA here is from genome assembly GCF_040938575.1 of Ambystoma mexicanum. Taxonomy (NCBI): domain Eukaryota; kingdom Metazoa; phylum Chordata; class Amphibia; order Caudata; family Ambystomatidae; genus Ambystoma; species Ambystoma mexicanum. The sequence continues at coordinate 766,108,415 of NC_090929.1, read as the reverse complement.
CAGTACTTTGATTTTTTTTTTTTTTACCCCAGTCATTCCATAATCAGATATTAGAACATGAATTATAGATGTTGCACAATTACACAGAGAAAATAATTTCCTTTTGGTTACACAAGCTTCTTTTTGTATTTTCGTTTCAATTATGATATTCAGTTATTGAACTGAAGCCTTTTTCATGTGTTACATGCTGCATTTTATCTGCAGATAATTGAAACCACACACGCCAGTCCACACATGTCATCAATATTCAGCCATTCAGGGTATGGGTGATTGTTTTTTTGGGTCTGGAAGAGCGTTTAGGGTTGAATATAAATCCTCAAACATCTCTAATGTTAAAGATGGGCATCCCATACTTAAACATCACATGTGTCCAACTGTTGAGTCCAATTATATTATGCCACATTATGCAAGGACCAAGAGGAAGACCAAAGAGAATGTATACCACACAGTCATGTCACTCTATAGAAAGGGCATGAGACCTCATTACAATTCTAGAGTTGTATCAAATAATTGACAAGAACATTCCAAAGGACAATTGTTAATACTAAAGGAAATGATTGGTTTGTTGACGTACACAATCCGTTTTTTGTTTGTTTTTGTTTGCTTTACGATGCAAGCTTTTGTATACATATAATAGGATCGAACAGAATGAAAGACAAACATTATATTTTCTTCATTTGTATATTTTCACCAAAAAGAATTCCATTATTTGTAAAAAGTCAAAAGTGAAATTGGAATACATACTGCGTGTGTGTGTGCTGTAAAAGGATAAGGTGTTTAACATATTTGCTGAGGTTAAATATTCAGAATGGAACACTCGTTACCAATAGCACTAGATCTGGAACTGAACTCATTTTTCATGAAACAGTATAGTTTCGTCACTCCCTTCTTTTTGTAAAAAATGCAAATGGAAGCCTGCTCACGTGCATACAGTTATGTACCCGTCCGTTTATGGAAACATCATGCTTGTAGCAAACATACATGCATTTCTTAATTTTTCATGATCCAAAAATTGTAGAAATGTTTTTAACCCCCCCCCCCCCCCCTCCCAAAAAAAGAATGTCACCTTTCTGGCGCAAGATAAGTGTTCTAAAATTAAGGTAATGCATATAGCAGCAGCGTTGCTGCTTGTGCCATATATATTGGACCAAATAGGTTTGGATTCAACACACTTTACATAGAGGGATTTGCAGTAGAATTTAATTATTTTCTTCACTCATGTAACACAGCAACCTTTAACCAGAACCAGTTCAGAAATATGTGAGTATTTTATGACCACTATAAGGCTCAATCATCACAAAGAAAATAACGTGGAGTCTTTAGACATAGCTACTCATCAATTTACCAACAGCGGTTATTCTTCGAGGTGATTTTCGGGATTCTTTCTCAAATCCCTTTTTTTCGTACTAAGCATTCGGCTATGACGTCACATGCGCATGCGCGCAGTGACGTCTACACATTTGGAACTTTCCAGTATTTTAGATGCCCGGAATGGAGGCCAGGAGAGAGTCATTACCTCCTAGCTAGTGAACATTTCAGGAACTGGACACCTGTTCTTATCCAAGTAAGTCTTTTCCTTTTTAGCGGGGAGCCTGGTCCCTCACTAAACCACTCGCAAAGTTTCCATTTTAAGACTTGAATGGCAAACTAATTATTGCATTATCCCTTTCTCCTCTCAACAATCCAATACACCCTCCTGGAGGTGTGACACCAGAGACCAACTACGTTAGCTTCTTCAAATCCTTTACTGCCACATTGATAAGGCCGCCGTAAGTTAACTTTGAAATGTTTTTGTTCAGTTTTTTTCAGTTTAACTAGTGCACAGACTTAGAAGTTCTTCCCACTTTATATTTCCATAGATAACCAGGGAGCCTCTGGACTGGGACCTAACATATGTCCCTGATCGGCATCCACCTCGACTCCTATTATCTATTCAACTACCTGTGCAGTCTAACAAGCATTGGCTACCTTCCAGCTAAAGGAACCCCATCCACAGCCCCCTTGAGGGTTTTTACTCCCAAAAAAGTCACAAGGTTAGCATATCTCTTTTATCCTTCCATAACCAATGGATTCTCAGCCATACCTTTTCTTATTATACATTACATGAATCAGATGGTACTTACAAAAATGAAATATTGATGTACATATGTAATGTATGAGTTGAATACAATGTCAATTGTGCATTGCTAATCACTAGTCCTGGTTTTTGAGTTAATGTTGTTCTCTTGAGATATGGATTGTACATATGTACTGAAAGATTTGAAACACGGCATTATATAAGACCTACTAATAGTTATCTCATATATACTTTTTCTATAGAAACTAATATGCCCCTGATGAAGAGTGATCTATTACTCGAAACATGTTGGGCCCTTTCTGCATCATCATCACAAATGAATAAAAACATAGATAATTGTGATAAATAATTGTGATATTGTCATTTTTTTATTTATGTTAGACCAAAAGTCTTTTTGCAAATGTTTATTGAATATCCCTTAACCATATATCCAACGAAATCTGCCTGGAACTCAAACCATACCTTAAGAAAAAACTTGCAAGCACCTCCTTCTACCACTTAGCTGCAAAACCCTGGAACAACATCCCAAAAGAAATAAGGAACACTGAAGATCACCTAAAAATCAGGAAATCACTAAAAACCTCGCTCTTCAACACCACAGACTAAATCTGGAAACCAAAACCAATAAAAAAGGGTGACTAAACCAGAAAGGAGACAGACATCCCCGACCGAGAGGGTAACTCACACGACACCTGGACGGGTGACCCCGGACAGACTGAAACACAGACGGCGCGCACGGAGACCGAGTCAACTACCCCAGACAAACCCACCAACACCTCACCTGCCCTTAGTTACCGCCAGGTACCATAGTGTTATGGAATTAACGAGATATTGACAATCACCACACTACCTAAGAGGTTGACATTGGCAGATGCACTTCCCACAGCAGTATTAAAGGAGAATAAGGGGAGCACTGAGAGAGCATGTTAGAGGTGGGGGCCTGAAGAGTAAGGAACCTTATATGCCAGTCGGACCCAGATCTGGACAGAGCTGCATCAGGGGAGACCGCGCAAACCGAGCGCCTCAACTCAGGATAGAGACTCAAACTAACAAGCCCTACTAACAATTTCCCTTTCTGCATACACCTCTCAAACGCCAAACCAAACACAACCAAACCTACAGCACAACAAACCGCACAAACTTCACTACACTACAACAACGAAACAAAAACACACATAGTCGTGCACAACAGTACACAACGTCTATCGGCCGCAAACACCCCAGGCCCAGCCAACGGACCCACCAGGCTGAGGCTGCCAACAGCACATACCTGCTCTCTTGCACTTTTCCTGCTTCGTCCCACTAACTCATCTTCCCCTCCTTTTTCAGAACCGCCAGAGCGCCAGGGGACCACTCCGGTGGTGATAGTGTACGGTACAAATTTCCTTTAACATTAACATTAACATATATGCAATGATACCCTAAATTGTCAGTCTGTCTAAATATCCATTAAACCACCTTGCTTGCTGAGATCAAAGATGAATCCCCAGTTCACCTAACTAGAGCATATAGACTCCCATGTAAATTGGCTACAACACTTGCCTGACAACAGCTCACTGGATGTCCCCCTCATGCTCCTTGCACATAGGGACACAACAATCAGACTCCTACAGATGTACACATCTTGTTTCCTGCTGAACAGACAAAACAGTATGCAGGTACACATTCATGATAATAATAATAATACAAAAAATAAAAATAATGATCAGTTGGGAAAAGGGTACAGTCACATACCCAACGTTAATGGATTCCCATGCCCATTCACTGTCCCTACAAAGTTCAGTATGATCGTGGTGTTAGCCTTACAATCATTGTAACAGCAACAGACAGAACTTGCCAGCTATGCATCTTGAACAATCTGAAAATAGTCTTTGTTGCATCAGATCAATAAAAGTTGCACAGGATGTCCTTGTCCTGCCACCTGCTAAAGATGTTGCTACCTTGTTCCAATTGAAATTTCTGCCTCATTGGGTTGACGTCTTTCTTAATCAGTGGCCAGACTCTTGAACACAAACTCTTGAACACAAATAATGAAAGTTTGAGTCCTGGCCTCTGTATCTTACTCATCAGTTATCTTGCATTGCTCAAGTAGAGTACCTCTGCATGATCTTTCCCTTCACTCCATTTCACGAAACTATTTGCGACTGCACTTCGTAGCCTTACATGGTTGCCTTATTTTATTCCAATTTATCAGATCTTCACATGGAAAAATATCATGTACATGCATGGTGCTCCATTGTAGTGAATGAAGCATGTCAGTTCTCTGTTTGATTAACCTAATAGAATGATTGTGTAAGATCAGAGCATCGGCTCATCCTCTCCTGGCCGCCGTTGCTAAAGATAATGTTGAGAATAATATAGTGTGACTTTTTTTTGGTGGTCTATGCATTATAATTGTTCTTTTATAAGGTGCTTAATACCAGCGAGGCAGACAGATCTAGATTCGAACCTCTGTTGCACTGTGTTGTCTTGCTTCCAAGACAAACCTGTTGCCCCTGAGTTATCTTTTCAGCTCCACAGCATTTCTTTACATTCAAAGCCACTTGCCAGGCTTATCTTCACCATGTACTATCCCAGAGTTTACGAACCATCGTCAATCTCCCACCAACTTGCATTGTGTAGATCCGAGGTATCATGGTAAACCCTCAGGTCCAGAATGTTGAAGCCACCCTTTCCCATTCGCAAGCACATCTTTTCCAAGCTGATGAGGCATTTATTTTCCCCCCTTTTAGAAGATTTGTCCATATTGAAAGCAGTCTTTTGCAGTATATATCAGGAATGTGGATGGAACGTACTCTCTGTTTTTTACAAAACCTTTGGTAGTGGAACCCTTTGAAGGAGTTGACTTTACCCAACAGTGTTAGTCCAATTATTTCCAGTTCTTCAAGAAATCTTTCGTTGCTCTCAACAAGGGGTTTAGATGTGCCATTACCAAGCCTTGACTTTCTTGTGGGAAGACAATACCTAATTATTTGAACCTATCAGGCTCCCATTGCATGCTCCATCCAGCAATATGGCAGCTGGGGCAGTTTTTAGAGGAGGGCAATCCTGTGTCTTTTGGTTGATATTGTAGCACAGAAAACAAAGCTGGTAAGGAGGGATCAAGATCTGAAACAGATTATAGGATGGTATCTGTGTATAGTGGTAACTTATGTTCCAGACCTTTATTTTGGATTACCTTTACCTTCACGCTCTGATGGATACCAGAGACTCTAGCGCCAAATTTAAAAATCAATAGAGATAGTGGGCCACTCCGTAGTTTCTCTCTGAAATTTAAAGAATGTTGACGTTGTTCCATTTGCCTGTGCACATGCTTTGGGAGCTCTGTATAATGCACGAAACAGCTTAATGAAGATATTGTCAAAGCCAAATCAGGATAGGGTAGCACAAAGTAATGTGAGTTAACACTTCCAGAGGCTTTTTCTGCATCTAAAGATAGTTCCCGGTTCAGAAAGGCTGCATCCTTCAGAATGGCTTGTGGATCCCAAAGTAGTCTGTTATTATTGATTCCTTCCCTACCCATTATACATACTATTTGGTCTCTGTTAATGAGATGTTGAATCACAATGGAGAGCCAATTTTCTGTCACGTTTGCAAACCTGTAGGAATCCACATTTATCAGAGAGTTTGGGTGATAGCTCGAGCAGTTAGTTGGTACTCTACCCTCTTTATGGATCACTGTCACTAGATAGCTTCTCAGTGTTGGTTGGATGTCTCTTTTGCTATATTTGTTCTCAACCTAGAGTACCCTTATTTAAAATGCCAATGATATATTTCTCTAGTATCGATTGCTCCTGCTTTTCTTTTTTTTTAAACTTTTATATTTGCTGACAAAGGCATATAGCATACACAAACATCAGAGCAGTAGAAACAAATTTGGTACATGTATAGATGAATACCAGAGCATATAGGCAAGAGTAGAGCAACAGCAGTCGAATAACAACATATCACGGAGCACCAAGTTACCAAACAGTTAATGGAGAGGCTAGGAGGACTCGTCCGCTGAGGAAGTGTCATTTAAGCTATTCAAGTAGCTGTTGAAGGCGGACCATATGTTTTGAGGACGAGAATGTGCTGGGAGCATACCCAGGAATTCCTCCTCGCAGCTTCGGGACCACGTAAGTAAATTTAACCATTTCTGGAATGTAGGGGGGAGTATGGCTCTTCCAGCTCTGTAAGACACATTTCTTGGCTACTACACAGCTCACATTCAGGAACTTAACAATGTCCTTAGCCCCCCCCAGGCTGGCTCACCCCAAACAGAACCCCCATTGGATCAGGATCAACAACAGAATCAGTGATTGCAGACAATGTCTCTATGACTTTACTCCAGAATGTGGCAAGTTCCGGGCAGTCCCAAAACATGTGTAGATGGTCAGCACCTTCCACGCCGCAGCGGGGGCAGAGCCGAGGATCTGAGCGAGCAAACCTCGAGATTCTACATGGAGTGTCATGCAGCCTGTTGAGAAATTTATATTGTATGGTGCGGTAGCGGAAGTTTAGGGACATCCTGCTAGTGTGAGAACACATCCTCTCCCACTGTTGATCAGTGAGGTCCAGTTCCAGCTCGGAGGCTCAGTCGTCCAGAGCCATGGATGGCAGGGGAGAAGCAGCACTCAGTAGGAGTTTGTATAACAAAGAAACCACCCCATGGGCGCCACCCGAGTTGGCGATGGAGGCAATCCCAGGGGAGTCCTGGTGCTCATTGGGGAAGTCAGGCCATGCATTTCGGAAGGCAGCGCGGAGTCTGTAGAACTGCAGAAGCTCCAGCAGAATGGAACCCGAGTAACCTGGCCTCCACGTCTGCGGTGTTATAAACTGCCCCTCTGGATAGAAATCAGTGAGGGCGCGGTATCCCAGGGCCTCCCAGTGTCGAGCCAGGGCGGTGTCATGTATGGGTTACATTCTGGGAAAGCACCAGGCGGGGAGCCATTTGTAGTACGGGTATTGTTTGTCACTAGTTTTGAACATCTGGTCGCAAGCCTGCACCGTGGTCTGGACCGGGTCAATGAGCGAGTCTGGTACATACTGCCGGTTTAGATTCAAGGACATTTCATTATGCCTGCCACTGCCAGAGCCTCCAGTTTGACGTGAGGATGGGGTGGGGGCCCAGGGTACCAGTAAGATGCAAACTGTGCCTGTGATGCAGTCCAATATCGCAGCTAGTCCGGGGCTGTGAAGACCCCTCTATCGTAGGGTAGTGACATGTCCGACCACTTTTTACACACCGCACCGGAGTGCCATAAGAATTGAGCGAGCAATTTGTGCAGGTTTGTGAAGTATCTACCGGGCCAGACGGGGACATTACCGAATATGTATAGCAACTTGGGGAGTAAGATCATTTTACCAGCGAGAGTTTTCCGGCTACTTATAGTGGAAGGGTACGCCAGCGCGTAATTTTGGCCTCGGCCTGCTCCGCAACAGCCCGGTAGTTGTCTGCCAGTAGCGAATCTTTGGACAGGGACACTTGGACTCACAAGTACTTGATCCCATTTGGGGACCAACGGAGCAGGTACTCGGTGGTGGGTTGTATCGTGGAGCTAGTAAGGGGGAAGATCTCGGATTTTGTATAATTTATAGTGAACCCGGAGTAGGTACCTATACGGGTGATGTTGCATAAGATTGGGTCTAGATGATCAGCTGGGTCTCTTATGAAGAGTAATACATTGTCTGCGTAGAGCGAGATAATCTCAGGGGAGTCTCTCAGCCGTACCCCTTTGCGTGCGTGACGCTCCCTGACGTAGTCGGCCATTGGCTCTATTGCCAAGGTGAACAGGATCGGGGAAAACGGGCATCCTTGTCGAGTGCCTCCAAAGAGAGGGAACAGACCGTACGTCTGGGAGTTAATTTGAACCCTGGCCACCGGGGAAGTATACAGCAACTTAATATATGCTATCATATTAGGCCCTATACACATAGTTTCCAAAACCAACCAAATATATTTCCAAGACACCATGTCGAACACCTTCTGGGCATCCAGCGTGACTGCAAACGCACTCGCACCTTGGTCAATGTATGACATGACATTAAGCAGCCTTCTAATGTTGTGGGATGTTGATCTCTCAGATACAAAGCCTGATTGTTCGTCGTGAACCAAGTACGACATGACCGGGAGGAATCGGTTAGCAATCACTTTGGCGAAGATTTTGGTGTCCAAATTCATTAGCGAGAGGGGCCTATATGAACCGCACTCATCAGAGGGTTTACCGGGTTTGAGCAAGACCGTAATGACGGCCTCACGCAGTGTTGGGGGAAGGGTGCCCAGCCGGAGTGACTTGTTCCAAACTTCTAGTAGCTTGGGGGCCTGATAGAACTCAGCTGTCAGCCCGTCAGGACCAGGTGGTTTTCCTTTGGGGAATTTGGATATAGCCTCGACTATTTCATCCATCAGGATGGGGGAGACCAATTGGTCTCTGGTTGCGGGGGAGACAATAGTCGTGGGATCTGCTCGAGGAGGTCGCGCATTGGGACTCACTGTGCTCGGGAGGTTGGGAGTACAGCTCTGAATAGAAGTCCATGAAGACTTCCAAAATTTGTTAGTCAGACCACCGTTCCGACCCCAGGCTGTCCTTGACGATAGTGATCTGCGCTTGGCCCCACTCAGCCCTAGCCAATGCAGCCAGCGTCCTGCCGGGCCTGTCCCCCTCTCCATATTTACAAGCCGCCTGTGGACGACTCAAGAACTGAACTTCGCTGGTGGCCTGTTCGTTAAAGAATTGGAGTTCCTCACTGATCCGGGAGAGGGTGGCAGGGTCAACGGATGGAGGATGAGCACTCTCAAGTTCACGTAATTTGGCTTCAGAGTGGGCAAGGGCCGCTCTTAGGGCTCTGAGAACTCCCGCCTCCCTAGATATGGACATTCCCCTGATGAAGACTTTGAAAGCCTCCCAACGGACCCCCAATAAGGTGCAATGGGGTGTATTAAGCTCAAAATAGGACTGGATGTCGGACAGAATATCAGCCTTAAATGCTATGTCCTGTAAGGTCAAGGACTTGAAACGCCATGGGCCTCATTACGACCCAGGCGGTAAGGGGTTTATGGCAGCGTTAACAGCGCCGACCCTTACCGCCTGAGTACGAGGTCCCTTAGCGCCATGGCGCTTTTAACACCTGCTTTTAGAAGGTGTTAAAATCCATGGCGCTAAGGGACCATGGAGTTAATTACGCCACCGTAATTTACGGTGGCGTAATTAACGCCTTCCCCACTCCCATTATGCCCTATGGGGCAAAAATGGGAATGGGGAAGGGTAAATGGGGATTGGGGACTTACCGCCCCGCCAAGGTCGGAATGGGGCGGTAAGTCCACCAACCACCATGGCGTAAACGTAGTTTACGCCATGGTGGTAAAGTCACGGCCCAGGCGGTAACTTACCGCCTGGGTCGTAATGAGGCCCCATGTGTTAATTGTAGGGGCGGGCACTCCTAATTCTAGGGATAACCGGATCGGTGAGTGGTCTGACAGGGTACGTGCCAATATTTTAGTTTCCACCACCCTCCCCAGCAAAGTACCAGACAGAAAGAACATGTAAATTCTGGAGGAACTGTCATGCACAGAGGAATAATGAGTATATTCACGCGTCTGCGGATGTATTACCCGCCATGCGTCTCGAATGTCAAGTGTAGTGCTATGTGCCAGGAGCCTGCGTGCCACATTGGAAAGCAGTCTAGGGGCTGTGCCTGTTCTGTTCAGTGTGGTGTCTAATATAAAATTCATGCCCCTCCCCAAATGATCTGCACCCCCACGTATCCCAGCAATATGGATGCCACCTCGTCAACAAAGTCGGGAGAGTCCACATTAGGGCCATAAGTATTAACCAGTAAATAATCCCTGTTAGCTATTGTGCAATGTAGGATAACATACCTTCCCTCTGGGTCGATATAGCTCTTGTGGAGAACAAACTTGAGTGACCTATGGATCATTGTCAATACCCCTCTGGCACGGGTCGAGTAAGCGGTGGAATATCTATGGGGACCCCATGATGGTGCCATGCAACTAGTCAGAGGGCCCTTAGAGTGTGTCTCCTGCAAGAGCAATATCTTACAGCCATGCCTGTTGGCGTAGGCCATGATTTTGTGTGCCTTGGTGTAGTTACTTAAACCCCGGACTTTCCAGGACATCACTGTTGTGGACATTTCAGGAGACTAGGGTACATCCCACAACCACTGTTGAAACTTACATGGTGAATGAAGAAAGCCCCCGCGGTGGTGCCCCGATGTTGTGCATTCTGCCAAGCTGCCCCTGTCATTTACAATACCGTTACCCCAAACCCCAACCAGACCACCCCCCACCCTCACTGCCCACCCCCAACTTGCAGTGGAAATCACCCCCCCGGATGCATGTGCCACCAACTAACCCGACCCTCACTAGGAAGTAAAGGTCAGAGGGCAAAATCCAACAGGGATTTGCCCCTACCAAGGCCCAACTGGGGCCAACAAGCAGTAACATCCAACAAAACATAAGCATTGCAATTGCAGTGAGGTGCGCTGTTGCCGTGTGGGCGGCTACTTGAACATTATGTAGGACAGCGTGGGCTGTCAGAAACGGGTTTCTGCGGAATACGGAGTCTCTGTAGGGCCCCAAGACAAGTAAGCTATCGGAAGCAAGGTGTGAGTGAAGAGGTATCCAACGCCAGAGACCAGCCCCAGCCAGGTTGAGCCATATCAGGCTGAGTCCCATTTATTTAGTCAACGTCGGCGCGGTCAGGTGCCGGATTATGAAGTGGTATGTGTGCTTCGATGAATTTTACTGCTTCGTCCGGGACAGTGAAGAAGTACAGTTTGTTATTGTGAGTAATTTTGAGACGTGCCGGAAACATTATGGCATCGGGACACTGCGTTCTCTAAGCAGTTTCTTAACCCCAAGGAATTGGCGCCGTTCTTGCTGCACCGCTATTGAAAAGTCTTGGAAGATCCTGATGGTGTGAGACTCAAGGCGTAGGTCTCCCTTTTCACAAGCCAGGCGAAGGATAAGGTCTCTGTCACGGTAGTTAAGAATCCTGGCGATGATGGGCCTTGGGATATCCCCCGGCTTAGGGCGCGGAGACAGGGCTCTGTGTGCATGCTCAACAGTAAGTACGGTGAGAGAGTCGGATTGCCTAGTACACCCTTGAGCAGAGCCTCAAGGGCGTCCTCCATGTGTCCCTTAAGAGCGTTCTCAGGGACCCCAATTATGCATAGGTTATTTCTACAAGAGCGCGATTCGAGGTCGTCGCACTTAGCTCTCACACTCTTCATGTCACGCGACAAGGAGGCGACGGTACTCTGCAGCACATGGAACTCATCTTCGTTCGTGGATATCCTACTTTCAGCTTCAGTGATCCTGGTGCCTGCCTGGTCCACTCGGGTTTTAAGGGAAGCAACATTAGCGTTAATGTTGTCTAATTTCTCGTGGAAGGAGGCGAAATTCTTGGCCCTGGACTCCATGAGTGTAGTCAGATCAGGGGCCCTCGTCCCAGAGGGAGTATCACTTTCCGGGTCCTCCTGCAAGGATGATGCGTGCCCCATCTCCGCCCTCGGGACAGATTTGGCAAATTTATCCATGGCTCCCCTCCCTGAGGCCCATTTGGGTCTGTTTGGCATTACGGATAGAGACTCAGAGATGGCGGAGGGCCACCAGGATAGCCAATGAAGGAGAATGAGCAGCCAAGGGATTCAAATGTCAGAGAACCACGGGGGCCGCACCAGTGGCAGCCCGAAGACCATATCCTGTGAGCCAGGGCTTGCCGATGCAGCAAATATGAAGAAGGTAAATAGTCTAAGGATCAAAGCGATGGCAGATGTCGAGCACTGTACCCGTGGTGGTGGCATGGGCAGATTATGGCAGCAGTGGAGTCGGGCAGGCTGCAACCAAGAATAGGAAGCATGGGACCATGCAGGAGCCAGTAGGGGGAGGCAGCCAGCCCCCAGGAGCGAGTGATTTCCTGATGAAAAACTCAAGCAGTTGTTGAATAGGGGTTGACTTCTCAGTTAGGTCAGAGAATTCTGAGCAGATTCAGTTGGCCAGGTGCCCCCGGTGGAGTGGGGAGAGGTGCAGGGCTAATACCCCACTAGTCCAAAGGTGTCACAGCCTCGGGTCCCCTGCGTAAGGTGGGGGAACCCAGTGTAGTCCGGGGTTCCAGTAATGAGAGGTAGCGCGGCAATCAGTGTCTAGGGACCCCCGGGGCCCCCACAGGGGCAGGCAGCCCAGGTGTGGCGCCCCAGTTCAGGGTGGAGTAAGGGGGTCTGGCCTCCCAAGAGCAGCTAGGCAGGGAAATGAGGGCCAGCCCAGTGCACAATGAGTGCCGCAGCACGGCCACCCCTCCCCCTCTGCTCCTCACCTCGGTATCAAAGTCCTCAGCTCAGGGACGCAGGACGCGTGTTTCCAGGGCAGCCAGGCTCCAGCCCAGCCGCCTCCCGCCATGTCGAGATGAGCGCTCCGGTGCTGATTGCAGTGGAAGGAGTCGGGGTGCGCACCAGCGCAGGCCCCTGCGGCGGCCTCCGGCACGACGGCGCCCTCCGGGGGGCCGCAGCGTCCGATGGCAAGGACCCACTTCAGGTGGGCAGTTGCGGGCCGTGCAGTGGGAGCCCCCAGGGGGGGAGGCGGGCACACAGACACCGCGCGTCGCGGTCACCGCCTGCCACCGATTAAAGAGGGCAGGAAGGAGGAGGCGGGAGCCGGGCACCCGCAGAGGCCCCGTATGTCAACAGTCAGCCGGCCCAAGAGTTCCGTATACAGGCTTCCTGGGGCCAATTCGGGCCGGGACTGCAGTAGAGCAGTTAGGAGGGCTGCAGGAGCGGCATGGAGCTCGGAAACTAAGCAGCTTTCTTAGGCTGCTCAACAGCGCCACTCGATTGCTCCTGCTTTTCTAATCCATCCCCTAGCACGTCTGTTTTCCCCTCAGACTTCTCAAAGGATTACTGGCTATCAGGCAGCTCCATATACGTTTGGCCCCTACAATTCTCTTTGGCTTGAAGATCTCTCTGGTTGTGTGGCTTTTTGGTTTATGGGGGATAGCAAATGATCCTGTGGCTAATGTAAATGACTCAACCTTTTTTTCTTCTCAACTTGCAATGTACATTTTTATGAAAGGTACTTCGTTCCTCAAAATGGCAAGGACAGACATTGCTTTCTTCAAGAAACACATTCAACCCGAGGGCAGAACGAAAGGCTGGTAAAGGTCTGGGTTGGGGAAGATGTCTCAAATTCCTTCACAAAGAGCTTGCAGAGGGTCAGCATACTGATTTCGAAACACATCCAACACAAAGTTGTGCGAGAACCCAGAGGACTAAAGTGTTGGTTAATGGTGGTAAAATGATGTGTTGGGGGATGTGAATATGTCATAGCCAACGCTCATGCACTCTACTGCAAGAACGACATCTTCTTCAAGGACCTGACCCTAGTACAAATAGGCATGGATCATGATAATTGAATCATTGCTGGGGGTCTAAATGTGCCCTTTGATTCAACAATTGACAGAACCACAGGGGGCAGGTCAAAATATTGCAAATGAGACAACTATTAGAAATGGTGCACGACCTAGACAACACTGACATAATGCAGATAAAACATCCCAGGATAAAGGTAAACTCCTTCCCTGCAGCACACGACACCTTCTCAAGGATATATTACATCTTAGTTGCAAAGGTATCTTTTCATCAGTGTAAGCAAGTCACATGGAACACATAAACATATCTATTCATGCCATGCAGAAGCTAGTGATATGACCTGTGCGAAAATACAAAATAAATGGTCAATTGCACTTCAACAACTATGTACTGACAGATAAGGCATTCATTATCCTTTGCAATCTGTCACAAAGGAGTATGTGGCCCTGAATGAACATTCTGTGGGACTCACTATTGCTTTTGCAGCTACGAGGAAAAAACAGAGAATAAGGAGCTCTTGGCCAAGGAATCCAGGATGAATATGTTGAGTGAGGCTTGGGAACAGCTAACACATGAACGATATTTGAGAACATTACTATATCTGAAGTATGCAATGCACAAGAGTTGCAGAAGGAGAGCCAAGGTCAACTGAAGCAAAGTGAACCAGATCTACAAAGAACAAGGAGAAAAGTCTTGAAGCTCCGAGCTTACAGACTGCATCAGGCATGCCCCAGAAATGTTATAGCCATCATTTATGGGTGAAATGGCTCATGTATAGACATGGTGGAGAGAGTATTTGAGGAATTAAGAACCTACTACACAGCACTCTATGCCGATGATGCACAAGGTACAAAGGTAGAGATATAATCCTGCCTGGATGAGGTATTCCTGGCAAAGCTGAGCAAAGCACAGTGCTTGGAAATGGGAGTGCTCATGGACCTAGAAGCAGTAGATTGGTACAAGACAATTATGATGGAAAAACACGAGGGATGGACATCTTCACAGTCATGCTGAGTAAACTGTATTTCTGTATGCACTTTCAAGAGAGTCATAGACATCCTCCAGGGGGAGAGTTGTCATCCATCCATCACTGCATATATTAACCTGAACCATCCCTTACATGTATGTAACTTTAGTGATGGGAGAATTTGAGATGAGGAGCTGAATGCACTTCCAACTTTTTCCAATGTTCTACGGAAATGGTCAATGTGGTGTCTGTACTTTGATATGTAGAGAATAATACAAACTAATAAAAAGGCGTGTTTAGGTCGATGAGCGTACACGTTGGTGACTGATTGCAGCAACTTTTTATAAATCATATTCAGTGGACTTGTGATGCTTTGATGCCTTGATGCTGAATGGGGTGTTTCTTCTTCCGAGAAACAAAGCAGAAGCAAAGGTTACATTATCACAAGCAGATATTGTGAAATGTTTGTCTTATTTAGCTCTTTTCCTTTTTAGAGGACCTGGGTCACATAGGGTGTAAAATATAAAATGTCTTTATCCTTGTAGGGTAGAGAGTGTTTGATTATATTTAATACCAACAATTTAAAATTGTGGTCCACACTTTTAACTCTGTTGTTTCCCTTTACAAATATATTGATATTGGATATTAACATTTGAAATATGTGACATTTGATTTTAGATATATAAATGTTTTTCTGTGACAAATGTGTTGAATTGATGTTAAGGTGATCCTTAAATGCGAAGGCCTTAACATTCTGACAGGTTTTGGAAGCAGTACCACCTTGCACAGCTCTGATTCCCCATTACACTGGTGACACGACCGATTACAACCTAGATGGAATATTGAAATCTCAATGTGTCTGTTTTTTTTGGTTTAATTTGCCCAACATAATTCAAGGTCTTCCTTGAACTGAGCCAGGTTGAAATAAATTAATGGTGTCAGAAAGGAGCAATCATTTACGTGTAAAGAGTCAACTGCTAAGAGGACCTAATGTTGTTAACCCAATGTGCAGGCCATATTCAAATTCAAACACGGTTCCATGGTGTCAACACTCAGGAAATAATCTTTCAATACAGTCTCAGCATGGCATTTAGTGCCACAGTAAACGTTTGTCATTGGCCTTGGTATATGATTCAGAAGATTGTCTGCCCTTCGTTCTCTATTTCCACTGCAAATGTACAAGACCTTTCTTTGCCGCAGGGGTCTCCTTTGACTCTTATTGAAGCAAGACATTATTCTCCCATGCTTGCCATATGGTTCTCCTTGGTTAGTATGTTTTTTACCACGCCTGTTTACCTTTCAGGCTGTAGTAATTATAACTGTACAACCAAAGATTGCCCTTCAACTTCCATTAAGCTCTCATGACTTGTCTGCTGCTCCCAGGTCCAGGGTTAGGGTCTCAGTAGGCTACTTTCTTGCTTATATTCAGAATAATGTGCCTTTATGCACATCCTTAGTAAAGCAGACACGTTTCTTTGGCCTTTATTTAAAGGTTTAACATTTTTCCAGTGTGACCTATTTGATTGAGCTAATTGCTGTTCCTCACCTCTTCTATAATGTGGCCTCCTTGGTTTGCCCACCTTTGGTGCTCTCTCGGTGCTTCCCATGATCATCTCACTGTTACAACACTAACTCTCACGAAGGGGGCCCCAACTCTCAGGCAGACCAGTGATTTATGCTTGTTTTATACCGAAGCTCCTACTGTCATACTTCTGTTAGAAGCTCTGGTAAGTCGATGATGAGAGCCAATTTCCTGCACATCCTCTGCATGTGAGTGCACCTCTCCTCACCCAATAGTCACATATTATGCCTCTTAATTCACATAAACCCAGGGCCCAACTTCGACAGCCTGGAGGCTCAAATCTGGTGTCTTCTATCTTGTGCTATGCTCAGGCATCATGCTAGCCAGGGTATGACTTCCAAAGCTTTATGTGTTTGTCCCTACATGCATAAACCTACGTTTATGGTGTACCATTTCTGCTTCAGACTCTGGTCCTGGATCCTCCCTGAGACTTGCAGAAGGCTCATAATGAAGACTCCTACTCTTGGGATATAGTCACAGATGGAGCGCAGAGTAGGCTGATGATTTTCCATGCTTATGACCCTCTATGTAAGCTTTTACTGTGATTGATTTCCTTGTGGTGTTTTCAAATAGCACTTTTTTGATTTAAAAACGGCATCACAGAATATTTTCTTACAGCTTTCATGATACATTTCTGGTAATTTATGCCAGAAATTCTGTTCTGAAGAGGTGACTACACGGGTTGTGGTAGATCACGCAATGAGTTACTATTAGACCTGTGTGTGATTCTCCAGGGGCCTCATCAAGTAGATGTTGTCTTACTGTAGCCCTCTGAGGTCACCCAGGGCTCTACCTAATCTCAACTCTCTCACACTTCAGCAGGATCTCTGCATGGGCACATTCTGGAAATCAGCGGTTTGTGAAATAGATTTCAAGCAATCACTTATCACTAAACATATTGACATTAATCTCATAAGGAAAAAATAGTGGCCTTTCAATTAATGCTCAGTACTTATTGTGTTTGCATTGTTCCTGCGAACTGAAAATTAACTGTCAGGGATCACTTGGCGGTGTAGTGGCATCTTTGACTTATTAAGTGAAATAGCGTACGTTGATGTTGGACAACATTAATATTGGTACTTCTGTACAATAGTTTTAATGAGTGGAGTGTTTGGCTGAGAGGAATTCTGCGTGTGCCTTAACAGTAATGTCAGGGTGGTGAGTTGAGGTTTGTAGACATGGGTTCTGAATGGAGGTGGATGAAGCAGTGCCTTGCTTGACTAAGGGTGTGGTGGGGGGGGCGAGTTCTAACAAGCAATGTGCAGGGAGGGCCAAAGATTCTGTTTTTCCATGCTCAAGAATTAATTTATCTTATTCTCGTATTGTTGAAGGCGATCACATAGTACATAAATCATGGTTGGAAAAAGGGATGAATCATGGTCCTGACATTAAGAGTATATGAACAAACGTGATTCCTACTAAGTATACCTCAAACTTGGTGTATAGGAATTAATCAAGTCATCACAAAATACAAATTCAAGATCGGATTGTGAAAAAGTGTAGTAAATGCATCATATTTATTATTAAACAGATACAGATATTAATTACACGTAATGCATGCACAACGATTGGATGAAAACACAAAGCACCAAAAGGGTTGCCACATTTAGACAAACAGGAACATCAACATTAAAACCAAAAAATCATGTCACTCACATACATAAAATGGTAAATTCATTCTCTAATGGCTTAATGTGAAGACACAAGGACACCCAAAACCCATCTTCTGCATTGTAAGTACTCTTGTGGCCTCTTGCACTCCCCGTATACTATTCTGCTGTACAGAGTTCACACTCATAAAAAAAGCCCTTATTTGATATCTTGATAAGTGGATGGTGTTTTAATGGGTTTTGCCAAGTACAATTTTAAGGTGTGGTCTGGCTGAGCAGAAAAGCCTGTTTTCTTGGGATGCAACAAAGTGCAAAGCAAAGCATAGTTGGGATATGCGACTGCCAGCTGTCACCAGAGAGCATTTGCAAAGGTAAACAAGTAGGATAAAGAGATGGGTGAAGTTAAAATACTGATGTCAGTAGAAGCCGACCCACATCACATTACAAATTACATCTTGCACATGTGAATGCCAACATGACCATTTCTATTCTGAGGTTGTTTCTCCAGCAAAAGACAGTGCATTCGCTTTGTCCATTACAAATACATATCTTTAAGTCCTAGAATGCAAAAATAAAATCTGGGCTAATCAACCGGGAAAATAAATTGGGCTGTATTGAAAAATCAAAGAGGACAATTAATAATATTAGAAGATTGGTAGGGAGAATCAAACTCATAGCTCTCAATGCGGGTTACGTCCCAGGCCAATGTTTTGACCTCTAATCAGTGATACAAGTGATCGAAGTGAGCGCAAATGGTCGGGAGTGGTGTTCCACTACTTTGATTTATTCTATGTTTACCATTCTTCTACTTTTTTTATGACTATTTTCCCTTTCTACAATAGAGGATTTGTCCTGCCATGTCATTGTGCACGTGTTAAGTTGTAATGCGAGCCTCAGTTATTAGTCACTTAGGCTATCGGATTGCTGTGGCTGCACCACTTGTCACATGTTGCACCATGCTTCCACCTACCCTCTCCCCTGCCGAGACCACAGTTCCACTACTTTTTTTGGTACACTTTTACCACTGCCTCTAATCCACCAATACTGTGGCAGTGAAGCATTCTGAAGAGCTTATAAACTGGTTTATATGACAGGGAGTTCAAAGCATAGTTGGGATATGCGACTGCCAGCTGTCCCCAGAGAGCAGTTGGAAGGGTAGAGAAATACATCAAGTTAATACACTGATCTCAATATAAACCAACCCCCATCACATTACATTTTGAAGCTTATAAACCTACTTTAAACCCAACACGTCAGTGTCCATTATGAACAGACCAGGCGTGTTCAGAATAATAATCACAGTTGAATGACAAGGAGACATCTAGTGGGAGGGAGTCTGACATTAAGCTTTCCACACAATGAGCAAATATAGTGGCGAAACTAAAAATAGTGCCACACAAAGCTGCATCACCCTCAACTCAGAAAGAATGGTGGTGCTTCTTGTCCAAGCAAAGGCTGTTTGGGATGAGAAAAAACAAGCAAGATGTCAGAATGTTATTCGAAAGTATGGCATAGTGATCGAAGTTTAAGTTTTCCCCCTTCTAGGCACTTTAATAATATACATTATTATCTCTTAATGTATGGAATCCGAAAGATGGAGAGAGGACTCAATGCCAAAGGGATTCAAACCTGTGGTCTTGGATCACAAAGAGATCTATGAACAGAGCTCTTAACACTCTCAGCTATCTGACTTTTGGGGCAATTTCACTGCTGAAATGTCTCACTTCTTAAACTACAATATGTACCTTAACCAACCCCAATCTTTCCTTGCCTTTCTATTACTCCCACTATTATCTATTACTGACATTTGAATAACATTCCTTCTGAAGGGTATATGTCTCGCAATGTAATTAATTTGTAGCTTTATTTTCTAAAAGAGTCCATTTTCAATGTTAGGTCTACCTTTGTGTTTGATAAAATCACCCATGTTGTATGTCTTACATATTGTGTCATTATTAATATCCTGTTTTAGATGAAATTATGAGCTATAATAAAGTGGTGAACATAAACCGTACTCTAACCTTTTTGAAATGTGATGACACTCCGCAAAAGTTCTCCAAATCAGCCTCACCTCAGGTAGTCATGCAATTTAGGAGGAAGTTGGACGTGGTTGCAGCACAAAGTGTGGCATAATCCTGAATTAACTTCTTTAATTGTAATTGTTTATTTGTGAAACACTAATACACAAGTAAAGTGCTTCAAAGCTGTTCAAGGCGGGAGAGGAACACAGGAGTACAGTCATCATTCTTAGGCCTTGAAGATTCCGAATGATCTAACAACAATAACTAGCATACTAGGCGACAGGCATATCTACTAGTGTAAGTGCATGACAAGGGGTGGGGGGGAAAGAGGGGGCAAAAGGACATACAGAATAAACTACCGTACTAGGATTGGCGAGATTGGTGATTGGTCATCTAATGCGCCTATGCAGGAGTATTTCAGGCACAACCAAGCTAGGGAGGGAGGATGAAGGGGGAACATGACAGACAAACTCGCTAGGCCTAGTACATTGAAGAACATGCAAGTGCACAGACAGGAAGGGAGGGGGAGGGGACAAGTGTGCCCAGTCCAGCAGGGGCCTGGGTTAAGTGCAGAGTGGTTGCCCCTCTCATGGAACATATTCCAAGTGCAGTAGTAATCTCAGGCCCTCCAAGCGCAAAAGACGAAATTCACACTTCATATATGTTGATAACCATGTCACCATTCCCAAAGGTAGTTCAGACCAAAAGATACATATCTCAAGGAGCTGTGTAAACCGACTATCTTTTGATAATAATTATTAATACAATCAGCATTTATGTTTGTGATTTGAAGGGTATAAATGCTGTTGCTAGTCCATTTCTAAGTAAATGGCCTCGCAGAACACTCAATTGCTATTACTTTACATTTGATCCCATCGGTTTATCATGTTTGTATTATTTCCTTCTTAAGGTCCAAAATTTTAGCATGTTTCTTCAAACGGAAATGTGAACGCTAGGGAGTCACATATTGCATTTGTTTAATCATACTTGAAGTATTCGTCTAAAATGTGTGCATTTGGTAAAGGTAATTTAAAAGTGCTGTAAGCAAAGAATGTCCACTCTTAACTAAAAACATTGTTTTTCATGCAGGTCCTTGCGCAGGCATTACACAATCGATCAGAACATTCCAAAATTAGCAGATTTCATTTACGGTCAATTTGAATGCTTCTGGTACACTTTTACCACGGTCTATTAAAATATGTTTTCCTACAGGTGACCAGTACAAAGGCTCACCTCGCATTTGACAGACCAGTTTTCAAATATAATATATATAACTTCCTTGATTTATATGGCAAATGCTGATTGTTCTGCTGAAAATGAATAGACTTTGCTGTAGGTCTTCCCTACTTGGGGGTATTTATATTTTCTCTAATTTAGTTCCTTAGACATAGTTTAGCAGTTAGAGATCTTGAACAAGGTTTCTAAACAATGCTCCTGTTCAAGAAAACAGATTGTGATGAATGGCCAAACCTGCTCAGCATGACCTTTGATTACAGAATTAACCATCACTGGGAAAATCTGCATTGATATGTTGGGACCCAAATCTACTTGATGGCACTTCCTTCAAAACAAAGAACAGATTCATTCACTTAAAACTAATGATTTGATCCAAGACAACAATTTTAATAAGGCCCCATAAAACCAGCCAACACTAACATCACATCAAAACAAGCAATATGCTTGACCCATTCGAATCAGGTTTCTGTTCCGGCCAAAGTACTGAGACTGCAACCCTTCACATCCTCCACAACATCAATGTCAAACAGACAGCCCTTCTAGTACTCCTCAAACTCTCTGGAGATTTGGACATTGACAAAATCATGCTCTGAAATATCTGATCCAAAGGAATAAGGCTCTCAGGGACTGTTCTCAACTGATGTAATCCCTTCCTCACCTCATAGACAAGACACTCTTATTCTCCATGCCTGCTTATAAATGAAATCTCCCCAGCCATATACTTCCTTATCTACCCTCCTGTTAAACCTATACTTTGAACTTCCCAGACAAACTCTAAGCAGTCACAAGATCCAATTCCACGAATATGCAGATGACAAAGAAATATACTTCAAGATCACCTCCTCCTCAGAACTCCACACCCACGGAAACTTCCACCATTAACATCTGGACCGCACCCACTTCTTAAAACTCAACCCATCCAAAGTGAACACCTCCTCATTTACCCCCACTAGATGCAAACCCGGCATCTCCTGCTAGATCAATAAACTCACCACAGGCAACTGATACATATCCACTAATACTCCCGTAAAGGCCCTAGGTCTCACCATCAACCGCTGACTAACCTTCACAGACACTTATTTCCTGTAACCAAAGCATGCAAATTACAGCTACACAACCCTTGCAATATAAGACACAGTCGTCCCCCTTGATGACTTCTGAACCACGGTCCAGAAAATAATCCTCTGCAAATTGGGCTACGGTAATGCAGCCCTCAATGGACTCCCCAGTAACACATATGACACCCCCTGCAAGCCATAGAGAAAGGAACAAGATACGTTCTACACTTACCCAAACACATCACTCCATCTCTCTCCCATTTCAACTGACTCCTCATGCCCCAGATATTTGCTTTCAAGGGACTCTGCATTGTATACAAGGCAAACAACTCACAGCTTCATGCTGCCTCTACGATATATTGATGCCAATCACCCACAAAACAAGAGAGAAGTCAGCCAAAATCCCCTACAAATTTCACACTGCAAGCTAACCTTAAAAGCAGACCCTCAACCAATGGACACCCAGAGATTGGTATGCCCACCCACCCTGCATCCGTGCTGCCCCTTACATCAAAACAAACTTGGCTAGGGTCAACCTAGCTACAAGCCACCAGTAAATAAATACCTTGAATGGGCCCTAACAAACAACACAACAATATACACTTTTCCTGTAGAGCTTGAGTATTCACCAATGATTCTCAATCAATGTAGAAATGTAGCAATGGGAAATGTAATACAATTCAAGCAAGAACAGTGACCTGCTCAGCAGTAATGCAAAGCCACCCCCATTTATATAGAACCCATCCAGGAAGGGTGCCATCAAGTTCAATCTCTGATAATGGAATCGGAAGTGCCTTGGTAAAAACTGCACCTACTATGCTCATTGAACATATATTACAGAAAATTTCCAACACAAAAGTAAGTAAAACACCTTTATCTAGATTCACTTTAGCTTAATTGTACTAGTCTTTCTACAACTGCAGTGCAACACTGACTGGCATTCTCTTCTCCGTGCTGTAAACATCTTTAGCTGAGTCACTGACCACGTTCTGCTCACGATTAAAACACACAGGTGCAAGTATCACTTCCTGGTCATGAGTCCATTTCTGCTTTGACATATGTCGCAATGCTTGCTGACAATGTTTTATAGGTATAGTAGCTGATATGACACAACGTTGACTGTAGCCAATATGCTCTAAGACACAACATGAAGCATATCCTAGCCTAAAAAAAGAATCCTGGTCACAAGCTTAGGAACAAGCATTGTCTTACTCGCTTAACACCTCAAACCCAAACTCCCGTAGCAGTATAAAGGTCAGACTACTACAAACGACCCGTAGCAGTTTAAAGGTCAGACTACTACAAACGACAAACTTCATAACTATCTACAACTCTTGCTAGCATGCAGTTGGAACGTTTTTATCAATGCTGCTTATTCATTGATTTTTTTATTAATGTTTTTGTTTTAGCACAACGCCCATTCTACTTTGCAGCCACTTTGAAGACCCCAATGCGACAGCTAGAAGGCAGAACAAAAGGTAGCAAAGACCCAGGTCACATTTACTGAGTAGGGTACAATTCTAAAATGGAGGTTGCAGGTGATCTGATTCCTTTTGTTGGTGTTCAAAGATTGGGCTGTCATCACTAAGCAGCTGTTAGTGTGTAGCCATCGTACTATCAAGTGCAGAGCACCCCTGAAGTACACACTTGGCAACTGGGTCCCTAGTGCGCCAGAGAAACTAGATACATTATTCTTCTAGCCTATGTTGAAAAGAAAGTAGTTCCAAAATATGTAGAAACCTTTGCAGCCATCATTCTTCATTTTCTCACTTTCCCCCAGAAGCTCACTGTCTCCAGAGCTCTGGTCCTCCCTAGGCTAGACTATTGCAACAGCCTCTTCCTAAATCTTCTTGCTTCTACTCTTTGAACTTTACAACTTAACCAGAACAGGACTGCAAGACTTGTCCTTGTATTCAAGCCCTGGGATCGTATCTCTCTAGCTCTGAAATCCCTCAACTGGTTCGTTGTGGCTGCAAGGATCAAGTTCAAGAGCCTCTGCATCGTCCACAAGGCATTGTGGGGCCTGGGACCTCACCACCTCCAACTTTCTCTTCCAAAACATCTTCCTTCTCAAGCTCTCCACTCATCCACCTCCAACTTTCTGAGGGTCAGACTCTTCTCCAAGCAGAGAATTGGGGGCAGATCTATCACCTCGGCTGGTGACTCCCTCTGGAACAGCCTCCCTGCCTCTCCCAAACTTGAGCAGAACCACCTCTGGTTCCAATAGCAATTCAAGACCTTCCTTTTCACTTCCTCTTTCTCTCTTCCTATCTCCTGCTGATGCACTCGACTGAGCACTGGCCCCTGGTCATCCCCTGAATTTGGGCCCAGGCTGCTGCATGTCCAGTGCACTGCCTCAGGGCTCACCACCACTTAAGGGTCTATATCTGCAACCCTACAGTCCCTTCTCTCTGCACTTATGAGCCACCCGCTGCTGCACTTGTGAGTTAACTGCACTTCCACCTTTCTCTCACCCCTGGCACTTCTCCCCTGATCTGAATGACACAAGCCCTAGTAAAATCGCAATTTTGTCCTCCCTTTGTTTCCCCCTTCTTTTCTTGTCACGCCTAGAAACACTTGTGTGCAGGCATGTTATAAATGCCACATCATATCATAACATTGGTCCGTAGATCCACTCAGCATTTTCAACTACAAATTGCGGCCATCCATATGCAGTAAGGATCCATTGGCCATTTAAATAATCTCTATACTTAGAATTCACTACACCTGCTGCAATTGGACTTTCTTTTATAAAATAGGATTCTCTAATGGACTTTCACTTCTTGAGTAGTTCAGCGTGCCTTTGTGACCAGCGTGAGGTTTGCATGTTTTGTTTTATTGTTTTTGGAACACTTTATTGGTTTTTCATAAACAGTACAGCAGAAAATAAACAAACAGACTTCTGGGTATCTCGCATCACAACATATACACAACATGGTTATAGGCAGCTGGACATACAAGGCACCCATCAGATGAAGTCTGAACGGAAGGTTACAGCAGGAAGGTGACCACAACAAAAAAAATCAAAAGACATGCACATGCACCACAAGTGACAAGCATGCATAACAGCACACGGGGAGACAGAATACTAGACTCAGGTGTCCCAAACTGGATCAGTTGAGATTGCGAAGTATAGAGCTACGCAAAATCACACCAGATTTCACTAAACCGATGCTTATACCCATTACATGCTTTGCTGCTAATTTACCCTCTCACAGTAGCCTTCTTGATAGCTTGGTCAAACTCAACATTTTGACTGCATACCACAGCAAGTCTTCCATCTTGATTGTCTCTAATCAGGCTCTGCGTACAATGTTATATATATATAGAAGTTCTGAGAAGCCATTTGTACATATGAACCCTGAGTGGGTGTTAAGATCTGAGACAACACAGTGGTACTAAGTGCAAGCATGCTACTATATGTGTCCATGTCATGGAGATTTTGTGATTCCATAGAAACTACTCGCTCAGAGAAAATGGGAATGTAATTGGAGTCAGTGGACTGCAAGAGTACAAATGGAGATACTATGCATGTTGTTCTGCAGTTGTCATTATAGAGAGAAAATGAGAGCATTCAGTGTTTAGATCCTTTGGAAATATCTGAAATGTCCAAATTCCTCACAGTGCCTGTCCTTCAGAACACTCTGCCTACTCGCCCCAGTATCTGATATGCTGTGCTGTGTGTCTAACCCCACTTGCACCTGTGCTAAGGAAAGCTCTGTCTGACCATTACTACACATGTCCTGCAGCACGTTTTGACTCTCATAATATGCATGTTTCTTTTGTGCATTTACCTTGTCACCTTTTCTAGTCCAGAGAAATGGAAACATTAGAACCTCTGGGGTAGATACAATTGTACGAGGCGGCTGCACTGTAAAGTATTGTAATATAGTGTAATACCCATCATCAGACTGAAAACTAGACTGGCCCTGCAAGGAGACAACTAGGAAACAGACAGCCCCTCCATCACATGTTATGCTCCGATCCTCTTGATCTCCATCTCGCTAGAAATCCAGACAGCTCTATGTCTCCTTCAATTAAGGAAAGAACTGAAGACCTGGCTCTTCAAGCAATACCTTGCCATAAACTAGATTCTGGCTATCTTGTGGAGTCCCCCATCCGTATATTATACTATGATAATTGTTACTAATGTTTACTTGATGACTTGTTAGATTCTCAATATCAATGTTTTTGTCTATGACCAGTGGAGCGTTCTGTTGCTACCAAGCTAGGCCCATGCCTACAAATATAAAATAATATAATAATAATAATAATAATAATAATAATAATAATAATAATAATAATAATAAAAATGTAAATGTTGCTGTGTAAGGCAACTCTGCTAATATGGTGTCCTTCCTGTGCATAGCCTTGAAAGAAATAAAGGGTGGGATTGTTGGTGGGGTAGAGGTGAATGCAGATGCAAATATTGTAGAGTTGACGGTTGCGCGCCTTAAGTATCCCAGTCCTGAGCATTCCAAAAAATAGCGTGTTTCAGACAGAGGTAATAGCCCAAGTTTGCTCAGTTTCAGTCAGTACCTGGGAGGACCGCGGTGAGGCCGGGACACATTAATAATCTGAATGGTGAATCACCTGAGATTAAATTAGTTGGGCAGGCATAGTAACCTTCCTCTATACAGGGAATGTAGGAATCTATGGCAGTAATTTTAAAAGCAGCCAGCAAAATGAGTGCAGATTACAGTGATTTCAATAAAAGCAGCCAGTTAAATGGGTGCAAGTGGGAATACAGGACAGCACTTTTAGTGGGGTCCGTGTAAATGCAGAAAAGAGACAGTAAATTATGTAAAGCAGGTGAAATGTTACATTGAGTCGTTATAACAATGAATTAGACCTTCAATGGCAAAGCAGAATGTTTGCAGAAAGACAGTAGATTCAAAGTGCATGTTGCACATATACAGTTATGGGAATGGCCAACCGTGTAAGGTTGTATTGGTGAAAATAACCCAATTTAACTACCCTTATTAATAACACCCCAGTAACTCATTATTTCTCCTGATAAACACTTTGCAATTCAATGTCAGTGAACACAGATGGAAATTCTGTCTTAAATTTTTCTCTCTTTTCGGTCCATGGAAAGCAAATATGCACTGTAAAAAAATGAATGGACTGTCTTTTGACATTCTGAGCTTTCTTTATCTGTGCAGGAATCAAAAAAGAGATATATACAAACGTCCGTGGATGATTGGACAGTGGGATCAGGAGCCTAGAAGTTTCTGGGACACATCAGAAAGAAGGCACGTTTAGTCTTAATTGACAGGCAGGTTAAATAAATATGGGTGAAATGAAGGGCGGGGTGATTCTGCTTGCGGCCGGCTGCTGAGAGGATTCCGAGGCTGCGTCCCTGGCATTGAAGTCTGCTGGGAGTCCAAGGTCATCTTCTGTGAGTGCCAGTGACCGTGTAGGGCTTGGAATATTTCATCGCAGGCAGGCAGGAGTGAAAAAGGGGCCATGCGGATAAGACACAGACACTTCGAACTCCCTGGTAACTGACTGTGAAATTGAGTAGAGCATTGAATGAAAGGAGATTATCTCTGTGACTGTTTAGACAAGAATAGGTAATCACTTTCAACTGAGTCATTGTTATTTTATTTCACACACTGGGAACTAACAAAAGGAAATATTCTGCAATGCATGTTTTTATTTTGCCTTTTAGATAACCTCGGCAGTGTTGGTGCTTTGGTAAGAGAAAATAATTGTATTATCATGAAATGTTATGTTTTTGTTCCTTTTTATAAGTATCTGGGTCACAAATAATAATTGCAGTAACAAAGGCAAAGTTGGTGTCACCAGTTCTTTTTCCTTCTCATGTGTCTGATGATCACTCTTTACGTGGGGAAGGTAATCAGGAGGCACTCTAGTGCTTCAACACTGTGATAAAGTAAGAAACAGAAAGGGGAAATATATCGAGGTGTGTGCAAATGAAAAAGAGAAAGGAGAAAATAAACAAGAAATTCAAAAAGAGCAGAGAGACAGATTAAAAATAAATATCACATGCCATGATAAAAGACCTGATAATAGGGCAGGATTAGTTGTTAAAACATCTTCCGTTGAAAATCAAAATGCTGATGGGACACAGACAGAAGAAATGAGTACCCAAAAGGAGGACACAGGCCTCCTGAAGAGTAGGTAACCTGAAGAGTACTTCGAGCCACACATCTTTCAAGGCATTAAAAGGACTCAAACCGTGCCATCTACAGATAGGTGCTCAGAGTCTGAAAATGACAAGTTACAATGTGATGTTTATGAGCATGTCCAGTCAAAGAATTGCAGTGTGAACACTGATGGTGCCCGAATAGAGGGGCGAACAGTGGCTACACGCCAAATGACTTCTGAACATGAGGAGATGGACAAAGATTCTCAAAGTTAAGTGGGCAAAAAGTAGGGAAAGATATCCTTTCACTTGCCCCTGTGCTTGACAAAAAGTGAGAAGGGCCGGAGAAAAGTGAGTCCTGAAATCAGCAGAAATTCACACTTTGTGTAAATTGAAGAAGTTGAGGACAGGTATTATGCTCCCATTATTGTCGAAGAGAAGTGCAATACGTTTGCAATGATTGACAGAGTTGCACAGGCCACGATCATGTCCAAAGAGTTAGTAAAGAGTATCAATGAAGGGAGATCCCCACAAAATCACATCACGGTAAAACAAAATGCAGGCCCTGTACATAATTTCAATGGTGAAGCGATACCCCTGATGAAGCTCATCTTTCAGAGAGGGAAGAGGTTGGTGTGGACTGGTGTATGTTACTTGTTGAGAGCTACAGGATTTAACTTTCATTAGGTAGGACTTTTTTGGCTTATACATTCAATATACTTATAGAAAGAGACAGGATGAAGGAATATTTAGAAGGAAATGAAGCTTTAGAGGTGTGATACTGTTTTAGGGCTACAGCATTTTATTTTCCTATTTAGGTACAGTTTTTTTTTTTTTTTACTTTGAAACAAGACATTATTGCATGTTGTGCATTTAATAGTATAGCCAATAACTTGGGTATGGTTATTTTAGGCAGTACTCGCATATTAACATGTTATTTGTGTTTGTGTAACTAGCACACACTACAACATAACCAGCATTTCACAGAAGGGCAGGTTAGCAATTGGGAATTGATGTTAGAGATATAATTTTATCTGCCAGGCAACTCACCAATTTACTTGGTATATGTGCACTGTGGGTGCTTGATTGAACAGACATTCAAGAACAAGCAGTTGCATTTATTGTATTTGCCACAACTGTGGGGGACCAGAGTGAATTGTGGGTGGGGGTATACATTGGTGGTTGTGGCCACAAGCAATTAAGGCAGGTTGTTTGGATGTGTTGGGGGAATTTACTCTGGACTGGCTTGTTGGAATGGGCACACTCACATACAGAACAAGCACAAAACAAGCACATGAAGTGTTTTGGTGAAAGGAAACATATAGGGGCTGCTGGATGAATCGTTGGAGACGATGATGGGCAATTAGGGCAGGTGGATTAGCAATATGATGCAACACACCACCTGCTTAAGCACACCCTGAGCTGCAGGCCGGAGGAGGAATTTGTGCTGGAGCAGCTTCTTTGAACGGGTGCACACACACAAAATAAACAGATTAATTGTTTTGGGCGAGGGGAAAGTAAAAGGATGCCAGAAAAATTGTTGAACACATTGGTGAGCTTTGTGTGACAGTTTGAATGGCTGTGTGATGCAACACACACCCTGGTTGAGTACATTGCGAGCAGTAGGCCTGAGGACACATTTGCATTTGCTCTGTCTGCTTGAGAAGACACACTCACAGACAATAGGATTGTGAATGTTAGCAAGTGCCACACTTAGATAGAATTATGAACATTAGCCTGCGCCCCATCTAGATAGGATTGTGAATGTTAGCAAGTGCAGCACTTAGAACTGTGAATGTTAGCAGGTGCTTGTGTATTCTTAGATAGAATTATGAACATTGGCCTACGCTGCATTTAGATAGAATAGCGAATATTAGCCATTGCCACAGCTAGACGGCATTGTTAATATTACCAATGCCACATTTAGATAGAATTGTGAATGCTAGCTTGCTTCGTATCTAGACAGGATTTTGAAGGTGGGCCAGTGTCACATTTGTATATAATTGTGAATATTGGCGTGCGTCTTATATAGACAGGATTGTGGCTATTAGCCAGGGCTGGATATAGATAGATATGCAGAGATATTACTGCACCACATCTACAAAGAACGTGGAAATTTAGCACATATCACTTCTAGATAGCAAGGCCAATAACCAACCCACTAACAATTTCACCTCTCTGCATACACCTCTCAAACTCTAACCAAACACAACCACAACTCTAAAACACAACAAACTGCACATACTTCACTACACTGCAACAACAAAACAAACCACACATAGCTCCTCACAACAGCACATGACAACTACTGACCAGAAAGCACCCACAAGCTCAGCGAACAGTGTTAACCGAACTGTAGCGACCAACAACACTGCTCTCTTGCACTTATCCACCTTGTTCCCACTAACTCACCCCCCCCTTTCCTTTTCGGGTCTGCCAGAGCACCAGGGGACCACTCAGGTGGTGACAGTGCGCAGTACAAATATTCTTTAACATAAACAAAACAAGAGGTTTAATTGCTTCAGGGCAGGGGTCTGCAATGTTTCACCCCCCCATTGTTTTTGACTTCTACCCCCATCAGCTTTATGATTCTTAGCCAATGATAAGGGCTAATGGGAGTTGCAGTCCAAATCATCTGGAGAGCCATAGGATCCCGCCCACGCTTTTAGGGGAAGAGAATATTTTGAGGGTGGCAGAAAAACGGCTGGTGGTGTCATTGAGCATTAGTGGCAAGTTAATTGGCTGTGTGATGCACATACCAGCTGCTTAATCATAGTGACAGCAGTAAGCTGGGTGAGGAATTTATGCTGGGCTAGCTTGTGTTAAAGGACAAATTCACACAAAAAAGCAAGCAGTTGAACTGTTTTGGGGAAAGAGAACATTTTAGGGTTGCTGGAAAAAATGTTGGAGTAAGTGGCTGTGTGCAATTAGTGGCAGGATAGTTTGGCTGTGTGATGGAGTACTTTTTACATTTTTTATTAATTGAACATTTGTATGGTGCCTATACAGGAAAAGGTGTTTCCAGGCACCAGAAGTCTAAGGGGAGGGGGCAGAGGAGAAATAATAATCATGTTCCTACTAGGTCTTATGACATTCGGATTGTGCAAGTGCAGTCACAGGAAGTGCAGGGGGAGGGGGCAGGTCAGGGTGAAAGGGATGTTTTAAGGGAAAGGGGGAAGAGGGAGAAGTGCAGGAGGGAGGGGGGCCCAGGTGCTCAGCAAGTGCTAAGTGGAGCCCAGGAGGGCAAGTGCCTGTATAACCAGGGGTAAGGGTCAACTAGTGCAAGGACGGGGGTGAGCCAGCCTATATGGCTAGTCAGTGAAGGGCGCTCAAGGACAAGTGCTGGTTATAAGGGTACTGGCGTAGTCATATCAAGGAGGACCTGCCCCCTGTAATACTCATAAGGGAACAAGCAACCAGTCACAGTGGCAGGGGGACATTAGCAAGGGAGGAAAAGAGGGCTTGAGCACACTGTGGGCAGTAGGACAGAGGAGGACTGGGTGCTGCACTAGCTTGTTTGAACAGGTGCTCTGACATACAAATGAATCACAAGCATTGTTTTGAGTGAAGAGAAAATGGGAAATTGGTTGGAGGCTGGGGGTGAGATTTTTATGTCTCTCCTGTTTCGGAGGCGTGAGGGCACAGAATAAATGTAAACATCCCTCTTTCCTCACAGTGGTAAGAGCACGCACTCAGTCTTTGTGTCTTCTCTTTCCCTCACGGTTCACGGCACAGATTCAATTTTGATATATCTCCTGTCTTTCAGGGGTGAGGAGACACACTCAATGTTTGCAACTCTCCTGTCTTGTAGGGGTGAAGGCATAGCCTGAAACATTACGTCTCTCTCAGTAGACATTAACCTATGTATACAGAAGTGCCTCAATGAATCACACTCAACTGTGAGCTGTGAACCTTCACGTGGTGAGACTTATTGCAAAGCATCATTACCAAATTTCAGCAAGGCATTCTGCACTATTGCCACAGGATAGACTCTCAAGCCTCCTGAATTATTAATGGGTTTATTGTGTCAGGAAAGATAACTGCACCTTTTTTACGGGCTCTCTCCAAGGCCATTAGAAACCAGCTCAAAATTTGTTTAGCTGTATTTCTTGGAGCAGCCTAAAAATGTTAACTTACTTTGTTTATCATGTAATAGCTGTACATGGTGCATGATACACTGATCTGTTGCTCACTATTACTCCTTCACTCTTTCTTCTCTGTGCTCCTTTTCTGTCCCTGTCTCTCTAACTCTTAGCCTCTATTTATTTATTTATTTTTGTATTTATAGCAGCACAACCCTCAGGCATGTTCGTACTAGTTACATTAAGTGTGAAATCACCATTCCATAACGTGCTAGACTACTCAAGCAGGTTACAACATACTGGTGGATCGGGAAAAACATGCTCAAGCAGCACCACATCCTATGGTACAGGGGGCGACTGCAGTTGTACAGGTTAGCATAACACTATCTCTCTCTCTCTGAGCGAATCACGTTATATTTTGAGTGTTTGGTAGAGCTAACCCAGCCATTGCTGACAGCAAGACAACTAGAGAAAAAAATATAAATATCTTGAAGGCATAGGGTGCTGAGTTTTTTTGGTGACGGGTTTGGGAGCAGCTTAGACAGGAACATCCACCTGGTATTTTACACATGAGTAGAGTGACAAACACTGCAGATGAGAGAACGTTGAAGAAGTGGACTGACTGGGACAGGACCACATCAGCCCAGCATTAGACACTATGGTCGTCATCTCCTTTCTTGGAATATAGCTGGAATCACACAGAATCTCGAAGACCTTAATTGGACTGATTTGTTAAGGGATTGTCAGCTAATTCTTTTGCAGGAAACCTGGGCCACAGAGGAGATTGCTATGCAGGGGTATCAAGTATTTCAGATCCCAGTCATGAAAGGCCCTATGGATAGACCAAGTAGGGGCCTTCTCATTTTGATAGGGACGGCATTAGAATGGAGGGGGACAATCCATCCAACAGGTATAGACAAGCTTCAGCATTTGGCAGTATGTACAGGGGAAGATCACTGGATCCTTGTATTTAATATTTGTAATAGACCCTCGAAGCCAACGGGTTGGCAACATTGAAAGACATTCAAGTAGTGATACATTCCTGGAAGGGTTCTAATCCTATGAAGACCTATACAGTTGTGTCAGTTGACCTAAATTTGCAAATGGAGTCAATAAGGGAACTGGAAGGTTTGTGTGGAGACCAGGATGGTACCTGGGATATTCCCACCCTGGTTGCAGTTCCCCCTAAACGGGTTCATCAACAAGCCATTGAAGCCGCCCACACCTCATACAATATGGAACTTGGGGCATGCAATGGTAGGTTTGAGGAGACCAACCTGCTAAAGTAACTTTTACAATGCATAATGCTAGCACCCTCATTGACTATATTATGGTCTCAGACAAGGATTGGGGTAGGGTAAGTAAGTTTAGGATACATGAAAAGATAGAAAGTGAACATAAACCCCTGAGTATCTCACTTAGACCCCAAAAGGTTTTTCACGCACTAGCACAAGTATCAAAAATGGTAGAAATTATTGCTCTTGCAGGCCATAAATCAGAGAAATTGCTTAGGGTGGTTGAACAGGGCAAACAAAACAGCCATATACAAGGCAATTTGGGGAAACCTTGTAGCTATCTGTTATGATATTGTTATTGAAACAGCCTTAACACCTGAATTGGATAAACTGTTAGAGAACCTGGTGCCTTATTTGACCTCCCCAGGGCCCACAGCCAAATGCCATGCAATACATATTTGTATTTATTTATATTTACATAGCACTTTAAGCCACAGTGATTTACATGAGGAACAAGCAATTACAACAAGCAATACATAACATTGAATCAAACCAGAAAACAGTACAGAGAACAATGTACATTAATGGTGAGGTTAAGTTCATAAGGAGGGGGACTGAAGTGAGAGAGGAGGGTTAGAAGGTGACGGAGGGGGAGGATTCAATGGAGAAGAGGAAGCTGAGATATGCTAGGGGAGTGAATGGAAGAGGTAGGATTTTAGAGAGGTGTGAAATGAGGGGTAGGTGGTAATAGAGCGGACTGGGAGTGGAAGGTGGTTCCAATGGAAAGGAGCAAGAAGTTAAAAGGAGCAGAGGCGGGAAGGGGCACAGGGTGGAGGAGGAGGAGAAAGAAGGAAGAGATCTGCAGAACGGAGAGAAAGAGAAGGGGTGTAGAAAGTGAGAAGGGAGCCATCCTAGCGAGTCAAGGGAAGAGGAGATGGAATCGAGAGGTGAGAGAAGGCAGAGGGAGCGGATATCGGAGTGGTAGATAGATTTGAGGGGCGAGAGGTGTGAGGATACAGGTGGTATGATACTGCCTGCAGGGAGTCAGAAAGTAAAATAGTGCAATACTTGGGTTTGGATAACATACAGCTAAAGTTGACTACAAGACTTTAACATCAGGAAAAAGAAAATCTTTGTAGCACAAAAATGGGATGAGTTGCTAAAGGCATATTAAGAAGGAGATTACACCTTGTACTGCAAACTCATAGTGGGTCGAATCAGAATGGGGATAGAAAACTCTACTGATGTATCCTGTTGGGTATTTTGTGGATATTTGGGGCTTTGCGGTATTTTCTTACCGTCAAAATACCTTTAGCAATAATCACTCTCTGTGTTCATATTGGGTCACACATGACAATAATACATTGCATTATTTCAGAATTCAGACCTATGTAGATGGTATGCGCGGTAGTTTGCGTGGTTGGTTGGTATAGTGGTTGGTTTATTTGTGGCCCCAATATCCAACATCCCTTGTTTTTTATCTAGATTGTTCTTGATCACTAGAGAGACCTCAGGCCTACATTTTAGGGATACCACATTTTCAGTGTTAGTGTTGTGTGCCACCATGGGCAATTGTGGTATTTTTGTGGTAATTTCCACTACCTCATATACGGTAGGGAACTATGTCCAGAGAGTCTCTCTTCCCGTTGACTCATGTACCTCCAACAGGCTATGCTACAAACAGTCACTCACAACTGTCCATAATGAATAGAATCATGCACACATCTGCTTTAAAATGACAATTGCACTGTTTAAAAATCTACCCACGTTTAAACCTTTCCCCATGCAAAATGAAAGAGAAAAATAATACACACTAGCTATCTGTTTTCAAATATTTTTGTATTATAGAAATTTAATTTAAACACAGTTTAACTTTTTTTACAGAAATAAATAAAATGGTACAACATTATTTGTGATAAAATGAACAGAGAGCTGCGAGAATATATTCAATTGGTAACATTAAATATGCTGATAAGAGACTGAGACTCCCTCTAATACACTGACTGAACAGCTTCGCGCACTTTCGCACAGCTCCCACTCGCTTCTGTAATTACCTTATCTGTTCAGCATGAGTTTTCTCCGGCTATTCTCTTTCTGAATTTGGCTCCCTTGAAGATCAACCCCAGTGTAAACAAGCATCTGCCGTTCTCAAACCGGGGTTATTGCCTGGAGCTCTCAGCTTTTGCAGCAGGAATGCCCCAGACAGGAAAGAGATCCTTCTCCCAGCTCTGCAAGATGTCGACTCTCTTCCCCCTCTTCTCAAGCTTCTCCAGCAAAGTTCTAATCACAGCCTCTAGCATGATACTTGCTATGACGCTGCTCCAATCAGAATCAATCATGTCATCTCCTCCCTCACTACACAATGGCTCACTTCTACAGTGGCAATTGTAACAAACTGATTTCCTGCTCCTTTGAACTCTTTGCTTCCTGTAGTTATGTGGACAGAGCAGCAGAGAAAAAAATGAATGTGCGTTTAAAAGTTCACTTTCAGAGTAGGCCTAATTCTGCAGTGGAGACACATTTTTATTAGTGGGCTATGTTAAATGAAGTTTTATTAGTCAGGTTAGTTGTTAATAAGGTTAGTTATTAATTTTCAAATGTTTCTCTTGCAACATAGGCATTTCAGGTGAAAAATAGTGTGCATTTTGAATGTGCAGATGTGTGCTTTTAACTGTAAAAATGGATTTGCATCTTATATGTAAACA
Source organism: Ambystoma mexicanum (assembly GCF_040938575.1). Lineage (NCBI taxonomy): Eukaryota > Metazoa > Chordata > Amphibia > Caudata > Ambystomatidae > Ambystoma > Ambystoma mexicanum. Next base: position 766,072,366 of record NC_090929.1, on the reverse strand, counting down.
TCGTTTTTGACTGAATAGCCTGTCTTTACTTATATGTCCATGTTACTCTGGCAACACATATAGCAATGCACCACACCCATGTAGTGGTGCTGCATAAAAAATGCTACCTGTGCAGTAGTGCTGTACTCTGTGCTGTAACACTCCAAATATCCTTACAATCCCAGCTGATAACTTGTGGCAGCATTTTTCTAATTTGTATGGAACCCCCAGTGTGGGACAAAATTGTAATGTTATGAGGGAGTTGTGCTTGGAATGTGATCCTAGGGATGAATTTTGTCTGCTCAACACAGCAGACGTGTAGAGGGAAATTGAGTCTCCGGGCCTGATAGAATTCCCCTAGAATGAGCATGAGATTTGGGACTCAATTCTGTGTAGAATCTTGAATGCTGCAATGAGACTGGGTACCATTCCTACCTCATGACAAAATGCAGTAATCATTCCTGTTTATAAAAGAGGGTGCACGGATGACCCAGCTAATTATCGGCCTATTTCACTTGTAGAGAGCGTAGCGAAAATATTTGCAAAAACAATGCTTTCCCACATACATACCTGGGCTGATGAGAACAATATTATAAATGATCTTCAAGTGAGGTTCCAAAAACAAAAATGTGCTATCAATCACAGTTTTTTCGACTATTCCTGTTGATCCAGAAGCAGAAGTACACCATGCTATTTTATATGAAGCTGTATGCTGTATTGTGGATTTCAGGACTGCTTTCGACAGTGTGTCACAAGAGTTTTGAGGGATAGAGGAGCCCCTCCAGAATTGATCTCAGTTATTCAATCTTTGTATACTGGGAATAGGGCTTCTGTGTGTTTTGGCTTAACGGGGGGAAATAATACCCCCATTTGACGTGGTGAAATGGGTAAGACAAGGTTGTGTTCTTAACCCCTTACTTTTTAATATGTATATTGATGAGATAGTCAAAGCACTAGCGGAAAGGAGCAAGGACAGCCCTAACATGGGCCAGGGTAATTAACTTGCTCTGGTTTACGTGGACAACACAGTCATTTTATCTACCACCCCTCAAGGCTTATAGGCTAGCCTGAATGTATTCCTAGAGAAATGTGAGGAGCTGACTTTGCAACTAAATATTGGAGGGAAAAAAATATATGATTTTTAGGCCACAGTTCTCAAAGTATAGACAACTGGACAGTTATGTAGACAAAAGTAAATTAGAACAAACATAGTTCTATGAATACTTAGGAATTAGATTTCACGAGAACTATGGGTGGTCTTCACAGGTTGCCAAAACTTGCTGTAATCTAGGAAAGTGTAGTAGGGTGACAAACTCCTTTTCTAAACAAGATGGGAGTGATGTGATTTCTCCAGCAGTCAAATTGTACCAAAAGCAGGCAATGCCAGCCCCTACTTTTGGAGCAGAAATGTGGGGATATATATATTACACACTCTCTTAATAAAATTGAAATGAAGTTTCTGAAATATTTGCTCCAGCTGCTGCAAGGTGCACCTGCAGCATTATTGCATTTGGAATATGCCATTGGTCCGGTAGGGGATTTAGTGGTTCTAAAGCCAATCTTTGACTGGCTTAGACTCTGGAGCACGGTGGCTTTGGGAAGTACCGAGACACTTACTACGTTTGTCAGGGGGAAAGTATTGACTGGCTTGCACCCGTTAAAGAACAATTTATCGGATTGAATGAGTGGGCACTATGGGAAACTCCCGACTGTATAAATGAATCTGTTTTTCCCAGGATCAAGAAAGCAGCAGCTGTAAGGAAACGAGAAAGGATGCCAGAGACAGCCATAAATCTTAAATTGGGCATAGACTATATTGAGGTTAAGACAGATTATGATTACGAGAGGTATCTTGATTTTATGCACCCGCCATCAGAAAGATCATCGTATATTCGATTAAGAGTGGAGATATCACCTCTGTCCAGTTTTACTGCATCCTGGGGCCTGGTGGGGATCAGGCTGCTGTACACTTTGTGGCTGTGGTATAGAAACGATCATGCATTTTTTGTTCTATTGTGTTAAATTGAAAGGCATGAGAAGCTAATTTTTACGACTGTTACTAAGGGAGGCCGGGTTACGCAGTGCTAGTGATGCAGTGAAATTCTGTAGGGATTCAACTGAATCTCATGTTGCGTTTTCAGTAGCGTGTTATAGCAATAGGGCTTGGATATTAAGAATGGAAATATTGGAAAGGATAGCAGTTAAACAGACGCCTTGCTGAAAGCCGGTTATGATATTTTGTCATCATTGTTTTTTATCTGCTCAGGTTTTTTTATGGATGCATTTATGAAAAAGGTTTAATGTACAATGATTCTTTCCTTTTTTGCTCTTTGAGAATGGAAAACGATTTTATGTGGTTGTTTAAATATGCATTTCTTTTTAACTTCATGGTTGTATGCTGAATAAAGTATTTAAACAAAATGAAACAACACGATTTAGACCCATACGTTGTCATTGTGTGCGTCCTGGTGGAGGAATGTAACCATCACAATGAGGGTGCATTGAATGGAGAAGTGTGTTTGGGGGGGGGTGCAGATAGGCCCTCTGGGAGGGAGGCGTCTGTGTGGTTCTGACAGACCTTATGAATGACCAGATGCAAGATCTATAATTTCCTTTATTTTCTATGTTTTGTATTTCTTGTCTTTGTAACTACTGTAGCTGAAGTGCACTTTCAGCAGCACTAGAAACCAATCAGTTCTCCACACACATAATTATATATTGCCTTAGATGTCATGGAACAGACATATAATTGGTTTTAATCTAAGTGCACACTTTCCAACTTTCCAAGAAAGAAGGACATGTCTAGGGATAAAGTAGTGTTTTTTTCTCAGCAAAAGAAGCAATTAAAAACATTGCAAACATGTTTTTTCTAAATTGTGCAACGTTAATTTCTAATTAAATGTTCCGGAATATACTGTAGTCAAAAGAAGAATGTTACACTGGTTTTAAATTAAATTAAATATGTTCCTAATATATTTCATTCCAAGATGGACACTCTGGGTGTACTGCATTCTAAGAAGTATCAATATCAGAAAGGGAAACGGTACCAATGGAGTTAGTGACTGCATTTTGGGAATGTAGGGACGTTCACAGATATTTACATTTGACAAATATGTTGTTTTCAAAAGTTTGAATATTTGAATCACTAAGTACACAATGGAAATTGGGCTTGGTGGCTATTACATTTTTAACTCGTATGGTAATTTTAAACATACATTATATACTCCTTAGGACACCTCATGATTTGGATGTGTGGGCAAGGTGACTGTGACATATGCCACATTGTTGGGCAAACGTTTGTTCCCGTTTGAGGAGACCGTAATGTTGGGAAACTCACACAAGTTTATAATCAGAGATACTCGGTCTCACTGTAGGGATTGTTGTGTGAAGGTTGCTATGAATCCTTAGAAAATTATACATATGGGGTCATTAATTATTGGGGTAGTGAGCATATTTGTCATTTCCTAGTATGGTAGCATTCGGGAGCATTGCTTTTTATAACCAGTAAGATATTAAGGTGGGCATTCATTTTAATGAATTTTCTGCTGAGTTTACAGCTTTTCAACAAGAAAAAGCAGAAAAGGACAGATATACACATTTTGGGCCTAATTCATATAATAATGGCAAAATCCCATTGGAAAGCGTTCTGTGAATTAGGCCCTTAATATCATTCTCATGAATCTGGCCTCATCCTTCGAGACAATATGTCACAGCCCTGAATTGATCAGGTATTTATTTTAGAATATGTTTTAAACTAGTTAGGTAATTATACATGTAATGTATCTTAACATAAGTCACTGTTAATCCTTGCAGCAACAATGCGTGTGGTCATTATTGATCATTCAGGGTACATGGCATATCGAGAACACCATTAAAATTACATATTTGATGCAGACAACAAAAAGACAGGGGGATAACTGCTCCTTTTATAGTCATTAAAGCACACACATTACATACCTCTGCGCCCTAGCGCTCGAGTCCTTGTGGAAAACAGTCATTTCTTTCAAAGTATAACTGTGTGAAACCGTTTGGATTAGCTATGCACAGCAGCACAACACACACTGTAGATTCCACCAGTGACCTCTGGGTGCTGTCCACAGTCCTGAGAAACAATGTTTCAGAGAAGAATTTAGACTTCCATCAGGCAACACTTGATTGCTTTTAAACCTACGGCAACTTGAGAAATATCCTTGCTCCAAATAAATAATTCAGTTTACATTCTTCCCACCCAGCTGAGTATTTCTATTTGTGGCAGAAAACTAATAATACAAACATGCCACAAAATAGTCAACTTCGCTCCACAAGACTTGGGTTGCACTTTCTTAACTAGGTTATAAGTCGTCTCAAAAGAAATGATGGATTATTGAGTTTATCAACAATACAACATTGCCCATTCAGTTGGTGTTTGATAGGTTTTCTTATAGAAACACTAGCATACAGGAATGATTATAAGTAAATCACTCTAACATAACCTAACTGAGAGGACGGGGCTTTATGGATATGATATGATGTGATGTGTCATTTATAACACGCCTGTACACAAGTGTTTCTAGGCACGAAACATGTTGATGTTGATGCATCTCTGTTTATAGAGCTGAAAATAAATAATACATATTAGGCAAGAAAGTCACAGAACCCAATCGCTCATCTCATTGGTTGGAATTAAATATTGTTTGAATCTGGCCAAGTTCAAGACAGCAGAGTATGTTCATCTAAACAACCATTAACTTGGCAGCAGCAAACGTAAGGAGGAAAAGGAGGAAAAGCTGTCCAGGCGATATAATATAGCCCTATCATGAAGCCAAAGGCTTCACAGCGTTGCTCAGCTTTCCGATATCCCAAGCCTCCTATTATTAGCATCTCTTCGTGAAACTAAATATGCCCTGAATCGGGGTGGAAGTTGCATCTAATAGCCAAATAGCTGTTCTTCCTCCCGGGCTCAGAGAAAGTGAGGCATAATGGGTTTATGGCCCTACTGGGGACCAGCTATAAAAAATTCGAACCACATTCAAACATCCCCCCCCATCACCCCCGCACACCCTCCACCTCAATATTTCAAGGCAGGCTCCGCTGCTGCCCATCCAGCAGCTTTACAAATAAATAGGAAAAGGGGCCTAAATATTCTAGAAGCTAAACAAAGTTCACTTTGATCGATGTTACATGATAATGTGCACTACAAGCTGTATGTTATCAACAATGGGTTGTGTTTATCAGCGTTCGGGTATGGAGGTATTTCCAAAAAGTTAAAACATGCTCCTCTATATAAGTATTGTATTATTGATAGTTAGACTATGGACTTTAACAACTGCGTATCCTTTCATTATATGTCATACAGAGATCCAATTTCAGTTAACCTACATTATATTCCGATGCATATTCCATGTATTCCAACATAATAAAACTTGGGTTGAATTATGCTTGAGCAACCACCACTGGCATACCCTACTTACAAAGCTTATTCGCATGCCATGGCTATGTAAGTAATAAGACAGAAGGAACACACACAAAGGTTGTTGCATACTCACTTAAAGTGGTTGGCACAAATGTAGTGTTGCCCAACTGACATCCCATCTCCCTCTAGCCTGGTGGCCTGGGCCGATCACAGCTGCTCAAGAAGCCTCTGGGTTGTCCACGTGATGACATTGCCATGTGCAACCTGATAGGACGACCTGCGGACATCTCATCAGGGGTAAACTCACATGGCAGTTTCAGTCGGCATATTGTGGGTAGAGCCTCGCATGTCCAGGTATTGCCGTGATCGAATGCAAGTGCAGCTTATATACCTATATAGAGGTATTAGTTTACATGTTTAGCCTCACTTGCCCATGTACTAGCATCTTAAGTGAGCATGCCACACATAACATCATATGCTACATATATTCATCATACGCCTCACATGCCTACTACCTACCAACTTATGCAAGTATACCCTTGTATGGTAGGTAGAGTATGAATGATACACATTGGCATGCACATGTACTCCTTTCAATTGCATTGTGCATCACAATCATCATATGCCCGGGTTCTCCCATGATGTGCTATTCACATATCTATATGACCTGGTACTGTCACTACCTTCTATTTGCCACTTCAAGCTCCCAGTACTGCCTTGTCCTCATAGGCAAGGTAAGTGGTCAATGCAAGAAACATGCAAGAAACATGCCCAGCTGCTGCCATCACATGTAAAGTGCGGCCTTGCATAGCTATGTAGAGGAGCCGAACGCTGTGAACTGTACAGCCTTGTATACCCATGCATGTCTAGGCCAAGTAGAAACGTGTATGAAAGGTGGCATCATATTCTAGAATCAACCTAATATGCAGCATATTTCTTTATTTATTGTATTTATTGTTTGCTTCTTAGTCGCTTATACAATGAGAAAATACTGTTTCAAAGCGCCCACAGGGCAGGGAGGGATCAAGGGAGGGGAAAACATTAAAACACAATATTTAAGAGCAGAGGGGGAACATGATGGAAGGAACAAACCCACTATGCCTTGTGAGTATTCAGAATGTGCAAGTGCAGAAAGGAAGAGGGAAGAGGGGGTAAGTGCTGGGGAGTCTGAGCTCATGGGTGAGCCACAAATGAAGTGCTAGGAATGTTGAGTGCTGCTTGGACTGGAGCCGCGGAAGGTGTATGTACAAACCTCCAGGACGGAGAGTGTGCAGATGCAAGTGTTTTGGGTAGAGAGGAGCTAGGCAGAATTGGTGTGGGTGGTCAGGGCCCAGAAGTTGCATAAGGGCCCAGGACACCAAATCACAGCAACTGTGGGATTAGCAGATGAGAGAAGAAGGGAAGGCGGAGGAAAAGAGGAAAGTCTCAATGAGCATTCAGAATTTGAGAAGATCCTGCTCAAGGCGCAGAGGGGGGGGGGTCTATTCCATAAGAGGGAGCCCGCTGAGGAAAGTGAACAACCACCTGCTCTGTTTAACAAAACGATTTACACACAGAGAGTTGGTGCCAGAGGAACGTAGTGGTATACAGGGAGAGTATTTGGTGAAATAAAGTTGAAGATAGTGTGGTCACTGGGCCAAGACAGCCTTCTGGATGAAGCAGAGGGATTTGAATTTAATCCCTGCAGCAACTGGGAGCCAGTGAAGACATTTTAGTGCAGGACAGATGCAGTCCCAGGGCTTAAGGGCAAGGATACATTTTGCTGCCCTATTCTGGATTAGCTGGAGGGGTGGCACAGCGGAAGATGGTAGATTCAGGGGGAGGCTATTGGAGTAGTCAAGCCTAGAGAGAACCAAGGCTTGGGTCACATTTTGCCTCTGAGGGGAAGTGAGAAAAGGTAACATTCCTTATAAAAGTAAGAGCTGACAGTGGGACTTCTTGGCAATGTCCTGAGTGTGAGGGAGGAAGGAGAGAGAGGAGTCGAAGATCACTCCAAGGTTTCTGGCTTCAGTTGAAGGTGCAGGGGGAGAGTCCAAGGAGGAAGGCCAGAGTGAGGTGAAGGAGGGAGCAGGTGTCCCGATGGGAAGGATCTCAGTTTTTCAGGCATTGAGGCAGAGATCGTTTGAGGCGCACCAGGACTGGATGGCAGATAGGCAGATGGCAGATAGGCAGTTGGGGATGATGAGCTCTTTGTCTCGGGAGCATAGCTCAGGGGCAACATGCTTGCCTTGAAAGCAAGACAACACAGAGCACCACAGGTTTGATCCCAGGGTCCACGCTTAAAAACCTCTCTTTCCCTCATCTCTGACTGTCTGTCCGCTATCCAGGAGTGGTGTGCCGCCAATGACCTCTGCCTTAACACCACTAAGACTGAGATTCTCCTCATCGGCACACCCACTCCCTCCTTTCCTGTTGCTCTCTGGCTGGCCTCTCTTGGTCCTCTTCCCGTTCCCACCTGGAAAGCCAAAAACCTCAGGGTCATCTTCGACTCCACACTCTCCTTCTCTCCTCAAATCTCTGATGTCTCCAAGAAATCACACCACAAGCTGTACCTCCTCAGAGGTATTCTACTTTCCGCTCCTTCCCCCAGAAGCTCACTGTCTCCAGAGCTCTGGTTCTCTCCAGGCTGGACTATTGCAAGAGCCTCTTTCTAAATCTGCCTGCTTCTACGCTCCGCCCTCTGCAACTCATCCAGAACAGGACTGCAAGACTTGTCCTTGGTCTCAAGCCCAGGGATCGTATCTCTCCAGGACTGAAATCTCTACACTGGCTGCCAGTGGCTGGGAGGATTAAGTTCAAAACCCTCTGCATCGACCGCAAGGCGTTCTGAGGTCTGGGGCCTCAATACCTTCAACTCGCTCTTCTTAAATATCTTCCTTCTCGAGCTCTTCGCTCATCTGCCTGCAACTCCCTCAGGGTCAGTCACTTCTCAAAGCAACGAGTTGGTGGTTGATCTCTTTCCTCAGCTGGTGTCTCCCTCTGGAACAGCCTCCCTGCCTCCATTAACCTTGAGGAGAACCATCTCCGGTTCCGTAAACACCTCAAAACCTTTCTCTTTGATTCTGCTTTCTCTCCTCCTCTCCTCCGCTGACATCCGGCTGAAACCGATACTGCACTGGCTACCTGGACACCCTCTGACCCCGGGCCCAGGTCCCTCTCCTGCCAATGTCACACACCTGCACTGCCCAACTGGCAACCCCCATTCTTGGGGACTGTTCAGTATCCCTACAGTCCCCCTGCCAGACCTCGATAACCGATGTCCGCACTTACCCATGCACCTGCCACATGCTGGCTGTTATTTTACTTATTGTTATTATCTATTCCCATGTACTGCACTTGCCTTTCCTCCCTTCCCACGCACTTGCGCAATCTGAATGACACCTGGCCTAGTAGGATCATTGTCCGTCCCCCTTTGTTCCCCTCCCTTGCCTCGTCACACCTTGAAACACTTGTGTATAGGCGCGTTATAAATGCCATATCATATTAAGCGCGTTAATAATAACCCATCATATCATATCATGAACGGTGCTAGAGGGTCAGCTGGGATTTTGAAAAATAGCTGTGTGTCATCTGGGTAACACTGGAAGTTGCAGAAGGAGGCAATGAGGCATGCAGGGACAGCAGGGTAGGTAGATGGTAAAGAGCCAGGGGGAGATTACAGAGACCTGGGGCACACCACAGGTGGAGAGGGAAGGAGGAGAGTAGAAGGTGCCCAGGATGACTTGGGAAGAGCGGTTAGTGAGGAAGGAGGTCAGCCAGTCCAGTGCCTGTTCTGAGATACTAAGGGTATTGTGGAGCCTTTGTATGAGGATGGAATGGTTGTGCCAAAGGCAAAGAAGAGATGCAGAAGGATAATGACATCTGGGGATTTGGAGTCCAGAGATGCGAGCAGTTCTTCACGGGTGTCCATAAGAGCAGTTTCCATGCTTCTGGATACTCTGAATCCAGATTGATGGTTGTGGAGACCACCAACAAGTTCAGTGTGAGAGGCGAGTTGGGATAAGGCCAGCTTTTCAAGCAGAATCCCAAGGAAAGGGGTGATTGAAATAGGGCGGTAGCTGGCAGGGTATGAGGATGTTTTTTTTTCTCAGGAGTGAGCTCACAAGGGAGTGCTTAAAGGGGGAGGGGAAGATCCAGTGGCAAAGGACTGATTGTAGAATTCTGCGAGATCAGGGGCAAGAGAGCCGATGTTATCCTTGATGGTGCTGGATGAGTAAGGGGAGACCTATTTAGAAGAGACCTTCATGGAGCAGACAACTTTGGAAACTTCTTCAGGTGTGACAGGGGAGAAGAAGGAGGAACGAGGAGGGAGGGGGAAAGGAGGCGATGGTGTGTGGGATGGGCTGTGAGGAGTGCAGAAAGGGTGGTCAAGATGTCCTGAGTTTTGGTGGCAGAGTGTGAGGTCAGTGCATTGCAGGGGGCCTGCGAAGGGCAAGGGGAGGAGGTGACTGCAGAAGGGTTGGTTAATTCGCTGCAGATCTTGAAAAGTTCAGCCGTGTTGTTAGATGTGCCGTAGACCCGTGCCTGCATGTGGGCTCTTCTCTCGGCACGGATGGCGAGTCTGTATTGCCTTCGGAGTAAGCAGCAGGCCAGTTTGTCAGAGTATGAGCCTGAGGTTAGCACCTGTGCTACATACCTTTTTCAGGTTAGACTGATTATTTATCTAAATGGAGAGGAAAAACAATGTTGACTACTAAAATCTATGGAGCACCATAATCTACATGTGCACATTTGTCTGCCCTCTCACCTACAACCCATTTGTTTCAACTACAGCTTACTTTCAAACAAAGCTAACTGACTAACTTACTTACCATATTTCTACACTTATCTTCTATGAGTGCATTCTCAACACTTAAAGTACATCGACAATTTGTTTTACCAAAATGAATACTTGCACTGAATTTAGCTTGCCGTTTTTCCCCAAGGCAAGATGGCAGATATTCGCACATAATGTAATGACGTGATCATGAACGTAACGCATTGACATCATCATGTTTTTAAGCAAAATAGGCAGCCATCTTTGACGTCGCAAAACAATGCGGAAACAAACTCGTGACAACCAAATCCACAACTTTTCAAAATGCTGGTAAGATTTCGATGCTTTCTGCATCTCTGCTCTCATCACTTTATTTTATTTAACTTGTTCCCCTGCTTTTAATACTTTGAGTAGATACACAGGAATATCTAGAGCATTAACACATAGTTGTCCTTTTATCAACAGCGAACTATGTGCGAACTATGTGTAACGACAAGAAGAATCTGCAAACTCCTTCATTGTAACACAAGCCTGCATAAATTAAGTAGGGACATTAGTCTTCCAGAACCCCAATACGTGAGTGACTAAAACATTGATGTTATCAATTTGGAAACAGCCATTTATTTCATTCTCTTTCATCTAGATATATATTCATGATATTCCATGATTAACCCTCCTGACGAACCACTGTGATATAAATGGGGAAACACGAGTCGAGGACTTTATAATCAAGAATTAGCGTGCAATGAAAAATAATGAGGTTTGTAGCACAACAACTCTGTGTGCATTGTACAAATAATCCATTAAAAATCAATATTTAAAAATACAACTACTGTTGTAAGTCTCTTTCTGTTTGGCGCAATGTGGAACATCCAGTTTTCAATTAATATATTCTTTCAGTATTGGGCAGTCTCAATATTTGGATGCTCCATTTTGCAGACAACTGGACGAAATACATTCAAGCAGATTACTAGGACACGCCAACAGTTGACTTAAGAATGCATATCTTGTATTCATGCGCATAAATCTGTTTCTCTAAATTCCCCTTTCCTATGCTTAACCTCTTACTAACCCTCTTTCTGTTTTTCTTCCACTTTATCCGGGCCTTTTAGGCTTCTCAAATCATGAACAGGCAGTCACCATGTTGGTGGATTCCGGCACATACAGGAATTCTTTTAGACACCCGCAATGCAGCTAAGCTTGGGGTACCCTTACGCCAAAAAATGAGGCTGGAACCAGTGCAAGCTGTTGATGGTACGCTATTTAATTCTGGACCTATAACCCATTGTACCCACATGGTCATGCTGCAATGTGGAGGCAACCACTGGGAAAAGATCACGTTCGATCTCATCGCTGCTCCCCAATTCGGGCTTATTCTGGGGTTACCCTGGATAAAAAAACATTACCCTCACATTCATTGGGCAACAGTCATAGTGGACCTGAATTCCCAGTATCGTCAGAAGCATTGCCTATGATCCATAGTGTAGAGGTGGAGTCAAGTACCCCCACCAAAAGCTCCCCCCCCGTGTTGCTTATATTGCTACCTCATCTTAAAGGGCCTTAGCTCTATGGGTTCAATAGCAACTCCTCCACACATAGAGGTTGCTATCTGTGCCCAGGTGGATGTCCCGCCAGAACTTGATTGTAGTGACCTGCTGCCAGATACTGTGATTTCCAGAAATTTTTCAGCAAACCGACAGCAGAAACTCTGCCCCGGCATCTGCATTTCGATTGTCGTATATCTCTAGTGCCAGGAGACGTGGTAACATGTAGCCGAATCTATGCTTTAACTGAGGCCGAAAATGACCATCTGCGGGAATACATCAAAGCAAACCTATGAAATGGGTTCATCAGACACTAACTCGCTGGTATCCTCGCCACTCTTCTTTGTTCCCAAGAACTGGATAATCATAAAGAACCGGTAGCCACTTCCGTTCATCCTGGTTCTGTTAGACCAGGTAATGGATGCTGCTATTTATACCAAGCTGGACCAAAGGGGTACTTAGGTGCGAATCTGGTGCGAGTGCATGATGGAGACGAGTGGAAAGCAGCTTTCCAAATGTTCAGGCTTTACAAATATCAGGTTATGCCATTTGATCTCTGTAACACACCTGCTGCCTTCTAGCACTGGACGAGGCCCTCTGAAAATATCTTGATGTGTGTGCAGTCGTCGATATTGAGGATATCCTAATTTATTCACGTAACTTGCAGGAACACATCAATCACGTCCAGGCTGTCCTACAGAGGTTGAGGGAACATCACCTCTTGGCTAAGGTAGAAAAGTGCAGGTTTCATCAAACTTACAGTGGAGTTCCTCACGTATTTCTTACCCCCGACTGGCATACAGCTGTATCAATGAAAAGTACAGGCCATATTGGATTGGGCATCTACCACGACAGTTAAAGAAGTGCAATCCTTTTTAGGTTTCGCCAATTTTTACAGGTGATTCGCCAAGAACTTCTCTGAACAAGATATGCCCATTCCAAGGCTTATTCAAAAAGGGTGTCCATTTGTGTGGACAACCATGGCAGAACAAGGGTTCCAACAACTTAAAAAGGCTTTCACGGACGCACAAGTGCTAAAACATCCTAACCTCTCTCAAACTTTCCTGGTTGAAACTGATGCCTCTAACTATGCCCTAGGAGCTGTTTGGTCCCAAAGAGATCGCCAAACCAGACTGCTCCATTTGGTAGCTTACTATTCACGAAAGCTACTCCCGGCTGAGGTGAATTACACTATAGCCGATCAGGAATAGTTGGCTGTAAAAGCAGCCTTTGAGGAGTAGCATCACTACTTGTTGGCAGCGTGTCACACTGTGACTGTAATGATGGATCACTGCAACCTCCATTTCATCAAGACCACAAAAACCTTATGCCCACGTCCGTTATCCTGGGCTTTATTCTTTGTCGATTTTAACTGTCTCATAACCTATAGGCCATGGTCAGATAACCGCAAGGCAGATAGATATCTTGTTTCATTAGTCCAAGCCATCAGACAAGGAACATGGGGAAAAAAACACAACCATTCATCCCCACAACACAGATTGTGGGTGCCACTATATTCCTATTTGAGGCCGTCCAAAAGACCATGACCATCCAAGACATGCGCTCATGGTGTAATCAAGACAGACCATCAACATAAAATTGTAGATGGGCTTCCATAGCACTCACAGGCCCGGTATCTGTTCACCATCCAACATCAAGAAAAAGCAATGCTATGGTGTCATGACCCATCTCTTGCAGGCCATCCAGGCAGATCAATGACACAAGAGTTAGTGACCAACTTTGCAGCATGATGTAACGTGACACGTAGTGATCTGTAAGATGTGTGCCAGAAGCAAGGCTGACCATCACAAGCCTGCAGGACTTCTTCAGCCTTTGCCGAGACCATCTGTGCCATTGCAGACAATCACGATGGACCTCATTGTAGACCTCCCTCCAGTGCTATACTTTGATTCTGGTGATCATAGATTCTTTTTCTAAGATGGGTCTCTTCATTCCCTGTAACAGTGTTCTGACAGCTGGCGCTATTGCCGAAATGGTTTTACAGCATGTGGCAGGACTCCACGGACTTCCAACTCGCAGTGTCACTGATATGTGGCCTCAGTTTACATCACGGTTCGGTGTGAGTTCTGTAGAACGATAGGAATGGATGTGTGTTTATCGTCGGATTACCATCCGGAAACCGATGGGTAAATGGAGAGGGTTAACCAGGGCCTTGAACAATTTTTACATTGCTTTACTACAAGCAGGGAGTCGACCTGGATCCAACATACCTGGTGGGCAGAGCTAGCCTAAAATAACTTGGTGAATACATCAACCAAGAACGCTTTATTCTTTTGTATGTACGGTCACCACCACAAATCTTGACAGTTGCCGCATGACCTCACCTACCACTTTACCGACGCTCTTAGGACAACATATCCACATTCGGCAACTGTGGAAAGATTTCCAAGAAAACCTCACACAAGCTAAAAGTACTTATAAAGCGTATGTTGATAAACACTGCTAGGTAGGTCTTCTAGACCGTATAGGAGATTGGGTTTGGTTGTCGGCCTGGAAGAATTACAGGGACCAAGAAAAATCCAGCCACAATATTTAGGCCCATTCACCATCAGTAAAATCATCAATCCCATTGCTTTACGATTGGCACATCCTCCCAGATGAAAATCCATCCAACTTTCCATGTCTCCTTACTGAGGCCCGCCCCTGCTACTGTCCGTACTAAGAAATCACCACCTGCCTTGGTATATTGGGAGCCCAAGCACAAAGTGCAATCCATTTTGAAGGCAAGGCATCATATTGATGGGCAAGTATACCACCTGATAGATTGGGTGGGGTATGGTACTGAAGACCAGTCCTAGGTGCCAGACCACAATGTACATGCCCGTAGATTGCTGCTATGTTTCACAGCAATCACCCCGAAAAGCTGAAGCCAAGCAGGAGAACACAAACAGCAAAGAATAGAGCTGTGGCACCAGTTTCTGGGGTAAAGCATGCACGAAAGACCAAATTGGCCCCTAAAAGCACTCTGCCTTACAGGAGACTCATGGGCCCCTTCTGTAGGAGGGAGGCACAAACAAAATACATTTCCCAGCAAGATCTGGGCCACCTAGCACCAAAATGAGGCTGCGCTGGGTGGGGCATGCCAACGCGCATTTGCAAGACCCAAGGTACTGGGCTTGAGGTGGAGTCTTCATGCAGGAAGGATGCATCCCGAGCAGCTCCAGCCCTCCAAACTAATGTGAAGGGCCACTCCCCACCAGCGTATGACCACTCGCTCTGAACAGATAAGTGCTGCAGCGCTCTGAGGGGTGTACCAGGAGAGGGGGGTCCAGCCCCAACCAACCAGCCCTTGTACCCAATCATAGCTAAGTTGTCCCTCACCAAAGCTTCACTCCGATTACTTCCTTGATTACTTGTCTAGGCAGCACTGGAGACAGATCGCTATGGACTACAGTCCAGGCGAATGCCTGCATGTTTTTGGAAGTTCCTTGAGCCATATGCGGCTTCTTTAGTGTATGTTTATAGCTATGTGCAACCTCACCCAAACATGTTAGAAACCGGCCCTTTCCCATGCACCTAGCAATGCCATGTTTGTTTGTTTGTTTATTGATTTATATAGCGCACCAAAACGAAAGGTATCTGGGTGCATCTACAAAATGTTACAGATACACATTAATCGCGAATTACAGATGTTACAGTCATGTTGCAGATATACATTAGCGTGAATTACATGTGCAGCAACATATGTTTCAGTCTGTTATGGGGGGGTGAATAAGTAGACGCATGTGTGAACATTGCCACGTGCGGCAAGGTGCTTAGCTACGTACCAATGCAATTACTTTTTTACAGCATTTGAACTGCTCCTGTACCACCCAATACCATAGGACTTCTTGACTGCCCACCGGAGACAACAGGAAGACACTCCACAGGCACTACATACTTAAGCTAAGTGCTGCACCCTTTTCTTACAAAACCACAGTAGTTTGACTGTTTTATGTTATTGTGCTTCTTAGCAAGATGTTGCTAGAGGGGGTGGGGGGAGCAGTGCATGTTTGTGAATGTGAGTGAGAACTAAGGGTATGCTGAAGCGTGTGCAAAGATTGGTTTCCCTTAATTCCCCTTTCCTATCCTTAACCTCTCCCTAACCCTCTTTCTGGTTTTCTTATAATCCCCAAAACCATCCAATCAACGTTACCATAACACTCATTCCCTGCGGTGGTTGGAGAGACTTGTGTAAGCCTCGACTTTCAGGTCCAAAAACCACAGTATGGGTGGTTGGTTTATGCCACTCCTGCCCCTCGGAGCTGTGGACCTTGACACCTATGAAATTCAGTGAAAAAATGTTGTTATGGTTACAAGTAAAATCGAAAAACATCACAAATTCGCCAGTTATGGTATGCAAATGTAATTTGTGATATTTCCTTACACACAACAAACCAGATATTAGAGGTAATGCTTTTGCTACACGTGTGCAGTATAAGTCACTTTAAATTTATTTTCTTCAATATCAAAAACAAGTATTGGTATCAGAGAAATGTTAATCAGAAAAATACATTTGCTAGCTATTTCACATAAGAAATGTGTTCCCTTCTTTACAATGTGGTTTGATTGCTTTCTAGCATATAGGAGTAAAAAGAAATACATGTATCTATAAGATGTGCCATCAATTTAGAATGCACATAATGCTGATTAATCTACACAATGTAACTGCACAATTTTGTGAAAGGACAACAACTATCCCCCAATTCTCTTGGATGATTTGGGTATGTCTAATGGGACTCCCTCTCACTTCAACACATTGCCAATAGTGAAATTCTGCTATCTGTTTCAAATTAAATCCTTTCCATGGAAATGAAATTGCTGAGCTCTCTTACATCCCAATTTGTCTTTTTAAATGGCAATGCTTTCACATATCACTATTTATCAATCAAAGAAATTAGGAAGTTGTAAACTCTTTCACAAATCCAGTGTCAGACTACGTCACTGAAAGCATGCAGTATTCATTTTACTTAGCTCAGAGAAAGGCAGAAAGATGCTAGTAGTTCTTGTTTACATGTCATCTAATTTAGCTTTGAATACAGTGAAAGCAGGCTAAATTTTTCAATAACAATCTGCAACTCCCTATCCTTTTTCTATTGGTGATGATTCATCAGCCAATGTGTGCTGTGCACAGGGAAATACTATGTTCTACAATAAAACAAATTTCACATTGGTTTTAAATATAGCGAGAAAGCAATGTTACATTTCACATTCAAATATTAAGAGAGTCCATTTGGAATACACTCAGTAAGTGGTATTCCCTTTCAGTCTCCCCACTCATGGAACTTAGTAGAGAAATAGTTCTCTACGGTCTATATCTAAATACACTGGAGAACGTTCAAACTCACTTTTAGAAAATTCTTTTAAATCACAGAGCCAGCATGGTCCCTCTGAGCTTTGACATCATCTGCCAGTCTGTTAGGCCCCTTCAGGTCTCTTTCTACCAGGAAATCGGTTCTGTGCCTGATAAAATGTGCCTGATGATTCTTAATATATAAGGGCCCTTCCTCTCCAGATATTATCCAACTCAGCACTTATCAATTTGGGACAGGGATTCCCCTGTCTGCAGCTTTCAGGATCCTTTCCATTTTTCCTTTGTGTTTCTGTTTATATGATGTGTAATATTCCAACACTATGGGCCTCATTATAAGGCTTGCGCTCCAGTAATGAAGGGGGCTGGTACGGGACCGGCCCCCTTCATTACGGGAGCACCGATTACGAGCTTCCCATCGCGGGACCCGGATCGCACTCCTGGTAAAACCAAGCGTGCTTTCCGGGTCCCACGAGGGGAAGAGGGAGGCAATAATGGGCCAGATGTAATCTACCCATTATTACCTCCCTCCCCATTCCCATTGAGTTCTATGAGGTCTCAAATGGGAATGGGGAAGGGTTCCTGCAAGGAGGACTTACCGGGTCCTCCTATGTCAGATAACGTGGTAAGTCCCCATTGCAGGAACCCGGTAATGGAGCCAGGTATCGAGGCAGCCATGGAGCTAATAGCTCCATGGATACCTCCATTCTCGTAATGAGGCCCCATGTCAATGTTACATTAGACAGTTCCATAGGTCAAGTGTCTTCTTTGGCTCAGCAGGCTGACACTCCCAGAAAATATATACCTTAATTGTAATAGGTTTATCATGTTTCTGCACATGTGACAGGGTAGGGATGTACACAGAATCGTACTTTATCTCATATCTCATTTTAGCAACATGACACATTGATGAAATATGGATTTTGAAACTCACACATGACCCTTATGTTTTCAGGGACATTAATTTGTGTAATGAAATATGATTTTAGATTAATATCGAAAACGCTGTTAATTATTAATAAATCGAGAGTAACTGTATGTAGACTCAATTTGTAGAGGAGAAATGCATAATTTTAAAACATCTTTCCTTTTGTTTCTAAACCAAATGACTTGAATTTTATAACTAGAACTATTTTTTTTCACCAATATGTTAATTCAAATGATCCATTTTTTTCTCTTTGTGTTAATACAATAAACCATGTGAGCATCTCAGAGAGGCTACTTTGAGAAACCTTCTGTCAATGATTAACACGGTTAGCTGACAGGCCCCTTTTGTTTGTTCTGCCATTAACTCAACCACTGGGAAGTTTTAAAGGCTAATTATATGTCAAAGGTGACACAATAAGTGCAATTGCCAGTGTTTGAAGCAGTGGGCTGGAAAGCAGAGCCCCGTGCCGTGTGATCAGCCAGAGTCTTATTACTCTAGAGGACCATTTTTGAGGCCTCTTTGGAATATATTTAAATGTATGTTGAAAGAATATTTCTTTTGGGTTTGTATATGGAATGTAATGTGTTTCGTTGATGCTAGATAGGCACGTCTGTTTGTCGCCAGGTGTCATAGCTAATCTCCAGGGTCTCTTATCCTTCCCCCATCAAAAATATATGCAGGGCTACAAGGAAATAAATGAGCTTGTTATTTGCAAAGCTAACTTAGAACACGATTCTGGCGATACAGAAGTAAATAGTAATGTATTCACTAAATAAAGTCTCTCTTATAAAAAGAACATTCCATACGTACATTTACATCTTCTGATTTTGTTTATAAATGCCTCACTTGTAGATTTAACATTATTTCACATATTCTGAATGAAATGCACAGCTAGCTAACTTGTGTTGTACATTATGATGATTCATTTAAAAAGGCATTGCATTTTGGTTTATGACATTACAGGTCAATACATTAAGCTTTAAAATCATAGCAGTATTTTTCAATTAGTGTAAGTACTGGCACTTGTCTTTGGATTTCTTGCACTCTGCTCCATTTTTTGTAGGGAATGGTGTTATTATAAATGCATCCAAAAAGTTGTTCTGCATTTCTCTGACTCCATACTTCTTCTTTACAAAGTCTGATATAGTACACTGTTCAATGTAGTAAGGTACAATTTCATATGAAAGTATAACATTTTATTTTCAAAGAGTATGTTTTAGCAAGTGGCAAAATCCATGTCATATGTCAGGGTGTGTTAACTACTTTACAGGCACACCTTGTCATGGTAAATGAAGAAAAACACAATACACGTGCAGCAGCAAGACAACATTCTGGGACCTCTCGCTTTATGTTCATCCAGTCTCAATGTCTATTAATTCCTTCTACAGTAGAGGTGCATGTAGATTTACAGCACAAAGCTCCTGGGGAAGTTGAAATCTTACTTTGTGCTTCATCCATCAGGTCAGTGCTGCAAATCCACAAATATGGCATGGATGTTATTTATTGGCTGAGACATTGGCATAGCAGTGGCCCCCAAAGTGCAGGGGAATCAAATGGCATAGGGGGCCACTAAAGACCACCAAGTAAACAAAGGGCTGTCGCTGGAAAACAAATGCAGCAAGGGAAACATAATTGTGTTCTGTTCCAGTAGAGCACCTCAACTCTCTCACCCAAAAGACAAGCATTTCTAAATGTGGATACATCATGCATAATTTGCAGATATGTTAGTGCTAGGATGTATATTCTGACAAATGAACCAAGAACCAAGCCCAGTGTGCATTATGTCCTCAAAATGCTTGAATTTTTGCATCACTATCACAGACCTATCTGTTAAATATATTTTCTACGGCAATTTTTTTGGTTTCCAAAATGCTCTTTGATTGTATGCAAAGCAGCCAGGAACTATTATACTATGTGTCCTCTCAGGCTTTCCCATAGGTGATTTACTTACTGCAGAAATGGATGGAGATATAATCATTGATTTATTTATAAACAGAAATTTATTTACAAACAGAGCCAGAGAAATATACTTACAATAAGAAGACTTGATGCAAATAAAAGCACTCAAGAACATGCCGAGTGACCCAAATGCATGTTTGCAGTTTCATATGATTTAGTGGTTCGTTTTGTGTGTGAGTGATGTATGTGGGGGTGTGTTTGGTGGTATGTGGGTGTGCTCAATGCATGCATTTATACGGCAGTGGCGGGCATCTTCACTGAAGTTATTGATAGTGAGTGACAATTGTGGCTTATTTTGCATATGCAAAATTATCCAATAGGCTATATTGTGAATTCTGGTATAATTTGAGACCGCAGATTTATCAAGGTGATTTATGGTGGTCACACTGACATACATCGTGGGCACAGCTTCATAAATGAGATTGTAAGTGTCCACACTGGCATACTCCCCCGCCCTCCATTTACCTATTTCAGATCCAACATCCTGCATTCGACTTGTAAACCCTGGGTGTGTTTCCTTTGCACAGAACTCCTCATTTTCCCAGCTGGTCTTTATACATTCCATACATACAAACATGATTTGATTTAAAAGAAAGCAGCATTATGTGTGTGCGGCAGCCAAGGCCAGCCGGGAAGCTTTGACAGAGTGTATGGTTTTTTGAGAAGCCTGGGGACCTTCAGCAGGGCTTGCAGGGTGGTCCCCTTCTTTAGTAGTATTCCACTATGCAGGGAAATTGCTATTAGGGAGTGGAGCATTTTTGGCATATGTGAAATCTTCGTGGCCTTTCAGTGTATGAATTTCAACCCATGCTGTTGGGATCGTTGGATGATAGGAATTGGCCCTCACACAGGCCACATACATGCAGTCACTCCTGGCAGGACAATGGCTTCTTGGTTGAATGCAGGCTTTCTACACCAGTTCAGGGTTGAGAAATAGTTTGTATCAAACGTCTTGGATTTCCTTCTTTCAACTTTTCCAGTTGAGAAAGATTCACTATCTTTTCTCTTTGTCTCATCATGTCACACTGCTCAATGGCTTCTTCACTTCCATGCTGGACTACTGTAACCATATTTACTTGCTCTGAATAAACATGACAACATAGGTCTCTAGCTAGTGTACAATACTGCAGCCAGGTTGGTGGAGGGTCTGAATAGGATAGCCCGTGCCTTTATGACTCTGAGGATTCTAGATGTTCTCCCAGGAGATAAAGGACTTGTATTAAGGCAATCTGCATTGCCTATAAAGCTTGTGAGAGCTATAGATTTCTAATAAACAGTACTGCCCTTATAATCCTTTGAGAAATGTATGCCGACAGGAAACGGCTGATATTGCCTTCATACAAAGAATAAATCTCAGGCTTTCCATTCTAGATGGCACTGCTTATCAAACACATTTGAAATGTAGGACACAAAGTCTTTCTATTGATTTTATTGTTGCATCATTTGTAGTTTGATTCATGTCATCTCAACATTGCACTAGTGCCATAAGGCGTGATTCAAGATGTGTGAGCATGCTATTCAAACTAATTAGACATGCATACATTCATACATATTGGGTTCCATGTTAGAATGCAGGTCCCGTCTCCAAAACAGGTTTACTTTACTTTTGGCAACTAGACTGCAAACTACAGTGGGGGATCTGCAGCATCCAGGAAAAGTGCCTGGAATTAGAGGCAATGACACAGAGAGCTGGTCTTGCCTCTGAGGTGGAGGATTCCAGGACTGAGAGCCCCAAGTGTCGAATCCAGGCCCGTCCCAATTCAAGCATAGTGACTGTGGGAACCCAGCATGAGACCTGAGTCCAGTAGGTTAAATATGCAAGAGCTGCCCTCCATAGCAGCCCAAATGCGCATTCCTGGGGATCGCTTCAACCCAGAATCACAGCTAATTTAAACAGATTCACCCTTCCCTGTCCCCATAGGGAACGCTCAAAGAGGGGAACCCATATTGTGGTGTTCTCCATATGATGCCATTGTTCTGATAAAAGCCAATGCTAGTTCCTTTCTCTGAACTTTTAAAAGCTTAAGTGGGTGTTTCAGAGAAAGGGATGATTAGCTATGAATAAAGTATAGAAAGCTTGGGAGCTGGTGAAATCTCGAATGGGTACATCTGTCTTTATTTTCTTAGTGGTAGGGCTCCTTTCAAATACACACTTTCTTTGTTTTCCAATCTTGTGTGCTGATATTTAGACAGCTCAAAATAGACTTTAAATCAGAACATGACAAAGTTCTATTTTTGGTGAAAGCAGCGAAAACATGTTCATTATGGTGCACATTTCATTCACTTTTGCATAATTTTCCCAGGAGGTATGACAGTGACACCAGTGTTTTAAGATCACAATGAATAAACAGTGTTTGAAGATCACAATGAATAGAAAAACAAAAGAATCTCTCTGTTGACAGTTCTCAAGCACACACAATTAGAGGTCTGATCTCTTGTTAGCCTCGACACGATTAGATCGACTTATGAGGGCCCAGGAGAGATATAAGACTGGGAACCATGTCTCCCTAAACGAGTGGATCACCAGATACAGCACTCTCTCCTAATGAGCCAGAGCTGATACCCCTACTCCTACACATCCAGAGACAGTGTTAATCGTTGTTTTATCCATTGGGTCACACGTCTCTACAGCTGATCAGGCTAATAAGCAATAACGACAGGTTTTCTTTCTTAGGCCGAACTTGCTTGTAAGCGACTCTTAAAAGTAGTGGCACTGTTCCATTTTTGATACAGTGTTTGTTTTCCTCTCTCCCCACATCTAGCCACACCTGGAACCAGTAGTAGTGTTTAGCATATTAGCCGGTCAGAGAGCACAGTGAGTTAAGCACTTGCCCCTGATATCTTTAGGCAGCCTGGTGCGGCAGGCCGAGTCCCGGCGGCGTCAACTCAGCCTTTCCTCGTACTGAGGTCGATCAATTGAGTACCAGTCTGTGGGATAATAGTGCCTTCTGTTATTTCAGCACTCTGAGAACTATGGGTGTGTAGCATTATGTAAGAAATACATTTCTATCATTATACTGTTTTCTATTCTCCCTCTAACGTTTGAACCCGCTTGTCAGCGTGCCATACTAAAAAGCCAATTCTGTGGTTTTGATCCACACACTCAGAGGGTAGGATCAAAAAAGGGGGATTTTATAAAAATGATTTTATTCATGTATTATGTGATTGCCTTAAAATAAACTTTCACAACTTGTTCATAGCAAATACCTCATTTCTTAAGATAAACATGCGAAATAAAACATCTTCATTATAAAACAGTCAAAACTATCATAAAAGAAGATAAGAAAACTTTATAAAAACCCATACTTCCTAGGCAACCTAGCAAACACGCATTATTGTTAGAGTACAGTTGACTGGCTCCAACGCACACTAAAACAGTCTTTAAAAAAGCTCTTTTAACAACGTAACGGTAGCTAGCTAAGACTAAATGTGTGTGTGAGCCACTGCACACAATGGCCCACCATTCTTCTGCCGAAAGCGTTCTGTATTGCACCAAACAGGGGGCGAAATGCAAATGTATCCATTTGTTTAAAAGAGGTAGAGTTCAACATCTGCACATAGTAGCGCTTTTGTCAAGCTTAAAACGAGCACTTACAATTCCATTAGTAGGATATAGATTGAGGCAAACTCTTAGAAACTGGCCGCTCCACAAAGCAATGGGGATTATTAATATTTTTTTTTAAATAGTTAGAAATTGAATTTACGGGTTTTCGTCTCGTTGTTAAAATGATAAAATAATGTACAATGTTTACATTCTAACCCCACATTAATCCTATCATTCAGCCAAAGTTGTACGTTTTACAGCTAAAGGATTATCAATCAGCCCGTCCTTAGTAGTACCCAGGCCATTGATGATCCTTAAACACCCCTCATGCCAACGAGACAGGAGCCTATGCTTTTTGTTCTTCAAGGCTTCATACGGTAGATAAAACACAGTATTCCTTTCCAGGATCATGCATTTCCTGTATAAAGATCATAGTTTCCAATCTACAATAGCATTCATAGATAATGAGCCCAATTCATAACAAATAATTTGTATAGGAACTCTCTTGGGCAAATGCAAGACTTTCCTTAGAACAAACCTTCTTAATTCTTCCACTAAGCAGCAGTAAGAGTGAAAGAGCTTTCTGCTCCATAAGCTAACGTGGGTATAACCTTCATTTTATAGAACCACAACAACGGGATCACTGAGAAACGGCCGCATTTGTTATTAAGTTTATTTCCCTGGGCAGACATCAAAACAAACTTGTGTTTAAGCATGGAGATTCCAGGAATAGTATTGAAGCTGCCCATCATATAAAACCCAAAGTACATGAAGCAAGTTCAGAGTGACGCAGTTGAGATGCCATTTCTAACTTATATTTTCTTTTTTCTTGGCCGACCTAAAAACCATCACTTTTCATTTCGCCACGTTCACAGAAAGGTCATTCTCAACTGCATATTTGTGCAGCATATGTAGTTGATGCTGTAAGCCGACCGGGGTCTGCCCCAGCGGGACCAAATCATCCACATGTGAGCCAGCTGACAGCCTGCCCATCTATATGCTGAGGGAAAGATCTCGCTTCTTGCAAGGTGTCACCCAAGTCAGACAAAAAGAGGTTAAACAGGGCTGGTGATGATACGCAGCCCTGCTTTAAACCTCTAAATGTCCAGATCTGTTTAGACAAATTATCCTCTTGGATTAGTCTAAAACGTAATGCAGAGTTTGAATGGAGATCCCTTAAAATCTCAACTAGCTAAACTGGATAGTCCCACCGTGAAAGTTTATTCCAAAGCAATGTTCAATTTGTTCTGTCAAACAAAGTTTATGAATGCACAGTGAATAGGAGAGCATTCTGAAATGGCACTTTTTAAAAGAAAATGTAAAATTAAGCCATTGAAAGCTGCACCCGCTCCCTTAACTTAGCCTGCCTGGGGGTGTATATCAAACATATTATTTACCTTTACCCACTCAATCAGTTCAGCCAGGACTAAAGAGGTGATGGGACAGTCATAATGAGCGCTAAGGTGGTCTCCGATCTTGAAAATCAACAACACTATATCACAAAATGGGGACACACCTAATTCTCACAACTTGCTTAAAGAACGCATTGGCCCAGAGCTCCAAGCAGTTTTTGAGAATCAAATTATAAAGGCCGTCTAGGACAATTCTTTACTTTTTTAAAAAGTCGGAGAATAACATCCCTATCAAAGTGGAGATTCCAACCAGACGCACTGTTAATTCGAATCGGCTCATTCGTGTGAGATCCCTCCGCAAAGGTCTGCTGGAAATAAGAAACCCAAGTAGCTTCAGATATAGGATTTATCTGGAATGCTGACTGAGGAGTATAAGATTTCTAACATTTTTCCAGTGTCATTTTTGGGCCAAGGAGCCTTGTAATATCTCACCCAATGTTTGTATCGGAACTTCAGATATTTTACTATAGCTAGCTTTTTAACATCAGTGGGTATACCAATATTCCTGATATTTGTTCTGAGCAAACTTTACCTTTGTCTGATTTCTTGGTCAAAGCTATGTCTATGTTTAAAACGATGCTTTGCTGCACAGGAGGAACATTCATTGAAAACAGCCAAAATGGGTGTTTAGTTCAAAGGAGAGGTCAAATTGGACACCTTAGAGCTACATAGGGGAGAATTCAATAGTGTGTTACATTTTTCCACTCGGTTAACCTTCCACAGGAGTATATTTCTCCCTAGGTTTAGCTTTAGGTTCAAAACATAGCTCCCATTGCAGGAACCTACATCCTGAAAGTTCCAAGTCATTTGAAAGAAACATTTTGGTACACCATTTTGTTAGCACATGGTTATATGAATTTTATTGTATAGAAGAAGAGTTAATTTGGACCAGATTTTAGTTACTGCTAATAGGTAGATTTTATTTAAATATAATAACTTCGAGGTAATATTTCTCATGCATATCATTCACAATTTATATGAACCATTGGTGCCACTCAATTCTATCTAGACCATCAGTGTGATGGCTGTGTGCTGTGTGTTGCTCTAAATACAAATAAAAATGCACTTATATTTCTTAACTAACAACGGCTGCTTCGCTAGTCAGCCTGTACCCCAATATAACAAATTGTCACAAAACATATAATTATTTTGTTCCTCAATGACATTAATTGCATCTTTTAATCGATTACACATTGGTGTTATCCTTGTACCAACATAATGTTTCATTCTCAAATGAATTTAGATTATACTCTGAAATACAGGTACAAGTCATTTGAACAATCGAATGATCACTCTGTCTTGAAGGTATCATTTAGAAGGATTTGGATTTCAAGAACATATTTTCTGAGACGAACATGTATTCTAAAAGGGCACATTGGTTACCCCTTCTCCAGGTATTCTTGGCGGGGATGTCACCAACCACACTCCCATTTAGCAAACGTAAACCCCAGATTTCCATAAGTGATAAGCATGCAAGCCCACGTTTCATTTGAAGCCGAAAAACCGATGCCATTCGTTAAAGGTTTTTTATTACCGTCAAGGGAAGTGGCATTCAAATCTTCACAAAGCAGAATTGCATTAGACTAGAATCAACCAGCCACACACCCAATAAATATTCAATAGCTTCTGAAAACACCTGTTGAGATATATTGGCAGGGTTCCAATATACATTAATTAATAAAAAAAGGTGGCCAGACCAGGAAAGCGTAAAGGATCCCTGACTAATTTACATGCATGTATGAAAAAGTTTGGTGATTTCCAATTGGAGATTAGAAGGGTCAGATCTTTCCGCACACCTACCAAAAGGCCACTCGGTGGCCTACCTTTCTGGCCCTCAACTGCCGGAATTAAAAGCACTGAATAACCATCAATCTGGGGGGTGGTGATCAGAGCCAGATTTCTTGTAATGCAAAGACATCAAATTGCAACAAGTTAAAACCTCCAGGTTGGAAAAGATGTGTAAAACCACAGGTGTTCCAAGATCCCACCCAGATACCCAAGCGACAGTTATTTGAAGACAGATATCCTTTAGAGCATTAGCTAACAAGGTCCAATTTCGATTGTGAACTGCATCCAGTCCAAGCAAATCACCCTTACAGACGTTTCTGGAGTTCACTTTAGAAGTAGAACACGTAAATTGAAGGGAAGGGAGGAACAACAAACATTTGGATTCAGAATTCTTGTCATTAAGGATCAGTACCTGCTTATCTAAAATATAAAATCCATTAAGTCGTATCCCAAGGGCAGTAATAACAGAGCTGCATAAAGCAGACTCTTCATCACAATACGGGAGTCAATGGGCAGCAAAACCAGATCTAATTTCAAATCTCTCATACATTCAACTTGGGGACTATCCCTTGATTCAATTGCACGTAAAGATGGCACAGACTCAAA
Source organism: Ambystoma mexicanum (assembly GCF_040938575.1). Classification (NCBI taxonomy): domain Eukaryota; kingdom Metazoa; phylum Chordata; class Amphibia; order Caudata; family Ambystomatidae; genus Ambystoma; species Ambystoma mexicanum. Next base: position 766,045,147 of record NC_090929.1, on the reverse strand, counting down.
CAAGGCTAGAACATGAATACCATTGAAGACCAAAACCTTGGCACAGATAGGAATGCGTTCTAGCAGTAAATGGAGCATTTGAAAGATTTGATACAGGGACTGACACAGTTCATGTAATTGTTAAGCAGTGATATCCATCTTTGTCCTTTTTTAACACGCACACATAAACAATTATCCATTTACCCGTGTGTGATCATTCAGTCGATGAACTGACCCTCAAAGGCTCAGTTGTTGCATATCACAACTGATCCAATACAGAACTTGTAAAGGACTTAATTACAAGCCACCATCTCTAAGTGTCAGGGCTTGGTGAACATGTTCAACTGCATAGTCAATGCGTCGATACAACACATTGTGCAAAAGACACCTGAGAACACCATGGTACTACTATCCATTTGTGACAATACCTGTGCATGAAAGATTTTCCAGGTGTCAGATCATGGAAGAAAACATTTTATTTTTGACAGGAGTTATACCTGGAACCCGGCCTTTCAGCCCTTCTTGGTGAAGTGTGCTTTGAAGGATAGGTTGCAAAGCAATTTGACACTGTGGATTAATTGTGACTTGAATCCTTTGTGATTCATGCCCGCAGGATTGGATGAGTGATTGTTTTTGAAGCAAATTTATTGTGTTAGTTCAAGACTTGCACATCACATCACAGAGAATACAAACGTATTTCCTACAATAACAGTTGTCTAACAAATCACAATTTTTAAAATAGGCAATTGTGCAAATAGGTTTATAGTGATAATGTAGAAAGACAAAATGTAGAAAGTCAAAATGTCGAAAAATTAATGTAGAAAAAAAAATGTCGAATTTTATTTTATGACGTTTATTATTCGAAATGGGGGAATTCCCCCCAACTCCTGTTTTTTTTTTTTTGTTTTACCTATTTTTTTTTATTCCTGGACCCCAAAATAAAGATATAATAAAAAAAGGGAATTCAAAATTTTTTTTTTCGACATTTTTTTTTCAACATTATTGTCATTCTACATTTTATTTTCGACATTTTGACTGACCATCGTACAAATAGTATACGCCGTAAAAAGGAAAAAAAGAAAAAGACAAGAAAAAGATAGAAAAGAAAAAAAAGAGAGACAAATGAAAAACGATGTTAAGAGTTTCACATGGGCACACATAAAACATATTAAAATACCTAGCTCAATTCATTTCAGTTTAAAAAATCAATGACGTTTATTTTATTAGGAGGATAGCTCAGCAGCAACGTGTTCGCCTTGGAAGCAAGATGACACGAAACAACACAGGTTCGATCCCCGGTTCCGCGCTTAGAAACTTCTGGGTATTTAAGTGCGTTATTTATACGCAATTAAGAAAAGAAAACAATTATGCAACTAAAAAACAAACAATTCCCGTAACAGCGCCTCGATGCCCACAGGCTGTGTGAGCGCTTTAAAAATGCAAAATAAATAAATAAATTTGTCTTAGCGAGTGTGTGACTGAAATAGTTCATGTGATATTATTTCCACTATACAGTCTTGCCCAGAGTTCATCTACGTTTACACGTCCAGGGCTCAAGTTAAGGGTACACACAGGAGGATAGAGTCCCTCTGCACTTTTTTCACAGGGTGGATGATGCCCCTTCAGGTATTTTAGAGGCATGTGTAAAATGAGAAACATTGACTGTCCTTTTTTACACCAACCTCGGGACTCGAACCACAGTCACCAGGTTCACAAGCCAGGCATTGCACCACTGCACCATATAACTTGATAAAATACAACAAACAAATAAAGGGGACATGTCACATTTAGGGACTGCATGTTGCAGGAAAAACATTGGCATTTGTTCTTGGAGTTCAAAACATACACACCTTTTAACATTTTCCAAACACTATTAGAAGAAAAAATCTTCCCTTGGTTTTTGTTTGTGTGTTGATTTTATAATAGGCAAATGTCATTGATCCTGTGCAATTTGTATAGTTATGCAAAGCGGATTGAATGAAATTGTCATATTTCACCATGATATGCTAATTTCAGATGACATCACATTCCATTGGTATGTTAATGAGTCCCCCACTTTTTTTTCAGGACTTGACCCCTGGACAACTTATTTGAAAATAATTTGACTCCCGGACTCTGTAACAAGGAACAATTTGTCAACATGTGTCTCAGGGATTCTACAACATGACACCGATCACAAACACAACATGAATTTGATGGAAATAGTGATGCATTTCCAATGTTCATTACCTCTCTAGTGCAGGGGTCTTCAACCTTAACTTTAGCAGTAGCTACTCTTAGATAATGGCCAATAGGCAGGAGCTACTGGCGAGAGCTACTAGGGTGGCGATGCCCACGATTCTTAGAATTTGTACCAAGGTTTTTTTGGTTGGTTTATTACTCTTTATATAAAAAAGGAATACCGTTATGCATTTACCATATTAATAACTTTAAAAACACATTAATTTCATTATATTTTATTAGTAGCTCTTTGCCTAGAAAATGGCAAATATATCAGGACGATGGAAATCAGTCAAAGGCTGACACTGCATGCTATCCACCAGTGCTCAGCAATCTGGTGTGTAGCTTGAAACAACAACAGCACTCAACTTGCTTCCGGAATGCAAGCAGCAGATGCAGCAGCATAATCCTGTAGCTCCTGCCTCTCTCCCTTTTGTGATTATGTAGGATTATGAACTCGAAAGAAAAAAGATTGACACTGCAGAAAACCCTATCCCCAAGAAACCCTAACCAGCCTCAGAGATGGGTGAGGTTCCAAATACCCAGGATATATATTCTCTGCTACTGAAAATGACTCAAGATTTGGGGAAAGTGGCACAAGATGTGGGGGATGTTAAGTCAGCTATGGAGGATATTTCCCTGAGGGTCTCCCAACTGGATTGCCGTGTCTCTGCCTTGGAAAGTGGCTCAACATCAATCTCCACAGAAATAGCAGGAAGTTTCAGAGCCTATGTTCGAAATAAGATTTGCAGAAAGGGAGAGATAAAAACCTGGAATTAGACTTGAAAATCAGAAGCAAGAACCTGAGTCTGGTGGGGATAAAATAATAAAATACTGAGGATCTGCTACAGGTGATAATGGATATTTTGAAAACAACCTTCAGATGTGATCGATTTGTTCATGGTGACATTGATAATGTTTACAGAGTTGGCAGAAAAAATGGCCCTACAGCAAGACAAATTCTCATCTCCTTTGTGTGCACAAGGATCAAAGAAGAAATCCTGAAAAATGCAAGAAAGATAGGTAATGTCTTCTACAAGGGCAAACAGATCTTTGAATATCCTGATTATCCCAAGGAGTCATTAGCTATTCATTTAGGGAAGCTAAAGATTTAGCAAGACTGGCGGGAGTGAAAGTTTTCTCAAATAGAAATAATATGCTGATTCTGGCACTTCCTGGCGGTGATAAAACCACAATGGACCCTAAGGAAGCTGTGAATTGGTTGTAGCCACTCCATAATAAGGATAACTGAAATAACTGGAGGTTAGTGAGTTAACATACTCCCCACAATTCATTTCTTTTGACTTTTAATTATTAACTACTACGGCTTAATGAGGCAGAAAATGGTGCAGCAATTACAGTACAGTTGAACAATCTTATTTTTAAAAGATCACTTACTGTACTTGAGCTTCTGTCTGTCCTGTCTTTGGACTCGATACAGCGCTCGAGGAAAGGACCCTGCATGATGGCCGGGATCAGCTGACTCCAGGAGGTCACATGCGACAACGTGAATTGGAAGTATCATACTGCGGCTGGATTTCGGAATCAGTTAGTGTCCTCGGTCGCGCCCCACCTATGGTTTTGTCGTGTGGAAGTCCCGTTTGACTGGCCCCATAAATAAAAGAAAAAGGTAGGCCTCCCTTCTAAGAGCAAGCACATCTCCATGTCAGCTCAGCAATGAGTGAATCTGGAAGGTCTACAGGAGGCCCAGGGAAACCATCACTTCCGGATGCATGCGTGGAAATTGATAGTTGTTTGGCGGACATCGGATGGAGTGAAAGGTAGTTTGTCAAGCCATGCGATCATTGTATTGCAGCGCTGTCATATATACTCAGCGTCATCAGTGCACTGTACCAACTGTGTACAACATAACTTTGTATGGAATTATCTCGGCACTCTACCAGTGGTTTTTCCTGGGTTTGTGACTGCATCTACCCTGTCATTGTCTTGCCCTGGGTATTGTAACTAAACATGGGCTAAAACGGAGTTGGACTGAATGGTTTTAGCTGAATAGCTATTTTGGAGCACACCACCGATAAAAGGTTTTGCACATATTAACATTAATGCAGCATAGTCATATCTTTACCCAGTCACACGTTTATAACTGTTCTACACACTGATTATCCTCTAAGTCCCCAGAATCTGCCTTTTTGATCTGATGCATGTATAGCTGGCCATACTCTGGTGTGCTCTAGTCATTCTGTACAATGCTGGGACATGGGCTATGTGCACGTGATGACTCCACCAAACACCATCGAGCAATTTCAGCTTAAACCAACCAGTTTATATCACAGGTGCATTAGTGCCCAGTGTTGGTGTTTTCTGATATACTGTGAAACCTGCTCTAATGGACCCAAACACAATGGTGATTAGTAGAGCTATATGCAACACGTACATATGCTTTTGAAAGATTTGACAACATTCCTCATTGCCATATAGGTCACAAGATTAGTTTTACTGAACACCACCCCCCCTTTTTTTCAACTGTAACTTGTATGCTGCTATACAGCTCTTGATATGGTTCAAGATCCTAAATATGTTGTTTTATTGTGTTTTGGATTATAATATGCTCGAATTGTTTTGGAGCAAATCATATCTAAGATATTGTATGAGGTGTGATGTGGTTTTGGTTTATCAGTTGGTTTATCAATTGACAATAATCCTCAACCTTGATAGTTGCTGTGGTGTGTATGCCAAAATGATCACTTCTTGATGTAATATGTTCACCTGGTTGATTACATGTTGGATTTGTCACAGTTTGGATGCAATATGTAAATACCGACCAGAGGTGTGTTTTTTGGGGGTTTGAGTGGCTAAATTGCATGAAAATACAGGTTATGTGTGGCTTTTGATGGGTCTGTTTGTGTGGTAGACTTGAGGCATGTTTGTATGTGATCTTTATGCCTCGCTCCTAAAGCATAAAGATGTGAGCCCATGCGGCTGGTGCAAACATGGTGGGTATTGATGGTATGTGTTGACCAATTCCTACTTATTGATTGATCAGATGGGTGGTTAAGTGGGGATGGAGGGTGATTGACATGACTAGGGAGACGGAAATTGTTTCAAATGTCAATAAACCATACTTTGGGTAGCCATTAGTTAGTCTCATTGAACTAGCAATTAGGGACATAGGATGTTGATGCCTTTAAATTTGGTTAATGTACATGAAGTGTGTAATTGGATTGGATACATAGGGGTGGGATGTTTATGTTTATGTTTATTGTGTTTATATAGAGCTTTACACCAAAGTGCTATATTGTATTATATTGTATATTTATATATTTATATATTTATATATTGTATTATTATATATTGGATAGCGCTATGTTTATTGTCTACACACGGATGGGGAGGATACGGTTGAAATAAAGGAGACTGATAGACATATGGAATCTACAAGTTAGTATGGTCAGCGGTTGCTGTTGTCTCTTGAGCCCTGATTTCAGGTAATAATCCATACCATACCGCTTGTTGCATGGATGTAGAGAGTTAGTTGGTCTCGGGAGCTAAGGTATGGTTGAAAGTGAAAAGTAGTATTAGGATTCTGATTTAATATTGATGTCAAATGATATTGGATCAAAGGGAATGTGGGAATGATACATGTGGGGAGTATGTTAGAAATTGGGTTTTCTGTATTTGAACTAAATGTTTCATAGTTAGTTCATTATATTGGGGAGGGGAGGCCGGGATACAAGGAATTTTCAAATGTATTTGTTGTATAGTTAAATTGGCTTGTGGTTTGCTAACTGTTTCTGTTTCAGAGTGGGTGTGCTTGGGCACCTTATTGTCGTAAGTTTATATAATTTTCTGAGTTTTGTGAATTAGAATGGTGTAACTAGTGTTGTACAGTGGGAGAGAATTGGTGTGGAGAAAATGAGTGAAGATCTGCGAGTTGTGACAAGGAATGTCATTGGATTGAATAATGTGAATAAGAGGAAGAAAATATTGGCTTTTTTGAATGAGCAAAATGGTGATATATGTTTTATACAAGGGACGCATTTAAAGAAGGATGAAGTGGAAAAATTGAGGAAAGGTTGGGTAGAAAAAGTCTATAGAGCATCTTTCGACTCGAAATACAGAGGGGTAGCGATCCTGATCAGGAAAAAGACTCCTATTAAGGTTTTGAAAGACATTTCAGACAGAGAAGGATGGATAATTGCTCTGCTGGTGGACATTCACGGTCAGATGGTGTCTCTATGTAATATCTATGCGCCATCTGTGGATGATGTGTCCTTCTTTAGAAAGGTGACGCAGACTTTGCAAGATTTGGGATCTAGTAATATTATCTTAGGTGGTGATTTCAATATTGTATTAGACGTTAATATGGATAGGAGTAGGAAAACAACTAATGGACATAATGATAGGCAATTTTTAGCCTTGACCGATTTACTTTTTGAGCACCACCTAAAGGATTGTTGGAGACTGGAGCATCCTTCCAGTAGGGAATATAGTATTTTTTTTTTTTTTTTCGGGAGCACACTCGGTTAACTCTAAACTAGACATGTTTTTGACAGCTGGTAAAATGACCGAATACTATAAAAGGAGTGAAATCGGTAATATACTTTTAACTGACCATGCAAATATACTGATGCACTTAAGTTTGAGATATCCAATACACAAACATTTATTGTGGAGGATGAATAGCTCGTTACTACAGAAAGAAGATGATTTGGATGGGTTGGTGCAAGCAATTGAATACTTTGTAGCAGAAAATCATACTGGGGATTTGAATCCTGGCATTGTTTGGGAAGCTTTTAAGTGCACGATGCGTGGCCATCTGATGGGTTTATCTAGTGGGAAGAGAAAACAGAGTCACATTAAGGAGGCAGAACTAGGGAAACAGAAAAGTGAATTATCAAGAAAAGTAATGGCCGACCCAATGGATTTTGACGCAGAGTTTGAGCTGAAAAGATTGAAGAGGGAATTGAAAATGCTGATAGATGAACATGTTGAATGGAAGAACTTCTATCTAAAATGTGCATATTACGAGAAAGGGGAAAAGTGTGACAGATGGTTGGCTTACATATTACAGAAGAGTGAAGCTGAGCGATTCATAACATTGATTCGAGATAAGAATGATAAAATCACCTATCATCCTGAGGAGATAAATAACGTTTTTCAAGACTTTTATATGAGTCTTTACAAATACGAGTTGGATGTGACAGGCAAGGGGGATGAATTTCTGGAAAAGGTTGATCTTTCAACGATTGCGGAGTGCGATTCAAAGTTATTAGAGGAGAACATTACGGTGGATGAAATTAGGAGACCAATTGGTAAACTGAACATGGGAAAAGCCCCTGGACCTGACGGGTTCCCGGTTGAATTTTATAAGGTATTACCGAATTCCGCACTTTACCTATTGAAGGATATGTATATGGAATCGCTGGTGAGTGGTTCACTACCGGAGTCTACTAGACATGCTATGATTTTTGTCTTTCCAAAAAAGGGGAAAGCTGATACCCTGCCAATGAGCTATAGGCCTATAAGTCTTATAAATACCGACAACAAAATTCTGGCTAATATTTTAGCAATAAGTTTGGAAGGTCTGCTTCCATCATTAATTCACAGGGATCAATCAGGTTTTGTGAAGGGGAGGAAGACTTCGAGCAATATCAGGAGACTGCTAAATACAATATCCAAGGCGAGAGATCAACAGGAAGAAAGTGCTATTCTGTCCCTCAATGCAGAAAATGCTTTTGACAGGGTTAACTGGGATTTCCTCTTCTCGGTGCTCGTCAAGATGGCATTTGGAGAAAAAATGGTGTCATGGATTAGACTACTTTATACTGAACCAACAGCTGAAGTCAACACTAATGGTATTACATCAATGAAATTCAAATTAGAAAGAGGAACTAGGCAGGGATGCCCTTTGTCACCCCTCCTATTTGTGATTGCATTAGAACCATTAGCTGCTTTTATCAGAATTGAGGATAGGATGAGGGGATTATCTAGCTGGGAGCTGCAGCAAAAACTATGGTTATTTGCTGATGACATGCTCCTAGTTCTTGGAGACCTGAAGCGGTCTATACCGGCCCTTATGGAGATAGTGGCCAACTTTCGTTTGTGCTCAGGCTACAAAATCAATTGGACAAAATCAGAGGTCATGCCTCTAATGCACATTAGTGACAGACAGTTTATAACAGATTTGGGATTTAGGTGGTGTCCTGACAGATTGTTATATTTGGGAATTTGGCTGATGCCCGAGATTAAAGACATGATACCGGAAAATATGAAAATGGTATGTCATACGTTAAGAGACAATCTGGAGAGATGGAGTTTGTTGAATTTGTCACTTCGGGGCAAAGTGAATGCTTGGAAGATGGTTTCAGCCCCGAAGATTAACTATGTTCTGCGTATGCTCCTTTTGACGGTACTGTCAACATTCTGGAAGGCTTTGCACAGACTACTTCAGGAATTCTTGTGGGACAAGAGACCCCCGAGGTTGAAGTTGTGGAAGTTGCAGTTACCACTGTCAAGAAGCGGATTAAGGGTTCCTAATTTTAGAGCCAATCATCTGGCTTATAAGTCTAATTTTTTGGTTCCCTTCATGGAGGATACGCATGATGAATGGGTGGAGGCTGAGACTAGCTTCAAAGGACCAAGGGCTGTATAGACCTCTACTTCGAGACAGTGCTGTGGGAAAGACCCTTTGATTGAGTGCTTGAGAAATTCGTGGAAGAATTTGAGTGATTCTTTGGGAGTGGATGCACTTATGGAACCTGGTTCCTTGGTTTGGATGAACCCTTCAGTTAAGATAAATGGTAATGTAGTTTTTTGGGCAGATTGGTTTCTGAGAGCAGTTCATTATATAGCTGATCTGTTTAAGGATGACATTTGGATGACAGCAAGAGAAATACAACAGCGCTTAAAAATAGAGAACTTTAAAATTTCAGACTGCAGAAAGCTTAAAAAGGCGATTGGAGAAGTGACTTGGTGAAGAGAATTAATTTGGACCTGTTTACAAGGAAAGCGATGGGAGGGGATGGAGGATTGGCCAGCAGAGTATATAATACGATTGTGTCATATTACAGAGGTAATGATTTACTGAGAGAAGAGTGGAGTAGAAGAATTGGTACGGATATCTCAGAGGACTTGTGGCAACAAATGTGTATGAATGTTAATTTGTGCTCTTTAGGATTTACTGAGAGGTCAAGACAAATTAAGATCCTTAATCGGATTTATTGGACACCAGAAAAAATGTGGAAGAGAGGGATGCTGGGGAGTTCAGATTGTTGGAGATTTATACATGAGTCGGGTATGTTGGAACACATGCTGTGGGATTGCAGGTTGGTGAGATTATTTTGGAGTGAGGTTGGTCAGGTGTGTGATGGAGTGATTGAGGGGTTGCCTGCTTTTGACTTCAAAATGGTGATATTGGGAAGTGATTAACTATTGGACGATCTTACACAATGTCAGAAAAAATGGTTGTTCAGGGGAACCATGACCGGTAAGAAGATCATTTTGCGCAACTGGAAATCTACTTTGACCTTGGACATTGGGACATGGACAGCTGAAATGCACAATTTGGCAGAAATGGAACGGGTGCTGTGCAGGAGAGAGGGGAAGATAGGTTTGTTTGAGAAAATCTGGGGATAGTTTCTATCGCTATACTAGACTTGGTGAAGTAACTAATTGTGTGGGTGAGGGTGCTGGGAGGGGTGTACATAGTTGTGTTGTTAAATGCTTCTTAATTATTATTTGTCTGTTTCATGAGATAATTTGTATTGTATTATAACTTGTTAACTTGTAAATAAAAGTTAAAAAAAAAACAGCACTCAACTGATGTCAGATGGGGTCAAAGTTTTGATTTCAGGAAGTTAATGTTGGAAGTAAATGTCTGAAAAGGGCAGATTCGCAGAGATAGGCAATAACTTTGGCTATTAGTGCAGATACCCACCTTGTCATAATGTTTGCACCTAACTGCACACCTAACATAGCAGACATACATTGAAACTGTTTTATAAAATCTTATAGAACAGACGAGAGTCAAGTTAGTATCAGGTTTAATCTAAACCTGAGAAAGGCATCTCTCTATCTAGAATCTGAAAACATGTTTAAATAATTTGGCGGGATACCCTGCTTTTTGTTTTCTAGAACCACAGTACTAAACAATTTATATTTATGTCTCATGTTGCAAGTTCTACACCAATCGTGTTCATATAATTTTCTTTTGACAAGAGCAATGTGTGTTTCTAAATCGTCTTCCTTCAAATGTATAATTTACAGTGTTACAAAAGACCTTTTCTTTAATCTCTCTAAAATGCCTGCATGGGCAGTTCCCATATGCTGTAATATGTCGAAATAAAGAGTATTTTTTCTGGCAAAATAACTTTCCTAAACATGAAAAGTGAGTGTATAGTGAGCTATTAGAGACGTTAATCCTTATTCATAACAAAATATACTCACAGGAACACAATTAGGCAACGTTAGCGCCATTCGCCATATTTTTCCTTAAACCTTTCTGAGTGTGGTCATTTCCACTAAGTGGCTAATCTTCAAGCCATACATTATTATATGAATGACTTAAAAAATTTCAGGAAATATACTACATCTTCAGTATTTCCTCTTTATACATCTCATTTTAGCTCCCAGTTGCTCTACTTTCTTGAAAAGATTAGACTCAAAATCACTTTTCCCTTGTGCAGACACCAAATAAAAGCCCAACCATTTCAATTCTTGGACTATCTTCAACTTCTCAGTACCTCATTTCCAATCACTAAGTGATTTATAGCTGGTTTGCGGAGAAGAGACACAATTTTGCCAGGGTTTTACATTAAGAAGGTACTGAACATCAAAGATTGAATGACCATAAGAAAGTGTATTAGCTGTGTGATATGTTTGGTGGTTCAACTGGCCTTTGGCAGTTATTGTATGTCATCTGCCCATTGATGAACCGAGATGTTGGAACATTGGGAATAGTTCCCAGTGGCTCCATCTATGATTAAAGATGGCTGGTGACGAAATTAAACATGGGGGAGGGGGGTACTCTCCCATAACCAGTTAACACACTGTGCAGAATTTCCCTATCTGAACCAATTGGTGTACATTAGTAGGTGGGCAACAAAGCAGTTGAGCATGGAGTTTCAAGATACCATCCATGAAGCCAGTACTGCAAATAGAGTTGTATTATCAACTATGTCACAGATCTGAAACCGTTGGGAATCATAGTCCAAAACATATGTAGAGCCAAAGGTTGCAGACCCTTAAACTATGTCAAAGGCTACAGAAAGGATAAATACAACCATGAGAAACAAATTCACCCTTTGAGGTGTTGCACATTATCACTTACTTGTAGAGATGACATTTTGATGTTGTATCTGGGTCTTTACTCTATTGAGGCAATATGCCCTGAGGTGGTGGGCCCACCCCGTGGATAACAGCCCATCGCCCAAGTTAAGGGGCCGAGCGAAAAGACTCTACCAACATGGCCACCGTGGATTAGTAACTCTGGGCTCTGTATGGAGCACCGCGTCCATTCCCATGGCAGCCAGAGCAGGGATGTGAGCAGCAACTGGTGCATCCGCGGGACTCGCACTGCAGTGAAAAGGTAAGGGAGATTGGGGGAGGGATTTTTTTTAAAGCAGGGTCAGGTGAGGGGAAGATGGTGGGCAGGTAAGTGTTACTGGTAGGTTCAGCCTGAATTCCTAGCCCCTGATTGGCTGGCTCACCCGGCCAGGGTGCTAATGATGGTTCTGCAAAAGGCAGTGATCCTCAATTTATTAATGCAATTCTATGGCTACAGTCCATGAGATGTATGAAAGATATTACGAAATCAGTGTATCACGTTTCAAAATTGTGAAATAGAAAATCCAAAAAATGCATTAACGTTTGAAAAGATATCACAGCCATTGATTTGTAAAAAAAAAGAAAACATACACCTTGTAATACTCTTGAAAACAATGTGAATGTGTTTTTGCGTAATCTTGTGCAAATTAATATCCATAACTAGAAGCCTACGAAACTATTGTCGATTTACACATCTACAGCGTGTGTTCAGGGATGTAATGAAAAGGCATTGTCTCTTTATTTTGTGGAAGTCCATTAGTACAGCTTTGAAATCCAAGTCTTAACCATTAGCAAATGAATCGCAGTCAGAGCGAACTAACCAAATGTGAAATATTGCCAACAGTCCTCGGTGATAATGGATTCTGCGTGTGCGAGTGCAGTTCGAACCCATTAGGGTTTAATTGCCTCACCAGGTCACCTTCACCTGCTTTGCTGGAACACACTATGCATTTATTTCACAACTTCAGCTGTGTAAGACACTCTGGGTACACTTGTCTATAAAATTGTCCCAACAATCTTGTCCTGTAATGGAAGTTATATCCACCGGTTCTCATTCCACAATTGAAATCCAGTGCACCTCGAACATTGTAAGTACGCTGAGATTATTCAAATCCCTGCAAGGCATTTCCAAGACTGATGTGTACTTTAGATGCTGACATGAAATAAACAGGGGTCCATCAGTTGAGCGGTGGGGTGGGGGGGGGGAGGTCTGCCTTCAAGAATATCAAAGAGAAATATACAGTCCGTTAATTTGCGTCTGAAACTGCCATTGAAATACAGGCCTTGGATGCAGTGCACAGCTCATAGGGTTTCATTATCAGTATGGCAGTGGTATTTAAGTACCTCCTTTTTGAAAATACCACCTAATTATGAGTTGGGATCGCATGGAGTATTTACAGCATTGGCCTCATATAAGGTACTGTACTGAGATAAATGGTGGTTATTTACCCCATGGAGTGCCTTTTATTTAGATAACCCATAAGACACCAACTCATAATTAGGTGGTGTTTGCAAAATAATAAGGCATTGACAACGTGTTTTTACCATTATACTGTAAACAAGTCACGTTTTGGTTTTTATTCTGCGTGACCAAATATTTGAAATTCATTTTAGGAATGTTCTGTTGCATATTTTCCCAAATGAGCACTAATTCAAGTCAAGTGATGTTTCCATTACAGAATTTCACTGTTGAAATCAGGATGTTGTTCCCACAACATACATACATTTTGAAAACACAGATAATATAATTTCACTCAGCACCTCCTGAATTTGATTTATAAAAGATCTCATTAAAGTTTATAACTAAGACAAGTAAATTAATTTCATGATTGAAGTAGACAGTTTGAAGTAAAAATGACATCCGATGTCGTTAAACAGAGTGAAAGAATGCCCCTAACCTATGTCACAGGCATGATTTGCCACTGGCGTGCTCCAGAGAAAGCACACGCTCGGTTTCATGAGGAGACGCAGGAGGATGCTGTGTCTCTCTCTGCTAGAATCCATAACAGTTTCTCACAAATGTCAAAAGGCGGCTCATCGTACAAGACTCTTCACACACTGTTGCTCCCCTGGTCTGGAGCCAGATATAAACTCTGTATGTCACAAACCGAACTTGCGCCCAGAGCACGGAGAACAGCTGTGTGAGTTGAATCGCGCAAACTGAATGTTCTTTTGTTTTTATCAGAATAAATATGTCTCCTCACACAGCACACTATTTCTAACACACACTCTTAAATATTTCATGGGGATTCTGTGCATTTTCGACAAGTACGTAAGCAGCAGAATCTGGCAGATGGTGCTGTAAAATATTTCAATGTTATTGTTATAAACAATCCAAACATATGTTTGCAGGTGTTCTTTTCAAATTACTTCAAAACTGTGTTCAACGGACATCTGTCACGAAATGGAAGGCACTTTGCCATTGGTCAATGCATGATGCTACTGTATCGGACCAGTCACATGCCCTGTTGACTCTTCACATGGACGAGGTGTGTGGGGCTAGTGGATCATGTGACACCACATTGATGAAAGAGGTTTGGAGTACAACTGCCATTCTGACCTGACCACAAATGTCTACATATACTTGTGTGCAGTACATCAATGAATTCCAAATATGTCAGGAAGTATGTGTTGTATTACTGTGTTGACAGTAGGATTGCTAAGAAATGATGAAGGGGGTGGGGGGGAGCGATGGCTTGACGCCGAGGCTGATGGCCGCATGATTTCACTCCTCCACCCCTTAACACCTTTCAACTATGCCTGCATCATTTTATTAATCCTTTTTGACATCTTTTAATTACCTGGTAGCTGCCTTTTCTCGAGGGAGTAGTGCAGTACCTTTTTCTCCGACATTGCTGACTTTTTAGCCGGTGTGGAGTCTTTGAAGGCGACTGGAATATCGGCTTCTTCTTCAGGAAACACCAGAGATCTCGGAGCCAGGTCTCTCTCATACGCCATCTGATGGACAAACAATATACACCGAAAGGAATAGAAACCTAATGAACTGGAATTGAGAGCATCTCTCTTTCAGTAATTTCTGCTTTTTACTGCGGTGAGAATCTCTTTCATTTTACTTTTACTTTTTGTCACTTTTGTGTGGCTGCTCATTTGACTCCTACCTAGCCTTAAACCGTGGCAAACTTGACCAACATTTCTGATTTGCTATTGCTTCTAATACTTCTCAAGTCATATTCCTGGCCAATTCCCCAAAATTTCTGACACTTTAACTAACTATATTAAATAAGGAAAATTAGGGGAAAATAGCTATTTAAACATCATGGCTTCAGGAAAAGGTGTGAAACAGCTAGCACAAGCTCACAAAGATGCACAGTCAGCCTCAGCCTCTGCCACACTGAAAAGTCTCAAAAGTGATTCTCCTCCTTCATCTAACTCAGTGGACCCCAGTATGGAAGTATTACGACATGAGATCTGGTCTTTGAAGACTTTCATTGAAACTACCAATTCAAAATTACAGCAACTCAATGATAGATGGTGCACATTCGAAAATAGAATGGATGAGGTGGAAAAAAGAGTGAACATAGTGGAGGAGCTCTCTCCTAGAGTGACTGCACTTGAAACCACTGTTAAACACCGGAAGCACAACGAAGAACTCGATAACTGAGGTAAGAGGAGTTACCTCTGCCTCTCAGGCCTTCCTGAAGGATGTGAAGGAAAGGACGCCATCTTGTTTCTTCAGAAAATGCTCTCATTCCTCCTCCACATTTCACCAGACATTGGGCCTCATCACGAGTTGGGTGGTAACGCTGGCGGTATTACCACTGGCGGTATTAGCCCTACCGCCAAACCCCCGGCGCTATTAGCACCGGATCACGGGTTTGGCGGTAATGGAATTCCCCATTCCCCACTGAGCCGATTCGGGAATGCCCCATTCCCCATAGGCTCAATGGGGAATTTCCGCGCTCTTACTGCCGGCAGATTTCCCGCTGGCGGTAATTGCACGAATTTTCAGCGGATTTCCCCCCAGCTCACAGCTGGGGAGAAATCTGCCGAAGCCCTGATTTGGTGGACCCTTAAATCCGGCCGTAATAGCGCAACCACCGGATTTAAGGGCTAAGTCCAACTCGTGATGAGGCCCATTGTCCTTACCATTCAACGGGCACACAGAATCGGGCCTCTCAAATCTGCTTATGCGCAAAAGGTCATACCATACACTCTTATTTTTCTATTGCTGGAATATACACAGTTGCAGCTTATTTCCAAAGCTAAAGAGAAAAGGAATCTCATCTGGCAAGGCAGCAGGACCTACATCTCACAGGACGTCACTTGGGATTATGGCCCAGACACAAAAGGAATTCCTCTCATATCATCCATCAAGCAACTCAATATCATATTTGGCCTTTTCTATCCCTGATCCTTCAAAGTTACACACAATGGAAGAACATCAGTCTTTGTTGATCCTGCGGACCTCAAATCCTTCATAAGATCCATCGAGGCAGAGAACATGGACACTTATACTCCACCCATGCCCTCTAGTTCTGCCACCTGACTCTTCTCTCAGTCAAGCTCATCTTATTATAGTACTGTTCCTACTTTTTCTTTACTGCAGGCATAGACCACATGTTCAGTTATTCTTGATATAGTTCACAGGCATTATTGCTGTGGTTTGGGTCCTCTCCAACCTGCAGGACTCCCTTTGAAGTCCAGCCAGTGGTCACCTAGCCCTCAACTTCACGTGGTTCATCTCTCTGTTTTCACCCGACACCTTTCTTTTTCTTAACTCTTCTCTTTTTCTTCTGCTTCTCCTATTTTCCTACCATGCCATTCAAATGGCAGGTTTGTTTGTCTTGCCTCCCTCCTTATGTTTTCCCCCTTTGTGCCCAGATTACTCTTAAAAGGTGCATGATACAAGCCATGACATTTATATGGTTGTTTCCACCATTATCATCCTATGTTGGGTATTTCCTTTATTCAATTGCTATGTATAACATGCACTGTTCATATTGGCATTCTTCAATAGTCAATAATGAGCACGTTTAAATGTATTTCCTTAAATATGAAAGGGATTAACAACCCTATTTAGAGGTTTAAGTTTCTATCATATCTCAAAAGATGTGGCCCCTCTGTTGCCTGTATATGACTTGTCCATGGCAGAATCCATGAAACTAAAATCGCTGTTGGTCCAAGATGTCATTGCCAGCCCTGCCCATGCAACGAATAATGGTGTTGCCATACTCATTGGTAAGAACCTCGCCTACAAGATTATTAACCAAAATTCTGATAATAATGGTTGGTGGGTATGGGTTAAACTTCAGATTGGAGCTAATGTTATTTCTATTACGAATGTTTATGGTCCCACTTTGCCTGACCCTAGTTTCTGGGACTTTGTGAAATAAATATCTCACAATCTGACCTCACTAACCTTGTAGTATGTGGTGACTTCAACAATGTCCTTGAGCCTTTTATGGATAGGAGATCCAAATGTGTTTTTTGTAGCTCCAAGTACCATTGTTAATGACTCCAATCATGCATTCCCAATAGGTCAGTGCCTTCTCTGGGATTGCTCAAGGGAAGCCCTTATTTATATATTTTTATGACAAATGTTGTACTCTGGATGATAAACCCTTATATAACGCCCCTCTCTATGAATTCAACTGACCTCACTGAGCCAAGAAGTAGGTTTGTTTTGCAATTTAAAAGATTTATTGAATAATTAAACAATATGGGGCCGATTCATGGAACAAACGTGCGCCGAAAATCTACGCGCAAGCATGCGCAAGCATGCGCAAGCGGAAAAAAACAGCGTGCGATTCATGGAAGTCCCTGCGCGTGTTCACCGCGGGATGTGCGCCAAACCAGTGCATGGCGCACAAGTCACTGCAACATCGCGAAAGGCGTGTGTGACGCGCACAGTGAAAGCGCACAACCTCAGCGCACACACCAGAAAGTGGGCGGGACATGGGGCGTAACGCGCGGAATGGGGAACAACACGCGAAAATAAGGGCGTAACTGGGGATGTACTGCAGGGAAGCAGACGGAACGCCCACACGCACTCGAACCACACGTATTCATGGAATCGAATAGGGCAAAGCCACGCACAGCCAAAGACACGCACAAGCTGAAACACGGCCGCCACACGAAGGCAGGCGGTAGAGTCCCAGCGCATCAAAAAAGTGGCACGCGGTAAGTTAAATACGCGATTGAGCGGGGTACGTGGATTTCAGGGGTGCGTGAGAAATTCTACACGCGATTGGCCTGGGTACGTGTATTACAGGGATGCGCGAGAAAATCTACACGCGATTGGGCTGGGTACGTGGATTACAGGGGTGCGCGAGAAATGCTACACGCGATTGGCCTGGGTACGTGTATTACAGGGGTGCGCGAGAAATCCTACACGTGATTGGGCCTGTGCGAGTGGGGCAGTGTATTACGTGGGTGTGCGGGAAGTTGAAGAGGTGAATTGCCAGTGTGGGTCCTCCCAGGTCTCCCCCCTACCCCCGTCCACGACCTCTGCAGGCAGCCCACACCACAGGGGACTACCCTGTACCCCTGGTCATGTCCCGCAGGCAGCCCATCCACCATGGGCATGCCCCCCAGCCAAGCCACATGTCCCCTTGCACCCCCACCCCCCAGCACCGGGGGGCACCTGCCAGCAGGCCCCCAACCATGTCCCCTTGCACCCCCACCCCCCAGCACTGTGGGGCACCTGCCAGCAGGCCCCCAACCATGTCCCCTTGCACCCCCACCCCCCAGCAGGCCCCCACTCATGTCCCCTTGCACCCCCACCCCCCAGCACTGTGGGGCACCTGCCAGCAGGCCCCCAACCATGTCCCACTCATGTCCCCTTGCACCCCCACCCCCCAGCACTGTGGGGCACCTGCCAGCAGGCCCCCAACCATGTCCCACTCATGTCCCCTTGCACCCCCACCCCCCAGCACTGTGGGGCACCTGCCAGCAGGCCCCCAACCATGTCCCCTTGCACCCACACCCTCCAGCACTGTGGGGCACCTGCCAGCAGGCCCCCAACCATGTCCCACTCATGTCCCCTTGCACCCCCACCCCCCAGCGGGCCCCCACTCATGTCCCCCTGCCCCCAGGTCCTGACGAAACGCAATCATGGCAGTAATGGGCAGCATACCCAGCACAAACACCCAGCCAAGGATTGCATCCACCCACATAGTAGATGCAATCACATGATACAACCCCAATGGCAAGTATGTAAATGAACACATGTCCGTCACACACACATACACAATGGGTGCAAGTGAATGTCAAAACCCATATCATTACATGCATGAAACCAATGAGAAAATACCACAAATGTAATTAATAAATATATGTATTAAAGATGAAAATGAAGTAAAGAAATAAAACACACAACAATGGGGATGACAAAACAAATGGTCCATGTCCGAGAACTAATAGAAAAAATCGAAAAACTAATGTAGTCCAAAGCAAAATAATGTGGGGAAAAAATAAGGAAAAACCATTGCCTCATGGTGAACACAAATATAAATCCAACAAATGTTTTCCAAACATCAAACTATGTACAAGAATATCCCAGGGTCCATGAGCCCAACACCATAAATGAAACCTACTACTACTAACTAATAATAAAAATATATACAGAAAAGTGGCCATTGTCCGAGCGGTCCAAAAAAAACTTAAAAAATAAAGGAAACCTAACACTAACTAACTAAAGAACTATATACAATGGCAGCGGGCAAGTCCTGCGGCTCACTCTGTGATGTTGCCGGCAAGGGCATCATCGAACTCCATGTCGATGTCCCGGAGGCGGGACTCTGTCCTGGCCCCGAGGTCTCGCAGGGACAACCCCGTGTCCACCTCAAACTCCCTGCGAGCTTCCTCGAGGCACTCAGCCCGCCTCAACGCCCGACGCATGGAGAACTCCGCCCTGACCATGGTGAGCCGCTCCTCTTCCGCCCGCTGCCGCTCCGCACCTATCCGCTGGACCAACTGCTCCCACACGGAAGACACTGCCATCCCAGGGTTCTCCTGCCCTCCGGCCGATGCCTGCCCCTCTGATCTTGATGGCCCCGAGCCATGATGCCTCCCACGTCGAGCCTGCTGCTGCCTCCGACGCCACTGCCTCTGCCAGCACGACGGCATCCAGGCTGATGGAATCCACCGATGCCGTCGTGCACGTGCCCTGCCAGATGATGCCGGCACATCCTCCATCTGCAGGCGGACAGTTGCTGGTGTGTCCACCCCTGCTGGACCTTCGACTCCCGACTGTGGCAGGGATGGGGTCCCCACCGAGCTGGCTGCGTTGATCGGGGCAGGTCCACAGGGGGCCCTGGTGGCATCTGGGCCGGAAGACGGCATGGAGCACGACTGGCGCATAGCCCCCACAGAGGAGGAGAGGGTCGCCAGAAGGCCACACACATGTAGGAAACCCCCGACCATGGCGGCTCCCAAATGGTTCACGTACGCACGGTGCTCTTCGTGATGATGTGCATGCTCCTCCCGGGAAGCATGCACCTCATCACGAATGCCAGCCGTGCGCAACGCGACACCAATCAGGACCCTCTCCACACGGCCAGGGGTCCCCTCGTCCGCAGGTAGAGGAGTGTCAGATGACATGGACATCTCCCCTACCTGCGGACGGGCCTGGGATGGGGCATCCCTGCTGGTGCATGGTGATGCAGTCACAGTGTCAGGGACAGTGACATGCACAGGCACCTCCACGGCGACCTGTGCTGCCTCCTGGCCCTGGACTGCACCACTTGCACCAGCGGGGATGCCCCCACCAGGCCCCATGTGTGGCTCAGTAGCGGCCTCCTCCCCCGCTGTGGAAACCACCAACCTGGATGTCTCCACGCCATCTTCCGCCAGTGCAAGCCCCTGTGGGGGCTCACCCACCCCTTCCGCTGCAGCCGTGGTGGCATCCCCGCCGCTCTGCTCCAAAGCGCCTTCTCCGCCCTCTTCTTCACTTGCCACTGTGTAGAGGGAGACATAGAACACAAGCATCAGGGTACTGTACAATGGTCCCCTAGACAGGAAGCAACAGCAGATGAGTGGCACTGTCATACATCACTTCCATCATGTCCCTCCACAACACATGGGTCAGTGCAGGCAAAACACATACAGTAACAGGCATGGCGCATGCCATGGACATTGGCATACATGACCAAGGGACTCATGATTCATACAATGTTGGTTTTAAACTCACATGCATCATGGGTCTTGCCATCACATGCACACACCTCACCGTAGTTCCATCCATCTGGCCTCGTACACCACAGACGCAGTGGATACAAGGATGACTAGGCTGCATCAGTGAATCTGAACATTGTCACAGACATGTGTCATGCATCCATGGCAGTTACAAGTCACAGACACGCAGGTCAGACACACACACATGGACACCATACGTGTGCATGGGACCAGCACCCATCCCTCACCCCCACCCATGTCCAGGAACAGAGACTGCCATGCTTCCATGTGTCCATTCCGCACAGAGCCCCCCCTGTTGCAATAGAACACATGCACCAACCATGTGGTTCACACATCACTGTACTCACATGCCTGACCATGATGTCCCTGCACACACACATACGTACATGGCCTATGTCACACATACAGGCAGGTATCAGACAACCAGCACACTGCAACATGCCCTGTCTCACACAGTAATGCTTGGCCACTTACCGGCCAACTCCAGATGGGTCTGCCTCCGAAGGATCTGGGCGTGGAGCGCTGGGTCTACGCGTTCCAGGACCCTCATCTGGATGTCACTCAGGCGTGCCCGGCCCCCCTCCACGAGGCGCCGGGCCTTATTGAGGGTCCTGGACCTCAAGTCCTCCCAGCGCTTCTTGATGTGCTTGATGTCGCGGGTTGCCACCCCCTCCGCGTTGATGGCAACCACTACATCGTCCCAGATCCTCTCCCGTCCTTCCTTGTTGGCGCGTGGTCTTCCGAAGAGGGCATCATAATGCCCCAGGACATGCTCCACCAGGACACCAACTTCCTTCTCACTGAAGCTGGTGGCCCTCTGCCTCTCTGGCTGGGGGTCGCCACTGGTCTCAGATGGTGCTTGCCCCGACATGGCGACCCCCGAGGCAGGCGTGGGTGGGCAACTGGGTCCTGGGGCTGGGCTGTGGAGCGATGGTATCCCAGTCGGGAGTCTACTGTTCCAGCAGGGGTGGACACAGCAACTGGACCCCTGCAGATGGCTGATGTGCAGGCACCAAATGGCAGGGCACGGTGGCAGCAGGCAGGCAGGCAGGCAGGCAGCAGCAGATGGCACGTGGGAGGCTGCTCGGGGCACTGGGGGGCAGTGATTCGGCCTTCTGGGCAGGAGCGTGGTCTTCCGTGTGTATTCGCGTGGCCAGCTTGATACGGAGTGATTTGGCACGTGAAAAATCTGCACGTCAGCGTGTAATTCGAGGAAAGGCCCTTAGCGCGTAAGCGCGTCTGCACGCATACGCATTTTCATTGGACCAAAGGCCCTCAGCGCGTGAGCGCGTCTGTGACGTGTCGTGCGAGGGTGTATCCCTCATTGCACGTGATGACAGAACACACGTGGATTTCAACCAATCGCGTGTGAAAGTTCACGGCACCCCGGAACACACGTACCCAGGCTAATCGCATGTGGAACTACCCGCGCACCCAGAAACACACGTACCCAGGCCAATCGCGTGTAGAATTTCTCGCGCATCCCTGAAATCCACGTACCCAGCCCAATCGCGTGTAGATTTTCTCGCGCACCCCTGAAATCCACGTACCCAGGCCAATCGCGTGTAGGATTTCTCGCGCACCCCTGAAATCCACGTACCCAGGCCAATCGCGTGTAGATTTTCTCGCGCACCCCTGTAATACACGTACCCAGGCCAATCGCGTGTAGAATTTCTCGCGCACCCCTGTAATACACGTACCCAGGCCAATCGCGTGTAGAATTTCTCGTGCACCCCTGAAATCCACGTACCCAGCCCAATCGCGTGTAGATTTTCTCGCGCACCCCTGTAATCCACGTACCCAGGCCAATCGCGTGTAGAATTTCTCGCGCACCCCTGAAATCCACGTACCCAGGCCGATCGCGTGTAGATTTTCTCGCGCACCCCAGTAATACACGTACCCAGGCCTATCGCGTGTGGGGACACCCGCACACCCCTGAAATACACGCTCCCCGCTCTGCATTTGCTGCTGCCCTTTGCGCTGGATTGGGGATTTTGATGGCTTTTCCCCGCGCGAGGGGCGTTCTTGAGGGCGTAACTGACGCTGCTGCAGGGTCGCTGCACCACTCTGCGCCACGGCTGGTTGTGGATGTTGGAATCCATGAATACGCTGTGCGCCTGAATGTGTTTCGGCGCACGCGGCTGGCGCAGACTACCGCACGCGCACACTGTGCGCCAGCCGCGTGCGCCACTTGTGCGCTGAATTCTATGAATTGGCCCCTATATGTATATCACACTTTTATAAATAAATTGATAATTGATAACACACTTGTGATTATGAGCAGTAATCAGCAATAGGTAATCCTACAGCGGCACAGTTCTTGGTTACTTATGAATAAGAACAGAGGACTAAGGTAGCAGAGAATGCTTTATATGGTTCAAGGAAATGCAAGGTGGGGCAGAATGCAACACAGACACAATCTGATATGACTTCAGCAAAAGATAATATGATTACTTTTCTCTGACAATTCACTCCCCCTCTATGCAATGTAAGGAGATGGAAGTAACACACACAGTCTTCAGGAATACAATCACAGTACAATCCGAATTCAGTTTCCCCCTAGCAAGCTTAGATCACAAGGATGATTTTAAACACAGGCAAAGTACTTTAAATGTGGTATGCAAACAAGGGGAAAATAAGCTAAAAATGATTTTAATTCCCTCTAGAGGTTCAGGGTGAGTGAGAGATGCTTTAAATAAGTTTGTGCCAGCCCTATCAATGATTCAGGGATGGTTACCAGGTTGAAAACGGAATTCCGTAATGGAAGCAAAAGACAAATATTTTTACACGTGGCTGAAATGAAACAAAATGTCAAATTGCGGCAATTTGGTTGCGTGCGTCGAGCGCAATTATGAAGGAACTATAAGGAGTAGCAAGTCGGTTTGAAAGCTTCGAATCTCAGCCTTAAAATAAAAGTTAAATCACGCTTCCATCACAAACGGTTCAAGAGATACGGACTATTTTGTGAAGGTAGATTTCTCAAAACAAAAGTAAAGCTCAGAATGACAGATGACAATTTTGCAGCTTTGAATCAACAGGAGGGATACGATTTCTATGATGCAGTTCTCAATAGGTTAAAATAGTTTGAATTAGATTATTTTAAAGTAAGAGATTGGTTTTGCACAGTTCTGGCTGAGTACTCACACTATATTTTGGACAGGAATGCGACTTCGTCACAGTTCGGGTCAGGATTGGCTGCGGTTCTCTTGCCACTTGTTGGTACTGGCTCTGCGCACAGTGATCTGGGTCACCTCTGCTCTGCTGGCCTGGTCTGGCACTCAGCACTGTACGGATCTCTGGACCTCTGGTCTCTCTGGATACAGCACTGCTTTCTGGGTCTGCTACCGGTTCCGGCAAAAGTTCTTGGCAAAGAATTCAAACAGCTTGCCCGACTGTGAATAGTTTGGTTAGGTTTTGAGGCCTGCTGAAGGGAACTCAGCTTGTGGGTTAGGCCTTTGCTTTAAGTTCTGGAGTCAGAGTTCTAAGTTCTGGTCTCTGTCTTGCTGGAGTCAGTCCGGATCTCTGGATGTGAAGTCGTCTGTCAGCGTGCTCCGCAAGGAAATGGAAATTGAATCTCCATACCTGTCCTGCACAGTCTCCTTTTATGTCCTTTTATGCCCAACCCTCTCAACTTATCATTGGCCAGTTCCTCCTCTCTCCCTTGATTGGGGGAACTGAGTTGTGAGTCAGAGTGATGCTGCCATTTACAATCTATTGAAGAAGCGCCCCTTTGCTTTTGCTTTAGAAATCATTCTCATAACTAAACATATTTCCCAAACGCACAAGTGGTTGACATTACATGTACAGATTGCAGATGACTTAAGGTACATTCTGGCCCAACTCTGATCTTCCTGGGGGCATTCAAAAATGGCAACTTATTTTCGTTTTTAGTTGGTTTACCAATGTTAAATCTTTACCAAAAATTACACAAATGCACAACCCCCTTCTACACATATTCCAGTAATTTACTAGGTCTCTAGCATAAGCTCAGTGTCTGCAGTATTAATAATTAGCGGGTTTCGGTCCTAGAACACCGCACAAATTGGAGTTTGGTCTCAAATCGTGAGGGCCTTTTTTCCATTTTGTGGACCCCCAAATTGCACATTTCTGTGAGCTTAATACAAGATTTTATAAGCAATTTAATCAAACATACATTTGCTGCAATATGAATTCACACTCCAGTCTGGCTCGCCCCTAGGAACTGGGAGAGTCAGGGATCACATGTCTCTCCTACCAGGCAGAGCTCTGTTTACAGTCAACACCCAAATCAGCATATCCAATTCAATGGAAAGAGTCTATTTTGTCGGCTGAGGTCAGCAGGCCAGGGGGCCACTCTGCATTTGGTTAGCATGTCCATGTGATCTCCTGGGCTGTCGTTGGTAAGGGCTGGTGTGAATGCTTCCCATGGACAGAGTCCCTTTGAACTGTTAATTGAATCAGCCTGCCTCCTGGGAACAAACCTTTGAAGTCCCAGTTAGCTCAAGATCCTCTTGCATTCCTGAGATACAGTTCTACTGTCAGAGTTTAGACCACTAGCGCCGGCTTGTGTCCAAAGCTGGTACTGCACCCATTTCTTTTAGGAGTTGTCTTGAATTTGACAGGAGGATTTTGCTTGACAGCTCTAATCCTTGCTGCCATTGTTTTGATGGGCATCCTTACAGTAGAGTGGTGATGTGGAAGCCCCCACAAGAAGGTTGAATCTTTATAGTGGTCTTGTGCATATGATTTTAGCAACTTTTGACATCAATTAAAAACAGATTTTAAACAAAGGGTCTCCTGTATTAGCTATCTTGCAATGTTTGAAATGTAAATATTTTGAGCTTGCCCTTCAGAGAAACAGAGGTTATTTCAAGGCGCTTTTGATCTAACAGGCACTGCTATTTTTCCTTTGGCACCACCTTTCACCCCTGGCGCTTTCGGTCCATCACGCTTGCACTGGTGGGTGGCAGGTTAGGTGACCATTTTGCTGTGCTCAAAACTGCACGGTTCGCCAGGATATAGGCGCAAACGTGGGCTTTTCTGCCCTCTCGGATTTCCTAAGCCCACAGCACCAATTGTTGCAGCTTAATAGTCCAAACGTGGGTCATGACACCCAACAAGCCCCCCCGCCTGACTGCGTTTTGATTTCGAGATGAGGGGGAGTCGGGTGCAAAGGATGTTTTGATCCATGCGCTGGTACGTCCGCATCCTCTTCTTCCAATTCCGCAGATGGCACAGTTCAGCATCTTTTCCTCCATCCGGTTGGATCGATCGGTTCTCCTCGCCTGTCCTGGTGGGAATATTGGGCGGTACCCCGGGCCCCTCGGATCTTTGCTCCCAGCCCCTGGGTCGTTCTCCTTGGCCAGTCTCCAGGTTTTCTTTCTCCTAGGATGCAAAGCGGCAATACATATTCGTAGACATTTCTCCCCCACTATTTATATAGTGGGGCGGCATATACATTTTATACTTCAATAGACATTTATATTCTTATTTTAAAAAAACAAGATATACTCATGATACATTTTCCTTCAAGAATCATAATATTTTAGAGACTATATGTGGGATATTTTAGGGTTGGAACTGAATTACTCTGGAGCGGCCCCCTCTGGTATTGCAGAGGACTCCTCCAGTTGCTGCAGAGTGTACCTGGGATGTCAACACTTTAGCTGATTGATATGGACCCACTTGTCTTCCCCTTCCGCCAAACTGCCTTTGGGGATGCGGATCTTGTATGCAACTGGGGAGATCTTGTCTATAATTTCAAAGGGTCCCTTCCATGCAGGCAAAATGTTTTGCTGTTTGGCCTGGTTCCTTTGGAAATTGTATAGATAGACCCGGTCTCCCACATTATATTATTTTCGAGTAGTTTTCAAATCATATTGCGTTTTCATGCTATCAGCTGATCTTTCTAGATTCCGCTGAGCATAGGCAAAAGCATGTTGGAGGTGTTTCCCCAAATTCTCCACATACTCATGAGTTGTGGAGGCATTGATCAACGTCTGCTCTTGGGTCCTGTAGAGCAAATGCTGGGGAAGCACCATCTTGCGTCCAGTCATCAACTCAAATGGTGACATTTTGGTTGTAGATGAAGGGGTAAATCTGATGGCCATTAGGACCAGAGGTAATCGGATATCCCAACTTGGCCCATAATCTGACACAAGCCTTTTTAATATGCTCACAATGGTTCGGTTGTATCTCTCGACTGCTCCAGAAGAAGCTGGCCGGTAAGCAATATGTAGCTTCCTTTTGACCCCCAGTATCTCCCACATCTTTGTCATCACTTCACTGGTGAAATGGCTACCTCTGTCAGACTCAATCCTTTGGGGTAGTCCAAAACATGAAAAGATGTGATTGATCATCAGGGCAGCTGCAGTTTCTGCCTTGCAATTTGGGTCTGGGAGACATTCCACCCACTTGGTAAACAAGCATGTGACTGTCAAGATGTACTTATTTCCCAGAGAGGAGCGAATCACGGGGCCTATGAAGTCGATTTGCAAATCTGACCATGGCAGTGTCATCCCCCTCTTTTGGAGAGGCGCACGGTATGTGAGGGACGTCCGCTGAAATTGTGCACACACAAGACACCCCTTCAAGTATTGGTCAATGTCCTGCCCCATGTGTGGCCAGTATGCATATGCAACCTCTCTTAAGATTTCCAGTGTTGTGTGAAACCCCCTATGACCGGCTGTGGCAGCATCATGGGCTTGACTTAACATCAGGCTTCGGAGTGAGGTAGGAACCACCCACTGATCATGGCCAGCTTTGGATTTCCTTACCAACAAACCGTCTTGGATTCGGAACATTTTTGGACATTTCATCAACACTCTTAGGTCCTCTTTCCCAATGTAATCAGTATCCGTCAGGGGAAAGTTCTCAGGGTCCTCAAGGTGTTGGTAAAACTTACCAATGATTGGATCCCCCTTCTGAGCTGTAATTAAATCAGCATCAGGGGTCTCCTTACTCCATTGTGCAGTTGAAAGATCATTGTGAGCATTTGTCTGGGACCTAGTGATAGCAGTGACCTGGATTTCCCCCAACAGGGACTCTATTTCTATTAGATCCCCTTGGATGGCCCCGGTTTTGGCGAGCTGATCAGCTAAGTCATTTCCAGTTTTGTCTGGTTCCTCTACTTTGGAATGACCCTTGATCTTTTTCCGATACATGGTCATCCCATTCAAGATGACCAGATCCTCAATGTGTTGGATCAACTTCCGATGTTTCAAGGGTTTGTTGTTAGCACATAGCATGCCTCTGATTTTCCAATTAACCAGGTGCTCCACGAACCCGTTCCGTACATAATCCGAATCCGTGATTATGACCAGTTTGTGGGGTTGATGTTGGACAGCAGTGAGGATGGCTTGATGCACAGCCATAAACTCTGCTACCTGACTACTTCAGGGACCAATTTTGTACCCAGCGGAGAGTTCTGGAGACTCATTCACCCATGCATTCCCTACGCCGGCCACCAGTTCTTTTTCCCCGTTGTTGTCAACATGGTAAGAGCATCCATCCACACAAACAGTGGGCATTCCCTCACACTTGTCTTCTTCAAAGACTTTGTGTGAGGACTTAAGGTATGCCTCCATGTTGTCCTTGATTTTTAGACTTTCGTCCTCGAGAAAGTTTTCTCTGGCAAAATATGCAAGTCAGCCAGAACTTGCGCGAGGGGACTCTTCTTGTTTTGGCCATATCTGACCACCACAGGAAAGCCTTGCATTGACAGAATCCAGGAAGTAATTCGGGAATTACTCACATTTCCGGCCCAGATTCTGTCACTTTGGAGATATTGCAGAGGCTGGTGTGGGGTCTCCACTATGATGCGTTCCCCCTGGATGAACGGGCGGTAATTCTTCAATGCCCACACCGTTGCCAGGAGTGCCTTCTCACACAATCGTTGAACTTTTCTTCCACAGAGGATAAAGTTTCGCTCACATAGGAGATTACTTTATTGACCTTGTAATGCTTTTGGTATAATACTGCCGTCAAGCACGTATTAGAGAACCCTGTCTCCAGGAAGAACTCCTTGATTCTGACAGGGTAAGCTAGGCAAGGCGCTTGTGAGAGGCTTCTTTTGAGCTGTCTTACTGCCTCGGATTGTTCTGGACCCCATTCCCACTTGACCCCCCACTTCAAAAGATGAATCAGGGGTCTAGTGATCTCTGCTTAGCCCTCAATGAACTTTATGCTGTAATTAGTCAGTCCAAGGAGGCTCCTTAGTTCCCGCAGAGTTGTGGGGTCTTTTAGTTTATGAAGTGCTTCACCTTTCTTTTCCTTGGAACAGAGACCCTGAGGAGTAATCTCATGCCCCAAGAAATTAACACAGGTTCTACACCACTGTGCTTTCTGAAAGGAAAGTTTTGCTCCGGCGGCCCTCAACTGTGTCAGAACATAACGGATCTCTGCTATGTGTTCCTCCACAGATGAACTTTTGATGAGGACATCATCTACATAAGCCAGGTTACTGCGCACACCCAGGTCGGGCATGGCCTTGTGTAAGAAAATGTTGAATTCATTGCCGGAGTTGAGGTATCCGAAGGGAGTCCGGGTCCATGTGTACTGCTGGCCCCAAAGGTAAAAGCCAGTTTGTATTGGTCCTCCGTACTGACAGCACGGCCCAGTATCCATTGGTCAGGTCTATTGGAGTGAATACCTGTGAACCCTGGATCTGGGCCAGCCCTTAGTCAATGTAGGGAAGAGGCCATCGGGAAGTATGGACCCGTTTGTTGAGCTCCCTAAGGTCGGCGCAGAGTCTCCACTGGCCGTTTGGCTTCAATATTCCCAGCACCGGATTATTGAAGGTGCTGTGTACTGGACGGATTATTCCCGAGACTCAAGGTTCTTAATTATTTCAGTAAGGGACTCCATGGATGCGAGAGGCAAGCGATATTGCTTCACAAACACTGGAGTCATGCCAGGGTCTGTGGGAATTGTTGTTGTGTGGATGTCGGTGCGACCACAGTCATATGAGTCTACTGCAAAGAGATCTTGGAAATCCAAGAAAACTTGTTTCAACTTTTGCTTCTGTTCCAGAGTCACGCAGGCATCAGCTAGGTTGACTCTCTCTTACACCATCTGCCTGAAGCCTGGAAAGACTTCTGGTTTCGCTATCTCTGCGGCCTCCTCCAGCTGGTGGAGAAGTCCCTGGTCAGAGTGCTGACTTGGCTTGGGGCTTCAGGTGGGAAAGGCAGCCCTCATGGACCTGGAAAATCACCTCATCCCTTCTGAAGTCACAAGTCACATCCTCCTTATCACAAGGGCAGGAAGTGTACACCAGGAAGTTCCCCCCATGCCGGGTGAAGATCCTGTCTGGTGTTGTGTTGTCATCACTGTCACTGTCAAAACAGTCCTTGGGGATCGGTCCTAACATTTCATTTCCTAGATCAATGGAGAAATGTCGGTCATCAACCGCCATTCCAATAATGGTGCCTGCGGCTAGAGTGATACTCTTTAAGTCGCTGTTATCCACCTCTATTGGAATGGTGTCATGCTCTATATTGACTAATGGTGTTGGGTTTACCCCCAACCCTAGCTGTTGGAGAGAAGCATTTAGATGTATATAAGCATCAGGGTTTTTTGATTTTTGTCCTCTTTTAACTTTCACTTCCAGGGAGAATTGCCGGTTCCTTTCTGGGATGGTGACTTCCTCTTTAATCTGAATTTCAACTGTATAAGGTAGCAATTGAGCTGACCTAAATGCTTTTTCTGGATCATCAAAGCCCATGGGATTATCCGCTAATCGGGAACAAGCTTTAAAGTTTATTAGGTCCAAACTAATGGCAAAGCGATTGAGAATGTCACTGCCTAATTAAAAGGCGGGAGTGACGTCTCGCACAACCCAACAATTATGGACTATGCTCTTCTTGCCAATGGAGATTTTGAGCATACACCTGCTTGGCAGGAGATGTTTGGAATTAGGTGCTTCCAGGTCCATTTCCCATTTGTCTATCAGTTTGAATTTGGGAATGGCTGGAACCTTTGGGAGTTGGCAGAACATGGCTTTGCTGATGAAGCTCTTACTGTTGTTCACACACACTCTGGCGAGAACAGAGTCCTTCCCATCATTTAACTGAACAGGGATGAACAACTGCTCTCCAATTTGCTGAACATCAGCCAGGCTCTGAGCTGATTTCACATCTTTCTGGACTATAGGAGTGGGAGTTTCTGATTGTGGATTTTTAAAGAATTTCAGAGTGTTTCCTTCCAGTGTGGAATACCACCTTAAACTGGATGGAAGGTTGATTTTCAGAAATAGAGAGGACCCCCGATCACCAGTCTGTTGTCCTGATGCTATTACTGTCACGTCTGGAATTTGGTTGTTCTGGAAGTGAAATTCTACTTGGTCAGATTTTTGTTCAACCATGTGGCACATGCCGTTTAAACTAACATGGTTGAAACTCTGTTTTAAATTTATTGGTCGGCTAGTCTGGGTCCAGAGGACCTTGTTTACGCAATCTATTAGGGGTGACAACCTTCTCAGGAGGTCATTCCCTAGTAAACAAGGGGTGCCCTCTGGAGTCACAACTATGACCGGGTGTTTCACCTTGTGTCGCCCAATTTTAATGTCCAAATCTGCAGTCCCCTCGACAGGAATTTCCTTCCCGTCAAAGTTCTGAAGTTGTCCAGGAAGAGAGGTGAGAGGAATACTGTAATTCTCCCCCCTTCCTACATTTAGTGCATCAAAGGCCCTTCTGGACAGAAGGGTAGCTTGGGATCCAGTGTCCACCAGTGCCACAATTGTACCCTGCCCCTGTACTTGTACCGGGGCATAATATCTTCCCTCCTTCTCCTCAAGGGGGCACAGATAATGCACATTTTTTGAACAACTGGTGGGCTAACTTTCTGGTTTTGGACATTGAGAGAGAAGAGATTTGGGCAGAATTCTGTGAAGAGTCTCAGGAATCTGAAAGAAAAAGTTGGCAACTTGAAATGGTTTCGGGCTCCCCTGTTCCGGTTCTGGGCTGCCCCCCCTTTTTGGAGGCAGTCATCAGGATGGGTTTGACCCATGGGATTTTGGTATTGTTGGTTCTGGGATAGAATGATGGGCAGCGACAGCTCAATCCCCACATCTACCCAGTTTGGGTTGGAATCCCTTGGGACCCATTTTTCCTTGGGAGGAGTTACCACATCTCTGAAGGAGAAGATCCTTTTCCCAGGATCCTCTGAGGATCCCTCTCCCTCAAATTGGAAGATCTGTACCTCCTCCACAAAATGGGTCTGTTTGGGTCCTTTGTTACTCCTACCTCCTCTTTGCTCCTTGTGTGGAAGACTTTCAGGGGTAGGAGATTTTGTTTCCAGTTCCTGGGTTTCCAGGGGCTGTTTACAAGTGGGGAAGGAAGCTTCCTCCAAGGCTTTACACCCCCCTTCCCCTTGTGCCTCCTCCCTGGGAACCGGTGGGTTGTCGGGGTGCTGCCCCCGTCATTGTTCTGGAGCACCAGGCCCAGATTTTGGGGCATTCTGCGGTGGCATGCTCATCTGAGGGTTCTGTTAAGCCCTCAGTATGTGGCCCAGATCCTGGGCCATATTTTGGACCTGGCGCTCAAGTTGGGAAACCCGCTCCGGCTGATACAGGGTTCTGTTTTCTCCACTGGGCTGATCCCGGGAAGGGTAGCTATCCCTTCTCTGGTAGTACCCTGGGTTGGGAAGATTTGGGTACCCCTCCACCCTTGGCCTCCCCTCTCCCAGATTAGGTGGTCTGGGCTCAGGGAAGTGGGGAAAGAAGGATGGATGATTTTGGGGTTGGAAGTTGGGTGGATACCTGGGAACAAGTTCTGCCCAGGTTTTGGTGAATTTCTGCCCCCCTGTGGGAAGTTAGGAGGGAAGTTCCCTGGGTCAGGTGCTTGGCTGGATCCCCCCTTGGGCTGGAGGAGTCCACACATAACCCAGAATTGGTCTGTTTCCCTTGTAGCAGGGATTTACATAGTCAGGGAGCGAGGGACCCCATTTGTGGGATTACCTCCTTGACCCCCTGTCTGTGACTGGCCCGAGGGCCTTCTGGGCTGTGAATTGTTCGGTGCAGGCAGGTTTTTAGGCCCCCCCATCTCCAAATCTAAAACGGGGGCAACCTTTACCTCTGCCACCTTGGCAGCAGCAGGGGTGCTGTTGGTTTTGGGGTTTTTGGGCTGATTCTTATTTTCCACCGGTTTCTGCACCTCATAGATGCGGGTGGCTTACTAAATGACCCAGTCTAAAGATCTATTCTCATGAAAATCTCTCACGAGCTGGGTCATTATGTATTTGGGGAGTGCATGGAAAAATGTGTTGATGAATTCTCTGCTGTCCGTGCGCACCCTTCTGGTGGTCTGCGCAAAGGCACGCTTCAATTCTTGCACAAATTCTTGTGGGGCCTGATCCTCCCCACATTTCAAATTGTAGGCTGCCTTGCGAGCCTCTTGGCGATTCCGGTGAACAGAAAAATGTTTCAAGATGGCTGCCCTATATGTAGACCATCTTGAATGGTTTTGGTCCTCCAGCCCCGCAAAGAAACTGGAGTATACTGGGGAGAATGTCCATTTGACATACTGAATGCAGCTACTGCTGTCCTTCAAATGGAAAGTCTCCATCATTTGCTCAAAGAGCTCCAAGTGTTCCCAAACAGAATACTTGGAGTTCTTGTGATAAGGGGTGATGCCACTCCTTATTGCCTTGATCTGCTTTAAGGGGTCCTTAAGCAAGGCCCTTTTTGCCTTATTGGCCTTTTTGGTTCGGGTAACCCTGGTCCATTCCTCCTCTGACTCAGAAGCACTGCTCCCAGAGGTGCCCGTCTGATCTTCCAGGCTCTCCCGGATTCTGCGAACCTGGGAATGGCTGGCAGAATGTGGGGACCTGGTCTCCTGTGTCCTGTGCCGTTCAGAGGAGTCTTCAGATCCCTTCTTGCTGCCAGGATTTGATGGGTACCCCCCCACCACTGACCTAACTGGGCAGAGGTTTTCAGGATGCCCTTAGTGGGCCTACTCTCCTGGGGTTCCCCACTAATTTGCACTGCGCTTGGGTGCCCATACCCAGATGCCCGCCCATCCATTCCTGGGTGGTGCTGGCCTATGAGCCCCATCCTTTTGGCTGGATAGTAATCTGCCTTCCCTGTGGCCTTGTGCTCATGTGTGCCAGCGGACATGAGGGTGGAAGAGTCCAGGGACTGGGAGAGATGAAGGCCTCTGGTACTAGGGCTCCTGAGGTTATGTTCAGGTGTTTCCCTTTCCCAGCAAACTTCATCTCTATCAGCCCCTGCTCCTTGTTGCAATGCAAGAGCCTGGGCTTTCAGTTCCTCAACCAAGGCCTTACTAGACTCTATCAGTCTCTCCTGCATGGCTACCTGTTGCTGGAGCCTATCATTGTGTCGACAGAGAGCCTCATTTTCCCTCTGTGCTTCCTGGTTGGTCCTGGAGTACTGGGCCAATCTTTGCTGCAGGAGGGTTACCTCCTGAGTCCCATCCCTACTGGCCTGCTCCTTTCTTGCCAGAGCATCTTCCACCCTCCTGGTGTGCTCTAACAAATTCTGATGCTCTTTTTGGAGGTCACCCAGCCCCTGGAGGGCAGGTGATTTCCTTCAATGTTTTCTTTTAATTGGCAGGCTTCCTGGCCTAAGGTTTCCCTTTCCTGACTAAGAGCCTGCATCTGTGCCGCCAGGTCGTCCCTCTGCCTTTGAAAGGCACCAGCTTTCTGGCGTTCTTGATCAAACTCTGCCTGGGTATCCAGGTCTTTCAAAATCAATTCATTGCTTTCCTCTTTCTCCCAATCTAGGCGGCTTTGCAGGGTGACTACCTGCTCTGCGCATGCCCTATTGAAGTCCAGTTGTTGCTCCAGCTTTTTCTGGCTCTGCAGTAGGGCGTCCAAACCTTCTTGGTACTCCTTCTGCAAGGCCAGAAATCTGTTATCCTGGACAGACTTTTCCTGTTGCAGGATATCCATTTCCTCCTTTATTTTAATAATATACTCCCTACTATCATTTTCTGACTCCTGGCTCCTCTGCAGCCTCTGCTCAGAAGAGACCAGGTCAGATTGGGCCTTCTCTAATGCCATGAGTTGCCCATTTGCCAGATCTTGGCCTTCAGCACATTTGTCCTGTATGGCTCCCATATGTAAATATAAATATGCCGCTACCCTGGCAATCTTGTTGTGCTCATCCTTGGCCTTAGGGCCCATATATAGTTCACTCAGGGCCATATGTAAGGGACCAAGATCTCTCCATATATCTGACCCTGTTTCAACCAGACTGCCTGGTCCTGATGAGCCCATTCACCTCTCACAAATACCTTATGTAAGAGGTGTTCTCTGGCTATTTTGATATCTACCAAGGTCGTCATTCTGCAACTTGATTTCCTTCCTGATTTACAGAAGTTTGTCTTTTCTTTTGCAAAACAGACCGTTTCCTTAGAGCGTTCCTTTGAGGGGTGTTTTTACAGTGTAACACAGCGTGGTGATACAACGGAATTTATTATATATTTTGTCAGTTAGCACACTGTATTAATCAGCACAAGTGATAGATCTAATCCAGATCTAATCCAGAATCCCCGGCTACGAGCATCCACTCTGTTAATGACTCCAATCAAGCATTCCCACTAAGACAGTGCCTTGTCTGGGATTGCTCAAGGGAAGCCCTTATTTATGTATTTTTATGACACGTTATACTCTGGATGATAATCCCCTATATAACGCCCCTCTCTTTGAATTCCCCTGACCTCACTGAGCCAAGAAGTAGGTTTGTTTTTCAATTTAAAAGATGTATTGAATAATTAAACAATATATGTATATCACACTTTTATAAATAAATTGATAATTGATAACACACTTGTGAGTATGAGCAGTAATCAGCAATAGGTAATCCTACAGTGGCACAGTTCTTGGTTACTTATGAATAAGAACAGATGACTAAGGTAGCAGAGAATGCTTTATATGGTTCAAGGAAATGCAAGGTGGGACAGAATGCAACACAGAAATAATTTGATATGACTTCAGCAAAAGATAATATGATTACTTTTCTCTGACAATTCACTCCCCCCCTATGCAATGTAAGGAGATGGAAGTAACACACACAGTCTTCAGGAATACAATCACAGTACAATCCGAATTCAGTTCTCCCCTTGCAAGCTTAGATCACAAGGATGATTTTAAACACAGGCAAAGTACTTTAAATGTGGTATGCAAACAAGAGAAAAATAGGCTAAAAATGATCTCTCTGGATAGAGCACTGCTTTCTGGGTCTGCTACCGGTTCTGGCAAAAGTTATTGGCAAAGAATTCAAACAGCTCTCCCGGCTGTGAATAGTTTGGTTAGGTTTTGAGGCCTGCTGAAGAGAACTCAGATTGTGGGTGAGGCCTTTGCTTTAAGTTCTGGAGTCAGAGTTCTAAGTTCTGGTCTCTGTCTTGCTGGAGTCAGTCCGGATCTCTGGATTTGAAGTCGTCTGTCAGCGTGCTCCGCAAGGAAATGGAAATGGAATCTCCCTACCTGTCCTGCACAGTCTCCTTTTATGTGTTTAGGAAGTGGGTGGGTCGGCTCATTCTGCATGCCCAACCCTCTCAACTTATCATTGGCCAGTTCCTCCTCTCTCCCTCGATTGGGGGAACTGAGTTGTGAGTCAAAGTGATGCTGCCATTTACAATCTATTGAAGAAACGCCCCTTTGCTTTTGCTTTAGAAATCATTCTCATAACTAAACATATTTCCCAAATGCACAAGTAGTTGACATTACATGTACAGATTGCAGATGACTTAAGGTACATTCTGGCCCAACTCTGATCTTCCTGGGGGCTTGCATTCAAAAATGGCAACTTATTTTCGTTTTTAGTTGGTTTACCAATTTTAAATCTTTACCAAAAATTACACAAATGTACACCCCCCTTCTACACATATTCCAGTAATTTACTCGGTCTCTAGAATAAGCACAGTGTCTGCAGTATTAATAATTAGTGGGGTTCGGTCCTAGAATACTGCACAAATTGGAGTTTGGTCGCAAATCGTGAGGGCCTTTTCCATTTTGTGGACCCCCAAATTGCACATTTCTGTGAGCTTAATATAATATTTTATAAGCAATTTAATCAAACATACATTTGCTGCAATATGAATTCACACTCCAGTCTGGCCCGCCCCTAGGAACTGGGAGAGTCAGGGATCACATGTCTCTCCTTTTCATTGAATTGGATATGCAGGCAGAGCTCTGCATATCCAATTCAATGGAAAGAGTCTATTGTGTCAGCTGAGGTCAGCAGGCCAGGGGGCCACTCTGCATTTGGTTAGCATGTCTATGTGATCTCCTGGGCTGTTGCTGGTAAGGGCTGGTGTGAATGCTTCCCATGGACAGAGGCCCTTTGAACTGTTAATTGAATCAGCCTGCCTCCTGGGAACAAACCTTTGAAGTCCCAGTTAGCTCAGGATCCTCTTGCATTCCTGAAATACAGTTCTACTGTCAGAGTTTAGACCGCTAGCGCCGTCTTGTGTCCAAAGCTGGTACTGCACCCATTTTCTTTAGGAGTTGTCTTGAATTTGACAGGAGGATTTTGCTTGACAGCTCTAATCCTTGCTGCCATTGTTTTGATGGGCATCCTTACAGTAGAGTGGTGATGTGGAACCCCCCACAAGAAGGTTGAATCTTTAGAGTGGTCTTGTGCCCATGATTTTAGCAACTTTTTGACATCAATTATCTTGCAATGTTTGAAATGGACATTTTGAGCTTGCACTTCAGAGAAACAGAGGTGATTTCAAGGCACTCTTGATCTAACAGGCACTGCTATTTTTCCTTTGGCACCACCTTTCACCCCTGGCGCTTCCGGTCCATCATGCTTGCACTGGTGGGTGGCAGGTTAGGCGACCATTTTGCTGTGCGCAAAACTGCATGGTTCTCCAGGATTCTGGGGCAAATGTGGGCGTTTCCGCCCTCTTGGATTTCCTAAGCCCACAGCACCAATTGTTGCAGCAAAATAGTCCAAACGTGGGTCATGACACCCAACACCATGATGTATTCATACGCTGCATCTCAGAGACTGGTTTGACCGATACATGGAGACGCCTACACCCCACAGATTTTGACTTCACATTTCAATCATTGCCTCATGATTCCCTCTCACACCTAGACTATGGGCCTCATTATACGGACGGCGGTGGACCAAGGTGCTATTAGCACCTTGGTCCATGCCGGTAAAATACCGGCAACACCTTGGTGGAAAGGGGAATTACTGCCCTATTCCAATATTGGAGGGGCGGTAATTCCCCCTTCCCCCATTGCCCTTCCTCATTCCCATTTTTGCCCCATAGGGCATAATGGGAATGGGGAAGGTGCTAATTACACCACCGCAAATTGCGGTACCGTAATTAGCTCCCTATTCTCTTTGCGGGTTGGTTTTTAACGCCTGCAAAAAGCAGGCGTTAAATTCTCCAACCCGCAAAGGGACCTCGTAGTAAGGCGGTAAGGGTTTACCGGTACCGGTAAAATACCGTTACCGGTAAACCCTTACCGCCTACCGTGTAATGAGGCCCTATATCTTTGTCTCTAAATCACTGTCACACACTGTCCTTGATTCTTGTATCGCCAACAATGTGATCTCGGATCTCTTGGATCACATTATTGTCGTTACTACCTTTGACTTTCTTAACATTAGTAAACACTCCGGAAGATGGCGCTTCAATAATTCACTATTATGAGATGATCAGTTTATTAAATCATTATATACTTTTCAGCAACAGTTCTTTCTTGATAATAAAGATGAAGATACCTATATTGGGAGCAATTGGGATGCATTTAAAGCAGCTTTCCAAGGGCATGTTATAATTATGTCAGCAGAAAGAATATAAAAAAGTATTTGATGAATTATTTCTGGAACTCTCCAGAACTGAGAAAACATATTACCTATCCCCCTCCCAATCTAAAATTCGTCAAGTTCTGTTTTTTCACACACAAATTAATCAGAAACTCACTGATCTTTCTTCTAATACCATCCTAAAGTTCAAATCGAAAATATACCAAACCTCAATCAAAGCAGGGAAAGCTCTTGCTTCACATCCCAAATCCTGCAAAGAGAAAACCTTCATCTCACACATTAAGAATGGTGTCAGCACTACCATTACCAGCTCTACTGAGATTCTTGATGTATTTAAAACCTTGTACTCTCACCTTTACTCCCCTGACACCACCATTTCTCCGGATAACCTGCTCTCCTTCTTCCAAAACATCAAGAGAGACTCATATCCTCAGGTATATCTTAGTAACCTTGACTCTGAAATTTCCACCCAAGAAATCATACAGGCAACTAAAGATTTCAAGACAGGCAAAGCACATGGTACTGATGGCCTCTCTCCTGAGTTCTTTCATCACGTCTCTAGTATCCTATCACCTACACTCAAATCTCTCTTTACCTCTTTGCTAACAAAAACTCCTCCTCAGGGTCATTTGCCGGAGCCACCTTGATTCTCTTCCCTAAAGCTCAAAAAGACTCTGACCTTCCTAAAAATGATATGCCCATTTCCTTAATAATCATTGAGTGTAAGATATTAGCAAGGATACTTGCCAATAGAATTGAATCCTTCCTCCCCAAACTTATTAAATCAGATCAAGTTGGTTATGAGAAAAAAGGGAGAATCTCCTCAAATGCAAGACTTTTACTAGACACCATGCATCTTATAGCGAAAAACAAATCAGATAAGCATGGTTATGCTGCCATAGCGCTTGACGCGGAAAAATATTTTGATCGTGTGCACTGGGATTCATTTTTCCAATCTCTATATTGGCATGGCTGTGGTGAGGGCTTTATCTCGCTGGTCAAACTTCTGTCTATACTCCAACCCTAGATCCTCTATCTTCATCAACTGTCGATCATCATCTTTCTTCTCCTTGAAAACTACTAGACAGGGCTGCCCCTTTTCTCCCATCTGATATGTTTTATCTCTTGAGCCTTTTTTACAGTGCATGATAGCTGTCCTGCAAATTCCAGGTGCGACTTGCGGTAAACATGAATTTAAAATTGATGACATTCTGATTCTCCTAAAAAAAAAAAAAGAAAACTACCATAAAATGAAACTCTTCATCTCTTCTTCTTAGACTTAATGAACTCACCTCTCTCTGGTCAACCCTATATCTCTCTTGGTGGGGGCATCTTGAAACTATTAAGATGATGCTTTAACCCATTATTCTCTATTACCTTCAAAGGCTCCCAATCCCTCTTCCTTCTTCCTTCTTCACTGCCATAAACTCGATCCTACTTAACTGCTTATGGGGCACTGGTAAGAGTACGTTTTGGATAGCAAACTTAGAGCCCCCTTTGAGCACAGTGGTGTTAAAATTCCGGACTTCAAGCAATACCATAATGCATTCCTTATTAAACAATCATGCCTCTGTTTCAACACCTTTGCAACCGAAGACCTCCCTACCTGGTTTATTATTGAAATGGAATTAACCTCACCAAATAAAACCCAAGATTTGATCATTTTCTACTAAGCTTGCCAATCCGATTAAGGTGGCTGTCTCTGCCCTTAGAACCTCTCTCTTCCAACCCACTTGCTCGCTGACCCTTAAATTCTCACTTTTCCTATGGAACAACAAACATATCACGTTCAACAATAGGACCCTTTACAGAAAGTCCTTGTTTAGCGAGTTATTAGATTCATTCATCAAATCTATCGGCTGGGAACCCTTTCAGAATTTAAAGAATAGATTCTCCTTACCCTCCTCAGACTTTGGCTTTTACAATAAATTAGTTAATGCATGCCTTTCCCTCACTTCACTCAGTATGAGCTCATTCCCAACGGTACATGAATCCTGTTCATGACCTCTACTCCCATTATCAAAGCAGCTCTATTCTATAATTTATTGGGCAGCAAACATTTTCCGGCTGATAGTTGGTCCATTCAAGCCCAATGGCAAATAGATTGTGTAATGGGGTTTGATGATGAAACATGGCAAATACTCTGGTCAAATGTCAAGACTGACTCCACTGCTGCCAACATTTCACAAAACCTGTTTTTCTTTCTTCACAGGGCCTTTATTACCCCCAATGCGTCTGTTGAAATCCAAATATGCTACAGACAGAAACTGCTGGACTTGTGGCAACATTTTCGGATCCTACAGTCATATGTTCTTTCAATGTCCCTTTGTTCAATCATTCTGGCGAGAGGTGGGGTCTCTTCTAATTATAATTTTCAAGGTCAATCCTACCCTAACATTCTCAAACATACTCCTTGGGTGCTTAGCCCTTGAAAGTAGGCAGAGACCCCGCACCACCCTTGGCTTATTTGACCTATTAATTGCAATTGCTATTAAGCTTATTACAGCCAACTGGAAAGACTTTATAAAACTATCTGTTAAAGGTTGTTGAAATAATATTTGTCACATTCACAGACTGGTACACTGCATGGCGGCATGCCTCAATGCTAAATCCAAACATGACATCAAATGATCTCTTTTCACTGAGTATCTCTCTTATAACAATATGTTCACCCATGGTTCATGAATATCAATTGTTTCTGTTACTTCAAGTTAGTGATTACATGTGTACAATTATTTAAACTACCCAACTCCCACTGCGTTAAATGGCTCCCTCACCCTCTTTTCCCTCCATTATCTGTTCGTCTTAAGTTTGTCTACCCCTAGTTCGTCCCATTATAATCTTCATTTAATGTCCATATAATTATTAGATCATTAATCTAGTTCATTTCTACATGTATACCATACTGTTATTATTCTCTCATTCTAGATGGTTTATGCTAAATGTTACACTTTATACTTTTCTCTTCAAAATCTTTGGTATAGCCATAGGACAGCTACGTAAAGTTGAAGCGCGCATGAATACACCCCCAAAACCCTGAGCGCAGTGCACCCCAACCACGCATGCAATCTTGTCACTCCGACATTCCCATGCAGTCTACCTCCATACCCACTCACAACAAGCACCACATGGCGACAGAACAGAATGCAAGGAGAATGCGTGAAAGATACTGTCTTCAATCCCACTTGTTGGCAGGAAGTGCATTGCACAAATGTATGTAGCATTGAACTCAAACCACACCCTATGTACCCCACAGGAAAACATCGATCCCAACGGGATGATATGATGGGGAGGATGCCACACAATCACAGCGCCCACGGCACTGCCCCTCCACCAGCACCACCACCCCACAAAGAGGCTGCACGGAACGGAGACGAACCAGGCCAACGCAGCCCTACCAGACAGCAGCAGCACCCACTTGGCCGCAGGGAAGCCACCAGTCACAGCTCCCATGCTGAGGGACAGAGCAGAGGATCAGAGCCTGACGTGGGAGGAACATCTCCACGTGCTCATCAGGCAGGAGGGCAGCACTCTCCCAGAAGCAGTGACGAAGGGATGGTCACACCCCAGGGGAGCCCAAGGCCAGGCACACAGCTTCCACAAAGCCCACATCTGCCTGTGTGTCGTGTCCACACACCACAGCCAGACGAGGATACGCCATCATATGGCAGCCCAGAAGACCAGCACTCAGAGCCTGGCAGCCCAATCCAAGCCGGCGCAATGTCCCCATGCAGTCCCACCACCCGACAGCACACAAGTCGCAGGCCAGCAAATGACACACCAGGGGTGCCCTTCGTCACAGGGGCTGCAGTGATGGGCCGACTCAACATTATGGAGGCCAAACAGGCCAGGGTGGAATCAATGGCCAAGGTGCAGAGTCGTCACATCAAGGCCGTCAGTGCATCAATACGGCATGGATGCAAATACATAGCACGTGACAATGCGCACGCACGCAGGGTCGTTGAACAATGTACCGCTGCCCTGACAGGCTTCAGACAACGAGTGAGGGAGTTGACTGAGGCAGTCTCAGCACTTGCTGAGCAAACAAGGGAGGGAAACAACCTCATGCGACAGCACATGCTGGGCGCCACTTCAGTCCCTTCGACTTAGACCACACCCACGGAGGGTTCCCTCGAGCCATCTCCTAGGCGCCGGTCTATGCGCCACCTGAGGGCACGCACACCAGAGGGGCACGGAAAAGGAAAGCACCCACGACCATCCTAGTGGTGCATGGCATCGTTGTTGGTGCCCTGATAAAACACATGTGCCTATCTGCACAGTTGAGGGTAGTTCACGAGGGAGAGGGGGGTTTGTGTGCTGGGTGTTCACTGGGTGGAGCGGGGATTGTGTGCTGGGTGTTCACTGGGGGGAGGGGGGATTGTGTGCTGGGTGTTCACTGGGGGATGGGGTTTGTTTGACTGTAAATAAATCACGTTAGAAAAATCACAATGCATGGACAGTAGTGATTGTTACAAATACAATTTAATGTTGAAGTGACATATTTACAATTTAACCATTACCCATTTCTAAGAAAATCCATCAATCAATCCCTGTCTGGCCAACCTCCCCTCCCTCAGCCCAAACCTTTGTGCATGTGAAACACTTTCTGGCACTTCATCACCCTCACTACCATCCTCAGGTGGCTGCACATGTGCATCAGGGGGAAGTGGCACATTTCTGCGACAGCAGATGTTGTGCAGCATGGCACATGTCAGTACAATTTTGCCAACTTTTTCTGGTGCATACATCATGGCCCCTACCGTGCTGTCGAGGCACCGGAAGCGTGCCTTCAGCAGTCCAAATGCCCTCTCCACGCAGATCCGTGTACAGGCATGGGCAAGGTTGTATGCCCGCTCCGCTGCCGTGTGTGGATGACACACGGGGTCATGAGACACATGTACTGGGGATATCCAGAATCACCTGCAGGGGAGAGAAAGACGGTATGGGGATAAGGTAAGTCCAGTGGGTGTACAGAGCTCTGTCATCAGTGTGATTTTGCCATATTTGTCATTTGGTCTATAACATGGTGGAGTGTGCTGTCCTACGGGCACAATTGAATCAATGGGGTACTCTCCACTTGGTTTGCCTATGTTTCTGGATGTAACAGTACTCAAATCCATTGGCTACAGTTGCATTTGCTGGTTGTCACTATTCTGTACTGTTCTCCATGCATTTGCTAGGCCATTCTGGGGTCAGTGTGCGTTGGATGTACATTGCCATTACTTAGCCTACTTATGTGTGGTGCAATTGTGGATGTGCCAGTTTATGGTTTAGAATTTCATTACAGTCGGGTGGCCAGGGTGGGATTTCTGTACTGTGTCAGAGTTGGGAGCCATGGTGCTTCTCACACAGGAGGCTTTATTGTGGTGGGGCTTCCATATGTCACTGTGCCACCACATGTCTCTTGCATCCTGCATGGGTGTGTTCTGCTGTGTTGGACATGCCCAAGGTTTTTCGTGCAAGGTGCTTGAATGTGAATGCTGCAGTAATAGTGCTACCAATTGGGAATAATGGATTCCGTGACAGGCACCATCAATTGTGGATTGACATGCTTTATGGTATACATGTGTTTTTGCCTCGGTGTATTTCCATGTACGCCGGCAGGGTACTATTGCGCAGGACCATGGAGTCATGGGTGGATCCTGGGTAGCGGGCACAGCAGTGGCTGAAGGTGAGGCCAGGACCACATGTCATCTGCACGTTGAGGGAATGGTACTGTTTCCAGTTTCTGTAGGCAGCCTCATGTGCCTGGGGTGGTACGAGTGCCACATGTGTGCAGTCCGGGGCTGCTATTAAAATCGGGACTTGGGCAATGGCATATAATTGACCCTTCAGCTGGTGCACCTGTGCCTGGTTGGCTGGCCTCTGCAGCTCCAGGCGCAGCAGGTAGAAGTCAACATCAAGGCTCCCAGCTCCAAATGGCAGCATGGTGTTGGGGAGGGTGTGTTGTGCATGGGTGGCTCCTTTGTAGGCCTCTGATTTGCATCTGTTCCACCTCGGCCCTTATTGCTGTCTCCTCCCTGCTCCTGCTGGTGTAATGGTGTTGGGGAGGGTGTGTTGTGCATGGGTGGCTCCATTGTAGGCCTCTGATTTGCATTGGTTCCACCTGGGCCCT
The DNA here is from genome assembly GCF_040938575.1 of Ambystoma mexicanum. Taxonomy (NCBI): domain Eukaryota; kingdom Metazoa; phylum Chordata; class Amphibia; order Caudata; family Ambystomatidae; genus Ambystoma; species Ambystoma mexicanum. The sequence goes on along the minus strand of NC_090929.1, from coordinate 766,000,667 downwards.
TATTGCTGTGGCCTGTGTTCTGTTACCTCCAGCTGTTTGCTGGAGGTATTTTCGGCGGATTATCCGCCGCTTTTCTGGCGCTAATTGCGCCTACGCTGGACTCATGATTGCTGATGTTTTAGCGCGAATGGTTCCAGGCGCTATTATGCCCGGTGCTTGTACAGCCGGCTGTACTTGCGCCGGCGGTATTTGGACTTGTGATCCGACGGACCCTTAAAATCGGCGCTAATAGCATTACCGCTGATTTTAAGGGTTACCGCCAAAGTCGTGATGAGGCCCATAGTGTTCTAATCATTTTTGTCATTTGTTATTACTATTAAAAATATGTATTAAACAAAAAGAAAGAATTCCAAATAAAGGGATGCAAATAAGCATGTTAAACTATTCACAGTACATTTCTCCCTAATCCTAAAGTGCAGTGGAACCTTAACCTTTTTTTATTCTACTGAAAATGTGAATTTGATCTAAGATTCCTGTTCACGAACATGTCCTCTGCAAGGCACTTGCGATCGAAGAACTCCTAAACCATCTCTTTTTATTACAGAGTCTGTGGAGAGGGGACAGTTCAAAAATGATGTTATTCTGGCATATCCTTTAAAACTGGAGAGGGCTATTCTAACAGAAGTTATGTGTAACTTTTTCACGAGCCGAGGAGCAACACCGTTCTGTAAAATTCCATTCAAACTGTTTATCTGAGCAAAAAGAGAAAAAAGCTTAGTTGGAAATTAAATTGTTTATTACTACGTTATATTTCCTGCTAGCCTAAAACTATACTATCTGTTCAATTTAACCACATATTCATCTTCAATTTTCCAAAATATAGATATGGTTGACCGCAAAATGAAAGGAAAATTGCTTTGCTTCAGAATCTCTATAAACCGAATATTGCTATATGAACTCAGACCGAAAACGCCTCAATGATACCACAACAAAACAAATCATTACTGTGGAAACCCCTCCACATCCTTGCTTGACAGAGTCGTTCAATGAAATTAGGGAAATATCACTGCCCTGGGGAAAGTTGGCAGGTGACCTTCTTTGCTACTTTTTTGGATGTTACATCATTGAGGGGAACGCCAAGTGTCCCATACTCCTTAATTAAAGGCCTATATTAAACAGTGAGGGCCAGGAAGTTCCTCACATGACTCTGTGTAGTGGAGATATCCCAATCCAGGACTGGGAGGACTTTGGCCTGAAGAGCTCTTTGTTATCACCACACACTTAGTGTGCAGGTAAGTAACAGTAGCATTTGTTATCTGGCACTTGGAGGCCTGGGTGGTCAAGCCAGCCTTCTGCATGGCTGGAAACTCCTGTTGCAGGTGTGATTAATTATCTTCCCAGATGTAGCTGAATACAGCATCGTCATCAAGATAAGCAACGCTGAAGTCCTCTAACGCAGATAGGACCTGATTCTCCATCCTCTATTTGGTGGCCGGGACAATCTTTAAGCCAAACATCACAGTAAAATGGTAGTTCCTTTCTGGTGTGGAGAAAGCTGACCTCCCTTTTGGTTTGTCCATTAGGATAACCTGCCTGTACCGCACCTTGAGATTAAAGGAACTGCTACATTTGGCATCATCTAAATGGTCAATCAGCTCATCTGCCAAAGTTATGGCATGTGCATCTGTCTTCATGACAGAATTGAGTGCCTTTAGTCCACACAAAAGTGGACTTCACTTTTCTCTCTACTGGACTTCCTAGAGAACAGTACGACGGAGCTAGCCTAGGGGCTGTGTGAAAGCTCAATCACCCCTCAGTCCATTATCTTGGAGGCCTCCTCCTTCATGGTGTCCTTTACTTTTTTTTCAAACATCCAATGAATGTCAATATCTTTGCTGCACCAATGAATTTTACATGGAGTCAGTGAGAACAGACTTCCATACTATTTCAGATATGCTGGCAATACCACAATTGCTATTCTCTCGGTCTGGGGAGATTTTAACTAACTCTAGATGCTCATTGGTGGATGCTGCGTGCATGAAGTCTGCGAGGGGATCTGTCTCCTCCTCAATTTAATTTTCCCTCATGACAGCCATCACCAAGTCACCCCAGCTATAATGAGGCTTCAGCCATTTGACATGAAAGTCACTGTGGCTGCCTTGGGGTCTTAGTGTCGATTAGGTAGTTAACCTCACTGATCTTCCCAAGCGCCACATAGACCCCAGTCCACTTACCATGAAGGGCCCTGGGTTTGACAGGTTCCATGAACCGGACTATCTGTCCGTCAGTATATTCTGCTACTATAGAATTCTGTTCATGCCAGTGCTTTATGAGTTCCTTGCTGGCATTCAGATTGTGAGTGCTCCGTTCTCTGTACTTGGTCATCTTGGATCTCAGGCCAAGTACATAATCCACTATGTCGTGGGAAGGAGTTTGGGGATTGCGCTCCCATCATTCCAACACCAGGCTTAGTGGACTCCTAACAGGATGGCCAACAGATGCTCAGAGGGACTACGGTACTGTGGCACCTCCCGTTAGGCAAAAAGAAGGCACAGTAGGAGAATATCCCACTTTCTCCTCATGTGCTCTTCCAAGCCACCTATCATGCACTTTAGGATCTTGTTGAACTACTCAACAAGCCCATTTGTCTGTTGGTGAAAGGCAGATATGACGTATGATCCTCTGTCAGGAAGTACTTTTTTGGAGCAATCCCAAAGGAGAGAATATCCCTATCAAAGCTTTCACCACCACACAGGATTTGATGCTTCAAGGGTATAGGCTTTAGGTACCGGGTGGCATGGTCTACCATGACCAAAATGTACCGGTTCCCTGCGGTGGTCTGAGGATGCAAATGACCCACATTGTCAATGGCAATTATCTCACAAGGTCACCCCCTGGCTTCCTCAAAAGCCCGGAGGCTTTTGAACAGATAGGCTTTCATAACCTTACTGTTGTAGGGTATTCTGCTTAAATGACAGTGCTCCCTCAGTTCACCTAATGGGAAGGTGGCTGCAGAGCTCATGTCAAGTTCCATTGTAGCACTTAAAGAATATGGCTTGTCAGTGAAACTAATGTTAAATGTACTCTTATTTTTGCTCTAGGCACAGTCTATTCCAAATCCCAACTGCTGCCCACGAATGTGACAAATTGTCATATGCCTTGCAGGAGTACAAGAATGAGTAGAGGCTGAAGTGCCCACCCACCATTGCCCACTTAACCAGTTCAATTCCCTGACTTTGCCAAAAGCCCTTCTGCTCACAGCTCCATAGACCATCTTTGAAGTGACTTCCCGTGAAGACATCACAATCAACTTATGCCCTAAGCCCTGTGGTCCATGGCTGCAAAGCCTCTATCTGCCATGTTCGGTTCAGGTTGGGGTATCATGATGGTCACTGGGGCCGGCATGCCACCTCCCTCAGTCACAGATACGCATGATCTCCATTGGCCATTGTTCATGCCAAAAGAGATGCACCAGATTTCCAAAATGACCTCTCACCTGGGATGGCATGCAGAGCTAAACGAGTGCAGGAAATCACATGCCTCTCTTTGAAGCTTCACAGATTCTCTTGGAGACCACATTTCTTAGCTCCCCTGAAAAAATATTGCTTCTGCTCAAACTTAGATATTCATTGATCTCCTGACTGATGGAAGAATGGGGGAGCAATTTGATTCATCCATTTACCACAGCCAGGGGTTGTATCACAGATCCAGCGGCTTGCTTTTACCTACCAGAGTTCCCTAGACTGTCCCTCTGGGATCTCTGCATCCTTTCCTGATCTGTGCATGTGACCTCCTCACATATCACCAGCTTACTTGATAAATAAGTAACTATTAGTTCTTAATGTGTCCGCCTGTTTATTGGCAAGGGCTCAATCAAGAACTTGGGTGAACTCTGCTGCTGGACAAAGACATGCATGTCTGACAGTCACCATTTTGCCTAGGACCTCCTTGTATTTCAGGATCCCTGAAGAAGTGTGCCAGCATCCCCGATGTTTGGTAGCCCGAGAAAAAGGCTAACCTTAGCTCTTGAGACACTGTAGTGGAACTCGCAGCTCCTGAAATTGCAAACAGCCAAAATCCCAGCCATAATTGGATCCTGTTCACTGCTGAGCGAACCTCCACGACCCATCAAATCTACCTTTGGCATTAACCCATCTACGAACCACCATTTGCTGTTCGACTCTGTTTGTAACTGCACCGGCTGTAATGCATCATTGCTCAGCTCAATCCAACAAAATACTGCTGGTTTGCATTTCTGAAATCACCAGCATCTTCATCGCTGCTCTGGTGATTCGATCAATCTGACACTGGTATTTCCCGATTAGTGACCTCCGAGCCTCTGCATCGAATCAACTGGCCTGAGCATCTAGGTACCAGCACAGCTGCCATTCATCCTCAATCGATGATCCAAACCCGGTGACCACCCAATCTGCACAACTTAAGTAGATGCTTTCAGGCTGCAACTTCATCCATTCAACCCTGGCTTGATGCCAGCTTGCAACTGGAAAATCACTGCTGCATCCTTTATCTGAGACAAATTCAAAATCGGCGCTGAGAAGTCTGGTTTGATGCAATCGAGCCACTAAGACGTTTGCAAAGGTATTATTGACTAAATCTGCACCTTCGGTTGATCTTTTAGCCCAAGAGACTAGTTAGGCAATTTTAACCCATTTTACAACTCCAAAAAATATGTTTTTGAACATTGTGCTCTTTTAATTGCCTTTTCTCCCCCTGCCTCATTACCCAGGGTGCTGTATTTTTTCTGTCTTTGGATATTCTGTGGTCCTTCTACAGATAATGGTTGTCTACAGTGTTTTCTAGCTTGTTATTACTGTGCATGTTGTGTTTGATTAAAATATGTATTTTTATAGGACCTTGATTTGTTTATTTTGGACAGTTACATGTTGCTGTTTGGGTTCCCCATTCACATCCCTCTTGCGAGTATAGCCTTCCCTCGGCCTGTGTGACCACAAAAGGCAAAGGAGGGATATCTCTTAACTGTGACTGTTTTATATTTATGATCATGTTAGCTTTTTGTTTGTAGAGGTTTCAGGGCTGAGTGGGTGCTTTAGACTCTACTCATTATTGTACTCCTGCAAGGCAGATGTCAATTCATCACACATTCACTGTTAAACCAGGCTGAAATACCCTAAGTCTCAAGCCCATTGCTAGGGCTAATGTTTGGATCTGGGTCCCAGCCACAAACCCTTAAAATATTTTAGCAATTAGTGATTAACTGGGATCTAGTGTCAGAATGGCTGTCTTGTATGTGCGAGGGAAAATGGCCTCAAAAGCCCCTTTCATGAATATATCTGGGTACTTTGTCCATGCCCACTGCCTGAGACATTGGTAGTGTGTCGGGCTAACTCAGGAAGCTAGGCACCACCACCTGCTACATGATTCGGGGGCAGCAGTGGTATGGTGAGAATTCCCTAGTCCTCCCCACAATATGGTGGTCAAGGGGCAGCACATTTTCAGATGTGACCACGAGATGTTTCTGGATTTTTAAAGAGTATAAACAATGCTACCTTTATATGCATAGTATCTTATTGTTAACATATGGACTGCAGACCACTCGTAAACTGGATATCATCTTGGATATATACTAAGTATATTTATTTGCTCTGCTCATGATAGATATGCTTATTTTCTGCAACAGTACACAAATATTATTAACACGACTAGGGTTATTTTATCTTATAACAGAAATCATTTGACAATGCCATATCATGTAATTATGTTAACAAGACAATATACATATTAAATACTCAATACACTAAAATGTACACCATCATTTGGATGACATCACATGCATGAGTGATGACGTTATGCTTCATTATAAAAAACCAAACCAAATGTGGGCCTGTGCAACACGAGGAATGCTCAATTAATGCTGAATATGGCGGCCTGCATGCCATCTAACTATTTAATGTAAGTAATTCTTCCAACACATTTTGAAAGATCAAAAAATGTGTCATGGGTGTCCCTCTATGAGAACGAACACGGCAAAAATGGCCTGTTCTATGGGATGGTACCCACTCTAGAGTCCGCAGCCACATTTTAGCTCACTGTACCTTTCACAGATGGGAAATATCCATTTGCGTATCAGTCTTTGTCCCACGCACATGGGCAGTCCAGCACCGAAATGCTATGGCAATTCCCTTCAGAACAAGAGTACCAACAGCAACCCCATACACGTGTTTCAGCATTTGTTGGGCATCATCAGTGAGGTGGAGCTGTGCCTCTCTAAGCACAGTGAGCAAGGGGTCCACATATGGATGAACCCAGGACACTTTGGGTGATTAAAACTAAGGCCCTTGAAAAAAAATCAAAAATGTAGTCATGGGCGCCCCCTCCAATTATTGATGGACTAGGTGATCAGGTGATGAGAACATGTGTCATCACTTCTGGTTTGTGGCTTCACTTTCTGTCTGTAACATCACCTCCTGTGCCATGTTGGTTCAGTGACATCACTTCCTGTGCCCATCTTGGATGGGTCACATCACTTCCTGTGGCCCTCTTGGATTGGTGACATCACTTCCTGTGGCCAGCTTGAGTTGGCCCAATAACCAGCTGAAGACCAATAGAGACACCTCTGTAAACACCAATCAGCAAGAAATCACCTCATCCCAGCAATACTAGGGACAATATCAGAGAGACAAACCACTGATGGACTATTTGATCAGGTGACAAGAGCAACCATCGACCAGCCTCTTTGCCTCTCTGCCTATGATCCTTTGCTTTTCCCTTCCTCTGGTCTGCACCTGCGAGTACCCCTAGCTTGCTAATTACTGTGCTGTCTCCCCCTAGGAAACTGCTTTCATGAATGTCTCCCTCTTCATCTGCTAGGCACTCCAACTAATTCTCATTGACATGTCAGCTGCCTTTGACACTGCTGATTACCCTGATCTCCTTTTTACACTCTCTCTTTTTTAGGGATTCAGCTCTCAACTCACTCCTCTAACGGTTGGTGTTCTACAAGGCTCTGTCTTGGGTCCTCTCCTCTTTACACCCTACAACTCTCCTTTTGGGACACTAATCTCTTCCTTTGGGTTCTCGTACCAACTCTTCACAGGTGACACCTACATCCTGAATTCTGATCGCATCTCTGTATCAGAATTTCCACCTGTCTCTCCACTATGAAATAGAGGAGGCTTAGCACCCTCTGATGTTAAACAAAACAAAATGGAGGTGTCTACTTCCTTGCAAAATAATGTAATTTCTTCCAAGCCTATCCAGTTCCCACATGTCACTTTCCTGTTTGCTTCTACTGCTAGAAACCTCAGCATCCTCTATGACCCTTCTGTACTTTCATCTCCAAAACTGCAATGGTGGCTCACCTCAACCTGCTGAACATTAGGAAAATCAGGCATCTCCTTTGTTTCAACACCACCAAGCATCTCTTAATCATTCTTATCTTTTACAAACGGGGCTACTGTGCCAGAATTTTCTTTGATCTATTCGACAAGATCAGTAACTTTGCTAAAAGGACTCTTTGAATTCTCTTATTTTACACCTACATACTTGCACTGTCGCCAGACTGATGATGCAAAACAGAGCCAGATTTAAATATATTCTACTGGTTCACAAATCCCTCCACAGTAAGGGACCAATCTATCGTGCACTATCCAACTGTGCAAGCCTTCCCATAATCTCCCTCTGCCTATTAAACTATCCTTGTGGCACGGCAACTGCACTGTGCTTCCTCTGGCTTCCATTCTTTCTCTCTTCCACTTGCATGGAATTCTCCTCTTGCAGACATCTGAAAAACAGCCCACACTGATTTGTTTGAATTCAAACTAAAAGCTTGCCTTCTCTCCTCTGGGTTACCCTCTTAACCTACCTCTCATTGCCTGCTAACAAAAATGTGTCAAACCTGCCTGTGTCCCCCACTTTCTCTGCGCCTCCACTCTAGCTCTTCATCCATGATGGCCATATCCCTAATAGAGCTGGCAGAACTGCCTGCCCGCACTTAAACATGTCTAATGTTGATTGTCCTTCATCTATATAAGTACACCCATGTATTGACAACAGTGACTGTTCAGTTTACTCCCCGAATAATATTAAGGATTTCAATCAGGCACACACCCAGGTCTCGCCTAGAATGTAGTGCGTAATGAAATACTTATTTATTTGTATCTATAAGTTCAATATTATGGCCCTCATTACGACCCTTGCGGAATTCGGAAAACGATGGCGGAAATGCAATACCGCCATCGAATAGCGCTCGGTGCGACTATGACCCGTCACCGCAAAGTACGAAGCCATTAGCGACACCGTAGTGAACGCCAACGCTAACTGCACCAAGCACGCGCGCGCGCGCCATGCCAAACCGCAAACACCACCATGGCGCAAGGGTACGCCAATTCCGACCCTAGCGGACATGTACCTAACGCCATCAAGCATGGCGGAATGTACCATTCCGCCATGGTGAGAAGTACGGCATCGCGAATCAACCGTAAACGGCCCCACTGAGTGCCTGTACACCGCTCCCTGCCCACAAAGTACAACTCCCCGTAGGTGCAATGAAGTCACAATGCAACCATTGAAATGTACAAGTCACCCATGCATGCCAACGAACAAAAGAAACACAACAGGGGCCAATGGGAGCTGCAGGGCACAGATGGCACGAATACAGAAGCCATCCCAATGGACATGACCACAGTCCCCCACCAAGAAACGCACGCAAACACAAGCACCTGTGACCAGCAATATTCCGAGAATCACATCATTCCACCAGTCCACCTGGCTGACCGGCATCTGTTACACAAAACCCAATCCCCCGCCCCTGAGCATGACAACATTCAAACTGCCATATTGGCAGCCCCCATCCCTGACCTCACGGGCTCCGTAGGCAAACGCGCCCAGTACAGTACCATGCAACTAAACTCCGAAGCTGGAACCCAATGCAGATCTCCCCACAATACATCGCCCCCCAAATAGGCATATGCCACATCACTTGCAAAGAAAAACGCTACACGGGCCAAATCAGAATAGAAATTTAATGCACATCAAAATCACCAAGCCCATACAGCCATCAGGCCATGAACTCCAAAACACTTTTCACCATTGTGGGCTGCATCCGCAAGAAATGACCAGCCAATACTTGTGTGACGCCCTGTTCCCTCATGGTACACAGAGCCACATTCACGTACGAAAAGGCAACATGGAAGCGCACACAACCGCAGGGCCGTCTCAATGGGGAGGCACTAGTCCAGCTGAAAGGCCGAAATGTTGCTCCGAGCCACCAGTACTGCGTAAGGGCATGTGGGCCATTGGCGATCGTCCCATAAGATCGTAATGCTGCTCCACTGATTAACACGAAGCAGCAGGTGTCGGGAGTAAAAACCATCTGCAGGAGTGGCATACAGATGGCAGTGGCAAAAGGGGAGGAGATACCTGTCAACCAAAAGAAAAGAAAAAGAACAGAATGGCCATCAGAACTACATTCCAACAACTCACTTCAATGATCACACTAAATCCACAGCCATATGCATGCTAGCCCACTCCAAAGGATCATCACCACCCCAAAACCACTTGCGACTCATAACCATCTATATCGAGGTGCAAACACCATCACAAACGAGTGTACCTGTGCATGCGTCTGTCAAAACAGAATCCATCAGATGGGAATGTTAACGTGCATGGACACAAGTGTCTGAGGGCGCGTCGAGACAGGGAGGGCTCAACAAGGCCAGATAGACGATGGTCCCACTATGGCAGCCCTGCATCACATAGCGTAGGGGAGGCGGATAGATCCCAAGAAGCCCTGTACATGGCAAACTCTGTATTCAATCACCTGCCCATGCATCCATCCATCATTCCCTCATCCCGGGATCAAAACGCCTGAATAATTACTCACATGACATTAGAAACATCCATGGAGTCTGTGCGTTATGCAGCCTGCAAAATCCACAGTGCCCCAGCCCGTAATTCCAGTGTCGTGAAGTAACATGTATTTGGGAACGGCCGGCCTCATCGGCCACGTAGCTATTGCGCATCCCAAACTATTCATATCAATCATTGCTTCCTTGCCATGGCCCCTGTCTCAAGGACATTGAACAATAGAACGTTATATTTGCAGTCAGACCTGTGGGCATCTCCTCGCCGCTAGCTGGAAACCGAAAGCGCCGCCCTTCGAATTCCTCATTTGCAACATCACGTCGAAAAGGCATCTGTGGCCGTTTGAAATCACTAATTATTCCATCGAGTGCGGCTGTGTGTGAAAATGGCAACTGCCTTCACCCACAAATGGGACGCCCCGCCCGTCGTTGCAACTCGGTACAGTGATGCATGAGGGCCCACCGTTACTCGAGTACTACGTTCCACTGACCCTTCACAAGTCTGTTCGCGACTGCACAGATAGTATGTGAAACAATGGGACCACAGCAGAATGAACATATCAACCAATCTTACACGGCCATCGGGTACAAATACATGATTGCAATAGCAAGATGCCATTCCCCGAATTGCAGCGTTGTGCGCGGGACGTGCCCGGCCAAAGGGGAGAGCAGTTTGCACAGGTGAAATTAATCGCCACAGGTGGAGGCCATACAGCCTGAAAACACATAAATTGCACAGCCAGTCTCCTCCCACAACCACACCGAAATGCTACCGGCAGGACTCGCGATGTTGGCCCTGGGGGACCTGATAGCACTGCAAGTACTCCAACTCCAAGAAGAAGACGAACACCAACTACAACCGGCCGCACGGAGGAGACGCAGGAGGAGGAGGAGGCCAAGGCAGGGCCAGCAAGGGCCGCCAGCACAGCCACTACCACCACGCAGGCAGCCCGCAATCCCACGCCTCCGAGCACATCCATTCAACCTCACTGATGAGCAGATCCACACCCTCTACCGTCTGGACCGGGACACCATAGCCGCCATTGTGGACATGACACAGGCTGACCTTGTCAGCATGATAGATAGCCCAACCGCCATCCCACCCCTACTGAAGGTGGTGTCTGTACTACACTTCCTGGCCACAGGCACCTACCAGCACACAGTCGGACAGTTGCATGGCATTTCTCAGCCACTGTTCTCACGGACACTATTTCAAGTGCTCGATGCCCTCCTGCAGCACGCAGACGACTACATCTCTCTACCACGCTCGGAGCAGGAAATGACCAACACAAAAGTGGGATTCCATGCACTTGCCGGCATACCGGGTTGCATTGGTGCCATCGACTGCACCCATGTTGAATTGGTCGTCCCACATGCCATGGAGGCCCAGTACCGCAACCGAAAACAATTTCATTCCCTGAATGTACAAATGGTGTGTGACTCCAACAGGATCATTACACATTGTTGTGCCCGATTCCCTGGATCAACCCATGATTCTATGGTCTTGAGGAACTCTACAATACCACGCTACATGGAGCGACACGCAGGGAACAGATCCTGGCTACTCGGTGAGTCTCATTACATGCATGAATATGTGTGGTATGTGATTTGGCAATGACCTGGCAGGAAGGGGGGGGGTGTGCGTACGTAGCAATGGCATTCCACATCATGCGTTTCTCGTCCACATACAGGTGATGCTGGGTATCCACTGAAGAGATGGCTCCTCACACCAGTCCGGAACCCACGGGACCAGCATGAGGAGGACTACAACCATGCCCACTCACGTACCCGTGTAGTCATTGAACAGGCATTCGGCCTACTGAAGACTCGTTTCCGCTGCCTCAGCAGGTCTGGCGGGGCACTCCTGTACCACCATGAGAAGGTTGCAAAGATGGTGATGGCATGTGTCATGCTCCACAACATGTGCGTACGTAGAAATGTGCCCATGCCCCCTGACGCAGAACTGCAAGCACCTGATGATGGTCATGATGAGGGTGGGGATGTGGCAGCACCTCATGGAGTCTGCGAGGCACCGGAGGCCCGTGACATTCATCAGCATCTCATTGATGCATGCTTCTAGCACTCACGCCTGGTGGCTGATACATGGACACGGGACTCGTGGCACTGTGTGTGTCTGGGACATGCACAATATGGACTGTACGCCTATGATGGCCTAGTACACAAAGATCAATGTCCACACATCTCATTGGTTGATCGTGCACTGTTTATGGCATATGTGATATCATGTTGAACACCCTATCGACCCGCCACCCAAGTGAGCCCAACACACCCCCTCCACCCTCCTACCTCCCCCCCGAACACCAGTGTCCAAAGATGCTCATTGTCAGTGGGCTGTCGCTATTGCAAGCCCCCTCTGCGGGTATCAGGGGCACCCCTGCCTGTGGAGCGCAGGTTCCTCCCAGATCTACGTTGGGGGCTGCCCTGGACGGAACTTGCAACGGATGATGTCTCTGCCTGCTCACGTCCATGCATGTCCCTAAGGGTTTGCGAGAGCTCAGTGAGCACACGGCGCACTGCGGCAAGTTCGGCACATACGTCTTTGGACGTCGCATGCAGTTCCCCCCTCAGGCTCTCGGTGCTTCTCTCCATTTGTGCCCTTAGCGTCTCTGTACCTCTCTCCATTTCTGCCCTAAGTGTCTCAGTTGATGTTTCTATGTCTGCCTTAGTGCCCCCACATTCATCGGCATGGTCCTTGAGGAGCGTGGCCATTTGCTGCTGTTGCACGATTAACTGGTCGAGGGACTGTTGCCTCTGCTGGGCCATGGCCTTTTGCGGGGGTGTCACAGAGGGGCTGTTGTCCTCATGTTGCCTTGCCACAGGGCTTGTGGGGGATGGCCAGTCGTCGTCTTGTGGGTGCCCCTGCGTGGTATCCTCATGTTGTACGGGATGGGACAGACAGGGGGATTGGGACAGGTCATGGATGGATCTGACTTCGACATCCCCGTCTTCGGTGTCCGAGCATGCTGCCATCAATGGGGTATCACCTATGGTGCTGCTGCCACCAGAGGCAGTGCCTTCTGTGGCATCCATTGGGGGGACCTGTGGTGGTGGTGGTGTGCCCATGCTGGCTGCTGGGGTGCCTGTTGATGTTCCCTCCTCTGTGCTGCCACCTGATTTGTGCTGCTGCCGTGTCTTGATGCGTGCAGCTGAGGTGGAGGGTCTCTGGCCGTTGGTCTTGGCCCTCTTTGCAGGTGTGCTGGTAGGGGTGTCCTGAAGCTCGTCGTTTGGATCGGACCCTGTGGTGGAGTAAAGGAGGGCGAGGGTTATTGATGGGTCTGTGGGAATTGGAATGGCATTGTATCACATGCATTGGAGTGGTACCTGAGGGTGATTTGGGTCGGGGCCTTGGAGGTGCTTTCATTTGTGTGTGGAGTGAGGGTGCAGTTGTTTGGCAGCCTGCAGTTAGGGTGTGCCTGCTGCACGTGTAGTGCGTGTTTTAGGGGTTTTTAATTATTTATGTATTTATTGTGGGTTTTAACGTGCGCTGTCAGGCCTATGTGTGTGGACGTTCTCCTGGACATGTGTTTCTGTAGCACTATGTGGACGCATGGTACTTCACATGGATGGACTGTGTGGATTTGGCATTATTTTATTTGGCCCCCCTACCTGAATCTTCGGATGTCTGCACTCCTTTCTCCATCCCTCCGACTCCCTCTATGCTCTCCATTCCGATGGTGGACGCACAGATTTCTTCCCAGGGGGTCAACTTGATGGGTGATTCTGGACCTCCCCCGGTGGCTGTGGCAATGTTGCGGTTGGCAGAGAGTATGCTGCGGACGCGTATCCGCAGGTCGTCCCATCGCTTGCGGCATTGCTGTGGGGTGCGGGGTGCGGTCCCCACCGCACTTACCCGCTGTGCCACCAGAGCCCATATGGCCTTCTTGTTTGCAAGTGCCGTTCTGGTCATTTGCGTGGAGAAGACGACGGCAGCATTCTCCTGGAGGGTCTCTGTTAGCACGGTGAGTTCCTCACGGGAGAAGTGGACCTGCCGCTTGCGGTCGCACGCTTTCTTCGCTACTTTTCCCATTTTTCTTGGTTTCGCTAGGGTGGATGACGGGTTGGGGTGTGTCTCAGGGTAGTGATTTTAGTGGTTGTGTGGTTTTAGTGGTTTTATAGGTGTACGGCGGGATATTTCCCGTTCCGGGGCCATGTTTTAACTTCCGTTTCCGTATATTTCCGGTCACCGTACTTTCCGGTAGGCGCACACTGCGGTGACCGCTAAGAGGGGTGGCGGTATTGCACCTAGGGCGCCGTACGGCGGCGGTGTGGGCCGTTTTGGGGTCATTTCCGCCATCGCGGACTTTGCACTTCCGCCATGGCGTGGTGCTCGTGCCCGATGGGTCGGAATGGGCCGCACTTTGCTCCTTCGTGCAATGGCGGAAACGCTATTTACGCTGTGGCGGTCCGGTCAGTCACTTTCCGCCAGGGTCGTAATGAGGGCCTATGAATGATATAACACTCATATCAAACCCTTCTCAAAATACCCCCCAGGTCACAGTGAACCAGGAATCAGGCTAGTTTGTAAAGGTAAATATGTATTTAATATTCAAATCGCACATACATTTAAATATATATATATATATATTCAATGAAAACACTTTGTTAAAGGGACGTTATGGTTAAGTTGCGCTACTAAAAACCTATGAAATTCAGTGAAAAAACGTTGTTAAAGGGACGTTATGGTTAAGTTGCGCTACTAAAAACTTATGAAATTCAGTGAAAAAACATTGTCAAAGGGACGTTATGGTTCCAAGTAAAACCGAAAAACCCTTGAAATTCGCAAGTTATGGTAGGCTTAGCAACCATAACTCGCGCCACCACCGTGTACTGCTAAGACTAACACCCACGACATCAAAGGTGACATCACAAATGTCATTGATGACATCACTGATGACATCACATGTCTGGCTCGCTCTTTTTTCTTTTGCCGACATGTCTAGGCCACATGGTTTTCTTCAGTAACAGTCAGAAACTAAAAATGTTATTTTATTTGTAGACGTATCCTTCAAGTAGGTTCTTACAGTAATTCCCTTAGAGTCCAGTCACATCATATGAAACATATACATACGGGAAGACACAAGCTTGAAAGACAGCAATCCTTTTTGTGCATAAAGATAATCAATAGACTTATGAGCACTTCCTGATAGTTCTGTTTTTTTTTTTTTTTTGGCTGTACTTTCCCTGTGGGTCCAATCACATCAAGTGATGCATATACATAGGGTAAATAGCAGCTTTGAAACAGAGCAATCATTTATTTGCATGAAAATAATCAGTTAAGTTATGAATTGTTTCTGCTACTACTTGTGCTTTTTTGCTAACTTCACTTTCCCTGTATATACCCATATTGGTATGTGTTCTTGTGTCTTTGTGTTTTGTCTATAATAATGCAATTATGTAATACATGTGTTTTATTAGCTACGTATTACATATTTCACAGTACACAAAAATCTATTAAGAAAACAATTATCATTTCAATATTCAACATATTAACATTACGAATATTATACATTCATCTTGTACGCTGCACACAATGTTATGTTTCTGTATGAGTAGCTTAGTATACCAGATAGAACCCCATAATAGAATGCTATTTATATCAATGCATCGTTCAATGCACTAATTAGGGTATGATATTTATTGCAATGATCCTTGACACTTGTTTCGGAACATTATAATAAGAATCCCTTGTACACATATTTCATGAAAAGTACATACACATGTGATGTCATCAGTGATGTCATCAATAACATTTGTGATGTCATCTTTGATGTCCTGGGTGTTAGTCTTAGCAGTGCACGGTGGTGGTGTGAGTTATTGTTGCTTAGCTTACCATAACTGGCGAATTTCAAGGGTTTTTCGGTTTTACTTGGAACCATAACGTCCCTTTGACAATGTTTTTTTACTGAATTTCATAGGTTTTTAGTAGCGCAACTTAACCATAATGTCCCAATAACAAAGTTTTTTCATTGAATTTCATAGGTTTTTATTAGTGCAACTTAACCATAACGTCCCTTTAACAAAGTTTTTTCATTGAATTTCATAGGTTTTTATTAGTGCAACTTAACCATAACGTCCCTGTAACACATTTTATTTTTTACTGCATTTCATAGGTTTTTATTAGAGCAACGTCACCATAACATCCTTTTCAATAGATGAAGACCACTAGCATCTTAGGTCCTCAAAGTGGGAACCCCAGGCGGTAAAAAAAAGATTTTTCTTCCCAAACCGGGACGCCTGCGGTGTCCCGGTGCAGGAAGGAATATCTTTTACCAAGATGGCCACCATGGAAAGGGAAGGCAGGGTGTATAAAGAGAATACAACAGGGCATGAGCAAGGGGTGGGCGGGAGGGGAGAGAGACACACAGGGCATGAGCGGGGGGTGGGCGAGGGGATAGACACACACGGGGCATGAGCGGGGGGGTGGGCGGGAGAGATAGAGACACAAGGGGCATGAGCGGGGGGTGGGGCGGGAGGGATAGCAACACACGAAGCATGAGCGGGGGGGCGGGAGGCATAGAGACAAACAGGGCATGACCGGGGGGTGGGCGGGAGGGATAGAGACACATGGGGCATGAGCGGAGGGTGGGCGGGAGGCAATAGAGACACACGGGACATGAGCGGGGGTGGGTGGGAAGCCTAGAGACAACGGGGCATGAGCAGGGGGTGGGTGGGAGGGCTAGAGACACATGGGGCATGAGCGGAGGGTGGGTGGGAGGACTAGAGACACACGGGGCATGAGCGGGGGGGTGGGTGGGAGGGCTAGAGACACATGGGGCATGAGCGGGGGTGGGGGGGAGGGAGAGATACACACGAGGCATGAGCAGGGGTAGGGGGAGGGAGAGACACACACGGGGCGTGAGCGGGGGGTGGGTGCCAGGGATAGAGACACACGGGGCATGAGCAGGTGTGGGTGGGAGGGATAGAGACACACAGGGCATGAGCGGGGGGTGGGTGGGAGGGTTAGAGACACATGGGGCATGAGCGGGGGGGTGGGTGGGAGGGTTAGAGACACACGGGGCATGAGCAGGGAGTGGGTGGGAGGGATAGAGACACACAGGGAATGAGCGGGGGGTGGGTGGGAGGGCCAGGGGCATGAGCGGGGGTGGGTGGGAGGTCTAGAGACACACAGGGCATGAATAGGGGGTGAGGGGAGAGACACACGGGGCATGAGCAAGGGGTGGGGAGAGGGAGAGACACACACAGGGCATAAGTGGGGGTGGGCGGGAGGGATAGAGACACACGGGGCATGAGCAGGGGGTGGGCGGGAGGGATAGAGACACACGGGGCATGAGCGGGGGTGGGGGAGAGACACACGGGGCACGAGCGGGGGGTGGGTGGGAAGGATAGAGACACAGGGCATGAGCGGGGGGTGGGTGGGAGGGATAGAGACACACGGGGCATGAGCAGGGGGTGGGTGGGAGTGATAGAGACACACGGGGCAAGAGCGGGGGTGGGTGGGAGGGATAGAGACAAACGGAGCATGAGCGGGGGGTGGGTGGGAGGGCTAGAGACACACGGAGCATGAGTAGGGGGTGAGGGGAGAGACACACGGGGCATGAGCAGGGGTGTGGGGAGGGAAAGACACACACGGGGCATGAGCGGGGGTGGGTGGGAGTGATAGAGACACACGGGGCATAAGCGGGGGTGGGTGGGGGGATAGAGACAAACGGGGCATGAGCGGGGGGTGGGTGGGAGGGCTAGGGGCATGAGCGGGGGGTGGGTGGGAATACTAGAGACACAATGAGCATGAGTAGGGGGTGAGGAGAGAGACACATGGGGCATGAGCGGGGGGCTGGGTGGGAGGGATAGAGACACACAGGGCATGAGCAGGGGGTGGGTGCAAGGGATAGAGACACACAGGGCATGAGCGGGGGGTGGATCGGAGGGGAGACACACGGGGCGTGAGCGGGGGGTGGGTGGGAGGGGAGAGACACACGGGGCATGAGTGGGGGGTGGGTGGAAAGGGAGAGACACACGGGGCATGAGCGGGGGGTAGGTGGGAGGGCTAGAGGCACACGTGGCATAAGTACGGGGTGAGGGGAGAGACACACTGGGCATGAGCAAGGGGTGGGGGTAGGGAGAGACACACATGGGGCATGAGCGGGGGGTGGGAGGGCTAGAGACACACGGGGCATGAGCGGGGGGGCGGGAGGGATAGAGACACACGGGGCTTGAGCGGTGGTGGGGGAGGGATAGAGATACACGCGGCATGAGCTTGGGCTGGGCGGGAGGGATAGAGGCACACGGGGCATGAGCGGGGGGTGGGCGGGAGGGGATAGACACACGGGGCATGAGCGGGGGGGTGGGGCGGGAGGGATAGCGACACACGAAGCATGAGCGGGGGGGCGGGAGGCATAGAGACACACGGGGCATGACCGGGGGGTGGGCGGGAGGGCTAGAGACACATGGGGCATGAGCGGGGGGTGGGCGGGAGGCAATAGAGACACACGGGGCATGAGCGGGGGGTGGGTGGGAAGCCTAGAGACACACGGGGCATGAGCAGGGGGTGTGTGGGAGGGCTAGAGACACATGGGGCATGAGCGGGGGGTGGGTGGGAGGACTAGAGACACACGGGGCATGAGCGGGGGGTGGGTGGGAGTGCTGGAGACACACAGGGCATGAGCGGGGGGTGGGTGGGAGGGCTAGAGACACACAGGGCATGAGCGGGGGGTGGGTGGGAGGGCTAGAGACACACAGGGCATTAGCGGGGGTGGGGGGGAGGGAGAGACACACACGGGGCATGAGCGCGGGTGGGGGGACGGAGAGAGACACACGAGGCATGAGCAGGGGTGGGGGGAGGGATAGAGACACACACGGGGCGTGAGCGGGGGGTGGGTGCCAGGGATAGAGACACACGGGGCATGAGTGGGGGGTGGGTGTGAGATATAGAGACACACAGGGCATGAGCGAGGAGTGGGTGGGAGGGATAGAGACACATGGGGAATGAGCGGGGGGTGGGTGGTTGGGCCAGGGGCATGAGCGGGGGTGGGTGGGAGTTCTAGAGACACACAGGGCATGAATAGGGGGTGAGGGGAGAGACAAACAGGGCTTGAGCAGGGGGTGGGGAGAGGGAGAGACACACACAGGGAATGAGTGGGGGTGTGCGGGAGGGATAGAGACACACGGGGCATGAGCAGGGGGTGGGCGGGAGGGATAGAGACACACGGGGCATGAGCGGGGGTGGGGGAGAGACACACGGGGCACGAGCGGGGGGTGAGTGGGATGGATAGAGACACAGGGCATGAGCGGGGGGTGGGTGGGAGGGATAGAGACACACGGGGCATGAGCAGGGGGTGGGTGGGAGTGATAGAGACACACGGGGCAAGAGCAGGGGTGGGTGGGAGGGATAGAGACAAATGGAGCATGAGCGGGGGGTGGGTGGGAGGGCTAGAGACACACGGGGCATGAGTAGGGGGTGAGGGGAGAGACACACGGGGCATGAGCGGGGGTGAGGGGAGGGAAAGACACACACGGGGCATGAGCAGGGGGTGGGTAGGAGTGATAGAGACACACGGGGCATGAGCGGGGGGTGGGTGGGAGGGATAGAGACAAACGGGGCATGAGCGGGGGGTGGGTGGGAGGGCTAGGGGCATGAGCGGGGGGTGGGTGGGAATACTAGAGACACAATGAGCATGAGTAGGGGGTGAGGGGAGAGACACACGGGGCATGAGCAGGGGGTGGGGGGGAGGGAGAGACACGGGGCATGGGCGGGGGATTGGTGGGAGGGATAGAGACACACGGGGCATGAGCGGGGGGTGGGTGGGAGGGATAGAGACACACGGGGCATGAGTGGGGGTTGGGTGGGAGTTACAGAGACACACGGGGCATGAGCAGGGGAGTGGGTGGTCGGGATAGAGACAAACGGGGCATGAGCGGGGGGTGGGTGGGCGTCATAGAGGCACACGGGGCATGAGCGGGGTTGGTGGGTGGGAGACATAGAGACACACGGGGAATGAGCGGGGGGTGGGTGGGAGGGCCAGGGGCAGGCGGGGGGTGTGTGGGAGAGTTAGAGACACATGGGGCATGAGTAGGGGGTGAGAGAAGAGATACACGGGGCATGAGCATGGGGCGGGGGAGGGAGAGACACACACAGGGCATGAGTGGGGGTGGTCGGGAGGGATAGAGACACATGGGGCATGAGCGGGGGGTGGATGGGAGTGATAGAGACACAAGGGGCATGAGCGGGGGGTGGGTGGGAGGGATAGAGACAAACGGGGCATGAGCCGGGGGTGGGTGGGAGTTCTGGGGGCATGAGCGGGGGGTGGGGTGGGAGGGCTAGGGGCATGAGCGGGGGGTGGGTGGGAGGGCTAGGGGCATGAGTGGGGGATGGCTGGGAGGGCTAGAGACACACGGGGCATGAGTAGGGGGTGAGGGGAGAGACACATGGGGCATGAGCGGGGGTGGGTGGGAGGGATAGAGACACACAGGGCATGAGCGGGAGGTGGGTGCAAGGGATAGAGACACACAGGGCATGAGCGGGGGGTGGGTGGGAGGGTAGACACACGGGGCATGAGCGGGGGGTGGGTGGGAGGGGAGAGACACACGGGGCATGAGTGGGGGGTGGGTGGGAGGGGAGAGACACACAGGGCATGAGCGGAGGGTGGGTGGGAGGGCTAGGGGCATGAGCGGGGGGTGGGTGGGAGGGCTAGAGACACACGGGGCATGAGTAGGGGGTGAGGGGAGAGACACATGGGGCATGAGCGGGGGTTGGTGGGAGCTATAGAGACACACAGTGCATGAGCGGGGGGTGGGTGTTAGGGATAGAAACACACAGGGCATGAGCGGGGGATGGGCGAGAGGGATAGAGACACATGGGGAATTAGAGGGGGGTGGGCAGGAGGGATACTGACACACGGGGCATGAGCGGGGTGGCGTGAGGCATAGAGACACACAGGGCATGAGCGGGGGTGGGGGGAGGGATAGAGACACACACGGCATAAGCTGGGGATGGGCGGGAGGGATAGAGACACACAGGGCATGAGCGGGGGTGGGGGGAGGGAGAGAGCCACACGGGGCATGAGCGGTGGTGGGGGGGAAGAGAGAGAGAGACACACGGGGCATGAGCGGGGGGTGGGTGGTATGGATAGAGACACACACGGGGCATGAGTGGGGGGTGGGTGGGAGGGGAGAGACAAAGGGGGCATGAGCGGAGGGTGGGTGGGAGGGCTAGAGACACACGGGGCATGAGTAGGGGGTGAGGAGAGAGACACATGGGGCATGAGCGGGGGGCTGGGTGGGAGGGATAGAGACACACAGGGCATGAGCGGGGGTGAGTGGGAGGGGAGACACATTGGGGCATGAGCGGGGGTGGGTGGGAGGGGAGACACATGGGGCATGAGCGGGGGGTGGATGGGAGGGGAGAGACACACGGGGCATGAGTGGGGGGTGGGTGGGAGGGGAGAGACACACGGGGCATGAGTTGGGGTAGGTGGGAGGGCTAGAGGCACACGTGGCATAAGTACGGGGTGAGGGGAGAGACACACTGGGCATGAGCAGGGGGTGGGGGTAGGGAGAGACACACACGGGGCATGAGCGGGGGGTGGGAGGGCTAGAGACACATGGGGCATGAGCGGGGGGGCGGGAGGGATAGAGACACACGGGGCATGAGCGGGGGTGGGGGAGGGATAGAGATACACGCGGCATGAGCTTGGGCTGGGCGGGAGGGATAGAGACACACGGGGCATGAGCGGGCTTTGGGGGAGGGAGAGAGCCACACGGGGCATGAGTGGTGGCGGGTAGGAGGAAGAGAGACACACGAGGCAAGAGCGGGGGTGGGGGGAGAGAGAGAGCCACACGGGGCATGAGCGGTGGTGGGGGGGAAGAGAGAGAGACACACAGGGCATGAGCGGGGGGTGGGTGGTATGGATAAAGACACACACGGGGCATGAGTGGGGGGTGGGTGGGAGGGGAGAGACAAACGGGGCATGAGCGGAGGGTGGGTGGGAGGGCTAGAGACACACGGGGCATGAGTAGGGGGTGAGGAGAGAGACACATGGGGCATGAGCGGGGGGCTGGGTGGGAGGGATAGAGACACACAGGGCATGAGCGGGGGTGGGTGGGAGGGGAGACACATGGGGCATGAGCGGGGGTGGGTGGGAGGGGAGACACATGGGGCATGAGCGGGGGGTGGGTGGGAGGGGAGAGACACACGGGGCATGAGTGGGGGGTGGGTGGGAGGGGAGAGACACACGGGGCATGAGCGGGGGTAGGTGGGAGGGCTAAAGGCACACGTGGCATAAGTACGGGGTGAGGGGAGAGACACACTGGGCATGAGCAGGGGGTGGGGGTAGGGAGAGACACACACGGGGCATGAGCGGGGGTGGGAGGGCTAGAGACACACGGGGCATGAGCGGGGGGCGGGAGGGATAGAGACACACGGGGCATGAGCGGGGGTGGGGGAGGGATAGAGATACACGCGGCATGAGCTTGGGCTGGGCGGGAGGGATAGAGACACACGGGGCATGAGCGGGGGTTTGGGGGAGGGAGAGAGCCACACGGGGCATGAGCGGTGGCGGGTAGGAGGAAGAGAGACACACGAGGCAAGAGCGGGGGTGGGTGGGAGGGATAGAGACACACAGGGAATGAGCGGGGGGTGGGTGGGAGGGCCAGGGGCATGAGCGGGGGTGGGTGGGAGGTCTAGAGACACACAGGGCATGAATAGGGGGTGAGGGGAGAGACACAAGGGGCATGAGCAAGGGGTGGGGAGAGGGAGAGACACACACAGGGCATAAGTGGGGGTGGGCGGGAGGGATAGAGACACACGGGGCATGAGCAGGGGGTGGGCGGAGGGATAGAGACACACGGGGCATGAGCGGGGGTGGGGGAGAGACACACGGGGCACGAGCGGGGGGTGGGTGGGAAGGATAGAGACACAGGGCATGAGCGGGGGGTGGGTGGGAGGGATAGAGACACACGGGGCATGAGCAGGGGGTGGGTGGGAGTGATAGAGACACACGGGGCAAGAGCGGGGGTGGGTGGGAGGGATAGAGACAAACGGAGCATGAGCGGGGGGTGGGTGGGAGGGCTAGAGACACACGGAGCATGAGTAGGGGGTGAGGGGAGAGACACACGGGGCATGAGCAGGGGTGTGGGGAGGGAAAGAAACACACGGGGCATGAGCGGGGGTGGGTGGGAGTGATAGAGACACACGGGGCATAAGCGGGGGTGGGTGGGGGGATAGAGACAAACGGGGCATGAGCGGGGGGTGGGTGGGAGGGCTAGGGGCATGAGCGGGGGGTGGGTGGGAATACTAGAGACACAATGAGCATGAGTAGGGGGTGAGGAGAGAGACACATGGGGCATGAGCGGGGGGCTGGGTGGGGGGGATAGAGACACACAGGGCATGAGCAGGGGGTGGGTGCAAGGGATAGAGACACACAGGGCATGAGCGGGGGGTGGATCGGAGGGGAGACACACGGGGCGTGAGCGGGGGGTGGGTGGGAGGGGAGAGACACACGGGGCATGAGTGGGGGGTGGGTGGAAAGGGAGAGACACACGGGGCATGAGCGGGGGGTAGGTGGGAGGGCTAGAGGCACACGTGGCATAAGTACGGGGTGAGGGGAGAGACACACTGGGCATGAGCAGGGGGTGGGGGTAGGGAGAGACACACATGGGGCATGAGCGGGGGGTGGGAGGGCTAGAGACACATGGGGCATGAGCGGGGGGGCGGGAGGGATAGAGACACACGGGGCTTGAGCGGTGGTGGGGGAGGGATAGAGATACACGCGGCATGAGCTTGGGCTGGGCGGGAGGGATAGAGGCACACGGGGCATGAGCGGGGGGTGGGCGGGAGGGGATAGACACACGGGGCATGAGCGGGGGGGTGGGGCGGGAGGGATAGCGACACACGAAGCATGAGCGGGGGGGCGGGAGGCATAGAGACACACGGGGCATGACCGGGGGGTGGGCGGGAGGGCTAGAGACACATGGGGCATGAGCGGGGGGTGGGCCGGAGGCAATAGAGACACACGGGGCATGAGCGGGGGGTGGGTGGGAAGCCTAGAGACACACGGGGCATGAGCAGGGGGTGTGTGGGAGGGCTAGAGACACATGGGGCATGAGCGGGGGGTGGGTGGGAGGACTAGAGACACACGGGGCATGAGCGGGGGGTGGGTGGGAGTGCTGGAGACACACAGGGCATGAGCGGGGGGTGGGTGGGAGGGCTAGAGACACACAGGGCATGAGCGGGGGGTGGGTGGGAGGGCTAGAGACACACAGGGCATTAGCGGGGGTGGGGGGGAGGGAGAGACACACACGGGGCATGAGCGCGGGTGGGGGGACGGAGAGAGACACACGAGGCATGAGCAGGGGTGGGGGGAGGGATAGAGACACACACGGGGCGTGAGCGGGGGGTGGGTGCCAGGGATAGAGACACACGGGGCATGAGTGGGGGGTGGGTGTGAGATATAGAGACACACAGGGCATGAGCGAGGAGTGGGTGGGAGGGATAGAGACACATGGGGAATGAGCGGGGGGTGGGTGGTTGGGCCAGGGGCATGAGCGGGGGTGGGTGGGAGTTCTAGAGACACACAGGGCATGAATAGGGGGTGAGGGGAGAGACAAACAGGGCTTGAGCAGGGGGTGGGGAGAGGGAGAGACACACACAGGGAATGAGTGGGGGTGTGCAGGAGGGATAGAGACACACGGGGCATGAGCAGGGGGTGGGCGGGAGGGATAGAGACACACGGGGCATGAGCGGGGGTGGGGGAGAGACACACGGGGCACGAGCGGGGGGTGAGTGGGATGGATAGAGACACAGGGCATGAGCGGGGGGTGGGTGGGAGGGATAGAGACACACGGGGCATGAGCAGGGGGTGGGTGGGAGTGATAGAGACACACGGGGCAAGAGCAGGGGTGGGTGGGAGGGATAGAGACAAATGGAGCATGAGCGGGGGGTGGGTGGGAGGGCTAGAGACACACGGGGCATGAGTAGGGGGTGAGGGGAGAGACACACGGGGCATGAGCGGGGGTGAGGGGAGGGAAAGACACACACGGGGCATGAGCAGGGGGTGGGTAGGAGTGATAGAGACACACGGGGCATGAGCGGGGGGTGGGTGGGAGGGATAGAGACAAACGGGGCATGAGCGGGGGGTGGGTGGGAGGGCTAGGGGCATGAGCGGGGGGTGGGTGGGAATACTAGAGACACAATGAGCATGAGTAGGGGGTGAGGGGAGAGACACACGGGGCATGAGCAGGGGGTGGGGGGGAGGGAGAGACACGGGGCATGAGCGGGGGATTGGTGGGAGGGATAGAGACACACGGGGCATGAGCGGGGGGTGGGTGGGAGGGATAGAGACACACGGGGCATGAGTGGGGGTTGGGTGGGAGTTACAGAGACACACGGGGCATGAGCAGGGGAGTGGGTGGTCGGGATAGAGACAAACGGGGCATGAGCGGGGGGTGGGTGGGCGTCATAGAGGCACACGGGGCATGAGCGGGGTTGGTGGGTGGGAGACATAGAGACACACGGGGAATGAGCGGGGGGTGGGTGGGAGGGCCAGGGGCAGGCGGGGGGTGTGTGGGAGAGTTAGAGACACATGGGGCATGAGTAGGGGGTGAGAGAAGAGATACACGGGGCATGAGCATGGGGCGGGGGAGGGAGAGACACACACAGGGCATGAGTGGGGGGTGGTCGGGAGGGATAGAGACACATGGGGCATGAGCGGGGGGTGGATGGGAGTGATAGAGACACAAGGGGCATGAGCGGGGGGTGGGTGGGAGGGATAGAGACAAACGGGGCATGAGCCGGGGGTGGGTGGGAGTTCTGGGGGCATGAGCGGGGGGTGGGGTGGGAGGGCTAGGGGCATGAGCGGGGGGTGGGTGGGAGGGCTAGGGGCATGAGTGGGGGATGGCTGGGAGGGCTAGAGACACACGGGGCATGAGCAGGGGGTGGGCGGGAGGGATAGAGACACACGGGGCATGAGCGGGGGTGGGGGAGAGACACACGGGGCACGAGCGGGGGGTGAGTGGGATGGATAGAGACACAGGGCATGAGCGGGGGGTGGGTGGGAGGGATAGAGACACACGGGGCATGAGCAGGGGGTGGGTGGGAGTGATAGAGACACACGGGGCAAGAGCAGGGGTGGGTGGGAGGGATAGAGACAAATGGAGCATGAGCGGGGGGTGGGTGGGAGGGCTAGAGACACACGGGGCATGAGTAGGGGGTGAGGGGAGAGACACACGGGGCATGAGCGGGGGTGAGGGGAGGGAAAGACACACACGGGGCATGAGCAGGGGGTGGGTAGGAGTGATAGAGACACACGGGGCATGAGCGGGGGGTGGGTGGGAGGGATAGAGACAAACGGGGCATGAGCGGGGGGTGGGTGGGAGGGCTAGGGGCATGAGCGGGGGGTGGGTGGGAATACTAGAGACACAATGAGCATGAGTAGGGGGTGAGGGGAGAGACACACGGGGCATGAGCAGGGGGTGGGGGGGAGGGAGAGACACGGGGCATGAGCGGGGGATTGGTGGGAGGGATAGAGACACACGGGGCATGAGCGGGGGGTGGGTGGGAGGGATAGAGACACACGGGGCATGAGTGGGGGTTGGGTGGGAGTTACAGAGACACACGGGGCATGAGCAGGGGAGTGGGTGGTCGGGATAGAGACAAACGGGGCATGAGCGGGGGGTGGGTGGGCGTCATAGAGGCACACGGGGCATGAGCGGGGTTGGTGGGTGGGAGACATAGAGACACACGGGGAATGAGCGGGGGGTGGGTGGGAGGGCCAGGGGCAGGCGGGGGGTGTGTGGGAGAGTTAGAGACACATGGGGCATGAGTAGGGGGTGAGAGAAGAGATACACGGGGCATGAGCATGGGGCGGGGGAGGGAGAGACACACACAGGGCATGAGTGGGGGTGGTCGGGAGGGATAGAGACACATGGGGCATGAGCGGGGGGTGGATGGGAGTGATAGAGACACAAGGGGCATGAGCGGGGGGTGGGTGGGAGGGATAGAGACAAACGGGGCATGAGCCGGGGGTGGGTGGGAGTTCTGGGGGCATGAGCGGGGGGTGGGGTGGGAGGGCTAGGGGCATGAGCGGGGGGTGGGTGGGAGGGCTAGGGGCATGAGTGGGGGATGGCTGGGAGGGCTAGAGACACACGGGGCATGAGTAGGGGGTGAGGGGAGAGACACATGGGGCATGAGCGGGGGTGGGTGGGAGGGATAGAGACACACAGGGCATGAGCGGGAGGTGGGTGCAAGGGATAGAGACACACAGGGCATGAGCGGGGGGTGGGTGGGAGGGTAGACACACGGGGCATGAGCGGGGGGTGGGTGGGAGGGGAGAGACACACGGGGCATGAGTGGGGGGTGGGTGGGAGGGGAGAGACACACAGGGCATGAGCGGAGGGTGGGTGGGAGGGCTAGGGGCATGAGCGGGGGGTGGGTGGGAGGGCTAGAGACACACGGGGCATGAGTAGGGGGTGAGGGGAGAGACACATGGGGCATGAGCGGGGGTTGGTGGGAGCTATAGAGACACACAGTGCATGAGCGGGGGGTGGGTGTTAGGGATAGAAACACACAGGGCATGAGCGGGGGATGGGCGAGAGGGATAGAGACACATGGGGAATTAGAGGGGGGTGGGCAGGAGGGATACTGACACACGGGGCATGAGCGGGGTGGCGTGAGGCATAGAGACACACAGGGCATGAGCGGGGGTGGGGGGAGGGATAGAGACACACACGGCATAAGCTGGGGATGGGCGGGAGGGATAGAGACACACAGGGCATGAGCGGGGGTGGGGGGAGGGAGAGAGCCACACGGGGCATGAGCGGTGGTGGGGGGGAAGAGAGAGAGAGACACACGGGGCATGAGCGGGGGGTGGGTGGTATGGATAGAGACACACACGGGGCATGAGTGGGGGGTGGGTGGGAGGGGAGAGACAAACGGGGCATGAGCGGAGGGTGGGTGGGAGGGCTAGAGACACACGGGGCATGAGTAGGGGGTGAGGAGAGAGACACATGGGGCATGAGCGGGGGGCTGGGTGGGAGGGATAGAGACACACAGGGCATGAGCGGGGGTGAGTGGGAGGGGAGACACATTGGGGCATGAGCGGGGGTGGGTGGGAGGGGAGACACATGGGGCATGAGCGGGGGGTGGATGGGAGGGGAGAGACACACGGGGCATGAGTGGGGGGTGGGTGGGAGGGGAGAGACACACGGGGCATGAGTTGGGGTAGGTGGGAGGGCTAGAGGCACACGTGGCATAAGTACGGGGTGAGGGGAGAGACACACTGGGCATGAGCAGGGGGTGGGGGTAGGGAGAGACACACACGGGGCATGAGCGGGGGGTGGGAGGGCTAGAGACACATGGGGCATGAGCGGGGGGGCGGGAGGGATAGAGACACACGGGGCATGAGCGGGGGTGGGGGAGGGATAGAGATACACGCGGCATGAGCTTGGGCTGGGCGGGAGGGATAGAGACACACGGGGCATGAGCGGGCTTTGGGGGAGGGAGAGAGCCACACGGGGCATGAGTGGTGGCGGGTAGGAGGAAGAGAGACACACGAGGCAAGAGCGGGGGTGGGGGGAGAGAGAGAGCCACACGGGGCATGAGCGGTGGTGGGGGGGAAGAGAGAGAGACACACAGGGCATGAGCGGGGGGTGGGTGGTATGGATAAAGACACACACGGGGCATGAGTGGGGGGTGGGTGGGAGGGGAGAGACAAACGGGGCATGAGCGGAGGGTGGGTGGGAGGGCTAGAGACACACGGGGCATGAGTAGGGGGTGAGGAGAGAGACACATGGGGCATGAGCGGGGGGCTGGGTGGGAGGGATAGAGACACACAGGGCATGAGCGGGGGTGGGTGGGAGGGGAGACACATGGGGCATGAGCGGGGGTGGGTGGGAGGGGAGACACATGGGGCATGAGCGGGGGGTGGGTGGGAGGGGAGAGACACACGGGGCATGAGTGGGGGGTGGGTGGGAGGGGAGAGACACACGGGGCATGAGCGGGGGTAGGTGGGAGGGCTAAAGGCACACGTGGCATAAGTACGGGGTGAGGGGAGAGACACACTGGGCATGAGCAGGGGGTGGGGGTAGGGAGAGACACACACGGGGCATGAGCGGGGGTGGGAGGGCTAGAGACACACGGGGCATGAGCGGGGGGCGGGAGGGATAGAGACACACGGGGCATGAGCGGGGGTGGGGGAGGGATAGAGATACACGCGGCATGAGCTTGGGCTGGGCGGGAGGGATAGAGACACACGGGGCATGAGCGGGGGTTTGGGGGAGGGAGAGAGCCACACGGGGCATGAGCGGTGGCGGGTAGGAGGAAGAGAGACACACGAGGCAAGAGCGGGGGTGGGTGGGAGGGATAGAGACACACAGGGAATGAGCGGGGGGTGGGTGGGAGGGCCAGGGGCATGAGCGGGGGTGGGTGGGAGGTCTAGAGACACACAGGGCATGAATAGGGGGTGAGGGGAGAGACACACGGGGCATGAGCAAGGGGTGGGGAGAGGGAGAGACACACACAGGGCATAAGTGGGGGTGGGCGGGAGGGATAGAGACACACGGGGCATGAGCAGGGGGTGGGCGGAGGGATAGAGACACACGGGGCATGAGCGGGGGTGGGGGAGAGACACACGGGGCACGAGCGGGGGGTGGGTGGGAAGGATAGAGACACAGGGCATGAGCGGGGGGTGGGTGGGAGGGATAGAGACACACGGGGCATGAGCAGGGGGTGGGTGGGAGTGATAGAGACACACGGGGCAAGAGCGGGGGTGGGTGGGAGGGATAGAGACAAACGGAGCATGAGCGGGGGGTGGGTGGGAGGGCTAGAGACACACGGAGCATGAGTAGGGGGTGAGGGGAGAGACACACGGGGCATGAGCAGGGGTGTGGGGAGGGAAAGAAACACACGGGGCATGAGCGGGGGTGGGTGGGAGTGATAGAGACACACGGGGCATAAGCGGGGGTGGGTGGGGGGATAGAGACAAACGGGGCATGAGCGGGAGGTGGGTGGGAGGGCTAGGGGCATGAGCGGGGGGTGGGTGGGAATACTAGAGACACAATGAGCATGAGCAGGGGGTGAGGAGAGAGACACATGGGGCATGAGCGGGGGGCTGGGTGGGGGGGATAGAGACACACAGGGCATGAGCAGGGGGTGGGTGCAAGGGATAGAGACACACAGGGCATGAGCGGGGGGTGGATCGGAGGGGAGACACACGGGGCGTGAGCGGGGGGTGGGTGGGAGGGGAGAGACACACGGGGCATGAGTGGGGGGTGGGTGGAAAGGGAGAGACACACGGGGCATGAGCGGGGGGTAGGTGGGAGGGCTAGAGGCACACGTGGCATAAGTACGGGGTGAGGGGAGAGACACACTGGGCATGAGCAGGGGGTGGGGGTAGGGAGAGACACACATGGGGCATGAGCGGGGGGTGGGAGGGCTAGAGACACATGGGGCATGAGCGGGGGGGCGGGAGGGATAGAGACACACGGGGCTTGAGCGGTGGTGGGGGAGGGATAGAGATACACGCGGCATGAGCTTGGGCTGGGCGGGAGGGATAGAGGCACACGGGGCATGAGCGGGGGGTGGGCGGGAGGGGATAGACACACGGGGCATGAGCGGGGGGGTGGGGCGGGAGGGATAGCGACACACGAAGCATGAGCGGGGGGGCGGGAGGCATAGAGACACACGGGGCATGACCGGGGGGTGGGCGGGAGGGCTAGAGACACATGGGGCATGAGCGGGGGGTGGGCCGGAGGCAATAGAGACACACGGGGCATGAGCGGGGGGTGGGTGGGAAGCCTAGAGACACACGGGGCATGAGCAGGGGGTGTGTGGGAGGGCTAGAGACACATGGGGCATGAGCGGGGGGTGGGTGGGAGGACTAGAGACACACGGGGCATGAGCGGGGGGTGGGTGGGAGTGCTGGAGACACACAGGGCATGAGCGGGGGGTGGGTGGGAGGGCTAGAGACACACAGGGCATGAGCGGGGGGTGGGTGGGAGGGCTAGAGACACACAGGGCATTAGCGGGGGTGGGGGGGAGGGAGAGACACACACGGGGCATGAGCGCGGGTGGGGGGACGGAGAGAGACACACGAGGCATGAGCAGGGGTGGGGGGAGGGATAGAGACACACACGGGGTGTGAGCGGGGGGTGGGTGCCAGGGATAGAGACACACGGGGCATGAGTGGGGGGTGGGTGTGAGATATAGAGACACACAGGGCATGAGCGAGGAGTGGGTGGGAGGGATAGAGACACATGGGGAATGAGCGGGGGGTGGGTGGTTGGGCCAGGGGCATGAGCGGGGGTGGGTGGGAGTTCTAGAGACACACAGGGCATGAATAGGTGGTGAGGGGAGAGACAAACAGGGCTTGAGCAGGGGGTGGGGAGAGGGAGAGACACACACAGGGAATGAGTGGGGGTGTGCAGGAGGGATAGAGACACACGGGGCATGAGCAGGGGGTGGGTGGGAGGGATAGAGACACACGGGGCATGAGCGGGGGTGGGGGAGAGACACACGGGGCACGAGCGGGGGGTGAGTGGGATGGATAGAGACACAGGGCATGAGCGGGGGGTGGGTGGGAGGGATAGAGACACACGGGGCATGAGCAGGGGGTGGGTGGGAGTGATAGAGACACACGGGGCAAGAGCAGGGGTGGGTGGGAGGGATAGAGACAAATGGAGCATGAGCGGGGGGTGGATGGGAGGGCTAGAGACACACGGGGCATGAGTAGGGGGTGAGGGGAGAGACACACGGGGCATGAGCGGGGGTGAGGGGAGGGAAAGACACACACGGGGCATGAGCAGGGGGTGGGTAGGAGTGATAGAGACACACGGGGCATGAGCGGGGGGTGGGTGGGAGGGATAGAGACAAACGGGGCATGAGCGGGGGGTGGGTGGGAGGGCTAGGGGCATGAGCGGGGGGTGGGTGGGAATACTAGAGACACAATGAGCATGAGTAGGGGGTGAGGGGAGAGACACACGGGGCATGAGCAGGGGGTGGGGGGGAGGGAGAGACACGGGGCATGAGCGGGGGATTGGTGGGAGGGATAGAGACACACGGGGCATGAGCGGGGGGTGGGTGGGAGGGATAGAGACACACGGGGCATGAGTGGGGGTTGGGTGGGAGTTACAGAGACACACGGGGCATGAGCAGGGGAGTGGGTGGTCGGGATAGAGACAAACGGGGCATGAGCGGGGGGTGGGTGGGCGTCATAGAGGCACACGGGGCATGAGCGGGGTTGGTGGGTGGGAGACATAGAGACACACGGGGAATGAGCGGGGGGTGGGTGGGAGGGCCAGGGGCAGGCGGGGGGTGTGTGGGAGAGTTAGAGACACATG
The DNA here is from genome assembly GCF_040938575.1 of Ambystoma mexicanum. Taxonomy (NCBI): domain Eukaryota; kingdom Metazoa; phylum Chordata; class Amphibia; order Caudata; family Ambystomatidae; genus Ambystoma; species Ambystoma mexicanum. Next base: position 765,968,577 of record NC_090929.1, on the reverse strand, counting down.
GGGCATGAGTAGGGGGTGAGAGAAGAGATACACGGGGCATGAGCATGGGGCGGGGGAGGGAGAGACACACACAGGGCATGAGTGGGGGGTGGTCGGGAGGGATAGAGACACATGGGGCATGAGCGGGGGGTGGATGGGAGTGATAGAGACACAAGGGGCATGAGCGGGGGTGGGTGGGAGGGATAGAGACAAACGGGGCATGAGCCGGGGGTGGGTGGGAGTTCTGGGGGCATGAGCGGGGGGTGGGGTGGGAGGGCTAGGGGCATGAGCGGGGGGTGGGTGGGAGGGCTAGGGGCATGAGTGGGGGATGGCTGGGAGGGCTAGAGACACACGGGGCATGAGTAGGGGGTGAGGGGAGAGACACATGGGGCATGAGCGGGGGTGGGTGGGAGGGATAGAGACACACAGGGCATGAGCGGGAGGTGGGTGCAAGGGATAGAGACACACAGGGCATGAGCGGGGGGTGGGTGGGAGGGTAGACACACGGGGCATGAGCGGGGGGTGGGTGGGAGGGGAGAGACACACGGGGCATGAGTGGGGGGTGGGTGGGAGGGGAGAGACACACAGGGCATGAGCGGAGGGTGGGTGGGAGGGCTAGGGGCATGAGCGGGGGGTGGGTGGGAGGGCTAGAGACACACGGGGCATGAGTAGGGGGTGAGGGGAGAGACACATGGGGCATGAGCGGGGGTTGGTGGGAGCTATAGAGACACACAGTGCATGAGCGGGGGGTGGGTGTTAGGGATAGAAACACACAGGGCATGAGCGGGGGATGGGCGGGAGGGATAGAGACACATGGGGAATTAGAGGGGGGTGGGCAGGAGGGATACTGACACACGGGGCATGAGCGGGGTGGCGTGAGGCATAGAGACACACAGGGCATGAGCGGGGGTGGGGGGAGGGATAGAGACACACACGGCATAAGCTGGGGATGGGCGGGAGGGATAGAGACACACAGGGCATGAGCGGGGGTGGGGGGAGGGAGAGAGCCACACGGGGCATGAGCGGTGGTGGGGGGGAAGAGAGAGAGAGACACACGGGGCATGAGCGGGGGGTGGGTGGTATGGATAGAGACACACACGGGGCATGAGTGGGGGGTGGGTGGGAGGGGAGAGACAAACGGGGCATGAGCGGAGGGTGGGTGGGAGGGCTAGAGACACACGGGGCATGAGTAGGGGGTGAGGAGAGAGACACATGGGGCATGAGCGGGGGGCTGGGTGGGAGGGATAGAGACACACAGGGCATGAGCGGGGGTGAGTGGGAGGGGAGACACATTGGGGCATGAGCGGGGGTGGGTGGGAGGGGAGACACATGGGGCATGAGCGGGGGGTGGATGGGAGGGGAGAGACACACGGGGCATGAGTGGGGGGTGGGTGGGAGGGGAGAGACACACGGGGCATGAGTTGGGGTAGGTGGGAGGGCTAGAGGCACACGTGGCATAAGTACGGGGTGAGGGGAGAGACACACTGGGCATGAGCAGGGGGTGGGGGTAGGGAGAGACACACACGGGGCATGAGCGGGGGGTGGGAGGGCTAGAGACACACGGGGCATGAGCGGGGGGGCGGGAGGGATAGAGACACACGGGGCATGAGCGGGGGTGGGGGAGGGATAGAGATACACGCGGCATGAGCTTGGGCTGGGCGGGAGGGATAGAGACACACGGGGCATGAGCGGGGGTTTGGGGGAGGGAGAGAGCCACACGGGGCATGAGTGGTGGCGGGTAGGAGGAAGAGAGACACACGAGGCAAGAGCGGGGGTGGGGGAAGAGAGAGAGCCACACGGGGCATGAGCGGTGGTGGGGGGGAAGAGAGAGAGACACACAGGGCATGAGCGGGGGGTGGGTGGTATGGATAGAGACACACACGGGGCATGAGTGGGGGGTGGGTGGGAGGGGAGAGACAAACGGGGCATGAGCGGAGGGTGGGTGGGAGGGCTAGAGACACACGGGGCATGAGTAGGGGGTGAGGAGAGAGACACATGGGGCATGAGCGGGGGGCTGGGTGGGAGGGATAGAGACACACAGGGCATGAGCGGGGGTGGGTGGGAGGGGAGACACATGGGGCATGAGCGGGGGTGGGTGGGAGGGGAGACACATGGGGCATGAGCGGGGGGTGGGTGGGAGGGGAGAGACACACGGGGCATGAGTGGGGGGTGGGTGGGAGGGGAGAGACACACGGGGCATGAGCGGGGGTAGGTGGGAGGGCTAGAGGCACACGTGGCATAAGTACGGGGTGAGGGGAGAGACACACTGGGCATGAGCAGGGGGTGGGGGTAGGGAGAGACACACACGGGGCATGAGCGGGGGTGGGTGGGAGGGCTAGAGACACACGGGGCATGAGTAGGGGGTGAGGAGAGAGACACATGGGGCATGAGCGGGGGGCTGGGTGGGAGGGATAGAGACACACAGGGCATGAGCGGGGGTGGGTGGGAGGGGAGACACATGGGGCATGAGCGGGGGTGGGTGGGAGGGGAGACACATGGGGCATGAGCGGGGGGTGGGTGGGAGGGGAGAGACACACGGGGCATGAGTGGGGGGTGGGTGGGAGGGGAGAGACACACGGGGCATGAGCGGGGGTAGGTGGGAGGGCTAGAGGCACACGTGGCATAAGTACGGGGTGAGGGGAGAGACACACTGGGCATGAGCAGGGGGTGGGGGTAGGGAGAGACACACACGGGGCATGAGCGGGGGTGGGAGGGCTAGAGACACACGGGGCATGAGCGGGGGGCGGGAGGGACAGAGACACACGGGGCATGAGCGGGGGTGGGGGAGGGATAGAGATACACGCGGCATGAGCTTGGGCTGGGCGGGAGGGATAGAGACACACGGGGCATGAGCGGGGGTTTGGGGGAGGGAGAGAGCCACACGGGGCATGAGCGGTGGCGGGTAGGAGGAAGAGAGACACACGAGGCAAGAGCGGGGGTGGGTGGGAGGGATAGAGACACACGGGGCATGAGCGGGGGATGGGTGGGAGGGATAGAGACACACGGGGCATGAGCGGGGGGTGGGTGGTAGCGATAGAGACACACACGGGGCATGAGCGGGGGGTGGGTGGGAGGGGAGAGACAAACGGGGCATGAGCGGAGGGTGGGTGGGAGGGCTAGGGACATGAGCGGGGGTGGGTGGGAGATCTAGAGACACACGGGGCATGAGTAGGGGGTGAGGGGAGAGACACATGGGGCATGAGCGGGGGTTGGTGGGAGCTATAGAGACACACGGGGCATGAGCGGGGGGTGGGTGGGAGGGATAGAGACACACTACCGTGGCCATGTAATATATATATATATATATAAATATATATATATATATATATATATATATATATATATATATATAAATCTATATATATATATATATATATATATATATATATATATATCGGCCACGGTTAAGTTGCTGTTTCCATAGGATTTGCCTCTAGCCTCTGGCCAGAACAAGTGAAGCATACCACACCTATCGATACAACCGTACTACCGCACATCAATCAGGTGGTTGTGGGCAGGATGTAGAGTTTTGGGTGCATGGCTGCAGGCTGTAGACCATACTCCTAAAACTCTAGGCCCAGACCAGAACACCACATCATATTACAGCAATGCATACACCGTACTATTGCTTAGCAGTCAGATGGTTCTGGGGAGGGTGTACAGTCTTGGGTGTATGGCCAAAGGCCATGCACCCAAGAACGACCTTATAAGCAGTGGAGTTATACGCCAATGTACAACCATGAATTCAAATATCTATGGACTTACATCCAAATCTCTAGGTCCTGCCCACAACCGCTGCAGCATATTAGACAGGCATGTTAGTGGCTGTGTAGTTATGGCGAAGTTGCTGTTTCCATAGGAAGAGCACTTTCTGGGTGCCTTATAACTGTGCTCCCCTTGGACGAATCCTCACCAAAGTTTGCAAAAAATAATATCAGACACTCTGAATTTCTTTGGAAAGTTTGGTGATGTTTGGTCCGGGGGGGGAGTTATAAGGGGGGTCTGAAAACGTCTCTTTTCCCCTTGGACTGAATGGGGGAAAAAGTTTGTGCCTGCGAACATGTGGCGCTTTCCCTGATTGGTTGTGGAACAGCATGAAGTATGTCAGCTTTCTTCGGTGCCCCGCACCCCTACCTTTCATTCATGTTTTGGTGTACGTGGACATTCCCAGAAACACATACAAAACAAGACAGGATTGCACTTGTCACACTTATGTAATACTATTTCAGAAGGTGACTTTTCAGTGGGGTGGGATGGGATGTGGGAGCACAAACTGAAAAAGTGGAGTTTTCTTGTCACCAAATTCATACATTTAAATGGAGGTTCGTGCTCACTGTACCACTACCAATTAGTGTGTGTGGGTTAAAATGTTTTTGGAATAATATTGCTGTCAGACTGGCATCCTAAATTTGAAAACTAAGCCCACCATCTGCACTGGTTGCTGGAAACAGTGATTCTGGAGGTGTATGGGATGTAGGATTATTTAGTGTGTTTTGGAGTGCAGCGCCACTGCACGGGATCAGTGTATAGCGTGTTTTTGGAGTGCAGCGCCACTGCATGGGATCAATGTATTGCTATAATGCGGTACAGCAAGCCATGTGTTGCCAGTGTAACATATGGACATGCAAATGAAGACAGGTTACACATTGTAAAAGCACATCATTTTTAATGGTGTAACATATGGACATGTAAATGAAGACAGGCTACACAGGTCAAAAACAAACCATTTTCTCATTTAAAAAGCACACTATTTTTTTTCTTTTCTCACCTGAAATGCCTCTATTGCAGGAGACACATTAGATAATTAATTAACTAATATAATTAACAAGTACTAACACAATTTTAACTTCTTAATATTGTAATGTGTTCTCCATGTGCAAAATGTGGCAGGCTGAGGCTCACTTTAAACGTGCATTCAGATTTTTTTTCTCTCTTTTTCTCTGTGCTTTTCACGGTCCTTGCTCAGGAAACAAAACTCGAATAATCAGAAAATCAATTTTGTTACAGTTGCTTACTGTAAAAGTGAGCTATTGTTTGAAGAAGGAGGGTATGACATGATGGATTGTTATTGGATAGGCATCACGTTAGGGGCTGTAACAGAGGTTTCTTGGTGCACCTCGGGGAGGAAGAAAGGCAGTGTCCATTTTGCATAGCTTCGGTGAGGACTTGGCTGAAGTGGCTGTGGGGTTGCCTGGCTGAGAGGCGTTGTTCCAGTGCACTGTTGACTTTCACAGGCTGGGGATTCTAGTCGATGAGGACCGGCTTGAGAATAGAAGATTGCAGATTGGAACTGCATGTTCATCTGCATGTTCTCACTGGGGTGCTCTAAAAGGAAGCCCTGAGCAATCTAAAGAAAGCGACCAGCCCAGAGATTTCGCGTGCTGAACACCTACAGGTTGCTGGTAATTATCTGATACAAAGTGAGAGTGCGGTGTGTGAATGAAATCTATTTCAGGCAGGCAGCGTAGCGATAGCTTCCATTGAAGAAGCACTGTATTTAAATGCTACACTCTAAAGTTGCCATCTAAATGCAAATCCACTGATGCATTGTTTTCTTTATTGTTGCAAAGAATCTAATGAGATGCCATGTATGTTGCTATTGTTTCTCTTATGTTTATTTTTAGAAAAGACTGCCTCACAAAGCTGGTAATGTATGATTTTTTAAATGAAACTGATGTAAATCACAACCTGTGTAAAGGCTTCTTTTTGCTTCTGTTTTCTCTGGTGCAGTTAGCCCTTATCACATGATAAAAGGGGAGGTTATTAGGTAATATATGCCAAGCATCCTATGTGGAAAAAGTTATGTTATGAGTCATTACAAATAGCTGTGTGCGTTTTTCCACTCAGTGTATATATGTGTGTGGCTTCTGAGTGGAACACAATCCGATAGTCTGCTGGGCGTACATGAATCCACAGAGAGAGAGGCCTCTGGAAATAGTTTCACTAATGTAAATAAATTAATGATAATACCACATGTTATTGTGAATACTCCATGGAAACATAATCTAACTAATGTAAATACATTAGTGATAATACCACATGTTATTGTGAATACTTTATGGAAGCATAGCTCGCTGGTATAGATAAATCAGTGACAACAGCCATAAGTGGCACTCCATATGAAAATGTGGTGTTATTGAATAATGTAGAAGCATGAGGCCTCTAGAGATCGCAAGAACAGTCTAAACAAAAGAAAGGGGTTTTGTATGTTGGGGCCACAAATAAAACTAAGAAATTATGCTCATCACTGTACCACAACGAAATGAACACCAACTGAATGTATCTGTGTACTGAAATAATGCATAGTTACTATACCATTATAATACCAAACCTAATCTAAATACAAGGAGTTGTTATTACTAAACTATTTTTGTTTTTGGTGGTAAGAAAATACTGCTAGGCTCCAAATCTACACAAAATACCCAACAGGGAGTAGCAGTTCTCATAATTGGATTTCAATATGTTGTTGCAAAGTACAAATGTATTTGCCTTCTGAGTGAAGGTCACGTGAGTTGCTTTTTTGGTTGGACACTCAATACGCCTATGCATCAGACTGAATGTATAAGGGGCATTTGTTTATTGACCTTGAGCGAAAGGGAAACCTTAGAAGAAATTCAAGGAATGAAAGGGTAAAAAAAAATAGCAATTGATAAAGTTATGTTTTAAAAAGTTTGTAAGGGACATGCAATATCAGTCCACGAAGATTCTTCGATGCAAATACATTGGTGTCTAATTTGCACAAAAAGAATGGAGGCAGTAAATATTATGTAAGTTTACTTTTGCCCACTCTACAGCAAACCGCGCTTTATTTTTACATTACCAAAAATATAATTGTGCCAATATAACTGATTTATTACCTTTCTGCACTGTTACATTTTTCCTGTAATATTGCAGAGTGCACAGGTTCCGCATTTGTAGGGTAAGACAACACTCATCCTTTTTAGCGTTAATATTTCTTGTCTGAAACAGTATGTTTGCCCACATAGCTTTGTGTATCACTTTGCACGTTCTTTTGGTCTTGTTTGAAATCATGAGATGTAATTTATTTTTAACTGTCCATTCATTTTGCTTTCATAACTGATTTATCGTCTTCCTGTGTAGTTGCCATTTTTTTAAATCTTAGGGCGCATGCAGAATCTCGGCATTTGTAGCCTGTTACTATAGTTACACATGGTCAATAGTAACATTTCAGTAAAATGTCATGTTTGACCACTTACATTTGTGTATTACTTTGCACATTTTTTGTGTCTTTTTTGAAATTATTTGGTAGAGGTTGGTTATTGACATGTATTTTCTGTTACGTTTCCCGCCCAGGTACATCTTGCCGTAATGTCCGTGCCATGGTTTCCAGTTGCCAAGTGAGGGCTTTTTTGGACGGCAAATACAACTGCTCGTGAGCAGTTGCCTGTCCATAACAATTATGTGGGATGACACCCTAAGCCCCCTTTGCCTGTACGCTGAACTCGCTATTCGCAGCAACATCACACCATTTATGGTGCTGTAGGCTCAAGGTCTTGGCGCCTTCTTGGAAATCACTGTGGAAACAAAGCGGCTGCTTTAACAAAGAACCCATATTTTTGTATGGGAAAAAAACAACGTGTTCCTCATCTTTAACATTTGTAATGCCGCCCTTAGAACCATTGTTATCATTGCATTGAAAATGGGATTACTCCGATGGTCTCTGATCTGACAGTTTGTTGTTAAACAAACCTACTTTACAAACCCTAAAATGTTCATGTTTTCTTTTACAATCCAGACTATTATTTCAAAATGTAAGTTATTAGGTTGTACGTCGGTGTATGTTTATTTACAGGTTCTGCATCACGTCACATACTTGTGCTTTTTGCAGCCTACCATGGAAAGGGAAGAGGAACTATGTATGAAACAACCGCCTTCCCTTTGTATGGCGGCCATCTTGAAAAAGTATTTTGTTTTGTAATCCGACCTGCCAAAGCCGCCCCGGATTATAAACAGTAATCCTGATTTTTAGTTGCACACGTTACTGCTTTGCAGATTTAGACTATTACTGGCAAAGATTATAGCGTCTATGTATTTTACTGAGAAATATGCAGTACTCGGAGTGTATGCAATTTTTTTAAAATTTATTTACACTGTGAAAGGTCGCTATTAAAGCAATATTTACTTTGTTTATGGGTGGCTTTATTTTTTGGTACTGCAGGTAATAAGGCAATTTGCGAACTGCAATGAGCAAAGAGGCAACATACGGTAATATGGGTTGGTAGATGTACGGCGACAAATTTTGTGCCTTTGTTATTAGCAAGGTAGCGGCACTGTTTCTCATGCTTCTTCATTACAGCAGTGCTGCTGTTTCTTGGGGAGGAGGGATGGCTTTAGCTGATGTCATTTTCAGATAAGTACACTTTTGCTAAAGATATATAATGTGTAGTGCATTGGTAATCACTGCATATCAATACGTGTTGGCGTTGTGTAAGGGAAATGTTGAAGGTGGATGTTCCTACATCAATATAAAATCCACACTGTCCACGAGGCATACATCTTACAATGAATGAGAACAATGGTTCTAAGGGCGGCATTACAAATGTTAAAGATGAGGAACACGTTGTTTTTTTTTCCCATACAAAAAATATGGGTTCTTGGTTAAAACACACTTGAAGGATAAGTCTACAAATATAGTACATTTACAATTTTTAGTTCCTGACTAATACTGAAGAAAACCATGTGGCCTAGATGTGTCAGTAAAGGTAAAAAGAGGGAGACAGACATGTGATGTCATCAGTGATGTCATCAATGACATTTGTGATGTAATCTTTGATGTTGTGGGTGTTAATCTTGGCAGTGCACGGTGGTGGTGCGAGTTATGGTTGCTTAGTTTACCATAAATGGCGAATTTCAGGGGGTTTTCAGTTTTACTTGGAACCATAACATCCCTTTAGCATAGTTTTTTTACTGAATTTCATAGGTTTTTAGTAGCGCAACTTAACAATATTTACTGTGATTTCATGTACAAGTAACATAGAACATACTGAACCCCTCTACTGAATTTGATGTCCGCAAACTCTTTTAATGTGCGCGGACATATGCGGACAACAGCACCACTACCCATAAAGTCTGGGGGGTATGTTTAATTGTTATATCATAACATATGAACATTTTACAAATTCACAAACCAGCACACATACACATTATATGTAGTAATAAATAAGAATTGTAACCCATATAAATATAACACACTAACCATTCATTTAAATACAATATGTTCTAAAATGGAATATATCAAAAGAAGAAAGATAGTCTTCGAACATGATTACCTCACAGAAACTCCACAAAAAAGAGCAACAGCAGATCTACAGACCAGTTAGAACACACCTTACCAGAAGCTAGTAAGTGTACTGCATTGTACTCATATATTTGTAAACTTTCTGTATTAGATACAAAAAAAGTGATATTATGTTTTTTTGTCTCACAGAAATGTATAGTACTCTGGAGTGGCTAGAGGAGCATTTCCCACATGAGGAAATGTCTGAAGATGAACCTAATGGTAGAGACTTTACTATATAACCCAATTGATAAATATTATTTTATATACATTTAACATATACATTTTTTTTGTACAGACCATACAAAAATTGAAAATACTAAAGAAAAAGCAGTATTAGATAAGACTCTTCAGCACATAGAAGAAAAAATTGACCTACTCATGGCAAATTTTAACAATTTAAAAAACTTTGTGGAGGATCACTTGAAACAAACAACTACATACCATTGTCCCACATGTACCTGTCCCTCCTCACCATATCCCACTCAATTATCCCCAAACCCTCTCCATGAACCAAAACGTTTTGATGAGACTTCATCCCTTCTTCACTTCATTTAAATCCTATTGAAACCCCCAATTCTCCTGTTTTTGTTTCAGTTTCTGCCTCACCTTCTCGGTCATAAATTTAACATCCATGTAAAATAAAGTAAAATTATTATATTATGTCCTAATTCATTTCTTGTCTTTATTAAAAAGCAGTTCAGGTGTCCGCTGACAGCACGGGTGTCCAAAATGTCCATAAAGAAATGAAAATGGGAGCGTCCTAAGGACACTATATCTGTCCGTAATGTTTACATGCAAGTTGAAACTGTTCTAAGGACACACGCGGTGTCCTGAAATGTTCGTAAATAAACAAAATGGGGGTGTCCTGAGGACACTATACCTGTCCATACTGTTTGTAGGCAGGTTGAAACTGTTCTAAGAACACATCAAGTGTCCTGGGATGTTCGTAAATAAACAAAATGGGGGTGTCCTGAGGATGCTATGCCTGTCCATATTGTTTGCAGGCAAGTTGAAACTGTTCTAAGAACAAATGCCTGTCCGTAACTGTTTGTTTCACTTGTGACGCACTTTAAATCACTTCAGGACCTGAACAGTGTCGGTAGAAACCAACGCGCTGACATGTTCGCGAACCTATCATGTGACCGCGCCCACGCTGAGCGTGTGTTCTGATTGCGAATACTTTTCGTGTCCCCGAACAATTTAAAACTACATTTTCAAGCAATCTACAATATTTTTAATTAAAAACTCACCATAGCACAAGTCACACATAGTAAATCTCAGTTTCTACATACTTATTGTGACTTTATGAACTCTTTTTTCTGTTTGATCTGTCCACGGACAGCACGCATGTCCGCAAACTGCGCACAAGCACCCCTGTAAAAGACCACAACCTAGAGCTCATTCTCATTGTGTTTCTGGCTATCCTATAGAACACAGCAAATTTTGCTGCCAACTTTGCAGATTTTCATCTCAAACCTGATGGCTTCCATGGCTCCACTCATGCCACCTGGTGCTCAGCACCACACCCACTCCCTCCACCACCACCACCTTCCCAAGGGCCTGAAGAGGGGAGCAGGAGTAAGGATGCACAGGAGGATGAAGAGGATGACGAGAATGAGGTAGTGGAAGCCCCTACTACCAGCACTCGGCGTGAGTCTTGGGTGTGGCGGTTATTTACCATTTGTGGTAATGGCCCTAAGGCGTGTGCGAACCAAGTCACCTGCAACGAGTGCAAAATGGTACTCAGTCACGGGAGGCCTGGTTCATATTGCTTTGGGACAGCTACCATGATGTGACACCTAAGGTCATTCCACACTGGGGCCATTCGCAAGGCTGTACCTTGTAAGGAGCGTAGCAGGTTGACTTTCTCTACTTCATCCTCCGTTTCCAATCCTGACACCACAAGGAACACTCCTGTGGGACAGTGTATTCCTCAAGCTGCCTCACAGCCCATACGCAATACTGATGACCCTTACCTTTCGAGGGTCACAGTTGTGTGCATGTACTGCGACACAGTACTGTACAGGGGGGAGAGACTTCATAGTGCTTTTGAGGCTATCATCTCAGAGCACGAGAAGATCTGCCCACTACCCAAGTAAAACCCACTCTACATCTTCCTCTCTACACTCGCCCTTTCTGATCCCCGTGGTTGGTGTCCCCCCTTACCCTACTTTCCCCTCCTTTCCTAGTGTGTCGTGTATATAAAAAACAAAAAAAATATAAAACAACAAAAATAAAAAGCAGTTCAGGTGTCCGCTGACAGCACGGGTGTCCCAAATGTCCATAAAGAAATGAAAATGGGAGCGTCCTAAGGACACTATATCTGTCCGTAATGTTTACATGCAAGTTGAAACTGTTCTAAGGACACACGCGGTGTCCTGAAATGTTCGTAAATAAACAAAATGGGGGTGTCCTGAGGACGCTATGGCTGTCCGTATTGTTCACATGCAAGTTGAAACTGTTCTAAGAACACAGGCGGTGTCCTGAAATGTTCATAAATAAACGAAATGGGGGTCTCCTGAGGACACTATACCTGTCCATACTGTTTGTAGGCAGGTTGAAACTGTTCTAAGAACACATCAAGTGTCCTGGGATGTTCGTAAATAAACAAAATGAGGATGACGAGAATGAGGTAGTGGAAGCCCCTACTACCAGCACTCGGCGTGAGTCTTGGGTGTGGCGGTTATTTACCATTTGTGGTAATGGCCCTAAGGCGTGTGCGAACCAAGTCACCTGCAACGAGTGCAAAATGGTACTCAGTCACGGGAGGCCTGGTTCATATTGCTTTGGGACAACTACCATGATGTGACACCTAAGGTCATTCCACACTGGGGCCATTCGCAAGGCTGTACCTTGTGAGGAGCGTAGCAGGTTGACTTTCTCTACTTCATCCTCCGTTTCCAATCCTGTCACCACAAGGAACACTCCTGTGGGACAGTGTATTCCTCAAGCTGCCTCACAGGCCATACGCAATACTGATGACCCTTACCTTTCGAGGGTCACAGTTGTGTGCATGTACTGCGACACAGTACTGCACAGGGGGGAGAGACTTCATAGTGCTTTTGAGGCTATCATCTCAGAGCACGAGAAGATCTGCCCACTACCCAAGTAAAACCCACTCTACATCTTCCTCTCTACACTCGCCCTTTCTGATCCCCGTGGTTGGTGTCCCCCCTTACCCTACTTTCCCCTCCTTTCCTAGTGTGTCGTGTATATAAAAAACAAAAAAAATATAAAACAACAAAAATAAAAAAGGCTCGTTTCAGAGCTGCCTTTCACAGTTAAAAAATAGAAGTGAAAATAAATGAAGCAGGGCCTTGTGTAATTTTTAGAAGTCCGCGGACAGTCCGCGAACATCTAAAATTTTGGAGTGCTGCCCTATCATAACTATTGCAGTTTTATCTGGGAGGAAGTGGTGGCTCTGAAAAGAGCCTTTTGATGGTGTTTGTGTTTGAAAAATTTGAAATGCTCAACACCTACTACAAAATGGATGCTGTAATTCCAAAAAAGGTTGCAATGCATTTTGTACATTTCTCTGAAAAATCTGATTGCCAGCATATGTAAGATGGACTCCATCTCTGCGAAAAATGTACGTACTACGAAACATAATATTTTCATTGTGAAAAGAGGACATGCCAAAGTCTCTTAGAAAGGCACAAACAGCCTCATTGACATCGTGCCTTGCTTTCTCCATTTGTGGACCAAATGAAGAATAACAAAGCCACATTTGTCTCTGTGCAATTCGTGAAAAAATTACTTGAGAATTTGGAAACATGTCCATGACCTTCCCAAGTCCTTCTTTCATTGCAAATTGCAAAGAAATTCCAGACACATGTCCTAAGCTGTTCCCTCCACAATGAATTACAATTATGTCTGGATGTTGCTCTGTCTCCAAAGTAGCACAGAGAGGTAGCAAGTCCAACCACTTCATTCCACATACTCCATGCCAGTGCACTTCCACATGTGGGAATCCAAGATCTACAGCTACTCCACAGCTTTCTGCATGCACCTTCAACCAATGTATCCACGAGTCTCCCAAAATCCAAACAATCTGTTTTCTGAAACACACAGCCATAGCTATCTGTTATTCTCTCAGCAAAAAGAGTATCTGAGAAACTCTCTCCTGGCACAACACACCCACTAAACTTCCCTGACCAATCCCTTTCTCTGCTCATTCTCATATCATTGGAAAGCACCTTCTACAAGAAATACTGTACAAGTCTCCAAGATTTCTACTTGCAGCTTCATGCATATCCATATGCCTGAACACAAACTATAGGTATGCATATTTTCTGTATAGTACATGTACAATTCTTATAGATTCATATAAACAGATTAACTGACTTTTAGCTTGTATAATCTACAAAAATGAATTTACTGTCATTTTTTTCCATCTCCTAAAATCAACTGTCACTTCCAAACCTATCTGCTATTTAATTTCTTTTTACACACACATTTTCAAAGCATGTTGAACAAACATATTTAAAGTACAATATGAAGATTTAACATACTCAAACAAAATTGCATGCATACAGTATGTTCAAAAATTAAACAACAATACTTGTACAAAAACATAAACATTTATTTACTTATATTTATATACTGCGCAAGCAGCCCATGGCATTGAGGCACTGTTACTTGCAAGAGCTTAGTTACAGAAATAGTGGTATTCAGTGGTACGTTATGAATTCCACAAGGCATACAAATGATATTTTGGTTGGTACAGTTAGTCATTACGATACAGTTTATGCATTAAGAACATATGATATGTATTCAACTGGTGTGACACATCTTATGTAAATAAGATAGTTTTCATGGTTTTGAGGAAATCAATGTCTAAATTAAACAGTGCTATATACAAACAAAATTACTAATTTGTTTCCTTTACAATTGCAGTGAAGACCATTCTCCTGAAACGAAGCAGCCAAATTTGAAGTACAAAGAACAACTAAGAAGAAACCTGCTCATTTCAGAACAAAAGTAAGTTGAATACCACCATATTATTTGTACTATTATTCAAACACACTGTAAGGTTAATTCAAGCTTTTTGTTGTGCCTAAAAATAGAGATTATGCACCATTCTGTCTACAAATCCCCATTTCTTAAACAGAGATTTACAGGCAGAATGGCACACAATTTCCTATTTTTCGACACACAAATGACCCAACTCAGCCCCTAGAATTTTAATATTATAGAACAAACAACTGTTTTAATTGTATACCATTAGATTTAATATGTGTACTTCTCCACACCACTAGCTTACTTTCTACTGTCATCCGAACCCCAGTTTAGTAGCATATAAATTCAAGAATACCCATCCCAACTAGTTGTAGTTGCCCGATGCACAATTACACACCATTACATACATCTTTATCATCTTACTCAGACACTCACGCACACAGCACACATACATTTAGAACACCCTAACCCATACCTTCTTTATTTTTTCAACAGACCCTAAAGAATGTTGACCAAAAAATTAAGTCCGTAGAAAGCAACGGAGAAGCAGAGCAAATGAAAATAGAAGTGTCCAAAACAAGCATCCATCTCTAGCAGAAGTTGTAAAAAAAGTTAAAACAAAACAGCTAATACAGTCATTTAGCGAAACAAAACAAGCTTCAAGTACAGAAACTTTACATCCTCTATCAAAATGTAAAACGAACCACAAAACAATTAACAAACAATCAGCTACCACTACAGATAAAACTGCTCCTATAAATCTTGATATAGTGCAAAGTAAGCATACCAAAAAAAGTATTTTAGCAAAAATTTTCCGTCACAGAGTTCTTCAAAATCTTATAAAAACAGGAGAGAAATCAGGCTCAACTCTTAAAACCTATCGTAGGAAATTAATCTTAGAAGCGTTGATAGACAGTGCAATCCTTCTCAACCGAAAGTTATTTATTTTAGTGTTAAACAAAATGAAACCACTAACAAAACTAATGACTACATTACAAAAAAGACTTCTCAATAAACTAAATGTCAACAGAAATAACTTCTTAAGTATCTGTGGAGGTGAGTGGAGTCACACTACGAGCACAGAACCATACTTTAATGAAGAAGCATACAAACAAAAGCAAACAAATACAATTGCCATACATAGCAGTGGACGAGGTTATGAAAAAGTTAATAATACCATAATGGAACAAGAAATACTGCTTACAAAAATATCCCCAGAAAACTTAGAATTACCTCTTCATTCAACTGAATCAGAACGTCTAGTATACAAATGGCCATGCACGTCAATGTGTAACATTCCCAAAAAATCTTTCAAGTCTTTATGCCAATTCCTCAATCAATATGTGAAAGGCAAAGACAAACTCAAAATTAAACTACTGCAAAATATGGATACCTGTCCAGTGCGCAAGTACACAGGACTACAAGGACATTCATTGACCTACTTGCAAAACCACCTTCCATTATATCAAAATGATATCAACACATCATTCAACTATAAGAAATCTAGTCTATAAACTGTACTATGGTAAAAGTCCTGCTTTAGCACTAGCTAATTTAAATAACCTTCTTTACATGATACAGCAAAAGACCTACTTGAAGAAATCGACTATATCCAGAAAAAATATTTTGGAAGTGAAAGCCACTTACAGAATGAAATAGCTTTAAAGCAAATTAGCAACAATTCTATGCATGGCAACCTTCTACTACACACATACAAAAAAGAAATACTGAAATTTAAAAGTACATCTGCTGAAGTACTAAACCATGTGTGTGTATGTTGCCGTAGAACTTTTTATAAAACTAACACAAAAACTGTAGACCTAACATACAAAATAGAAGACAATGAAGATTCTAAATGGTTTGAATTAGCTCTCTACCTCATAGCAGAAAACAAATATGAAATAACTGACCCCTTAATACTTTGCAGTTACTGCACTACAAAACTTGACAACAACCAAACTCCTTCACATGTTATCACAAATATTTTGGAATTATTTCCACCACCAAAACCTCTACAACAACGTAATTTATATGAGAGCATCATAATTCAAACAGTGCACCACTTTCAGGCAATAATACGCCTTCAACGAAAAACAGCAAAATTACCTCCCTCTGAATTAGTGAAATGTATTTGTGGAGAAGTATTGTATTTACCATTAGATCTATGGAGCTATCTTTAATTATCTTAGTAAATGGTGCACCTACAAAAGACAAAAACATTTGGCAACAACTGGTAGATTTCCATAAAGTTAGACAAGCCTTGCAATATCTAAAAGACAATAATGAATACTACAAAGAAATTAATATTGAAGAACACTTGAAGGATACCACTGAAATAATTCAAGAGACACAAGAAGCTGGTCAATTTGAGCTCCTAGATCCTGCTATAATATCCAATACTTTAGACCATTATACAAGTCACCCATTGCACTCTAATGACATTGTAGAAGATGCACTAGAAACATACCAAATGTGTCAATCAAAAGGATCACCAATCAGCACATGGGGAAAAAGTATAGAAGCACATGCTTTTCCTCTACTCTTTCCTACTGGCAAAGGAGGAAGGTACGATGATAGACCTATTCAAATACAGCATCAGAATACCGCTAATTACGGATGTATTCTGAAGATCCACATTTTGTCTAAATCTGGGAATACATATTCCACCTACTCTTTGAAAGTGAACTAGCAACTTTATGTAACTGAGTTGCACACACATTAAAATCAGGATCTCACTTTCAAAATATGTCAGCTACACAATTATTACAAAAAGTGCAACAAAAAGATGAGGTTTTACAATCAAATTTTACAAATCTATTAGCAAATATGCATGGTACTAAAGAGAACTGGTTTCGACGTCATGGAGATATATGTTGTATGATCAGAAACCTTGGCCTACCCACTTGGTTTGTTACATTAAGTTGTGCAGAATATTCATGGGAAGATTTACATGATTTCCTACGCATATCAAATAAAAACAAAACAAACATAGATATACTAACACCTGGAGAACTTTGTTCTTTGGATCCTGTTAATGTTTCAAGATATTTTCACCATCGCTTCATTGCTATGCTACATTTTATTTGTAATAAAACTGTTCCTCCCCTTGGAGAAGTGCAACACTTCTTTTGGAGAAAAGAATAACAAGCCAGAGGAGCACCACATATCCACATGCTTTTATGGATTAAATATGCTCCTAAATTTGGTCAAGACAGTGATGCCACTGTTTTACAGTTTATTGAAAAATATATCACTTGTGAAATTCCATCAGAAGCAACAAATAGTGATCTTCATGCACAAATTTTACAATTTCAAAGACACAAATGTGGCAAATGTTGTCGCAAATACAAAAACAAAAGGAAATACTACACCAAATACCGCTTTGGTTTCCCTATACCAGTTACAATAACAGGTCAAGTGAAAAACTTCATGTCTTCAGTTAGACATAGGGCCTCATTAGGACTCCGGCGTTAAACCATGGTGCTATTAGCACCATGGTCCATGCCGGAGTCCGCCATGGCGGAATGGGGAATTACCACCCCATTCTGAGGTTGGTGGGGCGGTAATTCCCCATGCTGCCAAGGCCCTTCCCCATTCCTATTTTTGCCCCATAGGGCTCAATGGGAATGGGGAAGGTGCTGATTACGGTACCGCAAATTGTGGTACCGTAATTAGCACCAAGATCCCTTTGCGGGTCCCTACTTTGACGTCTGGTAAAACCAGCCATTAAGGTCGGGTCCCGCAAAGGGACCTCGTAATTAGGCGCTAAGTGTCTAACGGCGTTGCAGCCTTTTACGGCGCCATTAAACACTTAGGGGATAATTCATAGAATTTAGCGCACAAGTGGCGCACGCGGCTGGCGCACGCGGCTGGCGCACGCGGCTGGCGCACGTGGCTGGCGCACAGTGTGCGCGTGCAAATCCCTGCACCAGCCTCGTGCGCCAAAACCCATTTCCGCGCACAGCTACCAAAACCAGCCGTGGCGCACAGTGGCGCAGAGACCCTGCAGCAGCGCCAGTTACGCCCCCAAGAACACCTCTCGCGCAGTGAAAAGCCATCAAAATCCCCAATCCAGCGCACAGGGCTGCGCTAACCCTGTACCAGCACGGCAAGTGGGCTACGTGTATCACTGGGGTGCGCGGGAAGTACCTCACATCATTTCAGCTGGGTACGTGTATTTCAGGGGTGCGCTTGAAGTTCCACATGCGATTCAATCAGGGTACATGTACAGCAGGGGTGCGCGGGAATTTTCACACGTGAATTCAGCATGGTACGTGTATATTAGGGGTGCGCGGGAAGTTCCACACGCGAATGTCCTGGCTACGTGTATTTCGGGGTGCGCGGGAAGTTCCACACGCGATATCAGCAGGGTATGTGTATTCCAGGGGTGCGCTGGAAGTTCGACACGCGAATGTCCTGGCTATGTGTATCTTGGGGTGCGCGGGAAGTTTCACACGCAAAATCAGCAGGGTACATGTATTCCAGGGGTGCGCGGGAAGTTCCACACGCGAATGTCCTGGCTACGTGTATCTTGGGGTGCGCGGGAAGTTTCACACGCGATATCAGCAGGGTACGTGTATTTCAGGGGTGCGCGGAAAGCATCACATGCGATTCCATCAGGGTACGTGTATTACAGGGGTGCGCGCGGAGCACCACACGTGAATTGCACGTGTGGGTCCTCCCAGGTGTTCCCTCTACACCCTCCACGGCCCCTGCAGGTGGCCCACACCCCAGGGGCCTACCCTGCACATGCCCTGCAGGAACCCCATCCACCATGGCCATGCCCCCCAGCCAACCCACATGTCAACTTGCACTACTGCCCACCAACGCATGTCCCACTGCACCCCCAGCCACCAGGGGCAGCCTCCACCAGGCCCCCACCCATGTCTCCCACCGCCCCCAACCCCCAGCAGTGCAGGGGCAGCCTCCACCAGGCCCCAACTCATGTCCCCTATCACCCGCACCCCCCAGCCACCAGGGGCAGCCTCCACCAGGCCCCCACCCATGTCTCCCACCACCCCCACCCTCCAGCAATGCAGGGGCAGCCTCCACCAGGCCCCCACCCATGTCTCCCACCACCCCAACCCCCCAGAAGTGCAGGGGCAGCCTCCACCAGGCCCCCACCCATGTCTCCCACCACCCCCACCCCCAAGCAGTGCAGGGGCAGCCTCCACCAGGCCGCCAACCATGTCTCCCACCACCCCACCCCCCAGCAGTGCAGGGGCAGCCTCCACCAGGCCCCCACTCATGTCCAACTCATGTTCCCATGCACCCCCACCCCCCAGCACTGTGGGGCACCTGCCAGCAGGCCCCCACTCATGTCCAACTCATGTTCCCCTGCACCCCCGCCCCCCAGCACTGTGGGGCACCTGCCAGCAGGCCCCCACTCATGTCCAACTCATGTTCCCCTGCACCCCCACCCCCCAGCACTGTGGGGCACCTGCCAGCAGTCCCCCACTCATGTCCAACTCATGTTCCCCTGCACCCCCACCCCCCAGCACTGTGGAGCACCTGCCAGCAGGCCCCCACTCATGTCCAACTCATGTTCCCCTGCACCCCCAGCCCCCAGCACTGTGGGGCACCTGCCAGCAGGCCCCCACTCATGTCCAACTCATGTTCCCCTGCACCCCCACCCCCCAGCACTGTGGGGCACCTGCCAGCAGGCCCCCACTCATGTCCAACTCATGTTCCCCTGCACCCCACCCCCCAGCACTGTGGGGCACCTGCCAGCAGTCCCCCACTCATGTCCAACTCATGTTCCCCTGCACCCCCACCCCCCAGCACTGTGGGGCACCTGCCAGCAGGGCCCCACTCATGTCCAACTAATGTTCCCCTGCACCCCCACCCCCCAGCACTGTGGGGCACCTGCCAGCAGGGCCCCACTCATGTCCCCTATCACCCACACCCCCCAGCAGTGCAGGGGCAGCCTCCACCAGGCCCCCACTCATGTCCCCCATCACCCCCACCCCCCAGCAGTGCAGGGGCAGCCTCCACCAGGCCCCCGCCCATGTCTCCCACCACCCCCACCCCCCAGCAGTGCAGGGGCAGCCTCCACCAGGCCCCCACCCATGTCTCCCACCACCCCCACCCCCCAGCAGTGCAGGGGCAGCCTCCACCAGGCCCCCACCCATGTCTCCCACCACCCCCACCCCCCAGCAGTGCAGGGGCAGCCTCCACCAGGCCCCCACTCATGTCCAACTCATGTTCCCCTGCACCCCCACCCCCCAGCACTGTGGGGCACCTGCCAGTAGGCCCCCACTCATGTCCAACTCATGTTCCCCTGCACCCCCACCCCCCAGCACTGCGGGGCACATGCCAGCAGGCCCCCACTCATGTCCAACTCATGTTCCCCTGCACCCCCACGCCCCAGCACTGTGGGGCACCTGCCAGCAGGCCCCTACTCATGTCCAACTCATGTTCCCCACCACCCCCACCCCCCGGCACAGTGGGGCACCGGCCAGCAGGCCCCCACCCATGTCCAACTCATGTTCCCCTGTACCCCCACCCCCCAGCACTGTGGGGCACCTGCCAGCAGGCCCCCACTCATGTCCCCTATCACCCCCACCCCCCAGCAGTGCAGGGGCAGCCTCCACCAGGCCCCCACTTATGTCCCCCATCACTCCCACCCCCCAGCATTGTGGGGCACCTGCCAGCAGGCTCCCACCCATGTCCAACTCATGTTCCCCTGCACCCCCACCCCCCAGCACTGTGGGGCACCTGCCAGCAGGCCCCCACTCATGTCCATGTCATGTTCCCCTGTACCCCCACCCCCAAGCACTGTGGGGCGCCTGCCAGCAGGCCCCCACTCATGTCCCCTATCACCCCCACCCCCCAGCAGTGCAGTGGCAGCCTCCACCAGGCCCCCACTCATGTCCCCCATCACCCCCACCCCCCAGCAGTGCAGGGGCAGCCTCCACCAGGCCCCCACCCATATCTCGCACCACCCCCACCCCCCCAGCAGTGCAGGGGCAGCCTCCACCAGGCCCCCACCCATGACTCCCACCACCCTCAACCCCCAGCAGTGCAGGGACAGCCTCCACCAGGCCCCCACCCATGTCTCCCACCACCCCCACCCCCCAGCAGTGCAGGGGCAGCCACCACCAGGCCCCCACTCATGTCCAACTCATGTTCCCCTGCACCCCCACACCCCAGCACTGTGGGGCACCTGCCAGCAGGCCCCCACTCATGTCCAACTCATGTTCCCCTGCACCCCCACCCTCCAGCACTGCGGGGCACATGCCAGCAGGCCCACACTCATGTCCAACTCATGTTCCCCTGCACCCCCACGCCCCAGCACTGTGGGGCACCTGCCAGCAGGCCCCCACTCATGTCCAACTCATGTTCGCCACCACCCCACCCCCCAGCACTGTGGGGCACCTGCCAGCAGGCCCCCACCCATGTCCACCTCATGTTCCCCTGCACCCCCACACCCAAGCACTGTGGGGCACCTGCCAGCAGGCCCCAACTCATGTACCCCAGCCAACATGTCATCACAATCTAGATCCCTGGTCCCTATGGTCAGCCTCCAAATGCAAAACACCCACCCGAGTATTGCATCCACCCACTCAGAAATGGAAATTACATGACAGAACACCAATTGCAAGTTTGGAAACAAACACATGTCCCTCACACACACCAAATGGGTGTCAGTGAATCTCAAAACCCATATCATGATATGCATTAAACCAATGAGATGATACTACACATTGAAGTTCGAACAAAAAATATGCATTTGTCATGATGCCCGCTCCCGGGGAGCCGGTTCAAGCCCGGCGTCCCCGAAAGCGGACATCCAGTCCCCAAGGAAGGACCCTGCAACCCCATATAGGGGCTCTTTGGACAGTGTCCTGGCGCCTATGGCACCAGGCTCATAAAAGACATCAGTCCTGGCGCCATAGGCGCCATGCTCATTATGGGAATGCTTGGGTGCACTTACCTGATGCAGACCATGCTGCAGGATCCCGGCCTCCTTGAGGCCTGAAAGGAACTACTTTACCTGTGGGACTATTTACCATCCGGGCGTGGTCAGGGAAGGATACATACCTGATTGGAGGAAGGATACATACCTGGAACTTCTTCCAAGGCTATTTAAACCCCACCTGAACAGCCACACATGCTTCGCGTTGTTCTGCATCTAGCAGCTGGACGCTCACCGTGTCTGCTCCTGCATCCTGACTTCTGCCACGCCTGCCAGCATCCTGGATCACCTGCAAAGGAAGAGAAGAAGAGAACAGAAGAAGGAAAAGTCCTTACCTGCTAAATCCGCATCCCAGAGACATCTCGCCGACAATCCTGAAAAGGAAGTCTTTAATTTAAAAGCTCATCGCGTCGATCGCTGCAGCGCCGCATTCCACTCACCTTTACAGGGCGCCTCCATGTTCAGCAGCGATCATCCAGATTCGCAGTCACGCCCCAGCGCCTAGGCAGAAAAATACCAGAACAAAAGGCGAGAGAGAGAAGGGAATAAGGAAAGCTAAATCTCCATGTTAAGACTTACCTGTTGATTCATTCCCTCTTCATTTCGGGTCCGCGCCGCATCCTGGCATTTCCGGACCCCGGCCCCTAAGGGGAAAAAGAGACATCAGCGTTAATGAGCGAATGAAAAGACATTACCAAAAAACGCTCATTAAAGACTTACCTGATTTCTACAAGGATTTCACCTCTCATCTCGGGTCGGTGCCTGTTCCCCGGCATTCCGTACCCCGGGCCCTATGGGGGAAAAGACACTAGCATTAGTACATTAATGCATGGACACAAGGGGAACCTCTTATCAAAAAACTTACCTGGAAGCCAAGCAAGTTTGGTTCTCACCAATCCGAAAATCCAGTGAAGTAACTGGACACCAACGCGCCCCTGCATCAGAAGCAGGATGGAAAGCTCATCCTTCCAGACCCTAAGAAGGATACCTCTGCGAGCCAGACAAGCCAGATTTGGGGGCCCGGTCCAGTCCGTCTTCCGAACCCTGCGCATCACCTTAGAAGAGGTCACAGCAGCGCGAACCAGGCCAGCGCCTCCGTGGGAGTCAGGTGAGCGTAACAGTATTAAAGGAAACATAAATAGAATCAAAAATAAAGAAACAGAAATGGGAATGTAGAAAAATGAAAAGAAGCATGTCCGTGAAAAAAAGCAAAACCAAAAATCATAATCCAAAGGAATGGTGTCCAAAGTCACAGTGCACAAAAGAAAATCCAATGGAAAATTATAATTGAAAGCCATTGCTCCATGGGTAAATTGTGAAAGAAAAAGAAAATCCAACAGTGAACTATGTACAGACGAACAAGCCAGGGTCCATTATCCCAACAAAAGAAATGAAACCTATCTACCAACACTAACTAATAAAAAAAACTATATACAAAAATGTGGCCCATTGTCCAAAAGGTCCAAAATAAATTCAAAAAGAAAGGAAACCTAACACTAACTACATAACTATGTACAAGGGCAGCGGGCTAGTCTGACAGCTCACTTTTGGATGTCCCGGGCCAGAGCATCATCAAACTCCTGCTCAATGTCCCGGAGGCGGTCCTCCTCCATGGCCCTGAGGGTCCGCAGGGCCGTCGACGTGTCCACCTCCAACCCCCTGCGGATTGCCTCGAGGCACTCGGCCCGCCTCAGGGCCCTCCGCATGGAGTTCTCCGCCCTGACCATTGTGAGCCATGCCTCTTCCGCCCGCTGCCGCTCCGCATCTATGGCATGGCCCAACCGCTGCCACCTGGAAGACACTCTCTGTCCTGGGTCCTCCTGCCCTCCGGCCGATGCCTGCCCCTCCGATGTTGAAGGCCCGAGCCTTCATGGCTCCCACCACGTTGCTGCTGCTGCTGTGCCTCTGCCCGTGCACTGCCTCCTGCTGCCTGCACATCCTCCGCCGGCTGGGGTGCAGTCGTTGATGTGGCCACCCCTGCTGGACGTCCGACTCCCGACTGTGGCAGGGATGCCTCCTCCACCAGCCTGGCCGCACCGTCAGAGGCAGCTCCACAGGGCACCCAGGTGACTGATGGGTGGGAAGATGGCACGGAGGACGACTGGCGCGTAGGGGGTTCAGTTGAGGAGGGGGTCATAGCAAGCCCCATCAAACGGAGGAATCCGGCCTGGGTGACCTGTCCCAGTAGGCCGATGCGGTCAACGAACCATTCGAGATGACGTGCAGTCTCCTCATGAAAAGACTGCAGGTCACCTCGGATGGCCCGTTGATGCAATGCCACACCAGTCAGGACAGGCTCAACCCGGACCCGGATAGCCACGTCTGCAGGCAGAGGAAGGCCAGTTGTCGTTAGCTCATCCCCTGCCTGAAAACGGGTCTGGACGTAGGCATCCCTGCTGGTGCAAGATGATGCAGGGACAGGATCAGGGACAGGATTGCACACAGGCATCTCCGCGGCGGCCTGTGCTGCTTCCTGTCCCTGGTCCTGCACTGCACCACTAGCACCAGTGGGATCCCCACCTCCAGACCCCGTCTCTGTTGCTTGCACGGCCTCCTCCTCCACCAAACCCCCCACCAACCTGGATGACTCTGTGCCATCTTCCCCCGTTGGGCCCTGTGGGGTCCCAGCTGCCCCTTCTGCTGCCGAGGAGTCCAACTCCAACCTCTGCCTCTTGGACCTCCCCCCGGCAGCTGCGGCCTGGGATGCGGCACCGGACTCCTCAATCCCCGACGAGATGACAACATGGGAGGGGAGCCGGGCCTTGCGTCTCCGGCTGACGGTGGGATCCCCGCCGCTGTGCTCCACAGCACCTTCTCCGCCCTCTTCATCAGTTGATGCTGCAGACAGGGAGAAATAAAACACAGGCACAGGGCACTGTACAATGGACACATACACATATGACAGTTGTACATGAGTGGCATTGGCAAACCTCAGACATGCCATCACAATCCCCAACACACATGTCATTTCAACTCGCACACATGAGCCATACCACAGCCATATCGCAACTGCCAGCACCATCCATACACATACAACAGCATGAGCAGGCAAAGCTGAGCCAGACATCACATGCAACACAGGAAGTGCACTACACATGTACACACACCACCACACTTGCATGCATGTGTACACCTCTGCCAAGTGTCGCAGTGTTCAGATGGGCAACCATGTCACATCTGCCAATCAGGCTTCGACATCCCGCTTTCACATGCATCCATGTTGCATCACTGTTGCACCCTTGTCAAATACACACAAATGCACATGTACACAGTGCTGATACATGCAGCTGAAAACAACATACATGCGTGACATCACGAACATGTCTACTTACATACACATTCATCCAAACATGTGTGCCCACACAACTGCATTTGGCATGCAAGCCTACCCACACAAGCACCATCCATGTCTCACACATTACAGCCCTTGCATGTGTTAGCCTCACGGCCCTGTACACCCCCTCCCATACTCGACCCCATACAAACAGATTTGCAACCTGCGCACTACTGAAACATCACCACATGCACAGCTCACAATCATGATGCATGTACACTTAACGCTCAACTCCAGACGAGTCTGCCTCTCAAGGACCTGGGCGTGGAGCACTGGGGATATGCGTTCCAGGACTCTCATCTGATCTTCCGACAAGTGGCCCCTTAGCATCTGCTGCCTTCAAGAGGCGCCGGGCATTGTTCTGGACCTGAAGTCCTCCCAGCACTTCTTGACATGTTGTAAGTCGCGGACTGCCACCGCCTCCGCGTTGATGGCAGTCACGATGTCAGTCCAGATCCGAGTCCTCCTTCCTTGTCGGCGCGGGAACTTCCGAAGAGGGCATCATACTGCCCCAGGACTTGCTCCACCAGGACACCAACTTCCCTGGCACTGAAGCTGCTGCCCCTCTGCCTCTCTGGCCGGGGGTTGTCAGTGATGCCAGATATTGCAGTGCCTGACATGACAACCCCAGAGGCAGGAGTGGGTGGGCAACTGGGTCCTGGGGCTGGGCTGTGGAGCGATGGAATCACAGTCGGGAGTCTCCGGTTCCAGCAGGGGTGGTCACAGCAACAGCACCCCTGGCTGATGTGCAGGCAGCAAATGGCAGGGCACGTGGGCAGCAGGCAGTCAGGCAGCAGCAGATGGCAGGTGGGAGCGTGCTCGGGGCTCTGGGGGGCGGTAATTCGAACTTCTGGGCAGGAGCGTGGTCTTCCGTGTGCTTACGCGTGGCCAGCTTGATACGGAGTGATTTGGCACGTGAAAATTCTGCACGTCAGCGTGTAATTCTAGGAAAGGCCCTTAGCGCGTAAGCGCGTCTGCACGCATATGCAATTTCATTGGACAGAAGGCCCCTCAAGCGCAAGCGCCCCTGTGACGTGACACGCACAGGCATGCATGGGCATTTGAGCGCGCGTGAAAAACTGCATGTCCGCGTGTAATACAAGGAAAGGGCCCATTTGCGTAAGTGACGTGACGTGCACGTGCGTTTCCCTCAGCACGGGTTAAAGGTGAGCGGGCCCAGCAAATCAATGTACGTGCCTTTCGTGGAGACCGACGTGTGTTGCTGCTTCCTGTTGTTTCGCGTGCCATCACAACTTCACAGCTATCAAGGGCGTATCTCTTCTTTTGGCGGGGGTATTGGCTATGTGTGTTTTTCTGCATCGCGCTAGTCAGACAGTGAGTCACACACGTATTGCACCCATTTTCGATGTCATAGTAGCCTGCGTGACCCACGCGTACGCGTTATTCGTGTTACTGGGTTCCACCGCGTACTGCGGGAGGTTGAATCCACGCATGTAGGCTGCAGGGTTGCGTGCACGGTTTTACTACAGTTTTGGGGTGCCTGAGCGTTGCGTGACCCATCACTACATCACCGGGGTCACATACAGCCTTGCAGGTGCAGGGGGGCTGTTAACATCTTGCTTCCCACCCCCTTCACCCCAATTGCCCAGGTCAATTGTGGTGTACACCTTCCATTGGCACCACTCCATCTGTGCCGGCACTACTACATCTGTGCCATGGTCGGGAGGCCACCAAAGGTGAGGGGGGCTCCAGGGTGTCCTGGGGGGCCACAGAGGGGGAAGAGGCAGGGGTGCGCCACTTGAGCACAACGTTGTGCCATGTGTCGGTGCAGTCATGCCACCACCCCCTGTGGTTCCGGGGGATGTAGCTTCTGCATCTGGCACTGGCGCCCGTGTGACTCGGCAGTCCGTTCCATCGACTGCCATGGGCCCAAGGGTAGTGGTAGCTGCAGGTGCAGCTGTGGACACCGCCACCCAGGCTCAGGGTCTGCCAGCGCAGGCTGCGTTGGCACTTGAGGAGCCCTTGGTAGATCTCCAACAGGCCAGGAGGGAAACCATAGGGGCAGGCCGGGCTGCTCAGACAAAGACATGTGTCCCTTGGGCAGTCATGTCATCTCCTGCCCCGAACAGCTGGATGTTGGCAAGTGCAGGGGCAGATGCACCCAACAGCACACCAGTTGTGAGTCTGCCAACCAGGACCGTTGCGGTCAATGACCCTGCCACAGCTGATGTTGCTGCGCAGGGTCCATTAGTGGGCACCCAGCTGCCACTGACACAAGTCAGGCCTTTGGTCATCCCTCCACCTGCCACTCCCTTGGCTCAATCCACCGAACCCACTGGCCATACTGGTCAGGACGGCATTAGCCAGCCAGGGTCTGCGCCACAGTCCAAGAGGAGGAAGGTTGCACCTGCAGCACAGGCTGGGACCCCACACACAGCCACGACCTCCTGCACGTCGAGGAAGAAGCCTTTCTGTAAGCAGAAACTGGACTTCCTCGTGGACTACGTGCGGGGCCACAGCCTTGACATGCTAGTGGGTGCCAATAGTCAGACTACGGCTGCCCAACGTGACACCCACTGGAAGCATGTTGCGGAACATGTCAGTTCATTCGGCCATGAGGTGCGCACGACGCAAGAGTGCAAAAAGCGTTGGAATGACATCAAACGCAGCACTAAGGCTAAGCGTGCCTCTAATTACAACTTGACTCTGGTGACTGGCGGTGGGCCTTCACAAGAGGAGGAAGAGCTCACTCCGCATGAGGCACTCGTTGCGTAGTTCATACCACCTGAATTGGTCGAAGGAGTGGGAGAGATGCTGGACTTTGATGCCCAGTCCAGTGAGTGTTGATGCGTGTTTGTTGAGGACGTGTGTGTTTCACATGTGGGATGTGTTGTGCATGATTGCCGCTACATGTGACGTGTACATGGTTCTGATGTGTAAGTAATGCAATGCTTCCGTCATGCATGTCTCCTCTGCCTGCATGCGGGGACTCCATGTAGGCATGCTCCCTTGCCCCTCCTCCGCTACTCTGCACCCCAGTTCCACCTTTGCACTGGTGTTCTTCAATCTTGCCAATGTGTACTTTCTTGTTCATGCGTCCTGTGTAGATGCTAACTTCCAGCGTAGAATCTGCCAAACATATGCCGTGTGGTACAGCCTTAGTACTTGATGCAGGGTATCTCACTTGTACTGTGCATAGGTCAGATGTCCCGCAGGGACATGAGTGCCCATTCATGCTCTATGTGCATTGCACGCATGCCCCTATGTGTCCTTGACTGGATGATCACTGTAATACAAGTCCTTGGTTACATACATTGCCTGCCATCTCATCAGCCTTCCCATGTCAACTGTGGCTCAGTCCTGCGTTGCACATATGTTTAGGGTCTGACAATCGGTGTGGCTCACAGGCCTCAGCCTGTTCAATGGCCAATGACTCTGTCCAACTGTTGTTGTGTCTTCTTCACACATGGGCGGAATCCAGAGTTGTCATCATTCGTCCTGCTTACTGTCCCAGCATCATTTGCAGTGTTGTCACTTGAATCACATTAAGCTGTTGATGCCAGTCAACACAGCCTGTCAATACACAGGTGTATGGTCAGCCTTTTGATACCATGCTAGGCATCCCTGCCTTGGTAATGGGGTGGAGGGGTGCTTGGCTTCTAGATATGGTACACATTGAATGCACAATGCATGTGATGTCTGAATTTGACATTGCACTGCCTTCACATATCCTGGCACACACCATGGAGTCCTTGTACATGTAGGTAGTGAGTGGCGTACACATTTCCTGCACTGCATAGACCCATTTCCATGGAAACTGCCACCTTTCAACAGGTCTGATCACAGAAGCAATTCACAGTTGACCCAGCATGCATGCCAGGTTATATGTTGTGTGTCACATTTCTGCCTGATGCAATTGCTGTCGGTGTGTGTGTGTGTTGTGTGCTTCTGACATGTGTAGTGACCTTTTTTCTCTCTTTTTTTCAGGTGATGATGCAATGGAGGCGGAGGATGGTGTTGTCATGCCAGACACAGGGTTGTTACCACTACATCAACCCGGCACTAGTGGGGGTCATGGGGTGGTGGCCACGAAAACCCCCAAGTGCTACAGTCCATCTTGTCTCTGGCTGCCTATGAGTCCAGCCTTGATGACGACTCTGACATCCATGTTGAGGTCGATGAGCATCAAGTCCATGTGTCAGGGGTGAGTGATTCTGATGTGGACACTCCTCTGTCTGCGACACCTGCACTGAGGGATCAGACAGTCTTGGTTCCTCCGCCCGTGGTGGATCGGGACGCAGGGTCACCCTCCACACCAGTCACTGATGTGCCTGGGACATCACGTCGACGGGGGCATGTAGTCGTGCAGCCGCGGGCGGTGCCAACACAGCGAGGACCCCCGGTCCTTGGGTCCCACAGGGGTCAAGCCCTGCAACGCGGTCGCCGCGCGCAACCGCAGTATACTGAGTGGGAGCAAGACATGACTGCCAATTCAGAACGGCAGGGGGCAGCAATGGAGAACATCGCTGAGAGCATGGAGCGTGTGGCCCGATCTGTGCTCCCCCCTGCTAGGCAGGTGCTTCTCCAGCAGCAGGCGGCATGGTCCACGGCCCACTCGCTCAGGCTGGGCATGGCGACCTCAGACAGGGCATGCCAGGCTGAAATGTCGTCTGTGCGTCATGCAATTGCTGCTCACGCAGAGGCGCACATGGATGCCCTGAGGGAGGAGTATGCTTCCCTCAGATCCACTCTGGGTGTCCTTATGAAGTCCCAGAGCCAGCAGGCAGAGGAGAGGTTTGCACAGCTTGAGCGTACCATCTCGGCTGAGCTACAGGCTTGCCGGGAGGTGCAGCGGTTGTCCAGCCAGGCCTTGCAGGAGGAACTCTGTGTTACACGTGCTACCTTGCAAGAGGAAGCACGTGTATCACGTGAGGTTCTGCATGCAGACCTACGTCACATCGCCATACAGAACCAGACTCACCCGTCCGGCAGACTTGCTGCCGACAAGGGGCAAGCTGCGGCTAGGCGTGGCCAGGCTACTGTGCCACGTCCTCCTTTCCAGGATGAGCCAGACTCGGACGACCATCTATCTCCCACATAGGAGCTGTGCAGGCGTTGAGCCCATGGAGGTTTTTTTTTTGGCTCAGCATCATCGCATGTGGATGTTGAGCAGCACCCTGTACCTCCCCCCTCCTGGGTGCCTCCCCTCCCCCCCCGGGTCGTATGTGGCCATTTTTGATTTTTCTTTTAGTTTAGTTAGTTAAGTTTCTGTTTGATAGTTAGTTTAATTAGGTAATGTAGGTTTTCCATAGTTAGTGTAATTAGTTAATATACTTTAAAATTGCTTGTCTATTGTGCTTTCATGTGACGGTGCTGTGCTTTGTGGCTTTTGAAGGCATCCACTGTCTGTTCCAGCTGAGCCCTTCAGGCTTGTCTTGTGTATGTGTTTGCTGCTTGGGGTCTTTGACTCATATATGCCACTCCTGCCTCCCTTATCCATGGGCTCGCAAGGATGGTTCGGTGTCACAAACATTTACACAAGGGCTTTGGACTGTCATATCTGTGGCATGTCTGGTGCTGTGTGACTTGTGTTTACACCCCTAGTGGGGATGATTTTGGTGTTATTGTACACTGTTCAGCTTTTGCTAGATGGGGTGTTTCATGATTAATGTGTACATTAATTTCTATGCATTGTGTAGGATGTTTCTTATCTTTACTGTAACGTGCTTGTTGCAATTCATGCTGTAGATAGTGTTCCACACTTTGGATGTGAAAGACGGACTGATGGTGTGATTTATGATGTGACTCTCTGACATGGTCAAGTAATGAGATGCCTGAAGAGACACACACAGATGACTTTGAAGCATTAATCGTGTGTTTCATGCCCTTTCTGCAGGGGGATGAGCCTCCAGAGCACCTTTGCCAGCAGACATGGCCCATTGGACGACAGAATTCTGGACACATGCACATGTGTGCACAAGCAGAGGCACAGGGATTGCAGACCTACATCCTAGAACTGCTGACGTGTTCCAAGGAACTCCAGGCAAGGTGAGCAGCACAGGGGGGCCACAGCAAAGCTTGCACCAGGCGAGTTGCACATGCAGGCTTGGTCACAGCACTCTGGGTGAGCTTGGACGAATATTGGTGTTGAAGCACACAATGTAGCTCAGATGTGTTGGTGGACTGATGGCTGTTGATTGTAAGGTTGTCTGGGACACCTGCAGGGGCAGTGGCACATATCCTCCGGTACACCAAGGTCCATTGAGGCACTTGTATCAACCATGTAGCCTTCTGAGACATGGAAAGGGGCAGCTCACAGGGACATACAGCAAGGGACATACTCGGGTGCAATGCATTTCATTTCCATGTACTTTATGATGAATGCACTGCCAACTTTGTTTCGGTCATGGTGGTACGCAACTTGCTCTGAAGTCATGGCTTGCTATATGGGTCTGTTTGCTTACCCAGGGAACATTGCATGTTGTGTGAATTGTGACACATTGGTGTTCCATTTGGGTACGAAGCATCTACACCAGATTGTTTGTTTGTAGAGTAGTTTGTTGCTATGGGGCATGTTTGGTGGTGTGTTTTTGTGTAATTGGCACGTACAGGTTGTTGACTGTGGCTCTCTTTGCAGCATTGCAGTGCTCCTGTAACCGGACCTAAGAGTGCGCAGGCAGGAGGCCAGCACTCAAAACTAGAGGTAAGTGTCTTGTTGTTTTTCTTTCAAACTGCTCTGCATAGGCTTGCTGGGGGGTGCACTAATGCATGGATGTATGTGTGATTCAATTTGGTATGTTTTTTTCCCCCTAATCACCCGGAATCCTATGCAATTTTGAACCCTGTACCCTCTACCCGGTGTTCCTGCTTCCCGTACCTATCCAAGCAACGTTCCCTAACCCTCTTGCCCTGCTGGGGTTGCGGATGCCTGTGTAAGCCCCGAACTTGCAGGCGCCAAAACCCTAGAGGGGGTGGTTGGTTCGTACCACTCCTAAGCCTGGACTACAGAAGGCCATGACAATGATGTCCAAGTTTGTTTGGATTGTGTATGTGTTCATGCAGGAAGTACATTTTTGTGCATTCCCTACTTTCATGTGTTATTCCTCCTACCCTCTCCTGCCACTCATTCCAGTTATCCAGTGTGCCAACACCTGTCCCGACTGCATATCCCTGACCCTCCTTCCCCACCAGGGTCTCAGGGGCCTGTGTGAGTTTGACCTTGCAGGCACCCGGGACACAGTGGGGGTGGTTGTTTCGTGACAATCCCGCGCCTGTACACGGGACCTGTGACAGTACACATCCGTTCATGGTGCATCATCCTATGTTATGTACCACACATGGTTCACATCCTGTTGTGACATTGTTATACTGTGCTACCTTGGTTGTTGCATCATTGTAGTAGTACTTGGCCTTTGTGAGGTACTGCTACGTTAAGTCATCTACTGGAGGGTGTTCTGGTTCGTTTTTATGGCTTGGATTTTGTGATTTTGGAAATGAGTGTGGATTCTGAGGGTGCAGGCACCTTTTTACACACAAGGTGGGAGATGGTGACGAAGGGTAAAGGTGATCCTGTGGCCAGGTGGAATTGAGGGTTGAAGGCTCCATGACCCAGGTGCAGTTGTTCAGTGGGTCATGGTCATTTGTGAGGGAGAGGGGGGTTGTTGTTGATAGTTTCCTTGCCCTGCAGTGTGATGGGAACCCTGACATTGTAATGGTGGTATCCTATGTACATGTTGTGTTCTGCTGATCAATGCCTGTTCATGTGTTGTGTTTACCTTTCAGGTGCGAGGGGATAGTTATGGTTTGACATGCTGGGGTGTACACATGGTGAATGTTCACATGTGATGTGTAGAGAACACTGATGGTCACTTGATTGCACATGCATATGTTGAGTGCATGTCCTTGCTGACCCACACACTTGCACTCTGATGCACTGCATGTACTCCCACCCTTGCATATCCATGTGTACACTGTTTGCCTTCTGGTGCCCACTGTGTCCCTGCAGCACATGTTCTGTGACCAATTATGGATCCTGTACATGCCGAATTTGCTTTTTGATGTGGTCTGTCGCTTAGTTGTGATGCTCAGGGTGTGCATCACACACAATGGCTGTTCACTGTGCTGAGCGCTGAGCAGTGTGTTGCAGGAGTAGGACACAGCACGCAGAAGCTGCAGTGTTGATTTTGCAATGCACAATGTGCATGTAGACAGGCATTCATTGTTATGTTACGTCTACAACTCTTATAATGCATTTGGAAATGACTTATTTTGGGTGGGAGGTTGTTGGTCTGTCATTTCATCTGATTCCAGGTCAGGCATCATTGTCTGATGCCACTGTACATTTTGGACATGGCAATGTGTACCTTATTGTTACTGTGTTGGTGTATGGGTATTGCTTGCCATGTCATGTTGTGGTTTGGGAGGGTTTGAGTGACATAACAGTGATGGCCATGGCATGTTTTGCAGGTGTGTGTGATGCATACCTTGCATGTCAGGATCATCCGCTTCTCAGAGCAACTAGCTGGGGGTAGATCTCTCTCCGCGGCAGGGCCCTCCCTCTGGAACAGCCTTCCTGCCTCACTGGAACTTGAGGGGAACCATCTCCGGTTCGGGAAGCACCTCAAGACCTTCCTCTTTGCTTCTGCTTTCTCTCTGCCTCTCCCTTGCGAAATTCTTCACTGGAACTGCACTGGATCTGCAACTGGGCCACTCTCACCGACCTCGGTCCCTGGCCCAGCCACTCTCCACTTGCACTGCCTCCCTGGCAACCCCTGCACTGCGATACTGTCTCTCTATACTTACAGCCCCCCCTTCCCAGCACTTGTCTGCACTTACCTTTGCAGTTGCCACCAGCTGACCTATGTATTTGTTTTTTGGTCTACTTCCCCTGTACTGCACTCCCCCCCTCCTCTTCCCCTTGCACTTTTCCCTTCCCCCTGCCCCTGCACTTGCACAATCTAAATGACACCTTGCCTAGTAGTACCGTTGTCTGTCTTCCCTTGTTCCCCCCTCCCTGCCTCATCGCACCTTGAAATACTTGTGTATAGGCCATATCATGTCATGTCATATGTGTGCCTTTTGGACACACAGGAGAGCTTGTGTTTAAGTAGCTAGGGATGTAGACAATGTGGCACTTCCATGGCAACTATCTCAGGGTGGTAGGGTTGTGACAGTTGACTGTCTCTCTGTCATCATCGATTGTCACCTGGTATGTGCCAGGCCTATGTGCACTCCGCAGGGGTGGGAGTTTAGGTGAAAAATGTGGCCACAAGCTGGGTCTGGGCTTTCTCGCCACGTGCCCTGTCCCCTCCCATGGGCAGCGCCTGTGCCTGTGGTTGGGGATGTGGGGGCACCACCATGTCCACCGGGACGCCCTGCCGTGTTGTAACATTGTGCAGGACACATGCTGCCACAATGATCCTGCACACTACTGGTGGTGCATAGAGTAGCTGCCTGCCAGAGCGGTCAAGGGAGAGGAAACGTGACTTGAGCACTCCGAATGTGCGCTCCACTATTGCCCTGGTTGCAATATGAGCGGCGTTGTATCTTACCTGGGGTGGTGTGGGGGGGTTCCGGATTGGCGTCATCATGTGGTTGCTCAGAGGGTAGGCACCGTCCCCTGGGGAGGTGTAAATGGTTGTGATTATTGTGGTTTGTTTATTTTTGTGTGTGTGTGTGTGACATGCATGCATGTGCAAGGACATTTGTACTCACCTAGGAGCCATGTGTCGCCATGCTGCCCAGCTTCCAGGGCCCGGCTCAGGGCGGACATTCTGTATATGAAACTGTCATGGGTGGAGCCAGGGTAGTTTGCATAGACAGAGGTGATGATTCCCTTTGCATCGCATACCACCTGTACATTGATGGAATGCCAGTGCTTGCGGTTTCGGTAGATGTGCTCAGTGGCCCTAGGTGGACGTAGGGCCACATGGGTGCAATCTATGGCAACGAGCACTTTGGGGAAGTTTGCCACCCTGAAAAAATCCAGGACAACAGCCTGCCTTTCTGCGGGTGTTTTGGGCATGTATATGTGCCTGCGGACTGAGGGGCGCGCTGTCATGATTGCCAGTACCTGGTGTAGGCAGCGTGACTGCGTGGCCTGTGAGACCACCCCCACTATGGCAGTAGTCCGCTGAAATGACCCGGTGGCCAAAAAATGCAGGACATTGAGCACCTTCTCCAAGGGGCTCAATGCTTGGGAGCAAAGGGTGGGCGATGTAGGGTCATCTTCCCACTCCCTGACCAGGTCTAGGATGATGTGGGGTGGAAACCTATACCTGCCATAGACCTGGTCGTCAGGCATCCCAAAAAGGCTTGTCCGTGGTGCGAAAATGCGTGCCCTGGCTATTCTCCTCCTCCTGCGGTGTCCCACGATCAGTGCTGCTAAAAATGGGGCATTCATCGTAGCTGTATATACGTGTTTGTTGTTTGCGTGCACTTTTATACTGTGCGCGGGGACGCTTCCGCCTGCCTTCGTGTGGTGGACGCGTTGACACCTGTGTGCGTCTTTTGCCATGCGCGGGTTTC
Organism: Ambystoma mexicanum; assembly: GCF_040938575.1. Lineage (NCBI taxonomy): Eukaryota > Metazoa > Chordata > Amphibia > Caudata > Ambystomatidae > Ambystoma > Ambystoma mexicanum. The sequence goes on along the minus strand of NC_090929.1, from coordinate 765,932,598 downwards.
CCGTATTCGGATCCATGAATACGGGTTGTTTGCGTGCGTGTGGGCGTTCCGTGTAGTTCCCTGCAGTACTTCCCCAGTTACGCCTTCTTTTTCACACGTTATTCCCCATTCCGCGTGTTACGCCCACTGTTCCGCCCACTTTGGTTGTGTGTGCCGTGCTATGTGCGCTTTTGCTGTGCGCGTAACGCACGCTTTGTATGCCTGCGTGCGCCATGGCTGGATTGGGCACACGGACAGCGGGAAACATGTGCAGCATCTTCCTTGAAGCGCACACGTGCACCTGCGCTGCATTTCTCGCACTTGTGCTACCTTGCGCCTGCTGGCGCATGGATTTTCGGCGCACGTTTGTTCCATGAATCGGCCCCTTAACACCTGGGTCATAATGAGGCCCACAGTGTTAAAGGTAAATCACCTAAAAATACATATTACATAAAAAGAACAGAAGAAGAAAAATATATCAATGATTACAATGCAATCATTGCCCACTTATGGAACACAAACATAGATGTGCAGTACATTGCAAACAATTCCACAGCAGTTGCACAACATGTTACAGCATACTTAACAAAAGCAGAAAAAACAGACAAAACACTGTCTCAGAAATTATACAACTTGGGCATAAAAATGCTCTCCCATAGAGAATGTGGCTCCTATGAAGCAGCAGATTGTTTAACTGGTACTGCTCTGTATAGAAAATCTGAAAATATAGTATGGCTAAGTCTTGGTCCTGCTAAATCTAGAAAAAGAGTTCTAAAATCATACGAAGATATAGAAACAATAGCCAAATATGATCCCAACAGCCAAGACATTTTAAAAAACAATTTACTGGACACATACAACCCAAACAGAAGTAACACATTGGAAACCATGTGTCTATACACATAGCCCAACACATCACATACAAAAATAATATAAAACCCGATGAAAAAAAGGTAAATACAGAGTGACAAATTGTGAAGGCAGCTTATTAAAACTCACCAAACGAAATTTAATTAATCATATCAAATTGTCATGAAAGACTCATCAACATAAAGAACTATATTACATGTCCCTGCTACATCTCTTTAAACCATGGAGAAAAGAATAAGAAATACTAGATAACTATGACTCATATGAAGACGCTTTCAAAGCAAATGAAAGCACTACAGCTTTACACAGTAAAAAAAATGTTGCACAATGAACAGCAACACGAAGAAGAACTCCAGGCCCAACTAGATAAGGACACTCCTGACAGTAGTCAACCTTCTGAAACAGGAAGCCAAGAACCACTGGGAGAGCCACTAATAACAAATGAGGCAGAATTAGCTATGACAGAAGTAGAAAACACCATTTGTCAGAATGAAGATAAAGAAGACTTAACTATACTACAATCAAAACTAAACAATGAACAACGTAGCATTTTTCAAGAAGTAACAAAAGAAATTGCACATGGTGTACAACATGAAAACAAAGAAGGCACCTGCCAAAATTATAAACCTATACTACTGTACGTCAATGGTGAAGCTGGTTCTGGCAAAACATTCTTAATCAAAATCATCAGTAAGTTCCTTCAACAATTGACAAACAACAAACTGTCAGCTGTTGTCACTGCCCCCACAGGTTTAGCTGCCTACAACATAGGCGGTGTCACTTTACACCGATTACTACTCCTGCCAGTAGAACACCAGAACAAAGTAGACTATTACAAACTTTCTACAGAAGCTGCAATGGAACTATGAAGAGTATTAAAACAAATGAAAATGCTACTAATAGATGAAGTGAGCATGGTCTCCAACCTAATGTTGGCCTTGATTCACCTCAGACTACAAGAAGTACTCAAAGAAAACTACCAAGAGCTCTTTGCAGGAAAACACATTATTGTTTTTGGAGATCTTCTTCAATTGACACCAGTGAAAGGTGAACCTATTATTAAAACATTAGGACACAAACTCTGCCGTAAAACTGTTGGCAGCATTGGACATGTCAACCTTTGGCAACATTTCCAATACAGAGAATTAACACAAAATATGTGGCAATCTGCAGATCACACTTATGCCAACACCTTAAAAAGTATTAGAGTTTGTATACTATCTCAAGAAGCACAGGCCATATGGCCATGCTCCCAAGACTCTATGCCCTGGCCACAACCACCGCAGCATATCACACCCATAGAGTCAAACATTTTGACTATGCCATATGGGCTCTTTTAATGTCCGCGGACATGATGAGTGTTCTTAGAACACTTTCATCTTGCCAGCGAACAATATGGACAGCGTCCTCAGGACACTCCCATTTCATTTATTTAGGAACATTTCAGGACACCGCAAGTATTCTTAGAACAGTTTCCGCTTGCTTGCGAACAGTACAAACAGTCATACCGTCCTCAGGACACCCCCATTTTGTTTATTGATGAACATCCACCGTCCTCAGGTCACCCCCATTTTGTTTATTGACGAACATCCCAGGACACATGATGAATTCTTAGAACACTTTCAACTTGGCTGCGAACGAAACGGACAGACATACCGTCCTCAGGACACCCCCATTTTGTCCATTTATGAACATTTCAGGACACCACAGGTCTTCTAAGAACAGTTTCAACTTTCCAGCAAATAAAAACGGACAGGCATACCGTCCTCAGGACACCCCCATTTTGTTTATTTATGAACATCCCAGGACACATCATTTGTTATTAGAACAATTTCAACTTGCCAGCGAACAATACGGACAGCATCTTCAGGACACTCCCATTTCGTTTATTTACGAACATTATAGGACACCGCAAGTGTTCTTAGAACAGTTTCAGCTAGCTTGCGAACAGTACGAACAGTCACACCATCCTCAGGACACCCCCAGTTTGTTTATTGACGAACATCCACCGTCCTCAGGACACCCCCATTTTGTTTATTGACGAACATCCCAGGACACATGATGAATTCTTAGAACAATTTCAACTTGCCTGCGAACGAAACGGAGAGACATACCGTCCTCAGGACACTCCCATTTCGTCCATTTATGAACATTTCAGGACACCACAGGTCTTCTTAGAACAGTTTCAACTTGCCTGTGAACAAAACAGACAGGCATACCGTCCTCACGACACCCCCATTTTGTTTATTTAGGAACATCCCAGGACACATCATGTGTTATTAGAACAATTTCAACTTGCAGTGAACAATACCGACAGCGTCCTCAGGACACTCCCATTTCTTTTATTTACGAACAATTCAGGACACTGCAAGTGTTCTTAGGACAGTTTCAGCTTGCTTGCGAACAATACAGACAGATGTAGCGTCCTCAGAACACTCCCATTTTGTTTATTGACGAACATCCTAGGACACTTAATGTGTTCTTAGAACAGTTTCAACTTGCTTATGAACAGTACGGACAGTCATACCGTCATCAGGACACACCCATTTCATTTATTTGTGAACATATCAGTACCGCGTGTGTTCCTAGAACAGTTTCAACTTGCCTACGAACAAAACGTACAGACATAGCGTCCTCAGAAGACCCCCATTTCATTTATTTAGAACATTTCAGGACATCCGTGTTGTCCGCAGACAAATTGAACACAACAAGGAGATCTACCACCCAAATAAATACAACATTTAACCCATCTCTTACTCCCCTACCCTCCCCAAACAGTCTTACACACCAACACACTCTACTAAATAGCATTTCTCCACCAAGTTCCACCGCGCTGTCCGCAGACGTCCGCAAATTCAAGATGTCGGGCGTTCCCGAAAATCTGTGCACGCTTCACGCTCTTCACCATCCAATCAGCGAACACGTTGCATGTCCGCGGACATGACGCAAGCCAGTTGGCCAATCAGGACACTGTCCACGGAGCGAACAGGGAAGTGTGTCCGTGGACCGAACATTGATATCAGAAATTGTTTTCGCCCTATTTTTTGCTTATTTTAGAAAACACTACTGGACGGATTTTTACCAAATTTGCAAAAGCACGCTTTCGGGACCAAGCCGCTGCTCCTGGTCCAAATTTGGTGAAAATCCGTCCAGCGGTTTGGGCTGTAGGCGTGAGCAAAGTTTTTTCCCCTTTCAGTCTATGGGAAAAAAAGAAGTTTTGGGACCCCCCTTATAACTTTGCCTCCCCTGGACCAAACTTTGCAAAACAATACAGCGTGACCCATATACTTTTTTTGCAAAGGTTGGTGAGGATTTGTCCAGGGAGAGCGAAGTTATAAGCCACCCACAAAGGGCTCTTCCTATGGAAACAGCAACTTAACCATAACTACACAGCCACTAAGGTGGCTGTGTAATATGGCAGTGAACAAAAACAAAGGGGCTACACATGTGATATCATCAGTGATGTCATCAATGACATACATGATGCCATCTTTCATATCCTGGTTGTTAGTGCTAGCAGTGCACAGTGGTGCGGGCAGGTATGGGTGCATAGCCTACCATAACAGGCGAATTTCAGGGGGTTTTCGGTTTTATTTTGAACCATAATGGCACGTTTGTAAAGTATTTTTAGTGAATTGCACAGGTTTTTAGTAGTGCAACTTAACCATAGCGTCCTCTTAACAAAGTTTTTTTTTGAGTGAATATATATATATATATATAGATATATATAGATATAGATATTACATGGCCACGGTACTGACTATGTAGTTATGGTTAAGTTGCTGTTTCCATAGGAAGAGCACTTTTTGGGCGGCTTATAACTTCGCTCCCCCTGGACGAATCCTCACCAAACATTGCAAAAAAAGTACATGGCCCACTCTGAATTTTTTTTGCAAAGTTTGTTGAGGAGTCGTCCAGGGGGGGCAAAGTTAAAGTTATAGGGGGGTCCCAAAACTTTTTTTTTCTCATAGACTGAATGGGAAAAAAAATGTGCTCGCGCCTACAGCCCAAACCGCTGGACGGATTTTTGGTAGCACCCGCCATCTTGGATTCGCGGACGTCCGCGGACAGTGCAGTGAAAGTTTGTTCAAAATGTGCATTTAGTAGAGTGTGTTGGTGTGTAGAAGTGTTTGGGGAGGGTAGAAGGGTATGAGATAGGTTAAATGCTGTGCTTTTTTATGTGGTAGATGCTCTTTTCGTGTTCGATTTGTCTGCGGACATCACGGGTGTTCTGAAATGTTCTAAATAAACTGAATGAGGCTGTTCTGAGGACTCAATATGTGTCTGTTTTGTTCGCAAGCAAGCTGAAACTGTTCTAAGAACACTTGCGGTGTCCTGAAATGTTCGCAAATAAACAAAATGGGGTGTTCTGGGGACACTGTCCGTATTGTTCGATGGCAAGTTGAAAGTGTTCTAAGAACACATCGCATTTCGGTGCTGGACTGCCCATGTGGGCGGGACAAAGACTCATATGCAAATGGGTATTTCCCATCTGTGAAAGCTATGGTGAGCAACAAGTGTGTGCTGCAAACTCTCATCTCAGAACAGGTTATCATGCCATGTTCTTTCTGGAGAGGAGCACCCGCTACCTTTTTTTTGAAATATTTGCAAGGATCTTGGGGTTGGTCACCCTAAGTTACCTGGGGGCAACCAGGCGTGGACTCCCTGCTCACTGTGCTCAGAGAGGCGCAGCTTCACCTCACTGATGAGGCCCAACAATGCTGAAACACATGTATGGGGTTGCTGTTGGTACTCTTGTTCAGAGAGGAATTGCCATCGCATTTCGGTGCTGGACTGCACATCTGGGCGGGACAAAGACTGATATGCAAATGGATATTTCCCATCTGTGAATGGTACAGTGAGCAAAAAGCGTGTGCTGCAAACTCTCATCTCAGACCAGGTTATCATGACATGTTCTTTCTAGAGAGGAGTGCCTGCTACCTTTTTTTGAAATATTTACAAGGATTTTGGGGTTGGTCACCCTAAGTTACCTGGGGGCAACCAGACTTCGACTCCCTGCTCACTGTGCTCAGAGAGGCGCAGCTTCACCTCACTGATGAGGCCCAACAAGGCTGAAACACATGTATGGGGTTGCTGTTGGTACTCTTGTTCAGAGAGGAATTGCCATCGCATTTCGATGCTGGACTGCCCATGTGGACCGGACAAAGACTGATATGCAAATGGTTATTTCCAATTTGTGAAAGGTACAGTGAGCAAAAAGCGTGTGCTGCAAACTCTCATCTCAGAACATGTTATCATGCCATGTTCTTTCTGGAGAGGAGCGGCGGCTACCTTTTTTTGAAATATTTGCATGGATCTTGGGGTTGGTCACCCTAAGTTACCTGGGGGCAACCAGGCGTGGACTCCCTGCTCACTGTGCTCAGAGAGGCGCAGCTTCACCTCACTGATGAGGCCCAACTAGGCTGAAACACATGTATGGGGTTGCTGTTGGTACTCTTGTTCAGAGAGGAATTGCCATCGCATTTCGGTGCTGGACTGCCCATCTGGGCGGGACAAAGACTGATATGCAAATGGATATTTCCCATCTGTGAAAGGAACAGTGAGCAAAAAGCGTGTGCTACAAACTCTCATCTCAGACCAGGTTATCATGCCATGTTCTTTCTAGAGAGGCGCGCCTGCTACCTTTTTTTGAAATATTTGCAAGGAACATGGGGATGGTCACCCTAGGTTACCTGGGGGCAACCAGACGTGGACTCCCTGCTCAATGTGCTCAGCGAGGCGCAGCTTCACCTCACTGATGAGGCCCAACAAGGCTGAAACATGTGTATGGGGTTGCTGTTGGTACTCTTGTTCAGAGAGGAATTGCCATAGCATTTCGGTGCTGGACTGCCCATGTGGGCCGGACAAAGACTCAAATGCAAATGGATATTTCCCATCTGTGAAAGTTACAGTGAGCAAAAAGTATGTGCTGCAAACTCTCATCTCAGAACAGGTTATCATGCCATGTTCTTTCTGGAGAGGAGCACCTGCTACCTTTTTTTGAAATATTTGCAAGGATCTTGGGGTTGGTCACCCTAAATTACCTGTGGGCAACCAGACGTCGACTCCCTGCTCACTGTGCTCAGAGAGGCGCTGCTTCACCTCACTGATGAGGCCCAACAAGGCTGAAACATGTGTATGGGGTTGCTGTTGGTACTCTTGTTCAGAGAGGAATTGCCATAGCATTTCAGTGCTGGTCTGCCCATGTGGGCAGGACAATGACTGATATGCAAATTGATATTTCCCATCTGTGAAAGGTACAGTGAGCAAAAAGTGTGTGCTGCAAACTCTCATCTCAGACCAGGTTATCATGCCATGTTCTTTCTAGAGAGGAGCGCCTGCTACCTTTTTTTGAAATATTTGCAAGGAACCCGGAGTTTGGTCACCCCAAGTTGCCTGGGGGCAACCAGACGTGGACTCGCTGCTCACTGTGCTCAGAGAGGCGCAGCTTCACCTCACTGATGAGGCCCAACAAGGCTGAAACAAGTGTATTGGGTTGCTGTTGGTACTCTTGTTCAGAGAGGAATTGCCATAGCATTTTGGTGCTGGACTGCCCATCTGGGCGGGACAAAGATTGATATGCAAAAGGATATTTCCCATCTGTGAAAGGTACAGTGAGCAAAAAGCGTGTGCTGCAAACTCTCATCTCAGATCATGCCATGTTCTTTCTGGAGAGGAGCGCCTGCTACCTTTTTTTGAAATATTTGCAAGGAACTTGGGGTTGGTCACCCTAAGTTACCTGGGGGCAACCAAACGTGGACTCCCTGCTCACTGTGCTCAGAGAGGCGCAGCTTCACCTCACTAATGAGGCCCAACAAGGCTGAAACACGTGTTTGGGTTGCTGTTGGTACTCTTGTTCAGAGAGGAATTGCCATAGCATTTCAGTGCTGGACTGCCTATGTGGGCGGGACAAAGACTGATATGCAAATTGATATTTCCCATCTGTGAAAGGTACAGTGAGCAAAAAGCGTGTGCTGCAAACTCTCATCTCAGACCAGGTTATCATGCCATGTTTTTTCTAGAAAGGAGCGCCAGCTACCTTTTTTTGAAATATTTGCAAGGAACTTGGGGTTGGTCACCCTAATTTACCTTGGGGCAACCAGACAAGGACTCCCTGCTCACTGTGCTCTGAGAGGCGCAGCTTCACCTCACTGATGAGGCCCAACAAGGCTGAAACATGTGTATGGGGTTAGTGTTGGTACTCTTGTTCAGAGAGGAATTGCCATAGCATTTCGGTGCTGGACTGCCCATGTGGGCGGGACAAAGACTCATATGCAAATGGATATTTCCCATCGGTGAAAAGTACGGTGAGCAAAATGTGTGTGCTGCAAACTCTCATCTCAGATCAGGTTATCATGCCATGTTCTTTCTGGAGAGGAGCGCCTGCTACCTTTTTTTGAAATATTTGCAAGGAACTTGGTGTTGGTCACCCTAAATTACCTGTGGGCAACCAGACGTGGACTCCCTGCTCACTGTGCTCAGAGAGGCGCAGCTTCACCTCACTGATTAGGCCAGACAAAGCTGAAACACGTGTATGGGTTGCTGTTGGTACTCTTGTTCAGGGAGGAATTGCAATCCCATTTCGGTGCTGGACTGCCCATGTGGGTGGGACAAAGACTGATATGCAAATGGATATTTCCCATCTGTGAAAGGTACAGTGAGCAAAAAGGGTGTGCTGCAAACTCTCATCTCAGAACAGGTTATCATGCCATGTTCTTTCTAGAGAGGAGCGCCTGCTACCTTTTTTTGAAATATTTGCAAGGAACTTGGGGATGGTCACCCTAGGTTACCTGGGGGAAACCAGACGTGGACTCCCTGCTCTCTGTGCTCAGAGAGGCGCAGATTCACCTCACTGATGAGGCCCAACAAGGCTGAAACATGTGTATATGGTTGCTGTTGGTACTCTTGTTCAGAGAGGAATTGCCATAGCATTTTGGTGCTGGACTGCCCATGTGGGCGGGACAAAGACTGATATACAAATGGATATTTCCCATCTGTGAAAGGTACAGTGAGCAAAAAGTGTGTGCTGAAAACTCTCATCTCAGAACAGGTTATCATGCCATGTTCTTTCTGGAGAGGAGCGCCGGCTACCTTTTTTTGAAATATTTGTAAGGATCTTGGGGTTGGTCACCCTAAGTTACCGGGGGGCAACCAGACCTGGACTCCCTGCTCACTGTGCTCAGAGAGGCATAGCTTCACCTCACTGATGAGGCCCAACAAGGCTGAAACACATGTATGAGGTTGCCGTAGGTACTCTTGTTCAGAGAGGAATTGCCATCGCATTTCGGTGCTGGACTGCCCATCTGGGCGGGACAAAGACTGATATGCAAATGGATATTTCCCATTTGTGAAAGGTACAGTGAGCAAAAAGTGTGTGCTGCAAACTCGCATATCAGACCAAGTCATCATGCCATGTTCTTTCTAGAGAGGAGCACCTGCTACCTTTTTTTGAAATATTTGCAAGGAACTTGGGGTTGGTCACCCTAAGTTACTTGGGGGCAACCAGACGTCGACTCCCTGCTCACTGTGCTCAGAGAGGCGCAGCTTGTCCTCACTGATGAGGCCCAACAAGGCTGAAACACTTTTATGGGGTTGTTGTTGGTACTCTTGTTCAGAGAGGAATTGCCTTAGCATTTCAGTGCTGGACTGCCCATGTGGGCGGGACAAAGACTGATATGCAAATGGATATTTCCCATCTGTGAAAGGTACAGTGAGCAAAAAGCGTGTGCTGCAAACTCTCATCTCAGAACAGGTTATCATGCCATGTTCTTTCTGGAGAGGAGCGCCTGCTACCTTTTTTTGAAATATTTGCAAGGAACTTGGGGTTGGTCACCCTAAGTTACCTGTGCGCAACCAGACGTAGACTCCCTGCTCACTGTGCTCAGAGAGGCGCAGCTTCACCTCACTGATGAGGCCCAACAAGGCTGAAACATGTGTATGGGGATGCTGTTGGTACTCTTGTTCAGAGAGGAATTGCCATAGCATTTCAGTGCTGGACTGCCCATGTGGGCAGGACAATGACTGATATGCAAATTGATATTTCCCATCTGTGAAAGGTACAGTGAGCAAAAAGTGTGTGCTGCAAACTCTCATCTCAGACCAGGTTATCATGCCATGTTCTTTCTAGAGAGGAGCGCCTGCTACCTTTTTTTGAAATATTTGCAAGGAACTTGGGGTTGGTCACCCTAAGTTACCTGGGGGCAACCAGACAAGGACTCCCTGCTCACTGTGCTCTGAGAGGCGCAGCTTCACCTCACTGAAGAGGCCCAACAAGGCTGAAACACGTGTTTGGGGTTGCTGTTGGTACTCTTGTTCAGAGAGGAATTGCCATAGCATTTCAGTGCTGGACTGCCTATGTGGGCGGGACAAAGACTGATATGCAAATCGATATTTCCCATCTGTGAAAGGTACAGTGAGCAAAAAGCGTGTGCTGCAAACTCTCATCTCAGACCAGGTTATCATGCCATGTTTTTTCTAGAAAGGAGCGCCAGCTACCTTTTTTTGAAATATTTGCAAGGAACTTGGGGTTGGTCACCCTAAGTTACCTGGGGGCAACCAGACAAGGACTCCCTGCTCACTGTGCTCTGAGAGGCACAGCTTCACCTCACTGATGAGGCCCAACAAGGCTGAAACATGTGTATGGGGTTAGTGTTGGTACACTTGTTCAGAGAGGAATTGCCATAGCATTTCGATGCTGGACTGCCCATCTGGGCGGGACAAAGACTCATATGCAAATGGGTATTTCCCATCTGTGAAAGCTATGGTGAGCAACAAGTGTGTGCTGCAAACTCTCATCTCAGAACAGGTTATCATGCCATGTTCTTTCTGGAGAGGAGCACCTGCTACCTTTTTTTGAAATATTTGCAAGGATCTTAGGGTTGGTCACCCTAAGTTACCTGGGGGCAACCAGACGTCGACTCCCTGCTCACTGTGCTCAGAGAGGCGCAGCTTGTCCTCACTGATGAGGCCCAACAAGGCTGAAACACTTGTAAGGGGTTGTTGTTGGTACTCTTGTTCAGAGAGGAATTGCCATAGCATTTCAGTGTTGGACTGCCCATGTGGGCGGGACAAAGACTGATATGCAAATAGATATTTCCCATCTGTGAAAGGTACAGTGAGCAAAAAGCGTGTGCTGCAAACTCTCATCTCAGAACAGGTTATCATGCCATGTTCTTTCTCGAGAGGAGCGCCTGCTACCTTTTTTTGAAATATTTGCAAGGAACTTGGGGTTGGTCACCCTAAGTTACCTGTGGGAAACCAGACGTGGACTCCCTGCTCACTGTGCTCAGAGAGGCGCGGCTTCACCTCACTGATGAGGCCCAACAAGGCTGAAACACATGTATGGGGTTGCTGTTGGTACTCTTGTTCAGAGAGGAATTGCCATCGCATTTCGGTGCTGGATGCCCATGTGGGCGGGACAAAGACTGATCTGCAAATGGATATTTCCCATCTGTGAAAGGTACAGTGAGCAAAAAGCGTTTGCTACAAACTCTCATCTCAGACGAGGTTATCATGCCATGTTCTTTCTAGAGAGGAGCGCCTGCTACCTTTTTTTGAAATATTTGCAAGGATCTTGGGGTTGGTCACCCTAAGTTACCTGGGGGCAACCAGACTTGGACTCCCTGCTCACTGTGCTCAGAGAGGCGCGGCTTCACCTCACTGATGAGGCCCAACAAGGCTGAAACACATGTATGGGGTTGCTGTTGGTACTCTTGTTCAGAGAGGAATTGCCATCGCATTTCGGTGCTGGATGCCCATGTGGGCCGGACAAAGACTGATATGCAAATGGATATTTCCCATTTGTGAAAGGTACAGTGAGCAAAAAGCATGTGCTGCAAACTCTCATCTCAGAACAGGTTATCATGCCATGTTCTTTCTGGAGAGGAGCGCCGGCTACCTTTTTTTGAAATATTTGCATGGATCTTGGGGTTGGTCACCCTAAGTTACCTGGGGGCAACCAGGCGTGGACTTCCTGCTCACTGTGCTCAGAGAGGCGCAGCGTCACCTCACTGATGAGGCCCAACAAGGCTGAAACACATGCATGGGGTTGCTGTTGGTACTCTTGTTCAGAGAAGAATTGCCATCGCATTTCGGTGCTGGACTTCCCATGTGGTCGGGACAAAGACTGATATGCAAATGGACATTTCCCATCTGTGCAAGGTACAGTGAGCAAAAAGCGTGTGCTGCAAACTATCATCTCAGACCAGGTTATCATGCCATGTTCTTTCTAGAGAGGAGCGCCTGCTACCTTTTTGTTTAAATATTTGCAAGGATCTTGGGGTTGGTCACCCTAAGTTACCTGGAGGCAACCAGACATGGACTCCCTGCTCACTGTGCTCAGAGAGGCGCAGCTTCACCTCACTGATGAGGCCCAACAAGGCTGAAACACATGTATGGGGTTGCTGTTGGTACTCTTGTTCAGAGAGGAATTGCCATCGCATTTCGGTGCTGGACTGCCCATGTGGGCCGGACAATGACTGATATGAAAATTGATATTTCCCATCTGTGAAAGGTACAGTGAGCAAAAAGCGTGTGCTGCAAACTCTCATCTCAGACCAGGTTATCATGACATGTTCTTTCTATAGAGGAGTGCCTGCTACCTTTTTTTGAAATATTTGCAAGGAACTTGGGGTTGGTCACCCTCCGTTACCTGTGGGCAACCAGACGTGGACTCCCTGCTCACTGTGCTCAGAGAGGCACAGCTTCACCTCACTGATGAGGCCCAACAAGGCTGAAACATGTGTATGGGGTGGCTGTTGGTACTCTTGTTCATAGAGGAATTGCCATAGCATTTCAGTGCTGGACTGCCCATGTGGGCAGGACAAAGACTGATATGCAAATGGCTATTTCCCATCTATGAAAGGTACGGTGAGCAAAAAGCGTGTGCTGCAAACTCTCATCTCAGAACAGGTTATCATGCCATGTTCTTTCTGGAGAGAAGCGCCTACTACCTTTTTTTAAAAATATTTGCAAGGAACTTGGGGTTGGTCGCCCTGAGTTACCTGGGGGCAACCAGACGTGGACTCCCTGCTCACTGTGCTCAGAGAAGCGCAGCTTCACCTCACTGATGAGGCCCAACATGGCTGAAACACGTGTATGGGGTTGCTGTTGGTACTCTTGTTCAGAGAGGAATTGCCATAGCATTTAAGTACTGGACTGCCCATGTGGGCTGGACAAAGACTGATATGCAAATTGATATTTCCCATCTGTGAAAGGTACAGTGAGCAAAAAGCGTGTGCTGCAAACTCTCATCTCAGAACAGGTTATCATGCCATGTTCTTTCTGGAGAGGAGCGCCTGCTACCTTTTTTTGAAATATTTGCAAGGAACCTGGGGTTGGTCACCCTAAGTTACCTGGGGGCAACCAGAAGTGGACTCCCTGCTCACTGAGCTCAGAGAGACGCAGCTTCACCTCACTGATGAGGCCCAACAAGGCTGAAACACTTTTATGGGGTTGTTGTTGGTACTCTTGTTCAGAGAGGAATTGCCATAGCATTTCAGTGCTGGACTGCCCATGTGGGCGGGACAAAGACTGATATGCAAATGGCTATTTCCCATCTGTGAAAGGTACAGTGAGCAAAAAGCGTGTGCTGCAAACTCTCATCTCAGAACAGGTTATCATGCCATGTTCTTTCTGGAGAGGAGCGCCTGCTACCTTTTTTTGAAATATTTGCAAGGAACTTGGGGTTGGTCACCCTAAATTACCTGTGCGCAACCAGACGTAGACTCCCTGCTCACTGTGCTCAGAGAGGCGCAGCTTCACCTCACTGATGAGGCCCAACAAGGCTGAAACATGTGTATGGGGATGCTGTTGGTACTCTTGTTCAGAGAGGAATTGCCATAGCATTTCAGTGCTGGACTGCCCATGTGGGCAGGACAATGACTGATATGCAAATTGATATTTCCCATCTGTGAAAGGTACAGTGAGCAAAAAGTGTGTGCTGCAAACTCTCATCTCAGACCAGGTTATCATGCCATGTTCTTTCTAGAGAGGAGCGCCTGCTACCTTTTTTTGAAATATTTGCAAGGAACTTGGGGTTGGTCACCCTAAGTTACCTGGGGGCAACCAGACAAGGACTCCCTGCTCACTGTGCTCTGAGAGGCGCAGCTTCACCTCACTGAAGAGGCCCAACAAGGCTGAAACACGTGTTTGGGGTTGCTGTTGGTACTCTTGTTCAGAGAGGAATTGCCATAGCATTTCAGTGCTGGACTGCCTATGTGGGCGGGACAAAGACTGATATGCAAATCGATATTTCCCATCTGTGAAAGGTACAGTGAGCAAAAAGCGTGTGCTGCAAACTCTCATCTCAGACCAGGTTATCATGCCATGTTTTTTCTAGAAAGGAGCGCCAGCTACCTTTTTTTGAAATATTTGCAAGGAACTTGGGGTTGGTCACCCTAAGTTACCTGGGGGCAACCAGACAAGGACTCCCTGCTCACTGTGCTCTGAGAGGCACAGCTTCACCTCACTGATGAGGCCCAACAAGGCTGAAACATGTGTATGGGGTTAGTGTTGGTACACTTGTTCAGAGAGGAATTGCCATAGCATTTCGGTGCTGGACTGCCCATGTGGGCGGGACAAAGACTCATATGCAAATGGGTATTTCCCATCTGTGAAAGCTATGGTGAGCAACAAGTGTGTGCTGCAAACTCTCATCTCAGAACAGGTTATCATGCCATGTTCTTTCTGGAGAGGAGCACCTGCTACCTTTTTTTGAAATATTTGCAAGGATCTTAGGGTTCGTCACCCTAAGTTACCTGGGGGCAACCAGACGTCGACTCCCTGCTCACTGTGCTCAGAGAGGCGCAGCTTGTCCTCACTGATGAGGCCCAACAAGGCTGAAACACTTGTATGGGGTTGTTGTTGGTACTCTTGTTCAGAGAGGAATTGCCATAGCATTTCAGTGTTGGACTGCCCATGTGGGCGGGACAAAGACTGATATGCAAATAGATATTTCCCATCTGTGAAAGGTACAGTGAGCAAAAAGCGTGTGCTGCAAACTCTCATCTCAGAACAGGTTATCATGCCATGTTCTTTCTGGAGAGGAGCGCCTGCTACCTTTTTTTGAAATATTTGCAAGGAACTTGGGGTTGGTCACCCTAAGTTACCTGTGGGAAACCAGACGTGGACACCCTGCTCACTGTGCTCAGAGAGGCGCAGCTTCACCTCACTGATTAGGCCCGACAAGGCTGAAACACGTGTATTGGGTTGCTGTTGGTACTCTTGTTCAGAGAGGAATTGCCATTGCATTTCAGTGCTGGACTGCCCATGTGGGCGGGACAAAGACTGATCTGCAAATGGATATTTCCCATCTGTGAAAGGTACAGTGAGCAAAAAGCGTTTGCTACAAACTCTCATCTCAGACGAGGTTATCATGCCATGTTCTTTCTAGAGAGGAGCGCCTGCTACCTTTTTTTGAAATATTTGCAAGGATCTTGGGGTTGGTCACCCTAAGTTACCTGGGGGCAACCAGACTTGGACTCCCTGCTCACTGTGCTCAGAGAGGCGCGGCTTCACCTCACTGATGAGGCCCAACAAGGCTGAAACACATGTATGGGGTTGCTGTTGGTACTCTTGTTCAGAGAGGAATTGCCATCGCATTTCGGTGCTGGATGCCCATGTGGGCCGGACAAAGACTGATATGCAAATGGATATTTCCCATTTGTGAAAGGTACAGTGAGCAAAAAGCATGTGCTGCAAACTCTCATCTCAGAACAGGTTATCATGCCATGTTCTTTCTGGAGAGGAGCGCCGGCTACCTTTTTTTGAAATATTTGCATGGATCTTGGGGTTGGTCACCCTAAGTTACCTGGGGGCAACCAGGCGTGGACTTCCTGCTCACTGTGCTCAGAGAGGCGCAGCGTCACCTCACTGATGAGGCCCAACAAGGCTGAAACACATGCATGGGGTTGCTGTTGGTACTCTTGTTCAGAGAAGAATTGCCATCGCATTTCGGTGCTGGACTTCCCATGTGGTCGGGACAAAGACTGATATGCAAATGGACATTTCCCATCTGTGCAAGGTACAGTGAGCAAAAAGCGTGTGCTGCAAACTCTCATCTCAGACCAGGTTATCATGACATGTTCTTTCTAGAGAGGAGTGCCTGCTACCTTTTTTTGAAATATTTGCAAGGAACTTGGGGTTGGTCACCCTACGTTACCTGTGGGCAACCAGACGTGGACTCCCTGCTCACTGTGCTCAGAGAGGCACAGCTTCACCTCACTGATGAGGCCCAACAAGGCTGAAACATGTGTATGGGGTTGCTGTTGGTACTCTTGTTCAGAGAGGAATTGCCATAGCATTTCAGTGCTGGACTGCCCATGTGGGCAGGACAAAGACTGATATGCAAATGGCTATTTCCCATCTATGAAAGGTACGGTGAGCAAAAAGCGTGTGCTGCAAACTCTCATCTCAGAACAGGTTATCATGCCATGTTCTTTCTGGAGAGAAGCGCCTACTACCTTTTTTTAAAAATATTTGCAAGGAACTTGGGGTTGGTCGCCCTGAGTTACCTGGGGGCAACCAGACGTGGACTCCCTGCTCACTGTGCTCAGAGAAGCGCAGCTTCACCTCACTGATGAGGCCCAACATGGCTGAAACACGTGTATGGGGTTGCTGTTGGTACTCTTGTTCAGAGAGGAATTGCCATAGCATTTAAGTACTGGACTGCCCATGTGGGCGGGACAAAGACTGATATGCAAATTGATATTTCCCATCTGTGAAAGGTACAGTGAGCAAAAAAGCGTGTGCTGCAAACTCTCATCTCAGAACAGGTTATCATGCCATGTTCTTTCTGGAGAGGAGCGCCTGCTACCTTTTTTTGAAATATTTGCAAGGAACCTGGGGTTGGTCACCCTAAGTTACCTGGGGGCAACCAGAAGTGGACTCCCTGCTCACTGAGCTCAGAGAGACGCAGCTTCACCTCACTGATGAGGCCCAACAAGGCTGAAACACGTTTATGGGGTTGCTGTTGGTACTCTTGTTCAGAGAGGAATTGCCATAGCATTTTGGTGCTGGACTGCCCATGTGGGCGGGACAAAGACTGATATGCAAATGGATATTTCCTATCTGCGAAAGGTACAGTGAGCAAAAAGTGTGTGCTGCAAACTCTCATCTCAGAACAGGTTATCATACCATGTTCTTTCTGGAGAGGAGCGCCTGCTACCTTTTTTTAAAAATATTTGAAAGGAACTTGGGGTTGGTTACCCTAAGTTACCTGGGGGCAACCAGACGTGGACTCCCTGCTCACTTGGCTCAGAGAGGCGCAGCTTGTCCTCACTGATGAGGCCCAACAAGGCTGAAACACGTGTATGGGGTTGTTGTTGGTACTCTTGTTCAGAGAGGTATTGCCATAGCATTTCAGTGCTGGACTGCCCATGTGGGCGGGACAAAAACTGATATGCAAAAGGATATTTCCCATCTGTGAAAGGTACAATGTGCAAAAAGCGTGTGCTGCAAACTCTCATCTCATCACAGGTTATCATGCCAGGTTCTTTCTGGAGAGGAGCACCTGCTACCTTTTTTTAAAATAAATTACAAAAAAGACTTCTCAATAAACGAAATGTCAACAGAAATAACTTCTTAAGTATCTGTGTAGGTGAATGGAGTCACACTACGAGAACAGAACCATACTTTTATGAAGAAGCATACAATCAAAAGCAAAGAAATACAATTGCCGTACATAGCAGTGGACGAGGTTATGAAAAAGTTAATAATACCATAATGGAACAAGAAATACTGCTTCCAAAAATATGCCCAGAAAACTTAGAATACCTCTCCATTCAACTGAATCAGAACGTCTAGTATACAAATGGCCATGCACGTCAATGTGTAACATTCCCAAAGAATCTTTCAAGCCTTCACGTCAATTCCTCAATCAATATGTGAAAGGCAAAGACAAAATCAAAATTAAACTACTGCAAAATATGGATACCTGTCCAGTGCGCAAGTACACAGGACTACAAGGATGATCATTGGCCTGCATTTCAGGACCTACTTGCAAAACCACCTTCCATTTTATCAAAATGATATCAACACATCATTCAACTATAAGAAATCTAGTCTATAAACTGCATTATGCCAATTAAAATAACATTCTTCTACATGGTACAGCAAAGGACCTACTTGAAGAAATCGACAATATCCAGAAAAAATATTTTGGAAGTGAAAGCTACTTATAGAAGGAAATAGTTTTAACGCAAATTAGCAACAATTATATGCATGGCAACCTTCGACTACACACATACAAAAAAAGAAATACTGAAATTTAAAAGTACATCTGCTGAAATACGAAATCATGTGTGTGTATGTTGCCGTAGAACTTTTTATAAAAGTAACACAAAAACTGTAGACCTAACATACAAAATAGAAGGCAATGAAGATTCTAAATAGTTTGAATTAGCTCTCTACCTTATAGCAGCAAACAAATACAAAATAACTGACCCCTTAATAATTTGCAGTTACAACAACCAAACTCCTTCATGTGCTATCACAAATGATTTGGAATTATTTCCACTACCAAAACCCCTACAACAACTGAATTTATATGAGAGCATCATAATTCAAACAGTGCACCCATTTCAAGCAATAATACGCCTACAACCAAAAACAGCAAACTTACCTCCCTCTGAATTAGTGAAAGGCATTCGGGGGAAAAGTAGTGTATTTACTATTAGATCTAAAAGAAAATGTGTACACTCTAGTAGTGCAATGTCCAATGGAGCAAACTTTAATTATCTTAGTAAATGGTGTACCTACAAACTGGTTGATTTACATAAAGTTAGACAAGTCTTGCAATATCTAAAAGGCAATAATGAATACTACAAAGAAATTAATATTGAAGAAAACGTGAAGGGTACCACTGAAATAATTCAAGAGACACAAGAAGCTGGTCAATTTGAGCTCCTAGAGCCTGCTACAATATCTAATACTTTAGACCATTATACAATTCACCCATTGCACTCTAATGACACTGTAGAAGATCCACTAGAAACGTACCAAATGCATCAAACAAAAGGATCACCAATCAGCATATGGGAAAAAAGTATAGAAGCACATGCTTTTCCTCTAATTTTTCCTACTCCAAAGAAGGAAGGTACGATGATAGACCTATTCAAATAACAGCATCAGAATATCGCTCATTACAGATGTATTCTGAAGATCCCAGATTTAGACAAAATGTGGAATACATATTCCACCTGCTCTTTGAAAGTGAACTAGCAACTTTATGTTACAGAGTTGCACACACACTCCCACTTTCAAAATATGTCAGCTACACAATTATTACAGAAAGTGCAACAAAAAGATGAGGTTTTACAATCAAATATTACAAATATATTAGCAAATATGCGTGGTACTAAAGAGTACTGGTTTCAACGTCATGGAGATGTACGTTGTTTGATAAGAAACCTTGGCCCACCCACTTGGTTTGTTACATTAAGCTGTGCAGAATATGCATGGGGCGAATTACATGATTTCCTACGCATATCAAACAAAAACAAAACAAACATAGATATACTAACACCTGGAGAACTTTGTTCTCTAGATCCTGTTAATGTTTTGAGATATGTTCACCATCGCTTCATTGCTATGCTACACTTTATTTGTAATAAAACTATTCCTCCCCTCGGAGAAGTACAACACTTCTTTTGGAGAAAAGAATACCAAGCCAGAGGAGCACCACATATCCACATGCTTTTATGGATTAAAGATGCTCCTAAATTTGGTCAAGACAGTGATGCCACTGTTTTACAGTTTATTGAAAAATATGTCACTTGTGAAATTCCATCAGAAGCAACAAATAGTGATCTTCATGCACAAATTTTACAATTTCAAAGACACAAATGTGGCAAATATTGTCGTCGCAAATACAAAAACAAAGGGAAATATTACACCAATTGCCACTTTGGTTTCCCTAGATCAGTTACAAAAACAGGTCACGTGAACAACTTCATGTCTTCAGTTAGACAGAGTGTTAAAGGTAAATCACCTAAAAGTACATATTACATAAAAAGAACAGAAGAAGAAAAATATATCTATGATTACAATGCAATCATTGCCCACTTATGCAATGCAAACATAGATTTGCAGTACATTGCAGACAATTCAACTGCAGTTGCACAATATGTTACAATATACTTAACCAAAGCAGAAAAAAACAGACCTCCAAGAACTCTGGAATGACCTGTCATCAGACAGAAAACTGTCTCAGAAAGTATACAGCTAGGGCATAAAAATGCTCTCCCATAGAGAATGTGGCTCCTATGAAGCAGCAGATCGTTTAACTGGTACTTCTTTGTCTGGAAAATCTGAAAATATAGTATGGCTAAGTATTGGTCCTGCTAAATCTAGAAAAAGAGTTCTAAAATCATACGTAGATATAGAAACAATAGCCAAACATGATCCCAACACCCAAGATATTTTAAAAAAACAATTTACTGGACACATACTACCCAAACAGAAGTACCACTTTGGAAACCATGTGTCTATACCACATAGCCCAAAACTTAACATACAAAAATAATATAAAATCTGATGAAAAAAAACGTAAATACAGAGTGACAAATTGTGAAGGCAGCTTAGTAAAACTCATGAAACCAAATTTAATTAATCATATCAAATTGTCATTAAAGACTCCTCAACATAAAGAACTATATTACATGTTCCTGCTACAACTCTTTAAACCATGGAGAAAAGAAGAAGAAATACTAGATAACTATGACTCTTATGAAGACGCTTTCAAAGCAAATGAAAGCATTATAACTGATGTAAACTTTACACAGTACAAAACAATGTTGCACAATGAACAGCAACACGAAGAAGAACTCCAGGCCCAACTAGATAAGGACACTCCTGACAGTAGTCAACCTTCTGTAACAGGAATCCAAGAACCACTGGGAGAGCCACTAATAACAAATGAGACAGAATTAGCTATGACAGAAGTAGAAAACACCATCTGTCAGTATGAAGATAAAGAACACTTAACTATACTACAATCAAAACTAAACAATGAGCAACGTAGCATTTTTGAAGAGGTAACAAAAGAAATTGCACATGGTGTACAACATGAAAACAAAGAATGCACCTGCCAAAATTACAAACCTATACTACTGTACGTCAGTGGTGAAGCTGGTTCTGGCAAAACATTCTTAATCAAAATCATCAGTAAATTCCTTCAACAATTGACAAACAACACACGGTCAGCTGTTTTCACTGCCCCCACAGGTTTAGCTGCCTACAACAAAGGCAGTGAAGTGGGAGAATGGAAGAACAAGCTCCCGCCCTTCCCCTCTCGCGCTTGGCCTAGAGGATCACGGCCTAGGCACCCGCCACGAGAGGAGTTTGCCTATCTACCAGACGACCAAATACCCTGGTACAGGAACATACGGATGTGCCCACCTAACTGCCCAGCAGTCCGCCCTGCCCATGCCGACACCTGCGGCATGGATCAACTCGACTAAACCTACACGTCGTTAGAGATGCCATGACGACCTAGCCAACGGTCAGCACACCTGTGCACACATGCACACCGGACACTCCCACACCAATCCACACGAAGAACATACTCAGTGCTATGACATAGGCGACAGACATACCCACGGACGTGCATCTTTATTATTTTCCACATAGGCTCTCAAAATGCAGATACGCAAGACGCATAATGAACTTATCTAAAAAGGCTTGCTCGCGCTTCTTCTAAGAACCATGTACCATAATAAAGAATATAACGGAGACACGATACTGAGGATAGAGCAATATGATACCGTAACCTAAAGAGCTCTGCATCAAATGGTTCCACCTATGCACCAGGCCCAAGTAGGCCGCAAGCAAAAGTTTCCATGAACATTGAATGAGCGAGAGCTCGGTTGCTGATCCTGCAGAATGAGCCTGGCGAAAGCACACCGCCAAGGGCACGATGTTTCAATCTCGCACGCTGCAAGCCAACGCCAAGGTCGCACCTGCAAGATAAACCAGGCACACAGTGGGAAAAACAATATTAATTGTGCTGAATTCGGCCTCAAACACGGTCTCACCTCACGTGACAAAGCCAAACCTGACAGGATGCCAAGCCCAGGAGGAAGGAGACGCCTGAATCCCACGTTTCAAGACACAGGCAGATACAATTAAATGACTCATTGGACATCTGCAGCAGTGCATATGAATAAATCCTCACATTGTTTACACCTACCCATAGTAAAAACATTGTTGCAAATGACAGGTGCACCGCGAGCTGGGAACAGCGATAGTCCCAGACTGGGAGGCTCGCGAGTGGACCAATCAGAACATGGGGCTCTTATCATTGACGCCATTAACATTGACCAATCCTCAGAGGTCTTCATGTAACAATTTTCATGTATCAAATTGAAGGGACAGCCCAGGTATATCACCTGACTAACCCTCAACCACTAATACCGTTCTCTATATGTATGCTATACTAACCCTACCACTCGAGTAACCAATCCAGAGTGGAAATAGGTTTTTTGCTAAACTTTGTAAGATGATGCAAGTAGCGTGGCATACTAAGGTAAAAAGGGCCTGCGAGCCCCACGATTGTGTGTGTGTCAGGACGGACGCGTACAATCCTTGACCCATCCCTGCCCTTTTGTCTAATAAACAGCAGAGTCACCTTGCTTCTTGCGTGTGTCTCATACTCTATCTCTTTTGGGATATACGGGAGGAGTTGGGGCCTCCGTGCCCAGAGGTCTACGGATGGCCCGGCCGACCCCGGCAGAATTTCCCCCCGACAAGTTGGAGGCACTGCTGAGATCTGTTTAAGATCTGCTTTTTTATTTTTATTTTTTCCAGGTACTCCCATTGCGAGGAGGCCCGGCGGCGCGGCCCCCTCTGCCGTTGCCCCCTTCTGAGGACTACAGGACCATTGCGGAACTGCGAGAAGACCGGACAGCGCAATCCGGATATTGACCTTCGGGAGCCGGTTGAGAAGTATCCTGCCCGCGGTTGGCGAGTGTCCAGACGTGGTCCAGACGAGGGGAGGTGGCGAGCCGCTTGGAGGGGTGCATGCAGTCGAGCGGCCCCGCATCAAGAGAACTTGGTGAGCATGCCACGCACAACAAGCAACGTGAAATTGTGAGGGAGGGGGGAGGAATTAAAAACAGGAGGTGGGAGGTGTTGCACAGGTGCGCGGCGAAGGTTTGACAATTTAGTGTTGGCAATGAAATGAATGGTAGCCGAACGAGTGCGAGAGCAGTCGGCTACATTGCGCGAGAGAGGGGGGTGGAGCATGAAAACATCATGTGCGGCCGCTCGTAGACACTGATTGGCCTAGGTCGCGACTACGTGTAAGGGTGTGTGTGTGGTTTCCTACGATTTGGCATTTATTGATCAATGAGTAGATGAGGATCCCTATTGTTTGAGCAAGAAACTCGATAGGTAGATGACGTTTCCCTGTAGGCGGTAGCTAGTTAGTTGCCCAATACGGAAGATAATTGGCTGGTTAAGCCCTCCTGTCGAGGGGCGTATCACACGCGAGGCGACGCAGCGTGCGCAGTCCGATTTTATTATTGATTACCTTGTTCCAGGAGTGACAGGAAGACAGCTGTGAGGTTAACGGGGGTAGATTACAAGTGTATTTTGGACTTAAAGAATATATGAAGAACTTACCAGTAGCTCGAAGAGATCGGTGACGTCACCAGTAGGACTTTCATAGGATATCCCGAGCACAAGGCATCTTTCTTTCTGAGAGTGGTGGGGAAGAGAACTGTGGTAAGGGAGTGGAAACAGAGATAAAAGGTAATGAGTTGATCGGGGAAAGGCGAAACGGGGAACGTGGCTGCGCATGGAGAACGCCGGCCACGGCGAGTGTAGAAGAAGGAGGAGGAGCAAACGAAAATAGGCGACTGTATAAGAACGTCACAAGGGGTACGCAGCCGCAGGGGCTGCGTGCGCCTCGGCCGCAGGGGGCCGTAAGGGTGTTGTGTAAAGGAAGAAAGAAAGAAGAGAATATACAAATGTAAATACTATATTTTAATAATTTTCCTTAGCAGACTATCGCAAGTCCCCAAATTTACGGGGCCAGGTAAAGGTATAAGGCTGTGCATTGTAAGTGTTAGCAAGATAATAGCTACCAAATAGGGGAAGGATAACAAGTGGAGCGCTACTATGTCACACGGGACAGGATCGGGAGGGTGGGGGAACACCCTCACTACCCCACTACAACACATATGTACCACACTGTCACCCCATAGGGAGAAACTGATCAAGTATAGCATAGAATGGACACAGGGGATGGACAACAAAATGATAACACCATGGCCGCCTAATGGTAGCTTCGATCCATATACCCAACATTCACTACTAAACCATCTGCATAATACATACAAAGGGAAGAAGTTGACAAACCACGTGGAGGTGTTTAACTTATGGAGGATGTTCCAAGGGACCCGACCAGGACCAAATGGAATATTCACTGTGGGGGAAATACCGGAAGAAAAAGAGATTAAGGAGGAAGGAGAGATTGGGAAAAAGGGGAGTGAAGACCCAAAGAACACGGGGAACGGACAAGAGGGAGGAGAAAAGAATAATAACTCAAAAGAAAATGAAATAAAAAAGGAACAGAGCAACGATATACTCCTAGCAAAGGTAGTGAAAACAGAGGGAGGGGGGTTGTACCCTTTAAGAGAATTAGGAGAAATAGAAAGAGGACAGTTAAGGGTGGCTGAGGGGTACTCGAACCCAGCATACAGCCCACCACCATATGTGGCTCATAGGAAGATGCCAGCAGGGGAGGGGAGGACCGGAAAAGAGCAAACTGTGGAAATAGGACATGATGAGTGGGTAGCTGCGCAGATATTATTAAAATTACGAGGTTCATTAACAGGAGAAGAGAAGGAGGTAGTAAGGAAAATAGACGAGGATAATACCAGGGAGAGTGGAATGAGAGGGGAAGAGCTGTTACGACAAAAGGAAGAGATTTTGGAGGAACGACTAGCAGAGTTAAGGGATGAGCAGAATGAACTGATCAAACAGCTTGAGAGGGAGGAAAGAGAGAGAGCGAGGGGAAGGAAAGAAGGTAAGAACGAATTGGAAAAAATAAGGGAACGAACTGAGGAGCAAAGGAGAGAAGCTGAAAGGGTAAAAGCAGCAACAGAAAGGGTATCAGGAGCAGTGCTACGAGAGAGGAAAAGGGAAGAAGAAGAGAAAGAAAAAGAAATGGCAATGTGGAAGAAGAGATTACTATCAGAAACGACTAAGAAATACGAAGAAGGGAGGGTGATAGAGAGTATATTAGAAAGGGAGAGGGTGAGATGGGAAAGGAAGAAAGAGGATGAAAGGATATTGGAAAAGATGAGTAGCGAAGTAATGGAGGAATTAAAAAGGAAAAGGGAGGACATTTTTAGAGAGATGGAGAGAGGAATGAAGGGGAAAGAGAAGATAGGAGGAGGGAGAGTGAAGTAAGGGGGTATGTGTATAGAGACGCAGAAGTAGCAACAACATCAGCGCAAAGGGGAACGGTTGGTAAAGGAGAAAAGGGAGAACCAGACCTAATAGACTTAAAAACAGTAACAATCAAGGGGAAAAAGACAGAGTGGGGGCTGCCGTTTGTGAATGACTTTTGTAGTGAGGAAGAAGAAGGAATGGAGAAGGAGGAAAGAAACAGTGAAAGGGAAAGTCTAGATAAACTATACACCACCCGGACCAATACAGACTCACCATGGATCTGTAGGAGAAAGGATGAATTGGAGAGAAGTGAGGAGGACGAGCAAGGGATAGTGGTAAGACAGACAAATGAAGCCACACCGTCACCATCACACCCTCTCCCATCCCACCCCACAAGCTCAACCACCTCACGCTCATTACGTACAATCAAACCTGCGCCCTTCACAAACGAATTGACACCCTATGCAGGTCGTCTTAGAGACCTCCCTAGACGCAGGCAGGAAGGACGAATACACACGCCCACATTAAATACAGGAAATGATGGAAGAAGGGGAAAAGATGGAGAAGAAAGAGTTATGAGTAGGGGAAATACGGATGAAATTGACGATGTAGGAGAGAGGGAAGAAGAGGAGGGGTGTGAGGACTCGATTTTATGGAACCCAAGGGATAAAACGAGACACAACTTAATGCCACTTCTGGAGAGGGGAGGGGTTAGACCACAGTATGTCCCTTGGAAGCATACAGACAAAGAAAATATAAAATGCAGGCTCCCATCATTAAGTGGAGGTGCGGGTAAATGGATATATGAAATGGAAAAACACACCGCAGGACAGAAACTGGCAGTGGGAGATGTAAAGGGCCTTCTAATATCGATATTAGGGGATGCAGCGGATGACATTTGGAAGAGAGCGGGATTCCCTGGGGTAACAATAGCAAACACATCGCTCGATGGGGCACCATTCGCAAACTGCAGACATGCACTATGGCAGGCACTGAGGGTACAGTACCCAGACACATCAGACATAGGAGCAATTACCTCACGCAAGATGCGTTAGAACGAAGATCCTGTTGATTATATCCAGGAAATCCAAGAGAAGTGGCGCATGGAAACTAGAGAACAATGGGACAAAACACCAGCAATATTTTATCATATACTAGTACATGGGCTCCCAGAAGGAGTTCAGAAACAACTGAAGAAAGTAGTGGGAATGGAAGCAAAAGCATGGCCAGAAATACAACTGACAATAGTGCATCATTGCAGGACATGGCAAGGAAAAATGAAACAAAAGGAAGAGGACAGGAAAACGGAAGAGGCTAAACTAGTACAGAAAAAACTTACTAAATACACAATGGAAGGGGCACTAATAACTACACCTACAACAATGACCCAAAGCCCCACACAAGTAGTGGCTGCACAAGATCCCTCCCAAATACCACCTTCACAGACTATACCACAACAGGTGCCGCCACTCCAACCATACACGACCAGCATGGGAGGAGGATACTCAATGCCAGGAGCTGGGTATTATAATTACAACAGCGGAAGAGGAGGAATTATGAGAGGGAGAGGATACAGATATAACACACAACAGCAGGTGGGAGGACTTAGATATTCCTACCCCACCGGACAACCAGTATACCAGGACAACACAGGAAGCTTTCCATGGCAGAGTAGGGAACCACCAGTGTGTTGGAGTTGTGGATTAGTAGGGCACATGTCACGCACGTGTAGAGTAAGACCAGGAACACCATCATGGAGCGAACAGGGACAAACAAGGCCCACACAGGAACAGCAGGGCATACAGCAACAGCAGACGTTGCAACAGGGAAATGAACAGCAACAACTAATAACACAGCAACAGCTTTAGACATATTCACTGCCACAACAACAGGTAGCGATAACACAACAACCCCAAGCACAACAAACACAACTGGGTAGGGTGACGGTCCTGGGACACAACCCTTACACAGGAAATGGTCAATCGTTGTATCCTCAATAGGACAGCCCACAGACGGCCTTGGTGTGTCCCATCCTGTCAGTAACACCTAATAGTGCGGAGGAACCACGCATAGAGGTAACGATAGGTGACAAAAAATTATCATTCCTTGTTGACACCGGGGCGACCCGGTCTTGCATAAGGGAAGGTAAATTTAAGATGTCGGGCGAAGCCATGAACACCCAAGGATTCTCTGGGGCTAGAGGGTTGGTTCACTTTACTGATAATATTCCCTTATCTATAGGAGATTATGACATGTCAGTCCCACTCTTATATTATAGTGCCTCACCAGTAAATATACTGGGGAGAGACATCATGAACATGTTGAATATGACAATCTCCTTTACGGAGGATGGCATTATTTGCTCTACTCCAGGAATTAACATGCTCACAGCACGACAGATTATGCAAGCCTACTGCGGACAGACAGTGATTAGGGCTGAGCCAGTAGATGGTGAACTATTCCAGTACGGGACAGACATGGCATTTGCATGGATGCCAGGGATAGAGGGAAAGATCTGGAGGAGGCCAGCCGTCAATTTGTTCAGACCAGAAGCACCAGTCAATGAACCAGAAGGAAAGGTGGTTCCAGTGGACATTGAGAGCATTATAGCAACAGCTGATTACATTGGGGTACATGCCCAAGACAGAGAAGGAAGAGCATGGAGGGCAGTGATAGCACTAGCAGAAGGATGTAGACTCACCCAGGTGTCAGATGAGGAGCTGTTCTCAGAAGAAAAGGAGGAAGGTGAAATGGTGCTCATGATGAGTGTGGAAATATGGCTAAAAGTGGCGTACAAACAAGTGGCACAGAAAATTGCAATGGCACTTGAGGCACCCACATCCACCTCAGTTCCCTTCTTTGAGGAAGATATGACAAAAGTACCCACATCATTATGGACTACCAGCCCCTATGACGTGGGGTGCATAAAAAGTATAGGGGGAGTAAGGATAAAATTGAAGAAAGGTACAATACTCCCCAGAGTGAAACAGTACCCACTATCAAAAGAGGCAGATGAGGGCATATATGAAACCATAACAGCCCTTATAAATAATGGCATATTGGTCCCCTCAGAATCACCATGTAACACGGCTGTATACCCAGTGCGCAAGGCTAGAGGGGGGTCTTGGCGCTTCATACAGGATCTCAGGCCCTTGAACAACATAGTAGAAGCAGAATACCCTATAGCCGCAAACCCGGCCACAATATTGTGTGGCATTCCAGCAGGAGCATCACGATTTACAGTGATCGACCTTAAAAATGCTTTTTTCTCAATACCATTGCACCCAGATTCACAAGATTTAACAAGCTTTACTTACAGAAACACAAAGTGGAAACACACCAGATTGCCACAAGGGTACTGCGAATCACCCTCAATATTCAACAGAGTAATACAGATGGATTTGGGTAACATTGAAGTGGAAAGCACAGTGTTGCAGTATGTCGATGACATAATAATTTGCAGTACAAACGAAAGAACATGCAGAGAGGACTCATTAAAGATGCTGACAATACTGGCTGAAAAAGGTTACAAGGTAGACATGGAAAAGTTACAGTACTGTCAAGAACAGGTACTTTACATTGGTCAGCTCATATCCCAACATGGAAGAAAGATTGCACCACAAAGAGCACAGGCCATTTCAAAAACGCCAGTACCACAAACAGTGAGGGAACTGCAGCAGTTCCTGGGTCTGTGCAACTACTGTAGAGCATGGGTATTCGATTATAGCTCATACATAGGACCCCTGCTTGAGGCATTAAAGGAAGCCAATAAAGGGGAGAAAAAGTTGGGGTGGACAATGGAAATGAAAGAGGCTTTTGATGAACTGAAAGATGCGATATCAACTGCTCCGGTACTGGCAACCCCAGACTATGAACGACAATTCTTTATATTTTCACATTGCGACTCAGCAGTAATGAAAGCAGTGTTGGCTCAAAAAACAAGCATGGGCTATAAACCAGTAGCATTTTACAGCGGCCACTTAGACCCTGTGATGTTAGGTCATTTCCCTTGCAAACCAGGTCTCGCCGCAGCTGCTTTTGCGGTAGAGAAAGCATCAGCAATCACCATGGGGTGCCCGACTACACTGTTTGTGGAACATGCACTATTTGCAATATTGAATAAACCTAAGTCCACCCTAACCACGCAAAGGGCATCAGGTTATGAGATCATCCTATCCAGAGCTGAACTATCAATTGTTAGATGTAGCACGGTCAACCCTGCAAGGTTCCTAGCAGAAGTACTTGAGGAAGGAGATTATGCACACGATTGTACGCAAATCACTGAAATGTACTCATGTACTAGAAAGATTGAAGAGAACGCACTAGAGGGAGGTGAGCTCCTGTTCATTGATGGGTCATCAACTATCGATCAAAGGGATGGTATAAGGAGGACTGGGGCAGCAGTGGTAAAAATGATAGAGGTACCGGTGTGTGTGGCAATGAAATGTGTACAACTACCACAGCACTATTCCGCTCAAGCAGCAGAACTAATTGCACTAATCTTGGCGTTGAAGGAAAGCTTTGACAAACGAGTGACCATATATTCCGACAGCGCATATGTTACGTCCACTGTCTACTCAGGGCTGTCGAAATGGAGAAGAAGAGGGTTTAGGAGAGCTGATGGCACTCCAGTGCAACATGCCCTCCTATTGGCTGAACTAATTGAAGCAATAAATGACCCCCAAGAATTAGCTTTGGTCAAATGCACCGCACACACCAATGGTGAAGACTACATTTCAAAAGGGAATGCAGCAGCAGACGCACATGCAAAGTATGCTGCATATTTTGGTGAGATATGGAACCCCCCAGAGTCAGAGAGAGGGAGGGGGAGGGGAATGGCTAAGGAGATGTTGATAAGAGAAGGGTACACCCACCTCCCAGCCACACAGATAATGGAGCTACAAGCGGCTGCACCAATGGCAGAAAAAGAATTATGGGTAAAAAGAGGATGCACAATGTCACCAACTGACGTACTTTGGCGCCAGGGTGACACTGGAAAGATTATAATACCACTGGCACTATTGAACACCGCCCTGAGCCAACTACACCAACCAGCCCACACAGGCAAGGAAGTAATTGCAGCACGAATTAGGGAAGACTGGTTCTGCCCTGAGTTAAATTCTCATGTGTCAAATTTTATCAGCAATTGTCTCACATGTCAACAGTTTACGGCCGGTCACACTATGAAGGTGATAAGAGGTACTATACCCCGGCCAGAGGGACCCTTCCGACATCTCCATATTGACTATGTTGATATGATCAACGTATGTCAAGGAAATAGGTATATGATTGTAGTAGTATGCCCATTCTCGAGGTGGATTGAAGCAGGGCCCTTTTCACACCCAGATGCATTTAGAGCAGCTAAATTCCTAGTGAGGGAGGTCTTCCCCAGGTGGGGAGTGTGCGAGGTACTGCGGTCAGATAATGGCCCACATTTCGCAAACGAAATGTTCCAGCACATCACATCCTTACTGAACATCAAGCATAAATTTGCATGTGCATACCACCCACAGGCCAACGGTATATGTGAACGCCTGAATGGCCTATTAAAGGAGGCAATTGCAAAAATACACCAAACAACAAAGAAGCGTTGGTTGTATTGCCTTCCACTAGCCCTATTTGAGCTAAGGAATAGACCAGGTTCCGACCACCACCTCACCCCTCACGAGGTGGTTACCGGACGTCAAATGCGCCTTCCCCTAACGCCAACATCAAGAGCATTTACCGATCACGAGAGTACTGCAAGTGTCCTTGGTGATGAAATGTACCAATATGTGTCTTCTTTGATTACTAGTGTAGTGTTTGTGTCTCAACAGCTCGAGCGCACACGGGGCGGGTCTAACAGCGATCAACAAAAAGACGCGGATAAAGAATTGGAAAAGGAAAGACTGTGCAAAGTTGCTAAAGGTGACCACGTACTACTTCGCAATTTCAACAGAAAGTGGAACAGCCCACGCTTCACTGGCCCCCATCTGGTAGAGGAGGTATCAACGAGAGCAGTAAAGCTACAGGACAAACGTGCTTGGAACCACCTACACGACGTAAAGATCTACAAACTCTAGACCTGCCCCAGCGCCACCGACAGGGCCACTGGAAGAACAACAACAGCGTCACCAACGGAGGAAGAGACTTCTACTACAACTAACGGCCTAAGTGTCCCCATACCCTGCCACCCCGCAGATTCCCCTGAGACAACTACTAGAAAAGAAAGGGGTGATCCCCATATCGCCCACCCCATGGTTACACGATTAAAGAGTAAAGAGACTTCCGCCAGTTGAGCCCAAACCGTCTGCCCATTGACCCCCTACCTATTGTAGTAATAACTGAACTGAAGGACATTGTCTTGCACATATACACATGTAAACACCTGAATGTTCTCTTTCTTTTCTCTCGCACATGCAGGTACAGCGTATTATTGTACTATTAAGAAAGTAGATAACTAACCAATTCACTGCCCAGGAGTAGATGGTACCCTCAGACGATAATTACCCGGAAGAATTGTCACACCAATTTGTATATGAAATAAAAAGGCCAACGTACCTGAAAAGAAGGAGGGTACGTGTCTACTACACAGCATTCCTCTTGGCCATAGAACATCCAATGCCCCACCTCCAACCATACTTGCCTGCCCTAACAGATAGATCGCTTAGATTGGCGTGGGAACAGCTCTTCGCCTGGGCACTGAATGACTACTTGATAGGGAGAGCTTAAAAACAATAACTAACATTAATAACGAGCATATTAAGAATTTTCAGGCGGGCAACTGTAACGTCGCAAGAATATGCTGCCGGACTGCAGCAAGGTAAGAGCAAAATGCCGGTGAAATTAGCATTTGTAATAAAATTGATGGGGATTTTAATGACCACCGGATTCTTGGCTGCCTCTGTATGGCAGTACAGCTATGCTATCAATATTATTGCTGTACCCAAACCTAATAGACCCCCACCCCCAGCTGCAACAGGTGTTATGTCAGGTGGTACTAGTAAAATCCCACACAAGGAAAATAGAGTTAAACGCAGCACATACTCAGATAATAAAGGTATTGATGATTACATACACGATTCAGCACACATCTCAAACAACATATGGTACCAACACATGACCCACATAGGTAAGCAGACAACAGAAGACAGCTGCTACGTTTGCTCATTAATACCATACGCCATGAGCGCTTCTCGAACATTTGTTGCCACGGAGATAGATGAAAAAATAGCACGATGTATAATATACCTGGCACTGTTCCAGACGAAAGGAAGATTTCAAGGGACAGTGGTGCAACTGGTGTGGAAAACACGAGATACATATCCATATGAAAACAACTTCCTCGAGAATTATTTGAGTTACCACAAGAGCAGTTTACATGCTGAAGGATTCAGATACGTAACAAGTGGTCCTGAAAAAGGAGAAACAAAGAAAGTAACACTACAGTACCTACCATGTGATTGGTACGCCACTGAAGTCCCTGGTAAGATCGGATGTTGGGAAAGACCACTGGTGATAATAACAGGGAAGGTGTACATGAACAACAAATGGGACATAGGAGTGGTTGGTAGCAACATGGTAACAAGAGAAAATATTTCAACTATTGATGGACACAACCACAGATGTTGGATGACTTGGGTCAAGTACGTACCCATGCTCACGTGGATGGAGAAGGATGAAGACCCAATAACAATACTGCCACTAACTGTGCCTAAGGTATGCTACCAACATAAAGGGGAGGTGGACGTAGGATACAACACCAACTGTGAAAGCGTGATGGAGCTACCTGAGGGGGGAGCAGGAACAGCAGTAGTAATGGACCATTACTGGGCCTGTGGAGAAAAAGCATACCACACACTGCCCCCTCTGTGGAATGGTATATGCACAATAGTGCACGTTAATGTACCATCACTAGTGGTACCCCAGAAACATGTCAATATGGCGAACTTCCCCAAAATGGATGAAGGGAACAAAAGGAAGAAGAGATCTGTACAACCTCAGAAGGAGCCAGAGAGCAAAACCGATGGCAATAATACTGTCCTGAATAGAAAGAAAAGACAAGGAGAACCTCTGACAGGAAATTACTTATGGGGAAGGTAGGAAACAGCACTCACTTCAATTCCACCAGAGCACAGACTATTCAGCAGAGCAGCAATGTTCTTCTCCTCAATAATACATCCAGGACTACAGGCTTACGCAACGCAAAATGGCTCCAGATAACTCGATGGGAACTAATGATGACTATTAATTCTACGGTAAATGGATTCAACGCAATAAAAGAGGAACTGCGAGCTGTGAGGATGGTAGCACTTCAGAACAGATATGTACTGGACCTCCTCACAGCAATGGAAGGAGGAGTTTGCGCTAAGATAGGACAATCATGCTGCACATTCATCCCTGCCAACGATGCTGACAATGGTACACTGACAGAAGCAGTTTTACAATTGGCCCAGATGCACTCAAAAATGACGGATGAAAGTAAAGGTGTGAAAAAGGATGAGAGCTGGTTTTCAATATTATGGTCATGGATGCCATCTTGGCTGTCAGATGGACTGAAAATTATAGTTGGATGTACTATTTTGGTTGGAGCTACACTGATCATAATAAGATTTTGGTAGGCCCGAAAGGCACGCACCACAGATGAGATGATCAAAATGGTTGGTATGCACCTCTTGATGCCAACAGATGAGGGCCAACACACAGGCACAATCATAAAAGAGAGAGAGAAGTTGCGCAACCAGATCATCACCAATCACCTGGACCCACCATCTGTGAAGCTCGAAAACCCAAGAAACCCAAGGAGCTACATAGGGAAATGGGTATACTGCACTCCTGGAGGAACTTGTGAATATATGTATTGGTCATTTGAAGACCATGTTAACCACTATGGACATTTGGGAGGAATAACTAAAATATGGAGAGTAAGAGGAGATAAAGAAAAGGATATGTTTGTGGTCGACAAGTCGACCAGAGGGGGGACTGAAGTGCGAGAATGGAAGAACAAGCTCCCGCCCTTCCCCTCTCACGCTTGGCCTAGAGGATCACAGCCTAGGCACCCGCCACGAGAGGAGTTTGCCTATCTACAAGACGACCAAATACCCTGGTACAGGAACATACGGATGTGCCCACCTACCTGCCCAGCAGCCCGCCCTGCCCATGCCGACACCTGCGGCATGGATCAACTCGACTAAACCTACACGTCGTTAGAGATGCCATGACGACCTAGCCAACGGTCAGCACACCTGTGCACACATGCACACCGGACACTCCCACACCAATCCACACGAAGAACATACTCAGTGCTATGACATAGGCGACAGACATACCCACAGACGTGCATCTTTATTATTTTCCACATATGCTCTCAAAATGCAGAAACGCAAGACGCATAATGAACTTATCTAAAAAGGCTTGCTCACGTTTCTTCTAAGAACCATGTAGCATAATAAAGAATATAACGGAGACACGATACTGAGGATAGAGCAATATGATACCGTAACCTAAAGAGCTCTGCATCAAACGGTTCCACCTATGCACCAGGCCCAAGTAGGCCGCAAGCAAAAGTTTCCATGAACATTGAATGAGCAAGAGCTCGGTTGCTGATCCTGCAGAATGAGCCAGGCGAAAGCACACCGCCAAGGGCACGATGTTGCAATCTCGCACGCTGCAAGCCAACGCCAAGGTCGCACCTGCAAGATGAACCAGGCACACAGTGGGAAAAACAATATTAATTGTGCTGAATTCGGCCTCAAACACGGTCTCACCTCACGTGACAAAGCCAAACCTGACAGGATGCCAAGCCCAGGAGGAAGGAGACGCCTGAATCCCACGTTTCAAGACACAGGCAGATACAATTAAAAGACTCATTGGACATCTGCAGCAGTGGGAGTAGTCGACCTCCCAACATATGAATAAATCCTCACATTGTTTACACCTACCCATAGTAAAAACATTGTTGCAAATGACCGTTGCACCGCGAGCTCCGAACAGCGATAGTCCCAGACTGGGAGGCTCGCGAGTGGACCAATCAGAACATGGGGCTCTTATCATTGACGCCATTAACATTGACCAATCCTCAGAGGTCTTCATGTAACAATTTTCATGTATCAAATTGAAGGGACAGCCCAGGTATATAACCTGACTAACCCTCAACCACTAATACCGTTCTCTATATGTATGCTATACTAACCCTACCACTCGAGTAACCAATCCAGAGTGGAAATAGGTTTTTTGCTAAACTTTGTAAGATGACGCAAGTAGCGCGGCATACTAAGGTAAAAAGGGCCTGCGAGCTTACGGACGGCCCGGCCGACCCCAGCAGAATTTCCCCCCGACAGCAATGTCACTACACACCGATTACTACTCCTGCCAGTAGAACACCAAAACAAATTAGACTATTACAAACTTTCTACAGAAGCTGCAATGGAAGTACGCAGAGTATTAAAACAAATGTAAATGCTACTAATAGATGAAGTGAGCATGGTCTCCAACCTAATGTTGGCCTTGATTCACCTCAGATTACAAGAAGTACTCAAAACAAACTACGAAGAGCTCTTTGGAGGAAAACACATTATTGTTTTCGGAGATCTTCTTCAATTGACACCAGTGAAAGGTGAGACTATTTTCAAAACCTCA
Source organism: Ambystoma mexicanum (assembly GCF_040938575.1). Lineage (NCBI taxonomy): Eukaryota > Metazoa > Chordata > Amphibia > Caudata > Ambystomatidae > Ambystoma > Ambystoma mexicanum. Next base: position 765,896,736 of record NC_090929.1, on the reverse strand, counting down.
GGACAAAAACTCTGCCGTAAAACTGTTGGAAGCATTGGAAATGTCAACCTTTGGCAATATTTCCAATACAGAGAATTAACAGAAAACATGGGCAATCTGCAGATCTCACTTATGCCAACATCTTAAAAAGTATTGGAGTTGGTATATAATCTCAAGAAGCACAAGCAATATTGAAAACCTGGCACATTCATGCACTTTATGGTGATAATGCATGTGCTACGGATGTCATGGAACATTTAGCCCACAAAAATGTCAATTGTATGGCCTTAATGCCAACTCTTGCAAGCTGTTTCAAATTCAATTAAACAATGTTAAAAAAAGAAATGCAACCAATAATTGAAATTAGCGCCACAGACAAACTAGACATACATCGTATGACACTACCCATGTGTGAACAAGCCACAACAAGACTAAATAGTTTAGAAAATTCAATCTCCAACACAGCTGGATTGGAAAAAATATTAAAATGATCCTTAAATTGCAGAGTAATGCTTAAACGTAACCTTGATGTGTATCAAGGACTAGTTAATGGAGCACTGGGTACAGGTGTTGGCTTTCAAGCATACCCACATGACAACAACATTCAGTTTGTCAATTTTCTCTTTGACAAACTTTCAGAAGTGAAAAGGATAGGACGCTCAACAGCTCGATTCCTTCTCTTCAAAGACATGTATGTACGAAGAGAACAATTTTCTCTAACTCTTGCATACACAGTAACCATTCATAAATCACAAGGTCTTACCCTAGACAAAGCATTGATAGACATTGGTAACACAGGCCCTCATTACAAGTCAGGCGGTGGACCATGGTGCTATTAGCACCATGGTCCATGCCGGATTCCGCCATGGTGGATGGCGGAATTACTGCCCCATTCCAAGGTGAGTGGGGCGGTAATTCCCCATTCACCATTTGCCCTTCCTCATTTTTGCCCCATAGGGCATAATGGGGATGGCGAAGGCGCTAATTACGGCACCGTAAATTACGGTGCCGTAATTAGCACCAAGGTCGCTTAGCGCCTTGGACTTTAATGCCTGCAAAAAACCTACAGCCCAAACCGCTGGACGGATTTTCACCAAATTTGGACCAGGAGCAGCGGCTTGGTCCTGAAAGCGTGCTTTTGCAAATTTAGTGAAAATCCGTCCAGTAGTTTTTTTTAAAATGACCAAAAAGTAGGTAAAAAAAAATGAGTGTTATCTGTGTTCGGTCCGCGAACACATTTCCCTGTTCACTCCGCAGACAGTTTCCTGATTGGCAGAGCGGCTTACGTCATGTCTGCGGACATGCAGCGTGTTCACTGATTGGATGGTGTGAAGCGTGATGCACGTCAGATTTTTGGTAGCGCCCGCCATCTTGGATTCGCGGACATCTGTGGACAGCGCAGCGAAAGTTTGTTCAAAATGTGTATTTAGTATAGTGTGTTGTTGTGTAGGAGTGTTTGGGGAGGATGGGAGGGTTTGAGATAGGTTGAAAGTTGTGCTTTTTTATGTGGTAGACGTTCTTGTTGTGTTCGATTTGTCTGCGGACATCACGGGTGTTCTGAAATGTTCTAAATAAACTGAATGGGGGTGTTCTTAGGACTCAATATGTGTCTGTTTTGTTCGCAAGCAATCTGAAACTGTTCTAAGAACACTCGCGGTGTCCGGAAATGATCGTTAAATAAACAAAATGGGAGTGTGTTCTAAGAACTCACGCGGTATCCTCAAATGTTCATAGGGGGTGTCCTGAAGACGCTGTCCGTATTGTTCTGTGACAAGCTGAATGTGTTCTAAGAACTCTCGCGGTGTCCTGAAATGTTCGCAAATAAACAAAATGGGGGTGTTCTGAGAATGCTGTCCGTATTGTTCGTTGTCAAGTTGAAAGTGTTCTAAGAACTCTTGCGGTGTCCTGAAATGTTTGTAGGGGGTGTCCTGAAGACACTGTCCATATTGTTCTCTGGCAAGTTGAAAGTGTTCTAAGAACTTTCGCGGTGCCCTGAAATGTTCGTAGGGGGTGTCCTGAAGACACTGTCCGTATTGTTCTCTGGCAAGTTGAAAGTGTTCTAAGAACTCTCGCGGTGTCCTGAAATGTTTGCAAATAAACAAAAAGGGGGTGTGTTCTAGGAACTCACACGGTGATCTGAAATGTTTGTAGGGGGTGTCCTGAAGACACTGTCCGTATTGTTCTGTGGCAAGCTGAAAGTGTTCTAAGAACTCTCACGATGTCCTGAAATGTTCGTAGGGGGTGTCCTGAAGACGCTGTCCGTATTGGTCTGTGGTAAGCTGAATGTGTTCTAAGAACTCTCGCGGTGTCCTGAAATGTTCGCAAATAAACAAAATGGGGGTGTGTTCTAAGAACTCACGCGGTGTCCTCAAATGTTTGTAGGGGGTGTCCTGAAGACGCTGTCTGTATTGTTCTGTGGCAAGCTGAATGTGTTCTAAGAACACTCGCGGTGTCCTGAATGTTCGCAAAAACAAAATGGGGATGTTCTGAGGACGCTGTCCGTATTGTTCGCTGTCAAGTTGAAAGTGTTCTAAGAACTCTCGCGGTGTTCTGAAATGTTCGTAGGGGGTGTCCTGAAGACACTGTCCGTATTGTTCGATGGCAAGTTGAATGTGTTCCAATAACTCTCGCAGTGTCCTGAAATGTTCGCAAATAAACAAAATGGGGGTGTTCTGAGGACGCTGTCCGTATTGTTCATTGTCAAGTTGAAAGTGTTCTAAGAACTCTTGCGGTGTCCTGAAATGTTCGCAAATAAAGAAAATGGGGGTGTTCTGAGAACGCTGTCCGTATTGTTCGTTGTCAAGTTGAAAGTGTTCTAAGAACTCTTGCGGTGTTCTGAAATGTTTGCAAAAACAAAATGGGGGTGTTCTGAGGAAGCTGTCCGTATTATTCGTTGTCAAGTTGAAAGTGTTCTAAGAACTCTTGTGGTGTTCTGAAATGTTCGTAGGGGGTGTAAGACGCTGTCCGTATTGTTCGATGGCAAGTTGAATGTGTTCTAAGAACTCTTGCGGTGTCCTGAAATGTTCGCAAATAAACAAAATGGGGGTGTTCTGAGGACGCTGTCCGTATTGTTTGTTGTCTAGTTGAAAGTATTCCAAGAACTCTCGCGGTGCCCTGAAATGTTTGCAAATAAACAAAATAGGGGTGTGTTCTAAGAACTCACGCGGTGTCCTGAAATGTTCGTAGGGGGTGTCCTGAAGACGCTGTCCGTATTGTTCTGCGGCAAGCTGAAAGTGTTCTAAGAACTCTCGCAGTGTCCTGAAATGTTCGTAGGGGGTGTCCTGAAGACGCTGTCTGTATTGTTCTCTGGCAAGTTGAAAGAGTTCTAAGAACTCTTGCCGTGTCCTGAAATGTTCGCAAATAAACAAAATGGGGGTGTGTTCTAAGAACTCATGCGGTGTCCTGAAATGTTTGTAGGGGGTGTCCTGAAGACGCTGTCCGTATTTGTCTGTGGTAAGCTGAATGTGTTCTAAGAACTCTCGCGGTGTCCTGAAATGTTCGCAAATAAACAAAATGAGGGTGTGTTCTAAGAACTCACGCAGTGTCCTCAAATGTTCGTAGGGGGTGTCCTGAAGACGCTGTCCGTATTGTTCTGTGGCAAGCTGAATGTGTTCTAAGAACACTTGCGGTTTCCTGAAATGTTCACAAAAACAAAATGGTGGTATTCTGAGGACGCTGTCCTTATTGTTCGTTGTCAAGTTGAAAGTGTTCTAAGAGCTCTCGCGGTGTTCTGAAATGTTCGTAGGGGGTGTTCTGAAGACACTGTCCGTATTGTTCAATGGCAAGTTGAATGTGTTCTAATAACTCTCGCAGTGTCCTGAAATGTTCGCAAATAAACAAAATGGGGGTGTTCTGAGGACGCTGTCCGTATTGTTCATTGTCAAGTTGAAAGTGTTCTAAGAACTCTTGCGGTGTCCTGAAATGTTCGCAAATAAAGAAAATGGGGGTGTTCTGAGAACGCTGTCCGTATTGTTCGTTGTCAAGTTGAAAGTGTTCAAAGAACTCTTGCGGTGTTCTGAAATGTTCGCATAAACAAAATGGGGGTGTTCTGAGGACGCTGTCCGTATTGTTCGTTGTCAAGTTGAAAGTGTTCTAAGAACTCTCGCAGTGTTCTGAAATGTTCATAGGGGGTGTTCTGAAGACGCTGTCCGTATTGTTCAATGGCAAGTTGAATGTGTTCTAAGAACTGTCGCGGTGTCCTGAAATGTTCGCAAATAAACAAAATGGGGGTGTTCTGAGGACGCTGTCCATATGGGCATAGAGTGTTGGGTGCATGACCATTTGGTCATGCACCTAACACTCTATGCCCTGGCCACAACCACCGCAGCATATCACAGTTATAGTTGCTTATAACCTTGGGTCAAAAACAAATTTATAAGGAAGAAAGTTATAAGATATTATGGGTGTGATATGCTGCAATGGTTGTGGCTATGGCATAGAGTGTATAATATACTTTTTGGTTTAGTAACTGGAGTACATGTATTTCTTGTTAATTTCTGTGATAAAAGAAAATAGCATGTTAGTATTAGTATTTTGTAATGACTTATTACATTGAATAATCAACATTTTATTTTATTTTTTTGGACCCTCATATTTTGTAGATTACAAACCAGAGTACTGTGCAATTTGCTCAGTTTCTGTGTTCATTGCTAAAATCATTAGGTTTGTGGGAGAAAAACAAATCCATGTTGGATTTAAAAAAAAAACTTTTTCTGTTTTCTGTTATGCTCTAGTTTATTTGTTTGTTTGTTTTCAGTGTTGACTTGTTGCTTCTGGCTAATGGTTTATACATTGGGTAGCATTTTTTTTGAGTATTATTTATTTGTTTGTATATTATAAAATTTTGGAGCAGTTGCATACCAGTAGGCGTATTCCAACTGTCTATTTATTGATATATTTTAGTGGTAATGATTTTTTTGTTTGAATATTGTTACATTTTCGGACAGTTAGATACCAATTGGCGTATTCTGTCTATTTTCTGATATATTTTAGTGGTATTCAGTGGTATTTAGTGGTATTCATGTATCTGATTAGTTGTTGAAGAATCTTTGGGCAGTTATATAGCTTTTGGAATATTCTAACAGTTTATATTTTTTTACTACAAGTTTAGTTAATGTTTAAGAACAATTTATTTATCAAATTTTGGTTTTAAGAACATTAAATAAGCGTTTGTAAGATTTGCTGGTAATCTCTGCTTTAGAGTAATGGTACTATCATTACATTCAAACCATCCACATTTTTTTTTATATATGCAGTGTAGTGACCTGCATTGGTTGTGGCTCCTGCGTGGTAGATTATACCTATTGTTGTGAAGGTGTTCTTGCCAAGTGATATTTGACCATGTGTGCATCCAGTCACCTTGCAGTTGTTTTTGGTACCATCTGCATTGTAACATAGAAGCATTAGTATTACGTATCTACTATGTGTTTGTATTACTAATGTGGAGCGATTATCTGAATTGCAGGTAGAACATAACGCTTTGTATATATATCAATACTTAATTGTGAATCCATTCCATTTCAGCAACTTGTACAAAATGCAAGGAATATCAGCGTTTATTTTACTTGCATCAAAGTTGAATAGAAATAGACCGTCAAGTGTACCTAAGCGTGATAGTGCTACGTAGCTCATGCCTTCTTTAAAGACTGTGTTACCAATATCTATCATTGCTTTGTCTAGGGTAAGACCTTGTGATTTATGAATTGTGACTGCGTATGCAAGAGTTTGAGAAAATTGTTCTCTGCATACATACATGTCTTTGAAGTGAAGGAATCGAGCTGTTGAGCGTCCATCCTTTTAACTTCTGAAATTTTGTCAAAGAGTATATTGACAAACTGAAATTTATTGTCACGTGGGTATGTTTGAAAGCCAACAACTGTACCCAGGGCTCCATTAACTAGTCCTTGGTCCAAGTCAAGATTAGGTTTAAGCATTACTCTGCAATTTAAGGATAACTTTAATATATTTTCTAAGCCTGCTGTGTTTGAGATTGATTTTTGTGGGAGACCATGCTCACTTCATCTATTAGTAGCATTTTCATTTGTTTCAATACTCTGCGTAGTTCCATTGCAGCTTCGGCAGAAAGTTTGTAATAGTCTCATTTGTTCTGGTGTTCTACTGGCAATAGTAGTAATTGGTGTAAAGTGACACCACCTATGTTGCAGGCAGCTAAACCTGTGGGGGCAGTGACAACAGAGCTGACAGTTTGTTATTTGTCAATTGTTGAAGGAATTTACTGATGATTTTGATTAGGAATGTTTTGCCAGAACCAGCTTCACCAGTGATGTACAGTAGTATAGGTTTATAATTATGGCAGGAACATTATTTATTTTCATGTTGTACACCATGTGCAATTTGTTTTGTTACTTCTTCAAAAATGCTACGTTGTTCGTCGTTTAGTTTTGATTGCAGAATAGTTAAGTCTTCTTTATCTTCATACTGACACATGGTGTTTTCTACTTCTATCATAGCTAATTCTGCCTCATTTATTATTAGTGGTTCTCCCAGTGGTTCTTGGCTTCCTGTTACAGAAGGTTGACTACTGTCAGGAGTGTCTTTATCTAGTTGGGCCTGGAGTTCTTCTTCGTGTTGCTGTTCATTGTGCAACATTGTTTTGTATTGTGTAAAGTTTACATCAGTTATAGTGCTTTCATTTGCTTTGAAAGCATCTTCATATGTGTCATAGTTATCTAGTATTTCTTCTTCTTTTCTCAATGGTTTGAAGAGTGGTAGCAGGGACATGTAATATACTTCTTTATGTTGAGGAGTCTTCAATGACAATTTGATATGATTAATTAAATTTGGTGAGTTTAACTAAGCTGCCTTCACAGTTTGTCACTCTGTATTTACCTTTTTTTCCATCAGGTTTTATATTATTTTTGTTTGTGTAGTTTTGGGCTATGTGGTATAGATAAATGGTTTCCAAAGTATTACTTCTGTTTGGGTTGTATGTGTTCAATAAATTGTTTTTTTTTAAATGTCTTGGCTGTTGGGATCATGTTTGGCTGTTGTTTCTATATCTTTGTATGATTTTAGAACTCTTTTTCTAGATTTAGCAGGACCAAGACTTAGCCATACTATATTTTCAGATTTACAATACAATGCAGTATCAGTTAAACAACCAGCTGCTGCATATGATCCACATTCTCTATGGGAGAGCATTTTTATGCCCAAGCTGTATAATTTCTGAGACACTGTTTTATCTGATGACAGGTCATTCCAGAGGTCTTGGAGCTCTGTCTTTTCATCTTTGGTTAAGTATGCTGTGAAATATTGTGCAACTGCAGTAGAATTGTCTGCAATGTACTGCACATCTATGTTTGCATTCCATAAGTGGGCAATGATTGCATTATAATCATTGAATCATTGATATATTTTTCTTCTTCTTTTCTTTTTATGTAATATGTATTTTTAGGTGACTTACCTTTAACACTATGTCTAACTGAAGACATGAGGTTGTTCACTTGACCTGTATTTGTAACTGATCTAGGGAAACCAAATCGGCATTTGGTGTAGTATTTCCCTTTGTTTTTGTATTTGCGACGACAATATTTGCCACATTTATGTCTTTGAAATTGTAAAATTTGTGCATGAAGATCACTATTTGTGGATTCTGATGGAATTTAACAAGTGACATATTTTTCAATAAACTGTAAAACAGTGGCATCACTGTCTTGACCAAATTTAGGAGCATCTTTAATCCATAAAAGAATGTGGATATGTGGTGCTCCTCTGGCTTGGTATTCTTTTCTCCAAAAGAAGTGTTGCACTTCTTCTAGGGGATGAACAGTTTTATTACAAATAAAATGTAGTATAGCAATGAAGCGATGGTGAAAATATCTTGAAACATTAACAGGATCCAAAGAACAAAGTTCTCTTGGTGTTAGTGTATCTATGTTTGTTTTATTTTTGTTTGATGTGGGTAGAAAATCATGTAAATCTTCCCATGCACATTCTGCACAAATTAATGTAACAAACCAAGTGGGTGGGCCAAGGTTTCTGATCAGACAACGTACATCCGCATGACGTCGAAACCAGTACTCTTTAGTAACACGCATATTTGCTAATAGATTTGTAATATTTGATTATAAAACCTCATCCTTTTCTTACACTTTTTGTAATAATTGTGTATCTGTCATATTTTGAAAGTGTGATCCTGATTTTAATATGTGTGCAACTCCGTAACATAAAATTGCTAGTTCACTTTCAAAGAGTAGGTGGAATATGTATTCCACATTTTGGCTAAATCTGGTATCTTCAGAATACATCCGTAATGAGCGGTATTCTGAAGCTGATATTTGAATAGGTCTATCATCATACCTTTCTCCTTTGCTAAAGTATTTGATATTGTAGCAGGATCTAGTAGCTCAAATTGACCAGCTTCTTGTGTTTCATGAATTATTTCAGTTGTATCTTTCAAGTTTTCTTCAATATTAATTTCTTTGTAATATTCATTATTCTCTTTAAGATATTCTAAGGCTTGTCTAACTTTATGTAAATCTACCAGCTGTTGCCATGTTTTTTTGTCTATTGTAGGTACTCCATTTACTAAGATAATTAAAGATTGCTGCATTGGACGTTGCACTCCTAGAGTATGCACATTTTCTTTTAGATCTAATGGTAAATAAACTACTTTTCCACGAATGCCTTTTACCAATTCAGAGGGAGGTAATTTTACTGTTTTTGGTTGAAGACGTATTATTTCTTGAAATGGGTGTACTGTTTGAATTATGATGCTCTCATATACATTATGTTGTTGTAGGGGTTTTGGTAGTGGGTATAATTCCAAATTATTTGTGATAGCACGTGAAGGAGTTTGGTTGTTGTCAAGTTTTTTAGTGCAGTAACTGTAAAGTATTATGGGGTCAGTTATTTCGTATTTGTTTTCTGCTACAAGTTAGAGAGCTAATTCAAACCATTTAGAATCTTCATTGTCTTCTATTTTATATGATAGGTCTACAGTTTTTGTGTTACTTTTATAAAAATTCTGCGGCAACATACACATACATGGTTTGGTACTTTAGCTGATGTACTTTTAAATGTTAGTATTTCTTTTTTGTATGTGTTTAGCAAAAGGTTGCCATGTGTAGAATTGTTGCAAGTTTGGATTAAAGCTATTTCATTCTGTAAATGGCTTTCACTTCCAAAATATTTTTTCTGTATATAGTCAATTTCTTGAAGTAGGTCTTTCGCTGTACAATGTATAAGAATGTTATTTAAATTTGCTAGTGCTAAAGCAGGACTTTTAGCATAGTACAGTTTATAGACTAGATTTCTTATAGTTGAATGATGTGTTGATATTCTTTTGATATCATGGAAGGTGGTTTTACACGTAGGTCCTGTAATGCAGGCCAATGAATATCCTTGTAGTCCTGTGTATTTGCGCACTGGACAAGTATCAATATTTTGCAGTAGTTTAATTTTGATTTTGTCTTAGCTTTTTACATATCGATTGAGGAATTGGCGTTAAGACTTGAAAAATTGTTTGGGAACGTTACATATTGACGTGCATGGCCATTTGTACACTAGACATTCTTATTCAATTGAATGGAAGGGTAATTCTAAGTTTTTAGGGCATATTTTTGTAAGGAGTACTTCTTGTTCCATTATGGTATTATTAACTTTTTCATAACTTCGACCACTGCTATGTATGGCTATTATATTTGATTGGTTTTGTTTGTACGCTTCTTCATTAAAGTATGGTTCTGTGCTCGTAGTGTGATTCCATTCACCTCCACAGATACTTAAGAAGTTCTTTCTGTTGACATTTTGTTTATTGTGAAGTCTTTTTTGTAATTTAGTCATTAGTTTTGTTAGTGGTTTCATTTTGTTTAACACTAAAATAAATAACTTTCTTCTGAGAATAATTGCACGGTCTATCAAGGCTTCTAAGATTAATTTCCTACGATAGGTTTTAAGCATTGAACCTGATTTCTCTCCTGTTTTTATAAGATTTTGAAGGACTTTGTGACAGAACATTTTGGCTAAAATACTTTTCTTGATATGCTTACTTTGCACTATTTTAAAATTTAAAGACGCAGTTTTATCTGTATTGATAGCTGATTTTCTGTTAATTGTTTTTTGGTTTGTTTTACATTTTGATAGAGGAGGCAAAGTTTTTGTACTTGAAACTTCTTGGGTTTCAGTAAATGACTGTATTAGCTGTTTTGTTTCAACTTTTTTTACAAAACCTGCAAGAGATGGATGCTTATGTTGCACACTTTTATTTTCATTTGTTCTACTTCTGCGTTGCTTTCTACGGACTTGACTTTTGGTAGGCATTCTTTAGGGTCTGTTGAAAAAAATAAAGCTGGTATGGGTTGGGGTGTTCTACAATGTATGTGTGATGTGTGCATGAGTGTTTGAGTAAGATGATGTATGTAATGGTGTGTGATTGTGCATTGGGAACTACAACTAATAGGGGTGGGTATTCTTCAATTAATATGTTCCTAAACTCAGGTTCAGATGACAGAAAAAAATAAGCTAGGTGTGTGCAGAAGAAGAAATAGTAAATCTAATGTATACAATTAAAACAGTTGTTTGTTCTATAATATGAACATTCTAGCGATTGAGTTGGGTAATTTGTGTGTCCAAAAATAGGAATTTGTGCGGCATTCTTGCTGTAAATCGCTGTTTAAGACATGGGCATTTTTGGACAGATTGGTGCACAATCTCTATTTTTAGGCACAGAAATAGCATGAATTAACTTTACAGTATGTTTGAGTAATAATACAAATATTATGGCGATATTCTACTTACTTTTTTCTAAAATGAACAGGTTAATTCTCAGTTCTTCTTTGTTCTTCAAATTCGGCTGCTTCTTTTCAGGAGAATGGTTTTCACTGCAATTGTAAAAGAAACAAATTAGTAATTATGTTTGTATATAGCACTGTTTTTAAGTTAGATATTGATTTTTTTAATTGAAATCCTGAGCACCTTCCTAAAAACCATTAAAACTATCTTATTTACATAAGATACGTCGCACCAGTTCAATACATATGATATGTTCTTAATGAACAAATTCATAATGTACCACTGAATACCACTATTTCTGTAACTAAGCTGTTCTAGGTAATAGTGCCAAAATGTCATGCTTAAATAAAAGTAATTAAATAAATAAATAAATAAATAAATAAAAATATGTAATTGTATAAGTATTATTTTTTGAGATTTGAACATAGAGTGTGCATGCCTGCAATTTTGTTTGAATATATGTAGTCTATACATTTCATTTCAAAAATGTTAGTTTACCATGATTTGAGTGTGTGTGTATAAAGAAAGTAAATAGTATAAAGGTTTATAAGTGACAGTTGATTTTAGGAAATTGGAAAAAATACAGTAGATTCATTTTCCAGATTACACAAGCTAAAAGTCAGTTTGAAAATGTGTTCATGTACTGTACAGAAAATATGAATACCTGTAGTTTGGGTTCATGCATATGGATATGCATGGAGTTGCAAGTAGAAATCTTGGAGACTTGTACAGTATTTGTTGTAGATGGTGCTTGCCAATGATATGACACTTGTACTCAGAGAAATTCACAGTACATTTGCAGTGCTGATCTATGATGATGCAGTTAGATGTAGAGGTCTTGAATGTGATTGGTGCATGGTCATGTGATTTCTTAGCTACATCCAATGAGGGAATGGCACAGAGAGTGAAGTAGAAATGGTAGAATGGCTGTTCATGTTATGATATGTCTGCGGACATGGCGGTAGTTCGCGGACATCGGGAGTTACATCTGGGGATTTTTGGGTTCAGAAGTCATGCAAATGAGAATGAGCACTGAAAGGGATTGGTCAGGAAAGTTTAGTGGGTGTGTTGCGTCAGGAGAGAGTTTCTCAGATATTCTTTTTGCTGAGAGTACAACAGATATCTATGGCTGTGTGTTTCAGGAAACAGATTGTCTGGATTTTGGGAGATTCATGGATACATTGGTTGAAGGTGCATGCAGAAAGCTGTGGAGTAGCTGTAGATCTTGGATTTCCACATGTGGAAGTACACTGGCATGCAGTACGTGGAAAGAAGTGGTTGGACTTGCTACCTCTCTGTGCTACTTTGGAGACAGAGCAACATCCAGACATAATTGTAATTCATTGTGGAGGGAACAGTTTCGGACATGTGACTGGATTGTTTGTGCAATTTTCTATGAAAGAAGGACTTGGGAAGGTCATGGACATGTTTCCTAATTCTCAAGTGATATTTTCACGGATTGCGCAGAGACAAATGTGGCTTTGTTCTTCTTCATTAGGTCCACAAATGGAAAAAGCAAGGTGCAATGTTAATAAGGCTGTTTGTGCCTTTCTAAGAGATTTTGACATGTCCTCTTTTCACAATTTGGGTAGTGAGCAGGTCTTCTCGTGCTCTGAGATGATAGTCTCAAAAGCACTCCGAAGTCGCTCCCCCATGCAGAGTACTGTGTCACAGTACATACATACAACTGTGATCCTCGAAAGATAAGGGTAATCAGAATTCTGTATGGCCTGTGAGGCAGCTTGAGAAAGACGCTGTCCCACAGAGGTGGTCCTTGTGGTGACAGGATCAGAAACGGAGGATGAAGTAGAGGAAATCAACCTACTACGTTCTTCGCAAGGTACAACCTTGCGAATAGCCCCAGAGTGAAATGACCTCAGGTGTCGCTTCATGGTCGTGGTCCCAAAGCTGTACGAACTGTGCTTTCCGTGACTGAGTATCATTTTGCACTCATTGCAGATAACACGGTTCACACAAGCCTTAGGACCATTCCCATAAATGGTAAACAACCACCACACCCAAAACTCACGCCTCGTGCGGGTAGTAGGGATTTCCTCTACCTCATTCTCATCATCCTCTTCTTCCTCCTCTGCATCCTCACTCCTGTTCCCCCTTCAGGCCCTTGGGAAGGTGGTGGTGGTGGAGGGGGTGGTGCTGAGGCCGACACAGCACCAGGTGGCAGCAGTGGAGCCACAGAAGCCATCAGGTTGAAGATGGAAATCTGCAGGTTGCAGCAAAAATCTCTGTGCTCTGTAGAATAGCCAGAAACACAATGAGAATAAGCTCTAGGGTGTGGTCTTTTATAAGGGTGCTTGTGCGTGGTCCGCGGACATGCGCGCTCTCTGCGGACAGATCGAACAAAAAAAAAGGTTCAAAAGGTTTCAAAAAGTATGTATAAACTTATAATTAGTATGTGGGACTTGTGCTATGGTGAGTTTTTATTGGAAAATATTGTGGATTACTTGAAAATGTACTTTTAAATTGTTCGGGGACACAAACAGTGTCCGCATTCAGAACACGCGATAAGCATGGGCGCGGTCACATGGTCACTTTGTGAACATGTTCACGAAGGAAGCGGCTGTCTGCAGGACGCCAAATGCACGGGCATTGGTTTGCGCTTGCGTGTTGATGTTCTACGGACACTGTTCGGGTCCTGAAGTAATTAAACGTGCGTCAGACGTCAAACAAACAGTTACGGACAGGCGTTTGTTCTTAGAACATTGTCAACTTGCTTGCGAAACAATACGGACAGAAATAGCGTCCTCAGAACACCTCCATTTTTGTTTCTTTACGAACATTTCAGGACACCGCGTGTGTTCTTAGAACAGTTTCAACTTGCTAACGAACAGTACGGACATGTATAGTGTTCATCAGGACACCTCCATTTTTGTTTATTTACGAACATTTCAGAGCACCAATTGTGTTCTTAGAACATTTTCAACTTGCTTACGAACAGAACGGACAGGTATAGTGTTCTTCAGGACACCTTCATTTTCCTTTATTTATGAACATTTCTGGACACCGCGTGTGTTCTTAGAACAGTTTCAACTTGCTAGGGAACTGTACGGACAGGTATAGTGTTCTTCAGGACAGCTCCATTTTCGTTTATTTACAAACATTTCAGAACATCCGTGCTGTCCGCGGAAACCTACATTGTTTTTTTTTAAAACAGAAACTAATTACAACTCAATATAAAAATTTAACTTTATTTAACATATATTAATAATTTATGACAGAGAAGGTGAGGCAGAAACGGAAACAAAAACAGGAGAATTAGGGGTTTCGACATGATTGGTATTAGGTGAAGAAGGGATGGAAGTCTCATCAAAACGTTTTGGGTAATGGAGAGGGTTTGGGGATAATTGACTGGAATATGGTGAGGGGGACAAGTACATGTTGGGCAATGGTATGACGTTTTTGTTTTTAAATTATCTTCAACAAAAGTTTTCAAATTATTAAAATTGGTCAACAATAAATCCATTTTTGATTTTATGCTGTCAAGCATGTTTTCCATAACAGCTTCTTCAGAGGTATTTTCTATTTTGATATGCTCTGTACAAAAATATATATATATATGTTAAATGTAATAATAATTAAATAGTTTATATTGCAAAGTGTTTACCATTAGTTTCACTATCTTGTGATATTTCCTCATGTGGGAAATGCTGCTCTAGCCATTCCAGAGTACTAGACATTTCTGTGAGAAAAAAAAAAGATATTATATATGTTTTTATCTAATACAGAAAGTTTATAAATATGAGTAAAATGAAGTACACTTACTATTTCAGGTAAAATATGTTCTAAGTACTGTGTAGGTGTGGTGTTGTTCCTAGTTCTGTAGTGTCTGTGAGGTAATTATGTTGGAAGCCAATTTATCTTCTTCTGGTATATTCCATTTTAGAACATATTGTATTTAAATGAATGGTTAGTGTGTTACATATATGGGTTACATTTATTATGTATTACTACATTTAATGTGTATGTGTGTTGCTTTTTGAATTTGTTAAATGTTCCTCTGTTATGATATAACAATCAAACATACCCCCCCAGAGTTTTTAGGTAGTGGTACTGTTCTCCGAACATGTCCGCGGACATCAAGTTCAGTATGTTCCATATTACATGTACATAAAGTCAAAGTTATTATTGTTAAGTTGCGCTACTAAAAACCTATGAAATTCAGTGAAAAAACTTTGTTAAAGGGACGTTATGGTTAAGTTGCGCTACTAAAACCCTATAAAATTCAGTGAAAAAACTTTGTTAAAGGGACGTTATGGTTAAGTTGTGCTACTAAAACCTATGAAATTCAGTGAAAAAACTTTGTTAAAGGGACGTTGTGGTTAAGTTGTGCTACTACAAACCTATGAAATTCAGCGAAAAAACTTTGTTAAAGGGACGTTATGGTTAAGTTGCGCTACTAAAAACCTATGAAATTCAATGAAAAAACTTTGTTAAAGGGATGTTATGGTTAAGTTGCGCTACCAAAAACCTATGAAATTCAGTGAAAAAACTTTATTAAAGGGACGTTATGGTTAAGTTGCGCTACCAAAAACCTATGAAATTCAGTGAAAAAACTTTATTAAAGGGACGTTATGGTTCCAACTAAAACTGAAAAACCCATGACATTCGCCGGTTATGGTAAGCTAAGCAACCATAAGTCGCGCCACCACCGTGCACTCCTAAGACTAACACCCACGACATCAAAGATGACATCACAAATGTCACTGATGACATCACTGATAACATCACATGTCTGGCTCACTCTTTTTTCTTTTGCTGACATGTCTAGGCCACATGGTTTTCTTCAGTAACCGCCAGAAACTAAACATTTTATTTTATTTGTAGACGTATCCTTCAAGTAGGTTCTTACAGTAATTAGAGTCCAGTCACATCATATGAAACATATCCATACGGGAAGACACAAGCTTGAAAGACAGCAATCCTTTTTGTGCATAAAGATAATCAATAGACTTATGAGAACTTTCTGACAGTTCTGTTGTTATGGCTGTACTTTCCCTTTATATGGTCATATTTGTATACATTGTTCTCTCACTACTTTCCTTAGGGTCCAATCACATCAAGATATACATATACATAGGGTAAATATCAGCTTTTAAACAGAGCAATCATTTATTTGCATTAAAATAATCAGTTGAGTTATGAATTGTTTCTGCTACTACTTGTGCTTTTTTGCTAACCTCACTTTCCCTGTATATACCCATATTGGTATGTGTTCTTGTGTCTTTGTGTTTTGTCTATAGTAATGCAATTACGTAATAGATGTGTTTTATTAGCTACTTATTCCATATTTCACAGTACACAAAAATCTATTAAGAAAATAATTATCATTTCATTATTCAACATATTAACATTACGAATATTATACCTTCATCTTGTACGCTGCACACAATGTTATGTTTCTGCATGAGTAGCTTAGTATACTAGATAGAACCCCATAATAGAATGTTATTTATATCAATGCATTGTTCAATGCACTAATTAGGGTATGATATGTATTGCAATGATCCTTGACACTTTTTTTGCAACATTATAATAAGAATCCCGTGTACACATATTTCATGAAAAGTACATAACATGTGATGTCATCAGTGATGTCATCAATGACATTTGTGATGTCATCTTTGATGTTGTGAGTGTTAGTCTTAGCAGTGCATGGTGGTGGCGCGAGTTATGGTTGCCTAGCTTACCATAACTGGCGAATTTATATCCAGACGTCCATAGCGGGTCCCGTGAGGGAACCAGGGAGCTAACAATGGGCCCTCTTGTAATGTGCCCGTTGTTAGCTCCCTCCCCATTACCATTGAGCCCTATGGGGGCTCGAATGGGAATGGGGAAGGTCCGGGTCTGAGTTCCCTGAATGGGGAAATACCGGGCCCTCCATACACGAATGGCCCGGTATTTCCCCATTCAGGGACCCGGACCTGGTTTTGAAGGCAGCCATGGTGCCAATAGCGTCATGGCTACCTCCAAAGTCATAATGAGGCCCTATGTCTTTCTGGGATTTACTTTAGTTACTCAAAATCACTAATAACTTATGGGGCCTCATTACGACTTTGGAGGCAGCCATGGCGCTATTAGCGCGATGGCTGCCTCCAAAATCGTGTCCGGGTCCCCTGAATGGGGAATTACTGGGCCATTCCGAGCATGGAGGGCTTGGTAATTCCTCCTTCAGGGAACCCGGGCCCGGTCCTTCTCCATTCCCATTTTAGCCCCCATAGGGCTCAATGGGGAGAGAGCTAACAACGGGCCCACTCATAATGGGCCCGTTGTTAGCTCCCTCGTTCCCTCGCGGGAACCGCTATGGATGTCTGGATAAACCAGACATCCACAGCGGGTCCCGCAAGGGAACCTCGTTATAGTGCGGAGTGAGTTTAACGGCACCGGCACCATTACCGGCGCCGTTAAACCCATTCCGCACATCTTATAATGAGGCCCATGGTTTTGCAAAACAGATGAGAGGAAATCAGCGCAAGAATGGTTCTGACAATACTAGGTTTCTGAAATTAAAGATGGGATGGGTTGAGATTGGGATAAGACAATGCAAATATACTATCGGTCACTGTTCTTCCTATTTATTCTGACAGTCCCTTGTGATTAAAATTGGCCTGTCAAGGTTTGGGTCTTTGGATCGGATCAGGTATACCGGCAGCAGGGCACCTCTGGCAGGATTGGATCAGCAGTGCGGTTCTGGTCAATTTTGCACTGCACCTCAGACTGGATTTGGATGGGCCCTTCTAATTAACAGGATGCAAATTTCAGCGGGCAAGCCTTAACGGTAGCAATCCAGACTAAATCAGTATTAAATCTCCTCAAGTTTGGGATGGTTGAATTTGGGTGTAGCTAGAAAGAGTTCAGCAATGCTAAAGTCTATATTCTGCAAGGAAGTCTGGAGTCAGCTGCAAGATGAAGAGTTCTGGACAAGATGAAGAAATCAGGACAAAGCGTGTTGTGGAAATCTGGATGTGTTCAGGAAGCAGTTTCAGGAACCAGTGTGTCATGTGTGGAGAAATTCCTATATTTATCCTACCAAATGACATCACAGAGTTCATGGTGTGGGCAGAATTTCAAAACACACCCCCCACGGCTGTGAGTGGCCACAGGCATTTGCCTTGCTCTGGTTGGCAGTCAGAACAGAGCTGTCATCTTTATGATGGGATTTAGGAACTCCCACATTGATTGAACCCAAAACTTAACTTTTGCACAAATGTACATTTGTAAAAGTATGTCCCCTAATAAAATCAGAAAAATACATTGCATATTTGATGGGTTATGTTCACATCTAATCCTCATCTCTGTGAGAGCTGCCTTCTTCATTCTATAGAATTTTATCAATTTTAATCATAACATTCTGGACTAATAACTTCTAATTCAGTACAGATCTGGGCGATTATCACTGGATCATGTATATACAATCTTATACTGGCAACACAACATTAATAGTTTTGCTACAATCAGGTGTTTCCTGTAACTTTGGATCCTTAGGTGGTACAGGGTCCATTAATTTCTTCAAAGCAAAAGCATACAATTAGGTTAACATCTACCAATTTTTAGATTTATCCTTTTTCAGGTTGCAGAGTTAACGCTTTTCAAATTTAATCACAAATAAAGGTTTAACAGCAAAAACTTCCATCAGTTTGCAACAGCTGTCACATTCCTTTGATCAGGGAGGCATGTCCTCTTCCTGGAGAGGGAAGCTCCCTTGTAGAGATCAGTAGGCAGCTTGTCATTGTTCTTGGCTCAGCCAAAGACACATTTCTAATGAGTCCATTGTGCTCCTTGTAGTCAATATGTGGGAACCATTAAGGCTTCCTGTAGCAAGGGAGTGTCTTTCTGAGGCTGTCACCATCAGGCCAAGTATTTTCTTAACTCCAATACTGGGTTGCTTTAAATTAAAGTCTTTTCATTTACACATATAAAAATAAGCTCAGTTATAAGGGATTTGACCATTTAAAAGAATGAAGCCCTTCACAAACATGCATTAAATAGGCAAGTTTTTCAATTTCTTCAGGAAAACACATTTAAACAGGGTTTTTTTGGACTGGTGTTTCAGAAAAATACACTTCTTAGCTGCTGTAGTCAGTGAGGCCCGGTTTTCACTGAGCCACCTGGAGAATCTGTGATTTCAGCACACTTTTCCTTTCAATAGTTCACTGGGAAAATGACTGAATTTAGCGCCATAGCAGCACTTTGAAGGAGGCAATTGATTAGGAAAACTGGATTTTAAAGTCATTTTAGCCCTTCTGTGGCCATGCTTCATGTGACAGGTGACAGCACCCACAGACATTCAGTGAGTCCTGTTTTTAGACCAACTTTGACTTTGTGTGGCAGGGTGTGCAGCCTTTTTGTGATTTGTAAACCATGAACAGTTTTGCAGATTTGGCGCCCACAGGTTTTGGCACATCCATTCTTGGCTGTTTTCTTTCCCTCATTGGCAAAGGAGTGTAGTGGTGTGCACACTGGCATGGGTAAAAATATCCCACAATAAACAGGTCAAAATGTCACTTGAGCTCACCCCATTTTAAGACGCTCACTGCTTCCCTCTCAAATCTGATTTAATATCTATTGTACATTCTTTTTTAGCAAAAGAACATTGTTCCCCTCTGCAAATAAATATATACATAAATAGATATACTAATAAATCAAATGCAATAAAACCACTAACCCAGCAGAACAGACTGTGCAGACTCTAAATCACTTTTGCAATACTACATCATAACATGCTTTAGTAGCTGTCACCTCCAATCCCTTAGAGCAAGCAGATTTTAAAGAAAATGTTAGACAGAGAGCACCATGCTGGGCTGAACAGCACTAGCCTCACTTTCGTATGTTCTTTGATGCTGTTACTTCCATATTAAATGTGATTTCCATATATCTATGTTATAAATATGTGTGCAAAACGGTGTCTGGTCAAAGGATTGAAAAAAAAGGGTCGAATGGTCAAAGGATTGACTCCAAAGGACAGAAAACCAAAGGATCCCATTTTTTTTTAAATTATATATTTTTTTGGTTTTCGTATAGGTAAAAAAAATGTTTTTTAGCAAAACAATGGGGGTTGGGGAGGGGACCCCCCCCCCAAGAAATGTAAAAAATAAATTAAAAATATTTGATCCTTTGTTTTTCGGTCCATTGGTGTCGACCCTTTGACCATTCGATCCTTTTACTGTCGATCCTTTGACCCATAACCGTGCAAAACATCTAATAGTTCATAAAAATGCATACACTAAACAATGGTGCAACAAAGAGTCGTATGATATTTTTATCATTTGTTTGTTCACAGATGAAAGAGTTTGTATGACAATTTAAGAAGAAAAAGAAGATACAAATATGGAAAAAGTACATAAGCTGATGAATTCATTGAAGCCTGATACTTCTAGACAAATCACAGAAAGAGAGTGGCACAAGTGTTTCATCTGCCAAGAAGACAATTCAGAGGTTCTTCACCCTCCAGCAGAGACTAAACATGATGCAAAGGGAGTTGGTTAATATGACAATATCCAATCTCTTGTGGGATTTAGTAGTGTTCAGTGTTTATCAAGGACAATTAATCTGTAGTGCCTGGATGAAGGTGGCGGTATTGAGGCAAAATTGGTATGACATAAAGCTTGGTTACACAAATCATGTAGATTGCAGTTCAATAAAACAAAACTGCAAAGAGCAGAGAAAAAAAGATATCACCAGCAGATAATACTGATAGTTCTATGAAATTCACCCATCAGACCGATCAAGATAAAAGTTCCTTGAATGCAAAACCAATATGCTTTTATTCCCAGCTGAAAGAGGATTGTATACAGCATCTACATTTGGCCTTGAAACTCATGTTTATCACTGTGCCCTTAAAAAGAAGACAACCCCCCGCTTGCTAAACTGAGCGCAGGTGATGTTATTACACAAGATGACATGTACCATATTCATTGCCTCATAGTATTATATGATAGAGAAGAACTAAAAAAAACATAAGAAATTGAGATGGATCAAATTAACAATAGTATTGCATTTGCAGAACGTAGATCTTGCATCGAAGATGCCCGACCGAACAATTATTGCACCCATAGTTAAACTAATTGACCTATGCAGTCTGAACAGCGGAGGATGAAACAACTTGGCAGTGATCTTTTAGGATGCATACATTCCACAAAACTGAACAACAGGATACTTGCTTAATTTCCTGACATGGAAGCACATAAGCAAGTCTGTCATGTGATGCTTACATCTAATAATGATTGTGGATCTGCCCTGTACAAAGCATGTCAATGTGATGCAGATGCTGACACTGTTCATCTAGCTAAAACCACAAATATAGTGAGAAGAGACATCTTTAAAATGAAAAATCACTACAACAGATCTTTTTGAAACAAGTGTCAGGATGACTCTGTGCCTGCATCTCTATTAGCCCTGGTTACTATGGTTAAGAACGGCCCGAACATTAAAGCACAGTGACGTTCCTCAACATTGCAACAACCAATCCTCTATGTTGCAGGATTACTAATGTACAACAGTTTGGTGAGACTTTGGGAGTATGAGTTTGAAAGAGTCTTGAGAGACAACCAAGAACGGGAAAATCCTGTGCCTATTGTGATAAATCCAATGATATCATCACTCCTTTTCTGGTGGTGACCTCCTCCCATGTGTCCAGGGGACAACGGCCACTACCTGATCCTGTCCCTGGGAGCGGATATATGAGCGAGGAGCACATGGGGGTAGACAACCTCCGGGAGGGGGTGATAGTGCCAGCGGGGGAGACATGCCTCTTGCAGGATGAACCTCACATCTGCAACACTCTTATAGCCTATTATAATTCCTCACCTGCTCCCTTTATGGAGTGTATTGAATTCCTCTTGTTACAACCTGAAGACCAACTCTCAAACACAGACATGTTTTGTAAATCTGCTAAAGTCATCTGCTATAACTCCACAGATCAATCCTCCATGACTGACTTGCCATCAAAACCTATTATGAATTTTCAACCAATGTTTTCATGCAAATTGCCAAAAAGGGACTACTGTTCCCAGAAACACCTCAACACTGCAACGAGGAAGAGGAGGATGGAGGAATGCAGAACAAGAGAAGCCCCAAGTACAGGCAGCTCTCTAGATGCTGGGAGCACACACCTGTGCCCAGGACATTTAAATCAGGACCAACAGAAACTGAGGAGACTGCTGGTCGAGCAGAGTACTCCTCTCTGTGTGATTGACGGGCTGAAAGAAGGACGGTGGAGCCAACGACTAAGGTGTTCAGAAGCAGTAGACTACGCAAAGAAAATTGCACAGGCTGTAATGCCAGATGCCAACACAGGGCTCCTGGGCATTTGCCGGTGTCAGGAAGCAGCAGTTCACCTACCTGAGAACTGTGCAAAGCAGAGAAGCCCAGCTCGAGACGCGGGAAGCAAGGACACAGAACACTGATGGTCACAAAGAGATGCCGAGTCCACGCTGGGGCAAAGGGATCACCCGGGGCGTAATGGCATCCACACAAAATTTGGATATATGAATATAAATAAACAGAGACTAAAAGAGCCATTTACAAAACCAGAGAAAGAGAAAGTGCATCTTCTATGGAAGGTAGTCTTTGAAGTGTTCGAGTATGTGACACATATGAATCTAAGAAACACTAACATTGCAGCATACGATTGACAGAATGAATTAGACAATAAGGCCATTGTGGTGAATTATCAAGAGTGGAAATGTGAGCAAAGACACACAAGTGAAACCCCCTGACAGGAGAGTATACCAGGCAGATTACAAGTGTATGTTTGCAAGAAGCCCTGGTAGGAGAGTATACCAAGCAACTACAAGTGTGTGAATACAGGAAGCCTGGCCGGAGAGTTTGCCAGGCAAGTGCACATTTACAGAGATAGTCCTATTAGGGAAATATACATGGCAAGGACCCATTGAGAAACATAAGAATAGCTAGAAGGGCAATATTGGTCCAAGGGACTAAGGTGCAAAAAAAGGGGGGAAGAGTACGCCAGTTATCCTGACAAAACAAAAGATCTAAATAGCTATTATTTGTAGGAAAATGTGAAGAAGAATTAAGGGGAAGGAAGACACCTTCTGGAGCAAGGCCATCATCCATGAGATATTGTTTGTTGGAGTTATTTCTTTCTTTACCCAGTTGAACATCTTTTAGGACCCTGAAGGCCAAAGACATTTTACTTATGACTTTAGAGTTCATTTCCTTAGAATGTGAGAGTCAGAATAGTACTTTGAATGCAGGATGGTTTTGCTTTGGACATTCTGACATGGACAGATCCTTAGTTTTTAAGTTCAGGTAAGTAAACACCTTTAGTGCAGAGGCCGCAAGGCATTTTCCCTACTGCCTTTTTTAATCAATAAAAGTCTTTAGACAAAACCGTGTTTAACTTGTGTGCATGTTTCATTCCTGACTCCTCACACTGTGTACTTGGGTATTTTAATCCATACAAGAACTTGCAAGCATGAACTTGCTTAAACCCTGCACAGGCTTGGGTTAAGAAAATCATACAACCATGTGCACACACCTCATCAGAACTTGCCAATGAAGTATGTCATCACTATCACTCAGAAAATGCTGTTATTCCTCTTCAGTTTAAAGGATGGCTCTTCACTACTGGTGTGGTTGACAATATAGACCACAATCCAAGTTCTACCACAGCTCATGACTCTCCATGGTACAGTAACATCAATATTTCAACATTCAGATGATAACTCTACAGGGACTGATCAGTCTATGAATCAACATCCATGTGCCAAGAAAGTGATTAAACATCTTCCTGAGTGTTGCACCAGCATGCCCCCTGTTCATCCTATGAGAACTGATTGTCCTCTGCCAACAGTAGAAGAGAACTTAGTAGTCTACTAAGTTACACCTCAAGCTATGGTGAATGAATACACCTGGCTGAAGCATGTAATACATGTTCTGGCTAGTGACAAGGGGATGAAATAATCACCTGGGCAGCACACCAGCATCTCCTAATGATGATTTGACTGGGTTACTACTAAAGAAAACAATACACAGTTGGCTGTGTACGCTAGAAACTAGATCTCGTCCTGATGAAGGCTGCTTACTTGACACCATTGTGGGTGAAGAGACGGCCGAAACACACCTTGTCAATCTTTTATATACAGATACCACCAGCACTGCTTAAGTTACGGCAGGTTTTGTTACAACAAAAAAGGAATTTAAATAAGACACTGGAAAAAAACAGGGTCTGGATCTTGTGTCTACAACAGATGTGTTATTGCATAAAATATCATGTGAAGGCCTTGTCTGGAGCCAAAAAATGTTTATAAATGAATTATTTTTTAAGAAAGACGTATATATGTAATTCTGGTACAAAATAAAAGACAGATGTTTTCATGAGAAACTAAAAAGTTCCATGGTGCTATTTTGAAAACAGTTAAAGTGGGGAGTGCAACACAATAGCCCTGGCGATTTTTACTTGTTTACCTATAATAAACCTGGACAATCAAGGCTTACCATGAACCCTTCTTTGAAATATGGTCTAGTCAGCAGGCTGTAGAAGAAATGCTGAAGAAATTGGAGCGATTTGTAGTTTTGCTCTATGACCCTACTAACTGCGACAAACATGTTACTGAGGCAAGAAAACAACAATTTACTCAGAAAGGTAGAACAATTGACCATAAACCTCCCATGCAAGATGCACTCATTCAGCAAACAAAAAGAGCTGTCTACAAGACTGCTTACTGCTGGGTCCAAATGATGGTTGCAAAACCACAGCTTACATCTCCAAGTAATGGGGGATGGAAGAAGAAGGATGAAGGTGGATGGGAATTATCCTGGACACCCCTACCAGAGGCTATGCAAGCTTACAGGGAACTCTTGTGATGTAGCTGCAAGAAAGGCTGCACACTACAGAGAAAGTGCAGGAAAACTTCCCTACAGTATACTGCTCTTTGTATTTGTGGTGCTCTTTGTACGGACTGAGATATGGGGGTGGGGATTTTTATCAGTAATCTGAAGAATTGTATCAATATTCATTCAATAATGAAGAATAGCATACAAATCAGTGATATAAAACACTTGGCCTCATTACAAGTTTGCCGGTCCAGTAACTATGGTACCAGTAAGCTTGCCGGTCCCGTAATTACGGGACCGGCAAACTACGAGTTCTGCTCGCGGGTGCCTTTTCACCCGCCTGGTCGGACCTTACGGGCGGAACGGCACCCGCGAGCAGAGCATGACGGATGCACCATCACCATTCTGAATTGAGCCCTCTCGGGCTCAATGGGAATGGGGAGTAAAAGTTTCCGGCCCCTGGCGATGGGGAAATACAGGGTCCGCCAGGGTTGTAAAGGCCCTGTATTTCCCCATTGCCAGGGGCTGGAAAAATCTGCAAGTTTGGCGGCAGCCTGCCATTTTAACCAGCAAGGCTACCGCCAAAGTTGTAAGGAGGCCGACTGTATTTGCATTACATGAACCAATCATTTCTAATGCTTTTGTTTTACTTCCCTTGACAAAGTCACTGAATGTATATGTTCTGCTCTACATTATGAAAAAAATATATTTACTATTGGGCTTCATTTATACTTCTAAGGTGCACAGTAGGCATCGCATAATCACAAGTAAATGATTGAACAATGAATATCTACAAAAATTACGATACCCAGATGACAATGAGCCAGCATTTTTTAAGGGCTGCTAACTGTGTTACAGGAAAAATCTGAGATGGTCTCATAGCCAGAAATATTAATTGAGGTGTGGTATGAAAGTGTGCCAAACTGCATGCTTTTGTCATCAAAGGCATAACTGTTTCACCTATCTGCAGTACTATTAGGGTTAGAGTACATCTTAAATACAGTGGCACACCACACAGCAGGCACACATACATAATCTAAGAATGAAGGTGTGTTCTTTCCTCCAAACGTAAGGACACTCTTAAGATCGTGCTTTGACTGCCAATTCACAATTCAATTTTACTTAATTGTGAAGGCTCAGTGATGCCAAGTGACTCTTCTGAAATGACCTCCCTGGCTCTTGAATGCACTGAAGTCTCCCAATAAGACTACCAGCTGCGCTTCAGCCTCAGATTATTCACTCTTTGCAAACAGTGTCGTGATGTTATACAGCACTTGCATAGCCACATGAACCATGCTTTGGAGGCAATACATCTTCAACCTCATTTGAAATGAGCCGGGGTTGGACATCGAAAGGTAAGGTATATTGTTACCTACATTTCCTGCAATGTTCCATTTTCCTGCAGTGTCATGGTGGAGGAGTGACACGGAGCAGAGGTAAGGTCTCTGCAATTCTGACCCTGAACCAGTCTTGTCAATGTCTTTAGTTTTACCACTGCAATACATTTTCATGCAGGTGTAAAACTAATATATCCATATGGAATGGATCTCGCTTTTGCATGTGCTATAGACCAAGTAGATTTTGCAGAAATCCATTAATAAATGGCACCTGGCTGTTTTACTTTCTTCAAGAGATGGGGAGGAAAGCTAAAAAAACGTAAACAGGAATATGCCCCGTTTTACTTGTTCGTGTTCTAATCCACCTTGTGATTATTCAAAATTGCATGCAGCGGACCCAAATGCAAGTAAGTACTAACGTTGGTCCAACTAATAGAAAATGACCCTAATTTAAGGCATTTAACTTTCCCCTTTCATAGAGTTTCACTTTGATTCAAAAGAGTTTGTATTTAACTTCTAGCAGAAGCTCTCACCATTATCCGGTGTCTTTGACATAATTGCGTCTAGGCTGCTTTAGACTGCCCTTTGGTAACCTTCTTCAAAGGTATTGAAAAAGAAATGGATTTACAGTATTCACATGGGCCATTATCCAGGTGTTTTGCAGAAGACAAATGTCAAATTGAGACAGATAACCTGTCGCCCAGTCATGTGCAACAACAACTGCAGGCAGGCAACATGTACAATGGATCCCTATCGGGTCCGTCCGCTTTATATTGATGCATAAAGCTGGCAGGTCCCATATGAATCTCCAGCATTTGCACCGGCATGAAAATGTATGCTGATGCAAATGTTGGAACATTTGTATGACTGAGCGCAAGGTAGGCGGTGGCAAATGAGCCATGGCAGGGATGGAAGGCATTCAAGGCTTACAAATGCCTTCCATGTGCATTATGGCTCATTACAACATGAGCTCCATAGTCTCTAGGCAATACTTGGGCCCCTTTCCATACCACTCACTGCAGTTTGATTTTGAGATTTATAATGCACGGTTCCAGAGGAAAAGTAGAGACTGTATCTAGGAACTAGTTAACTCTAGTAAAATTGTGATGAGCCAACCACAACCATAGCCTATTTTCCCTACACCAATGCAAAATCATTGTTTCTAGATTCTTCCTTTGACTCACTCATAACATGAACAAGAGGTTGAAAATTCAGAAGGGCAAAGTTATGGGGGTTTATTACCACCAAAACAATGGTTGGCTCAACTTCTTTTATTCTGCTAACTGTTCAGGCAGCCAATCAGTCTCAGGCCTATTATTTTTCTTGTCCTTCAGTTGCAGGACACAACTATACTTTATGCACCTAGTACATATCTTCCAAGTATAAGTATAAGAAACAGACATTGATGTTTTTATACCATACAATTTAAAGTTGCACTCTATGTAACACATCTGACATTTCGTTGGTCTTCTTGCATGTGGCTCTGCAAGAAAGGAGTGGGGATTAGTAAAGTAAAGAGGGGAGGTACAGATGAAACATGTGGTGTTTGAGTATTTGCTGGAAGCCTCATTAGTGATACTATAGTTCGATGTTGTTTGTATAGAAGATACTTGAGTGCCTGTTATATTCCGAGAGGTATGCTTTGTTATGTAGGTATCTGTCCTTTCTGTTCTGAGATCTATTTTTTTTATTAATAAATTTGAACATTTATATTTAAAGCACTACGCATACAAGGCAAATAATAATTACAACAAATAGTATAGGGTACAATTAAAATGTAACATGTAACATATATACAATCCAGAAGGATAGTTAAAATATATGCAGATCAAGTGTATATATATATACGGTCAACATATAGAAAACTTTTTGAATGTGCGTGTAAGCATGACAAACAATAAAACAGAACAAACCAAACAAGAAAAGAATAATGACAAGCATTCACAAAAGGAGGGAGGGAAGAGAAATGCAGAGAAATCATACATTTATCTTCACTTAATTATAATTAGGAGGTTACACTAGATAGGAACTAGCCACTTCAACTCTTGCTTGAGTAGTAGAAAGGGAAAGTAAGCAATTCATATTTCCAACCTATGAATACTTTAAATGGAGTTCCACCTCAATTTATAATGAATGCAATCTAAATTCTTCCAATTAACAGCTGTAGTTGGGATTGCCACTAATATAAGGTCGAACAAATAACATGCATTGTTATCTAAGACATCTTGTAGTAATGCACTACCTAGGAAGAGGAATTTAAATTCCAAATCTTTTTTCAAGTTAAATATAAGCGTGAATGTGCTCCACACGCTTTCCCAAAACAATTTAACATGTTTAAATTCAACAAACATATGTTTAAGGGAACCCTGAGCATGTAGGCAACTCCAGCAATTAGTATACTGTGCAGCTTTAAATTTGAAGAGTGATAAAGGAATGATGACATCTCTGTGATGGAAAAAGTACGAGGTTTGGAGCAGGCTGGCTTTGGAGAAACTCTTCCAAACAAGGGGCCAATGTAGCTGGTTATCTAATAGAGTACAATCTTGTGGAATTGCAATATGAGAATCCCACACAGTTTCAACTGAGGATACTTTAGAAAAAGCTTTGTATATTAAGCTTTTGCCATATTCATATTTTGCATATGCTGCATTCTCCCTTTATTAGGAGCAGTAGATTTACATATTAATAAATAACAGTTTTCCAGAATTGCATTAATAATAGTCATGTATTGCTGTATACAGGGGACAAGTGTATGGAAGTTAGCTGCAAATTTGTCGTTAAAAGTGACTGGAGCATCCTGTACAAATAACTGATAAATATACTTAATGACTCAAGAGAGCCATGGTTTCCAAAAATAAACCTTCCATTAACTCTTATTAATGAATTAAACCAAATATCTGATGAAATAAACTCGGATGATTTAGAGACAGAAGGAAACAGAAGTTCTGAGATAATGGGCAGATAAGCTAATACTTGTACAATTTAATAATCTATTTTTCCACCTAATGATGTAACAATCAGCAAGAGTTAGAGGGGAAACCACAGCTCTTTCTATAAGCAACCATTTAGGTGCATTATTAAGTTCAGCGTGAGTTAAATCATAACTGTGTCTGCCTTAAAGCAAAAGCCCTATGGTATTTTTTAAAATCTGGAAATCCCACACCACCGCAGGCACTTTTTATTTTTTAGTTTGTATGGATATGTTGTACGCTTCTCTCTTCCCCCTAGGAATTTAACCAACAGGAATCTATAGATTTAAAGAAAGAAGAGGAAAGAATATTTGGCAGAATATAAAAAGATATAAAGTAATTGGAGATCATGGTTTTAATAGATTCCAAACATCCCCACCAGGATAGATAGAGGGGGGACTATGAGTCTGTTAACTTCTTTATTCTTGACATTAAAGTTGTGTCCTCATGATTTTCCTTTTCACCCCCTTCCTCCATTCTTCTCTCCTTTGCTAATCTCACGGTCGTTGTGATTGGTGATCAGGGCCCTTCCACACCCAATCACCTTCAGCCTCCGACTACACACAGCACTTGCCTCAATGGCCTTTGCCACTGTAGGCCTCCACCTACCCATCTGTTTTTACTAGCACTTCCTACTCTGGGCACTTACACCTGCTGCTCACTCATGAACACAAGCACTCCAGCACATACCCACTCTCCCTCTCCTCCTCTCCTCTCCTCTCCTCTCTCTGCACTTGCATGCTTTGAATGTTCATAAGTCCCTAGTAGGTTTGTCTTTACTTTCCATTGTATCAATCATTTTTCTATCCCATGTTCCCTCCCTGTTGACCTGTGAGCGCTTTGAAACACACTATACTTGTTGTATAAGTGCCTAACAAATGCAGAATAAATAAATAAAATAAATAAATGGGGACATGTGTCAATTTATAAAGATGGCTCTTATGGGATAAGAGTATAGGACTCTTATCATGGGGAGAAAAGGGGTACTAATACCATGCCATCGGAGGGCTTCAAACATATAGGGCCTCATTACGACCCCGGCGGAAGACCATGGTGTCCATGCCGGTAAGTTACCGACTCCGCCATGGAGAAAGGGGGAATTACCACCCCATTACAAGGTTGGCAGGGCGGTAATTCCCCCTTCCTCCATGGCCCTTCCCCATTGCCATTTTTGCCCCATAGGGCTGAATGGGAATGGGGAAGGCGCTAAGTACGGTGCCACAAATTGCGGCACCGTAATTAGCACCAAGGTCCCTTTGCGGGTCCCTACTTTAACGGCTGGTCTACACCAGCCGTTAAGGTCGGGTCCCGCAAAGGGACCTCGTAATTAGGCGCTAATAGGTTAACGGCGCCGCAGCCTTTTACGGAGCTGTTAACCCATTAGTGCCAGGGTCATAATGAGGCCCATAGTCCCTTTCAACCCAATGAAATGCATTTTCCACATTTAGTGCTACATCTGCACTAGGATCCTTGCAGTTGTAGATTGTGTCTGAAGGAAAATCCCTGAACACTCACACCAGAGAGAATACAACAGCTGAGAAAGAAAGGCCCAAGTTAATCTTGTAAGGATAACACCTTCATATGCAGATGTGAGAAACAGCTAAGAATGTTCTGATGAAAAGTAGTTCAAGAATAATCTTATAAAGAAAAACATTGTCATACATGATGCAATACGTATAGTAAAATCCTGCATGGCTGGTTGGTGTGTGCCTATACAGGCTCTGCCTGCCCCAAAAAGGGATGCCAGGCCATTGGTTTTAGCCCAATTGTCCATCTTATGTCATGTGGGTGCTGCAGTGATCATCATCTTCTCAATTTGAAGGTCAAATAACACATTAATTATAATCCTACAATATGACTACTTTATCACTCATACTGTGCACTTGACAGGCACAAAGAAGGATGTGGGGCACTCATTCACACACATATTTCACTCACTCCCTACTGCGCCATCCAGCTCCAAGGTCTCCATCCCCGTTTTGAACAATAATGTATCCCTTCAGAACCTCTCAGGACTTGTTATTTTGGGATTGGTGGTCAAAGGGCACCTGGTGCCATGGATTTCATGGGTCTTAAGTTTTAGTCAGTTATATGGGCTATAACTCCTGGTCACCTGGGAATGGGCACGGTCATGCTTTGGCCAGTGTGAGATAATATGCACACCATGCGCTGGTCTGTGATCATAGCCTTCTAGGGCACATTCCTCTCAAACATCTTTGCAACACTGTTAGAACAATGAATAGGCATTGTGGTGATCGGAGTGTGGGCTGTCCTCATGGGAGCTTGGGCATGGCTGGGGATTTCCCTTGTCATCGTACATCGTATGCCACATGTTTATACACTACCGAAAGTCTACAAGGATCTTCACAAACCACCAGGGAGGCCCAGGTATGAACAGTATTCTGGAACCGTTGGTAAAATATATTGACTATTTCTTACAACCCTTAATCCAAAAAACAAGCACATACATCAAGGACTCTACTCATTTTTTGCAACAACTGAGAACAATTCCATTTAATTCCAACCACATCTGTTTCACCGTAGACGTCAAGAGTCTTTATACCACCATCCCGCATGACTTGGCTAGGGAAACAGTGGAATGGTTATTACTACAAGAAGGTGAGATACAGGCACAGAAATTCATAATGGCACTCTTAGAATTAATCAGCAATAACTCCTACTTCCAATACAAAAACTCATATTTTTTACAAGTGGCAGGCACATCGATGGGGGCCACCATGGCACCTTCTTATGCCAGCACATTTATGTACAAATTTGAACTGGAACATGTACTCAAAAATCCTCAATGGCAAAACAATCTGTCGATATGGATCAGATACATAGACAATATTTTTGGCATTTGGACAAACACAGAATCTGAACTTCTAACTTTTTTTGACTATCTGAATAACATAGACCCCCACATCCAGTTTACCCATGAACACTCAAATAAAATCATACATTTTTTGGATGTGGAGATAAAAGTTACTAACTGCGAATACCGCACCACGATCTATGGCAAGTTTTCACCACTTTTTATTTATTTATTTATTTATTTATTTATTTATTTATTTATTTTTGCTGTACCACAGCTGGAGCAGGAGCTCCTCTGGAACACCGTAGACAGCCCTACTCACATAGGTAGGCAATTCTGCATAGCGTCGATCTGCCTGGAAGGCCATTGCATTTTTGTACTGAAAATCGGCCGGACTCATCTGAGCACCTTTATAATTTGCCAGCATCACTATTGTGCACCCAATGCCACCAGTTTTCCACTGTGCCTGTCTGCTGCACCCTGGAAAGTAACCCCGCCATTAAGGACCACGAGGAGATTTGCCATTCGAAAATGGTCGCCAGCAACTTCATCTCCGAGTTTCCACATGAGGAAACACTGTGAGGCCAGACAGCACACCGATTGGCTGACAGGCCCTATTTATGCCCAATGACTAGCCAGCAGGTGATTTAGCCGGCCCACCTCAAAAGGCACACTGCCTAAGGCTTCCCCTGTCGAGAGCCCAAAGGAGCCAGGGGCTAGGAACACTGCTCTCTTGAACTTTGGCTATTGCCTTCAAAGCTGTGAGATCTGTCAGGGTAAGTGCCCTCAACTTGCCCAGCTGTTCCAGTAACTCACTTTGTCGCTTGCTACATCACGGACCTGTGCGAGCATCTGCTTGACATGCAACTTGCTTTGCCGTGTCTCCTGCACCTAATGCAACCTCTGTACATTAATTCTCTCCTTCACATCGTAACCCAATAAGAGCTGTAACCTTGCTCTGCCATTGAATATCTCTGCCTGTTTTCTGCCTTATATACATGATCTCGTAGTCACTGTGTTCTACTAACACTACTACACTACACTACTACTAACACTAACACGCTCATTTTATGTATTATTCTGAACTTAGATGCGGCCCCACTGCATTATGTGTTGTGCCTTATGGTCGCAAACAGACCACATTTGACTGTGTTGTGCCTTATGGTCGCTAACAGACCACATCTGATTTGTGTTGTACCTTATGGTCGCTTACAGACCACATTTGACTGTGTTGTACCTTAGGCTCGCTAACAGACCACATCTGATTTGTGTTGTGCCTTATGGTCGCTAACAGACCACATTTGACTGTGTTGTGCCTTATGGTCGCTAACAGACCACATTTGATTGTGTTGTGACTTATGGTCGCTAACAGACCACATTTGATTGTGTTGTGCCTTATGGTCGCAAACAGACCACATCTGATTTGTGTTGTACCTTATGGTCGCTAACAGACCACATCTGATGTGTGTTGTACCTTGTGGTCGCTTACAGACCACATTCGACTGTGTTGTACCTTAGTGTCGCTAACAGACCACATCTGATTTGTGTTGTGCCTTATGGTCGCTAACAGACCACATTTGACTGTGTTGTGCCTTATGGTCACTAACAGACCACATTTGATTGTGTTGTGACTTATGGTCGCTAACAGACCACATTTGATTGTGTTGTACCTTAGGGTCGCTAACAGACCACATTTGACTGTGTTGTGCCTATGGTCGCTAACAGACTATATCTGATTTGTGTTGTGCCTATGGTCGCTAACAGACCATATCTGATTTGTGTTGTGCATATGGTCGCTAACAGACCATATCTGATTTGTGTTGTGCCTTATGATCGCTAGCTAGCTGCTACCTTAAACCTGCCTGTTAGTCGCGCCATTTACAAGCCACTTTGCAAGTGTTTTTCAATTTCGAATCCAGCGCTACCTTAACTAGCCAGTCTTCCCCAGGGCTTACAAGCACCAGCGCAGCCAACAACATCCACCATCCCTCTAGTATCCCGCCCCGAATCCATATCTGAACTATGCCAGCCTGGCTAGTATTCATCATGATCCCTTTCTGCATTATGCCCGATTGCATGCCATGTAGCAGAAATAGTTATATCCCATTCAGTAATGGACTTGCCAAGCATGGCTGTCCTAGACACCACTCCATTCCCTGCCCCACACCCTTCCTGCTCTCCCTGCCTCCTTTCCCCCACAGTGCACCTACAGACCATAGTACTAAATTAGCGTTACTTTAGGTAACCCTCCATCTAACCTCGCCACAGATGACCATTCTGACAACATACAGAACTCACGCAATTTGCTAGAACATCACCCTACAGACTCCCCGAACCTCATGACCTGTAACAACAGACTAGGTTGTAGACTCCCCACTTTACTTAGCACAATGACCAACAATCCCACAACTAAAATCAGTAATGAAAACACCAATGCAAACTCTGTGCCTTATTTAATGTTAGATCCCTTGTGGCCCACCCTACGGAAATTGCCGATATCATCCGTTCAGCAGACCTGGATTTCGTCGCCACCACAGAAACCTGGCTCCATGCCGCAGCAGGTCCCTCTCTAACGCTTGCGGTTCCAGATAACTACTCCATCCTCAGGGCCGACAGACCGAATGCCCATGGAGGAGGTGTAGCACTTATATTCAAATCCTCGCTTGACATTAGATCTGTGACCTCCCTTCCTCTAAATTCCTGTGAACACCTATACATTAAAATTCAAACCACCCCTAAGAACACTATCACCCTGGAACTAATATACAGACCCCCTGGTCCCATAGGTTCCTTCGAGGAAGATATAACTTCCCTCATAGCTGAAAAATCTAAACCTCTATCACAGAATATTATTCTAGGTGACTTTAACTTGGGATACAATGATCTCCACGACACTCCAGCATCCTCCCTTGCTAATGCGCTTTGCGAACAAAACTACATTCAACTTAACACCTTACCTACACATCAGAAAGGCAGAACCTTAGACTGGCTCGCTGCCCACAACTGTAATATTATCTGCAAGGACCCCCAACCACTTATATGGACTGACCACTTCCTACTTTCATTTGACATTAGCACTAATAACCCACACCACATACAGTGCCCACCTGCACCAGCATGTCTGACGAGAAATAAGCGGAACATCACTGCTGAAGCCCTCATCCCACTGGTTCTACCCACCCTAAACATGATCCCCAACACATCGGACGGCAACTTACTAGTAGACACCTACAATAATGCCATGACCAAAGCTATAGACCTTGTTGCCCCTCTAAAACTATGGAAAGGTAAACCCAAAGAACATCTTAACTCCTGGTACACACCAGAGCTTAAAATACTAAGAAATAAAAAGTCCAAAATGGAAACCCTTTGGAAAATGAATCCATCAGAGGAACACAAAATCAATCTCACAAATGCATCCTCCCTTCATAAAAAAAGAAATAATTTGCACTAAAAAGGAAGCCTACAATATAAGAATAAGCAATGCAAGTTCCAGTACCAAAGAATTATTCACCATCCTGAAGGAGTTAGAAAACCCCAATCCACTTACGGACATGTCCGTGAAGGACCAACTCTGGTGCACTAGTATCCAAGATGCCCTTGCGAACAAAATCAGTGGCCTACAAACAAAAATTGAAAATAAAAGACTACAACTTTCCAATAGTAGCCCCACCCCTAGCCCCCCTAACCCTAGCCCACCCACCACCCCAACACTAACCATGGCTTCACCTTCAAAAATGTAACCGTTTTAGAAGTGCAAAAAATCATAACCTCCCTCAAACCATCAAACTGCAAAGGGGACAGTTGCCCCGCACAGATCATAAAAGATGCAGCAAGAGACCTTGCCCCCTTCATTTCTAAGCTCATAAACGTGTCATTCTACAATAATTTGGTACCCAATCATTTGAAACAGTCATGGGTCCTCCCGTTACTAAAAAACAGACCTTGGACCCAGCCATCCCCACAAATTACAGGCCTATCACAACCGTTCCCTTCCTGTTAAAAATCCTTGACAGAGTTGCTTACTTGCAAATTCAGCAGTACCTAGAGTCCAACAAATTACTCGGATTGCGTCAGTCTGGCTTGCGGCCTCAACATTGAACAGAAACTGCCCTTGTTGATCTTAAAAGTCAGATTGACGAAATTAAAGATAAGGGCAAGGCTGCCATCCTACTCCTCTTAGATCTCTCAGCAGCCTTCAACTTGGTTGACCATAAAATACTCCTCTGCCGCCAACCACCTCTCCTCTGCCGCCCACTTTTCCCCCTCTGCTGTCACATGGATACAGTCCTTCCTGGCCAATAGAACCATGAGAGTCTTCTCTCCGGTGGCAGCAGCAGACCCTATCCCCATCACTTGTGGTGTCCCACAAGGCTCATGTGTTTCACCCACCCTATACAATATCTTTACAAAGCCCCTCTTTGATAAACTGGATCGTCTGGGTGTCACCTACACAAACTACGCGGATGACACACAGATACTCCTCACCATCTCAGACAATTACAATACTTATGTAGCCAGGATCAATGAAATCTTCTCTATCATTCAGGTATGGATGGCCACACATGGACTTTGCCTAAATGACGAGAAGACTGAACTGCTCATTGTTGGTTCACCGAACAACTTACAAAAACTAAGTCCCAACTACTCCAACATCATAATTGATGGCAATACCATCCCGGTCGCCAAAAACGTGACAACACTTGGCTTCTATCTTGATGCCAATATCAACCTCACTAAGCAAGTCAATGTGACTGCCTCTGCCACTGCATATACTGGAAAACTAATCAGAGCCTGTAGACCATTTCTTTCCCCTAACAGTTGCCTCACACTAGCCAGAGATCTTATACAATCTAAGTTAGACTACTGCAACAGCCTCTACTTAGGTGCCAACCAAGCGGTAATTAGTAAACTCCAAGTCCTTCAAAATAATGCGCTACGGGCAGCGCTAAACATTCCCAGGTGTGAGCACATCTCTGCCACTAGAACCAGATGCAAATGGCTCACCATCCAACATAAAATCGATCTAAAAACACTCTGCCTCACTTACAAAGCTCTCAACCATCTAGCCCCCCCACCAGACTAACAAATTCACCATGAAATCTTCCATCAGAACCACAGGATCTTCCAATACCTTATGTCTCACAGTACCTAGATTTACCTCTAAAAGAGCAGGAGGCTCAAGCTTCACTGTCTCGCCTTCCAACTCTGGAACGCCCTGCCACTGAATATTAAGTCATCCAAATCCTTCCAGTCGTTCAGGAAACTTGCCATCGGGTGGCTTCTGACAAAAAGTCAACCTTGAAGTTAGACTTAGCTATAAACTGTACTTATTGCACATGCCTCATTTATGTCATTATTGGTTGCTATCACCTCCACTGTCTGTATATTCGGTATATAACTGTTGTTCAAGCTGTCCTAGTATCACTGCCTATTACCATCTACTGTGCCTTGTAACTTGTACTAAGCGCCCTTTTACTCCCGGGTCCGGAGCGCTATGGAAATAAAATAAACAAACAAACAAACCAACCCAGCCTTATTAAGAACCTCCCTTATAGCCAAATGCTAAGGGTAAAAAGAATAGTCAGTGACCCTATGGACTGCCAAGAATCATTGAAGGAGATGGGGAACACATTTTTGGAAAGAGGGTATTCTCCAGAAGAGATAGACATAGCTACTGCTCGCACAGCCACACAAAACAGAGAACTATTGAAACTCAAAACAAAAACATAACAATTGCCCCCACTGGTCTTTGTATCAAAATATTCAAGGCAAAGCAGTCGGATAAAATCCATAATCAAGAAAAATTGGAATACCATAACCTGTGATCAGAGAATAGAACATCTCTTTAAAGAACTCCCTACGTTCGCGTATCAACGGAGCCAGAACCTAAAAGATAAGTTGGTTTACACTAAACCAATGCGCAAGAAAAGGGTAACAGAGCGGATAGGCACATTTCCGTGCCTTAACTGCAGTAACTGCAATTACATCATCAAAGGATCAAGCATTAACCACCCACACTCTGGAACTAAGATCAAGTTGAAAGACTATGCCACGTGTGACACACAGAATATTGTGTATGGAATGAAATGCCCCTGTGGGCTATTCTACGTTGGTCAGACACAAAAGACTGCTAAAATTCGATGGAATGAATATTGTTCATGCATAAGGAATCACACAGTAACTTCGGCGGTGGCCAAGCATTGGCAAGAGAAACACCATAATCTGGCACAGATCAGATTTGTAATCTTAGAAGTGGTCCGAAAATACAACAAATATGAGAATCTTCCAAAAAGACTCGACCAACAAGAAACATTTTGGGTTGATCAACTGAGTTCTCTGACACCCAAGGGACTAAATGAAGAAATACAATATATGTGCTACCTATCAATATCCACTTTGTGGATTAGCATGGTTGTCTTCTTCTAATCCAGTTCCATTATCCCATCATAATTTGACATTGGCCTAACTGTATCAACAGCCCCCTTTTTTGAGTTGACTCTTACATGTGCCTCTGTAATATTCCTATCTTGCTTACTGATCATTGACTCCCTCCCCCCCTTCCGGACAAGGTATTCATGCCATAACTTTCCCATTTTGTTTGTAGATTATTGATTCCCTCCTACCCCCCCTAGACATTGAATCTGGCCCCTTATTCGGTTTCGACCTCTGCCCGCATTAATACCTTTGACAACTTGTCCTAACATCGGGTCCTCCTCTAGGACCATTTTTTGACACCTGGGTGTAGTAGACACCCCGCTAATAAGATGTGTATAACTTTAACTACCAAGGACCTGTTTTCACTGCATTCACATATTGTGATATCAAGATGTGTACCACTTTAACAATCCAGTACTTGTTTTCACTGCATTCAGGCAATGCACAGCGAGATTTCTCAACACACACAGGCGTTAGACCGCTGAAGAACAACATTCAGTTCTACTTCAATAAGGACAGCGTGGCCATGGCGACAGTCCCGCCTATTGTGCTTGCACAGAGGTGGGACCCACGGCATACGTGTTGCCACGCGACGCCTTTGGATCCCCATGGCAATGCATAAATTCTGCTCCTGTCACTACATCCAGTTCTACTCTAATTAGCACAGCGTGGTCATGGCGACAGTCCTGCCTACTGTGCTTGCACAGGGGTGGGACCCAAGTCGTACGTGTTCCCACGCGACGCCTTTGGATCCCCATGGAAAAGCATAAATCCTGCTCCCGTCATTCGCGCTTGCGCCCCTGCAGACGCGTTTGAACAGCAGGGAGCGATTTTGCTGAGTAACGGTAAGAGTGTGTCTCGCGCTCCAGATTAGAATGTGCTGAGTGATATACCTCAGTCTGATAACTTTTCACATAACATTAACAGGTATACTCAGACTGGACACTTCTTCTACGGGACCCAGAGCCCTTTGAACCATAAGGTACTTTTAACTAATTACCTAATTGCCTCACGGTTTAATTGATGATCGCAAGGCTAGTCACATTAGCGATCTCTAAAAAAGATTTCTCTTTTCTGTTTTTCCTATTCACCTCTTTACTGTTGGAACATTTAAAAACACACCATGGAGCGGGTATGTGTGATTACATGTGTTTGTTTTCGGAATTACTGTGAAATGATTATTTTATGATTATGTTGATTCATTGTTTTGAAATAGAGAACGATTAGGCATAACGAAATAATTGTATGGCCCTGACGAAGGTTTTAATAACCGAAATGCATTGGCAAACGTACATAAAACTCGAGCCAATATCTTTATGCCAGTCCTCATTGAATATGAAGTAGAATATTCAAGAGAGACGTCACATCAATTAGATGTGAAATAAAAATATATTTTTTAAGAAAATGATGTACAGTTTCTAATTTGAATCGTCACAAAAATACGTACAAACAGTGCAAAAGTGGACATTCCCTATTTTTAGGGCAAACTGAGAGCACCAGTCCTAATAGAGTCAATTCACTCTATTTTTCTTTGGTTATATTTTTGGGTCTTTATGCCGTAGGACCTATATAGACTGGTAGCCCCAGGCTAAAACTTCATCAACAAATATAAGTGCAATGCGATTGTACAATTAACGCACAGAAACGACACGTAGTGCCCTCCTTCAACTCCTTTGTGATAGGGCATACAAATCTCATATTATCTCCCCATCTTTGATGTTATTCTGAAACAACTCATCATTCATAATTTCCTATAGCTGTACAGTTGGATCTACACAGAGCACTGTGTGTCACTCACACCCATCCCTGCCAATTCCTAACACAACAACCCTATTGTCGGAGACCAGCAGTCCCTGCAAATCCAGCGACAATATCATTCCTGCACCACTTCAGGTGACACTGCTGGATGAAAGATCAAATCTGTGCGCACTCGCCAACACTGTTTGGCAATCTGGGGCACTGCCTCCATGAGCACAGTAATACCATAAATTAACATATCAGATTCCACAGGAATCCCGCAGACCACCACCTCCCTTGTCAATGTGTGTATTATCAACATCGCACTTATAGCGCACATTCCAGACATGGAGCAAACTATACCATGATCTGTAAATTATATTGTCATGTTTATTTTGCTGAGCAGGTCTCTGCCTAGCAAATTAACAGGGGAACTTTCAGAATACAGTAAGGGTGCCCACACTACCTTCCCTCCCACCTTTATGTCTTGCTGCTCAGTGTATGGAACCCTGGAAATAGCCCCAGAGAATCCCTGCATGTCAATATATTTTCCATTTAAGAGAACATTTCTCTTCATGATGCATGATTTTGTTGCACCAGAGCCCACCATAAATATGAACTGTTTATTTCCTATCTCCGCCCCCACCAAAGGTTCCTCTTCAGTGTGGATGGTCATGGGCAATACCGGACACGTGATTGCTCTCTCTGGGCTGTCTAATCAGGGTATATGGTCATTCCAGGAAATGAGAAGGGGTCACTGCTGCTCCTCAAAGGGCACCCTACTCACTGGGGCAGCACTGCCCTGCTGTTGCTGTGGTGGATGCCGCACTTGCATGTCAGTTGCTTGAGGCTGCTTATTACATGTTTGGTGTTGCCACTGTAAATACCCTTGGTTCTGATATCCTTGACCCTGTTGTGGCTACCCTAGTCCTTGAGGCCTTTGCGGCCATTAACCCTGTTGCTACGGCCCGATATTATACCCCACTGCAGACCTGCGTCTACATTCCCTTGAGAAATGCCAACACCTTAAACATTGGATGGTCCAAACCCACCCCCATCCCCACCCCTTCGGGTCTAAAACCTCCTCCACTTGCTCCTCAAAATCCCCCCCTTCCTCGCTGTGACCCTCCTTGGTGCCACTATGGGCCGGGGTACTGTTGTTGGTACAACATTCTTTCATCGCCAGGCATTACAAATCCTGCAGTTTAAACGTCTTTGACAGTTCATCACATTTTTTAGGGGGTGGTGGGAAAGGCCAGATAAGTGGTTGGCGGGGTTGGGTATAGGTAAAAATAGGTGCAGGCATGGGCTATTGGGAGAACCCCCCAAAAAATAATTTTATGAACTGTCAAACAACTTTAAATTGCAGGCTTTGAAATGCCTGACGATGAAATAACAAAGAACCTTGTTGTTGCCCATTCCACCGTCCTAGTCCTCCTTCAGCCCAGAGCGCAGCAATAGAGACGCTCACAAATTGATGGGTAATTTATTTAAGTCCCCTCTACCTGTACAGGCGTCAACACAGGCACTTCAACGACAACCTTTGCCAATTTCTTTTCTACCAATTTCGCTTCCTCCGCCTGATGCCTTTGAGCTGTCTCCCATTCATGTTCCTTAATCCTTTTGCAATGATGCACTATTATTGCTCTGTATTTCCAGCCACCCCTTTGCCTCAATACCCACAATTGATTCAAAGGCTTTCTGCACATCCTTTGGCAATCCTCTATAACAATAAAATAGAAGAACGATATTTAACAATCCCACGGTCGTCCCCTCTCAGCTTTCCACATCTCTTGTAATTTAAGAATACATTTTGCTGGATCCTCGTCATCCCCCATTGTGCACTGCATCAGGGACTGTAAATTCGGGGGTATCTGGAGAAGCCCTCTGTAACACGTCCCCACACTTGTACTCTAATTCCATTAAACGGTGCACCATCATTTTCTTTGTCCCCCTGGGTTGTACCCGGATATCCTGCTTTAACCCATGCATCCCTAGCTTGGTCCCCAATTATAGCAACCATCAAGCTCTTAAGCTCTCCTTTTGCCAGGGGCACCTCTGTTGTTTGATTTTCAAATGTGTATATTCATTTGCTCACCCCTGCTTTGAGCTGTGGGAGGGCTTTAATTCAATTGTTCTTATCCATCTGGGGCCAAAGCACACACTGGGCCTTATTACAAGTCAGGCGGTAAGGGGTTAAAGGCTCCGGTAAAGGTGCCGGCGCCGTCAACCCCGTACCGCCTGATTAAGAGGTCCCCTCGCGGGATCGGATCTGCGCTTCTGGTTTCACCATCCGTGCAGAGCAGGTCCCGCGAGGGGAAGAGGGAGCAAACAATGGTCCGCTCGTGATCGGCCCGTTGTTTGCTCCATCTCCCATTGCCATTCAGCCCTATGATGGCTGAAATGGGAATGGGGAAGGCCCGGGTCCGGGTTCCCAGAGGGAGTTATTACCGGGCCCTCCGAACTCGGAATGGCCCGGTAATTCCTCATTCTGGGAACCCAGACCCGATTTTGGCAGCAGCCATGCCGCCAATAGTGGCATGGCTACCGCCAAAACCGTAATGAGACCCACTTTGTTCTTCCCAGCCCCTTTTGTATTAGGGGCATCTGCATCTTTACCCCCATTCTCATGCCCTTCTTCCCATTTCCCCTTGTTCTTACTGTCGCCAAGCGTCCGGTTATTCCTCAACCTGCCCCTCTCCTATGTGACTACTGCTTGTGGGGGGTCTCTCAGCTGCCCCTTCACCCCTTTATTCCTCTTCACCCTGGTGCTCAATGAACGAGTCACTATCGTCCTCCCTATTCACATCTCTCACCACATATCTTATCTGAAATATGTCCACTTACCCCCACTTCGTTCCTTTTCAACACATACATTTTGTATTCCTCTCTGATTCATTCTAAACAACAAATCTCCTAATTTCCATTCTCTGGATCCGTCTTCCAGTGCCCCAACATCCCTCACCTCTCTTGAGGATTCTTGTATACTGTTAAATTCTTGATCTGACACCTGCGGATGCCGATACTTTCCGTATGGGGTTGGGGGAGTGATAGCCTGTGGTGTTACTGGTGCTGAAGGGGTCCTTACCGCAGCAGAAGGGGTCCCTGTTGCAATGAGTACATAGATTGGATTGGTGTATCCTTCTGCGGGATATGCTGCCAAGTGTTATCATCCCCTTCACTCCACTGGT
This sequence comes from Ambystoma mexicanum, assembly GCF_040938575.1. NCBI lineage: Eukaryota > Metazoa > Chordata > Amphibia > Caudata > Ambystomatidae > Ambystoma > Ambystoma mexicanum. The sequence continues at coordinate 765,853,706 of NC_090929.1, read as the reverse complement.
GCCTGCCCTCTCTTTTTCCCTTCCTGCACTTTCTGTCTTTCTGTCTCTATGCCTCTACTCCATTGCCTTTATCTTCTGTATCTTCAAACATAACCAGAGATCCATCATTTCTTTCTCTTCTGTAGCTGCTTCCGCTTAAATGTAGCTACAGAAAATGTACCATGTGTTCCAAGATGCCCTTGTTGTGTGAGCCCTGCCCTGGCCATGGGCAGAGCATCCCCTTTTCTCCAGTCTCTGCAATCCACTGCTTATAATATTTCTCCACCCTGTCACAATACAGTGGCAGGGCCTTATACATCTTTTCTATCAGTGTTCCTCCCCCCATGCTAGTGATGTCAATCTCTTAATGGCCCTGCACAGTCCCACTAACATACCACGCAAACTTCTGCTTGCTGATAACAGGAAAGGAATATCAATCACCACCCTTTTCTGTCCACCTTTCTTGCACACATACACCACTCGATAAAACCATCCAATGCCACACCATGACGCACACAATTATCGCCCCTTGTAGGGTCTGGTCTTTATCCAATAACACATGAATATAATGCAATAAAATAACAAGCTAAATTAACAACCACTCCTCATTCCAGGCATATTATGAGACCACTAGTTAAATATCTATATTTCTCCTTTAAATAATATACTTTTTGTGGTACCACCTTCCCTCCCCTTCAAAGGAAGGTCTCCCTGACTTACCTTTGCCTTACCTTATAATGCCTTACTGAAATACTCTGTTCATAGGACAAACCTTAACAAAAAATAACCTAAACCTCACTCATGTAACATCAACAACATCGCTCTCCACCTGCTCACACCTCTCATACTTCCCCATACATCTGTCATCTACTTGTTATTGCTTACAAGAGTCTACTGACATGTGCGTTCTCACCAAAATTCCTCCATCACAGGGTTCCAACACTGCCCTGCACTCTTCTCAGAGCCGCACCCGCTTCAAAGAGCAGAGAGGAATTCTCTTAAAATGTCTCCTGCTAAACCACTCAGGAAAACACATTTTTTTAGGGACCGGTCGTTATTGGTGAGCATGGCTTCTTCTGCAGAAATTGCCTGAAAGCCTCCGCAAATGCAGGGGTGCTGGGTTCACATTGGGGTCACCAATTGAAGGCAAGTCCTGAATGCTCACACCAGAGAGAACACAAACCTCTAGGGAAGAAAGGCCCAAGCAGATCTTGTAAGGATAAAAAGTGTTAATCTCATACGCCAATGAGAGCAACAGCAAAGGACTCTGCTGCTAAGAACCTTCTGCTAAAAAGTAGTACAAGCAGAATCTGATAAAAAAAACATTGTCATACATCATGCAATATATATAGTAACATCCTGCACAGGTGGTTGGTGTTCGCCTATACAGGATCTGACTGCCCCATAAAGGATGCCAGGCCATTGGTCCAGCCCAATCTGTCCGTCTTCCATCACGTGGGTGCTGCAGTGATCATCTTCTTCTCACATCAAAGAACAGTGCTCAGTGTGCAGTGTCCGTCCTCTTTGAACATCTCAGGACTTGTTACTTTGGGGTTGGTGGCCAAAGGGCACCTAGTACCATGGAATTCAGGGGTCTTAAGCTTTAGTCAGTTATATGGCTATGACTCGAGGTTGCATGGGATTGGGCCTGGTCATGCTTTGGCCAGTGTGAAATCACATGCACACCAGGTGCTGGTCTGTGATCACGGCCATGTAGGGCACATTCTTCTCGAACATCTTTGTAACACTGTTAGAACAATGAATAGGCATTGTGGTGGTTGGGGTGTGGGCTGTCCTCATGGGGGCTTGGGCATGGCTGGGGATTTCCCTTGTCTCTCGATTTGAGCCTGGTACATGCAATGCCGCATTTAGCGCACAGGCCTTCCCTTCTAACTATGGTTACTAATACCTATGCAAAATAGCAACACTGCTCACGCCTTATGCTGTGCTATGTGGATAGACAATATTTAGTTATATTGGTGCGGGGACCTTTTATACTGGGAGGTGGTCCTCTCATCATCTCCCCTCCGCCCTGGCCCATCATAGTGCTTCAAATGCATCTTGCCTTACTCTAAAGAGCCTAGGGTGGTCGTGCGGGGCTGCCCCCTTCCCAGCAGGTCTAAAATGTCTACAAATAGCATAATACTAGAGGAAGACACTCTACCTTTGAGTTCATTAAGTGTGGGTACTAATAGATGATTAAAATGAGCAAACAAAATCGATATGAAAACCATCTGGACTGGCTCTTTACATTTTTTGAGGTCTTGTATGGCTTTATATATTTCACTGGGAGAGATGGGGACATTCAATGATCGAAGATCAACCATTGGATATGAAACACGGGAGAAAGTATTGAAAGTGAATATTATCTGGAGGGACATCAGTGGTATATAATTTCCTGTTAGAATTTAGAAAGAAACTTGAAGGATGTCTTTATCTGAAAATATCATATTGCCTAATTGATCTCTAATAACTGTAATTCTGGCTTTTCCTTTTTTATTTCGCTGTATGTTGCGTGAGATTTACTAGATTTATTGGAAAATTGCTATATTTTTGCTCTATATTTTATACGATTTGCACAAGGGCATTGTGAAACAATATTATATTGAAATCTCAGCTCAATAATATCTTTGAGTAGAGACGGAGTGTTGGTACATGCGTAATGAGATTCAATGGAGTTGTGTTGTTTAAGGATGTTATTTGACTCTAGTTTACTGGGTTTTTTTCTTTGTATTAGTGGCATAAAATATAATCTGATCTCCAAGTACAGCCTTATACTAATCCCAATTGTTTACAATAGACATATCTTATCTTGTGTTCTTTGAGAGGAAATTGTTATGCTGCTGATTAACGAAGGGTGTAAACGATTCATCTTTCAAAAAGGCTGAATTGAATCTCCATACATTGGAATTGTGACTATCCTGTGAGGTAGCTCGTTGGATATGCACCGGAGCATGATCCAAATGTACAATATAGTCAATCAGGGCATTAAGAAGAAGGTTAACTCAAGTTTTGGATATAAAAATGTAGTCTCATCTGGAAAAAGAGTTGTGGGAGTTAGAGAAAACATGAATTCCAAATCAGAAGGATGAGTTAGGCACAATGCATCAACAAGACCTAATTCTAAAACAAAATTAAGATATGGTGTGTTAAATTTGGTGTTTTTGAGACATACATTAGATTTCCTATCTAGAAAGGGTTTTGTAATATCATTGCAGTCTCCATGTACAATAGGACTATGAGGATTGTAGCCAAAAAGAATGATCTGCAGACGTGGCACTGTAAACAATAAAAATTGTGTATTGCATGGATTCCACTAAAATTTTAAGTAATACACACCTACCTAAATCATTGGCTTCTGTCATTATAACTTTGCAAATAAATGCTGTACTAATAAGTGTGATAACTCCATTCTTTTTGCCATTTGCCACACTTGAAAGAACCTGGCCCACCCATAGGCATTTGAGTTTAGCAGCTTCAGCCTGTGAGAGAAGTGTTTCTTGGATATGTGCAATGTATGGCTTAATTCTATTAAGGTGAGATAATACTTTGTCTTTTGACAGGGTTATGCAGCCTTTTAATGTTTCAAGAGGTTATATTAACTGGCATAACTTAAAATAAGGTAAACATGAACATCAGCGTGCCTGAAATTGTAAATAAAATTGTTCATTATACAGTCTAACAAGACAGTATAACTAAAAGGAAAGAAAGGTAACCACCCATAAAGCATGTGTAGATTATCCTGTGTAAATGGTAATAAAAGGGAGACACAAAAGGGAGGTAGGTAGACAAACAGTTAACATGAATATTTGCAATATTAAAACATAAAAGAGAGCTATAGATAGGAATGCGGCTAATAGGAAAAAAAATTATGAAACAGGGGCGAAGAGCCAAATGAGAGATGCCCCAATGCACACCCCACTCTGGAAGGTTAAAACAATATTCAAACGTAGTAACTTATTAAGTGTTGTAACCTTATTCCGTTCTGTGCATTTGAATAAAATATTGCAAATCTGTTGGATTTTGAAAAGTAGAAGTACACCCATTAAGGGTAACTTTAAGGGTAGCTGGATGGATGGATAATGCCATATCTTGCATTTAACTGTCTCAAGGCATGGCCAAATGTAAGTCATTATTTTCTCCTGGCATTAGAGACATCCTGAGATATGAATATTTTGTTGCCATTACAAGAGAGCTGTTTTATTTACTTCACTTTATCCATTATAAGCAGTATATGAGTATAATCCAGAAGGGCAAAGATGCAAGTTCTATAGGTGTTATTATATTAAAGTTGTGCATTGAGTTAGTCGGACCCACGTGATGAGCCCTCTGGATATTGAGTTGCACTGACACTGTTTAATCAAAGAGCTGAGGAAGCATAGTATTTAGGAACAGAATAGGGTTATCTCTCTGAATTCCCTCTGGAAGACTTGACTGTGGTTTCCAGCATGCCTACTCTACCTGTGATCTCTTCTGCATCACTAACCCATCTTTACACTTCACCAATTCTTGACTCAAAGGTAGACCATTTATCATCAAACTGTTGTAGATTGGTGTTAGTAGCCTCCATGAATGTTTTGAGGGACCTGATTTCTGCCAGAATCGTTTGCATGGCTTGATCTCCAATATATTCTTTTGGGATAGGTGAGTCACTTTTCTGCCTTTTGAGGGTGATATACAGAGGTGAAGATGTTTCTATGGTTTGTCCTTTTTTAGACATCATCATGCGGTGAGTAGTATGCCTTAAAAGGTGTACCAGTATGACAGTGGGTGAGTAATGTACATTGTGTTGCAGTTGTATATTGATAAAACCAGCAGTATGCCCTCAAAGTCTTATTTTGTGGATATTCCATTCATCCAAGGATTAGCAGTGTTGAATTGCTCAAATTAATACGACACTGACAAAGCACTTAGGCAGTGTTATTTAGATGACTTGTAGCAACTAGTCATTTGGTGTACTACACTTTTAGTAATAATGTGGTCTTTTAGTTAATATTTCCCAACAGTAAAATAATCTTTTGCAGCATGAAAAACACAGTAGTCGGGCTTTGTTTATATTGGGGGCCTGTGTTGTGGGAAAAATGTGCTACCGGTTTAAGAGCATTCCTCACTCTGTGCTCGATCCGAGCAGCTGACAGGAGACATTGGCAGCTTTAATCATGGGAACTTGCGGTCATAGGCCTCACCCATGAACGGTCCTGAACGCAATGAATGGGCTAGCCCAGCTCCTCGGACATGCTGCCGCAGACCACCAGGGAAACAGGAGGAAAAAACTCAAACGTATTTAGGTAACTATTACATATCCATTACTCCCTGAAATTATAACAAAAGGCACCGGAGCACGAAAAAGTAGGCAGTCATCTTAGGTGGCGCTAAGCCACGCCCCTCCTTTCTTTCATCTTTTGATGTACACAATTGAGGTATAGAAAGAATATCCTGAAAGTATGTGATGATTGTTATAGAACCATCCTGACATCTATTTTATGATGATTTGTGTCATATCTGATAACATATCAGAAGGCACTACGAAATGCAAAGGCATTTGGGGAAAGAGGTGGGCAGACTGACCCACGGAGTATAATCTCCCATATACACTTGATTTAAGCATTATGTGATAGTGTGTTACATGGGTTTGTGTTGCAATGGGTTCTGTCTCTATTTCATCCTGGTTTGCCAGCTTAGAGCACACTTTAGTCTATTGGTACAGGGTCCTGATGGTTCCCAGTTTGTGATAACTGTAATGCTGCCCCGTACATCTGCCCCTTGGAGCTGCAAATCTGTAATGATTAGCTTAAGTCCTTCCAGTGGATCTATAAGCCTGAGCCTCAAGGGGATATTTGGTTGAAGTTTCTGATTGGTCTGGACTTTGAATGGTGCTGTGTCATTTATTTGTTCAGTCGTGTGAACAGGCAAGTTTGCTGATATTGAGTTAAGGGTTCAGGGGAGGGGGGTTGATGGGGCGAAGGAGCAGGAATTGGGATCCAATGTCACTCTTTGATTTTGTACACTCCCAGTCTGCAGAGACAGGATCTATGCTCCCCTCCCACTACAGGATTTTCACTGCCATATTACGTTATTAAGAGACCATTTTTTGAAGGGTGCTTGGATAACAACTGCTTGGTAACAAGAGTTGAATGTAAGTCCTGTCTACCCTAAGGATTCACTGACACTGGGAGGTTTATTCCCACCACACCTCGGGGCATCTCTGCAGTGGTTTGTGATAATCTAGATGATGGTATTCATAATATTTTATCCAACATTATGTGTAAAGACATCAGGAATTGTGAGCTTTATTTGTACAAGTTAAAGTGGTTTGGGACATACCCATGTGCGTGGTCCACCTTGTAAGGATTTACCTAAAATAACCAAAAAATTTACTTTTTTTATTAAATTCTAAGCACAGAAGACTAGAGTGTCAAATGTCTATAAGTGCGTGATACACTGGATACCTGTCGGGATCTGGTTAAACCTGATTTGTAACTCGTTCTTGTATAGTGCATTGTCTCGCCTCCACAGAGGCATCAAGACACTAAGGGCCTCATTACGACCCTGGCGTTGGACCATGGTGCTAATAGCTAATAGCACCATGGTCCATGTCGGTAACTTACCGACTCCGCCATGGCGGAATGGGGAATTACCGCCTCATTCGAGGTTGGCGGGGCGGTAATTCCCCATGCCACCATGGCCCTTCCCCAATCCCATTTTTGCCTCATATGGCTCAATGGGAATGGGGAAGGCGCTAAGTACGGTGCCGCAAATTGCGGCACCGTACTTAGCACCAAGGTTCCTTTGCGGGTTGGTTTTTAACGCCTGCAAAAAGCAGGCGTTAAAGTCTCCAACCCGCAAAGGGACCTCGTAATCAGGCGCTAAGGGATTACCGGTACGGGTACCCTTACCGATACCGGTAATCCCTTAGCGCCAGGGTCGTAAAGAGGCCCTAAAATCTTAAACCTCAGGATTGCTCAACAATCATAGTAAAATTATCTGGGAAACAATCAGTAGAAAGGGAGGCAGGGATCTTCCCTGAAGTAATTCCATCCAACTTGGAAAGCACACAGGAAAGTGTGTAAAACCTACAGACAACTGTCTCCGATTGAGGAAAAGGTCCCTTAACATAAACCCCTGTACCAGGAAATAACGGGATAAAGTAGATGTCCACATCAAGAAATGGAGAATCCTCTGGCTGAGCAATCTCAAAACAATCAAATAGGAACACACACACCATTGCCATCAACAGTTGCTTAAATTATTTCTTCCTGCCAATGTCTGATGGCTGGTGGAGCACAACAATGACCCAGCTCAAGCAAGAGTTGCTTTTATTTCCTAACTCTCAAACCACTATCATGAAACTGGTAAAGAACATATCAGACATCTTAGAAATTAAATTGTTCTCTTTATCATAATGAAAACAACCATTACATACAGAATCAAAAGGTGTATGCCAACAATGCCGCATTGCTATCACTCTGTTCCAAAGTGATCCTACAAGCCTGAATTCCACACGTTCTTTGATGTGCCTGAAATCAGGCCTCTGGCCAAAATGCAGGAACACCATGCTAACCCTCAGTGCCATGGATACCTCTGGACATAATGCCTTGACATAGGTCGACCATTTAAATCTTTATTCACATTTGCATTTGTTAATTATCATAACGTCTTAAAATGCTACTTTTGACCGCTGTTGTTGATCCACAGTGTCAAAACAAATTTGTTGCAACATTGAGCAATTGAGCTTCTGTAAACCACTGTCAAACTAGCATGCCTTCAAGTTGGGAAGCACCACCTGAGCCATCAAGCCTACTTCTGACTGTCAAACCAACCATTTGGGTTAGTGCAGCCAGCCACTTTGGACCCATTCCACTTTGGCAGGTACCATCAAGGAGCCTTACCAAACTTAAGACCAAATTCCAACTTCACAGTTTTGAGTGCTGACAGGAACCATCGACCCACCCACCCATTTCAAAGCTACCCCATGATACCCAAAGGACACCAATAATGTTGGGATGCCTCCAAACCACTGCAGCTGTAACCAAGTACCATTGTGCCAACTCAGAAACATTTTAGCAGAGCTCACAAAGAATAAGGTAGCAAAGTAGTGAACCATCTCCCATTCCCAGGCAATAGGTACTCTGGCCACCAGATCGTAGAGACTGGGTAGGTCCACAATTCCTATGATGGCACAAAAAATATTTTTTGTGCCATCTATTTTTGTGTTTTTCCTTGAGCCAATCAATTGGCTAATTTGTATATCCCTCCTAAAGTAACATTCTGAATATGCAGTTCCAATCTGCCTATCATTGATATTCAACCTGCTTAGCCAGTTTTTTTCTCTAGCATGGGTGGGCTGTTAACGTTTTTAATATAGCGTGATATGTGTCTAGACACTTGCATGGACATGCCTGTTATTTTAGTGCTTACCCGATAGTATGGCTAACACATGCAGGAGTCCTTAACATCCAATAAGGCCTTAAGTACCCACAGCAGCTTTGCTGGATTTCTGGGATTTATGTTTTTCACCTGGTAAGAGTGTGAGCCTTTTTTCCCACTCGTACATGTGTTTTGCTGTGTGTGTTTAACATTTTCATGTGTTCATAGACTGTGGAGCCTCACCTACTCCATAGGCATCCTCTTTTTACTGTGTGTTACACAGCACTTTCAGTGCAGTGACAAAGGGGCATATTTTTGACTTCCCACCTCCAACTCCATTTTCTGGGGCTGACTACCGTCTCCCAGAACATGTAAAGTTGCCATTGACTTTATTAGTCTCTTTTAAAAAGCACAGACCCAGTACAAACTATCTTGAATAGAGTTCTGGAAAGGGTTAATACTTATCACTTTTTTTCTGTTTCTCTTGGAGCTTTGTTTCGCTCCCTTTTCATTAAGATTTGGCTGGTGGCAGTGGTAAGGACCCTATTTTTCCTACTGCGTTATCTTAAATAGCCCTGGTATTGTTTTAGGCTATCTTGGTAGCCTCAAACTTAAACCCGCTAGACCATATAGATTTTTATATGGTTCCCGCTGGGTTTATTCACCATTTATTTTTGTAAAAGTCTTGCTCGTGTTTTACTCTGCGTGCCAAACCAGGTTTAGTTCCTTTTTTCGCCGTCCTTTCGTGGACTTCTGCACAGAAGCCCTCCTTAGGCGCCTGTATGTCTGGAGGGGGACAGAATGTGAGGGAGGGGTTTAGGACTCCATGTACAGGGTCTCCTTGGAGACCCATCTCGCACTCTGATCTGATTGGCTGTGGTGACTGTCCTGACGGGACAGCCACCCTGCTGTGTGATTGACAACCAGGCTGTGTGAATGGGGGAAAACTGCATAAAAGGCAGGTCTCTGGGGCTGGAAAGGCAGAGTCGCCACTGGAACGAGAGAACCGAAGAGGAGCTGACAGAACCACAACTGAACCGCCCGGTGAATTCCTGCTGCAGGTCCGAATCTTCATATTCCAACGACAGGGAAGATCTGAAAGGAATCTTCTCTCCTTGAGTTGGTGGGAACAACCAGTTTACCAAACTGCTCGCCAGACCTCCCTTCTGAATTTGCTGTACAGAGCTACAGTGAACCGCATAGCCAGGAGGAACGGACCCTGCTTGTGTTTTAAGGAGCACACCTTTTATTGCTTGCTTTGCTCTGCTGCTGTTTTCTTCCCTGGGCAGTGCGGGACCCTCCAGTCTTCCTACTTCATGTCCATCTGACAGTCGCTTCAGGAACCATGAGCCTGCAGTACCTGTCATAAACGTCCGCCTCAGCTACAGCCTTCTTCTCCACTTAAGGTACTGTTCAAATCCGGTTGTTCGTTTTGTCCAGCCGTGATGAAAGCGTGTGAAACCTTTTGCCAATCCGAGGGCTTGTCCTTCTCCATTATTTAAGCTAACTTTTCTGCCGACTAACTACGTCCTGAACTCTTGGCAAAGACTTAACCGCGAACTACCCTGAACTGTGTGATCTTGAGCAAAGACTTTGGTCCCTTGACTTTGGGCTAGGTGCCTTTAATTTGATATCCTCACTGTAGTTCCTTTTTCTAGATTGCCGTGCTTGCTTACTTGTTGGTACTTCTCAATTCTTGTCTAACTTTGTCTTTCCCTCCCTTTTAAATTACTGGAGTGCCATTTTGCTCACACTTTATTTTGAGCCTAACTTGTCCAGAATCTATTGGGTGCGGTGTAGTGTATTAAGAATGTGATTTTTCAACTGCTTTACTTTAGTGAAATGTTTTACAACTGATGTGTAAATAAATGTATATTCTTTTACCCAGAAACCTTGAGTCCGTTTATGTTTGAATCATAGTAATTGCTGTCCTTTGTGTAACTATTGATACTGCTCACTTACTCTTAAGATAATTCTGGCTGCTCAGCCATCGCTACAACTTTACTGTGTAGCACAGGCTTGTACGAAATGTGAATTTGTACTGTCACCTGTAGTCCTAATTGTGTGTGGTGTTCCCAAAGGGTACTGCTTATAATTCTGCCTAACAACTTGTGCCTTTTTCGCATCATATCCAAAGTTCTTTGATGTGCAGGAAGTGTAGGGGACAGGAAGGAAACGGATTTCACAGAAAATCAAGACACAGAAATCCTCTGTCACTTGTGCTCTGCTCTGCTGACTGACTAAACATTCCCCTTTTCTAGTCATGCCCTTAAAAGGCTCTTTGGTGTGCAATCTCTTATTCTGAGTCGGACCTTTATTGTGGAATTGCCTCCTTGAAACTAGGCTTCCAGGAGATCTCCTGTTGTGATTCACTAGGCCTGGGAGCGAAGAGTTCCTTCGCAGAGGCATACTTCCATTCACTGAATGTAGACAGGCACTTGAACATTGCCTGTCATATCTGATCTGGGCCCAAAGGGTACACATTGGCATGCTACGAATCAGATGTGCTTTTGGGATTGGGAGGTCACATCATGGAAGTATTTGTCAAATACAAATTTGAAACATTTTGTTAATCGAATTTGGCGGAAGATATATGTGGGGGTGGGTAAGCATGATAATTAAAATAGGGGAAAGTGGTGGGCCTGCAGGGGTTCTCCCCTGCAAATATTGGCACACAAATTGAATTAAAGAAAAATAAAATACAAAATCATATTCAATTTATTGTTTTCAATATGATCACATAAACCGTGTTTTTTTAATTATGATGTAAACCATCAGCTGCCATACCAAAACTTACGTATGAATTATAATGCCAGTTGTTCCTGCCACCTGGCTGACAGTTTAGCACAATTACTATGGTGTTGGAACAAAAGGGCAGACATAATGCACCTTCTGCACCGCAGTGACTTTACTATGAAAGCAGCTGTCTTATAGGGCACATGTGACCTCTGAACCTGCTTGATGCCACTGAAGAGCAGGCAATGCAGATCAGGATACTGATGCAGCAGGGTACAAGTTTACACTATGATTTTGGCATGGAGCTTTCTGAAAATGGGGTGTGGGAGTCTAATTAGTAGCTAAGGATTATAGCACAGATGGCAATTCCTCACAATACCCACTTTGTGGGCACATCCCACATTTCATTTTTAAGTAGATGAAAGGCTATGTGCTTACCATGACAACTGGAATTTGGTAAAATATACAGAATTCGTTTTGAGAATGCCATCACTTCCATTCCCCAAAATCCAGTTCTTCCTACATGCACCAACAATTGAATCATACAAAAATTTACCAACACTGTTAATTCTGAATTAAACCTTTGCCCAACTAGATTAGGTTATGTGTTAAAGTAGTAGGGCGGTTTAAGTCTAAATTAAAAACAATTAAATGAAATTGGCTTTTATAATGCACTTCGTGCAGGAGTCCAGCCTCTAAGTAAGGGGCACCATTGAGCCTGTACTGCTCAGTGTTGCCTTGCTTGCAAGACAGGCAGGTTGCCCTTGATCTATAGACACCTATAGACGACCATTGCTTACTTTTAATTTGTACAATATTACTGTAGGCCCAGAGATCCTGTGTCAAAAGTGCTGCTGGCTAAAACGTTCGATATGGCTGAAGATGTCACATGTCATGTGACAGTAGTTTAATTGGTGCTCATCAGTTAGTTATAAACCTGATGATATGCGTTTGATTCCAGAAGATTTTATTTCCACTGATTTATAGAGCTGAAAGGTTATCATAATCAAAACAAGCTTTAGCTGGAATTCAAATATTAGATGCATATGCTGCTCCAACTCCATGATAAGCGTACACGGCTACTGGGCAAAATGCAGCGCACACATTCTGTCCGAGGCCCTGCTCTAGTTAATAACATGGGTTGGACAGGGGTGCTGGGTATTTTAAAGTAATAACATGTTTTCATCAGAAACCAATTACAAAATGTCCTCCCAGTACGATAGCGTTTCTTTGAAAATCAGTTTATTCAGTGAGATAGGGCAGCAAAAACAAACCGACCGAGGGAAATAAGGAGACCCCAGGCTTTGATCCTCTTTAAATATTTATAGGTATTTCATTAGCTGCTGAATAATTTACAATGAAGGCTACATTTCCCTCCGCCATTGACAAGAGTGATTAAAAGATACGTTTCTTCGATTGCGGCAAAAGCATATGGTGCATAAGTTAAACGGCCTTAGTATTCTGCAACACTTTGTGTAAGACACGTGAGGATGCAACATGTCCATGATGCACTGGCATGCCTTACTAATGGATCTCGGTGAATGGGCTGCGATGCAGGTCCATCTATATGTGGCCGACAGCTTCGTATTAAGCCACTCGTTCTCTCTCGCTTTTATTAATGACAACTTTTTTTCTAATTTGCTTCAACCTCGCTGAACACACACAGAAGTCCATGTGGGAGATATCCTGCGGCAGAAGAATGGATTAGAAACTAGCAAAGCAAATTGCCCTTCAAAACTGAGGGACATATTGTAGTAAGCCCGTGTCAACACCACTAGTTGGCCTGTGATGTAAACAAATGACCCCTTGTCAAGATATTATCTAAAAAGATGCAGTCTAACATGCTATTGCAAACATTTTGATTTTGATGGTGCGAGGCAGGTCACCGAATACTCTCCACTACCAGTGGCTTCACACGCCTCCTCAAGAAGGTTTTCAACTAGGCTCCAAACCTTTGTGGGTGCAAATTAGGTTGTAAACCCTCAGTGCACTTTGCATCACAAGGTCTGCATTTTGAGAGGTGGGCATTGAATCTCTGAGCTCACCTCTATATGTACTCAGAAATGCACTACAGGGTCACTGACTTCTTCCTCTTATTGATTAGGGGCTGACAAGGACAATGGTAATGCAAACTGTGGAGTTGCAAAGCTGATGTGGCCTTGTCCAATACTTGCTTTCAGTTGCGGTCGTTAGCTCTGGCTATTTGTATGCACTTATGCCCCTCTCGATTGCAGTCGTTATCTATAGCTAATTGTATGCAACTATGCCCCTCTCAATAAAGTGATAAGGCGCTCAAGCGAACAATGTTCTGATGGATGCTATAATTCGTTGGAAAAGTGCTTAATTGAACAATAATTCCATGGTTTTAGGGCCATTATCGGGCCACTTACGAGGGATAAGAGAAGTTACCATCATATACCGGCCTAAGGAGGGGAGTATTATTACTATAAGGGCTAACCTTCAAGATCCTAAAGGCAGGTGTATTTAAACAAAATCCAGGACAAGGCAAGCGTTTGAACAGTGGAGTCACTGTTGAAAATAGCCATATATATAAAGGGAGTTTGTCCTGGTAGGCAAAGAGCTACATAGCTCAATCTCTATTCATATTATTTCAGGGTTGTCTCTATGGTAGAAAAAATCCAGGAGTGATATGGGCACGCTCCAGGGTGTGTGTAAATTCCACACCTAGTGGGGTATTCTACCAAAAGGTCCTTATCGGGTAGATTGAAGAACTTGTAACTATGTGTTCATTATTCACACATCTCTCTATGTCTATGTGAAACCCCCTTGAGATCGAAGGTAGCAACTATACTTAACTTAATTAAGTCGTTTCAAAAACAAGATAACTTTGTTTTATTAGTATTCATAAATCAAATTTATAAAATTGAAATATTAAATTGTCCATACATACATTATAAACATTCAGATAAGTGCACACAACATATATCATCTTAAAACATAAGAAAAGTAAAGCGTTTTACAAACAAATCACATCACATGCACAGCTCCTGCTCGTGTTTACATATATTCAAACCAGCATAAATTTGCAACAGTCCCCACATAGTTAAACAGCATTTCAAAAGAAATAAATCAAACTCACGCTGATTGATGTCACATGTTACACAAAACAGTCCTAAATCTTTCACCATCTAAATAGTGGCTGGGTAGTGCTTTTTTGAATTGCAACTACATTCCAGTTCCAATTTTACTGGGTGTTTCAAAGGCGGGGTTCAACCATTATAGTCCCAATCAGTTCGTAAGGAAGAGTCCAAGGTCAGCTGAACCACCAAACCTTGTTCAGTTAAACCTTTTCCATATGTTGGGCCAGGTATTTTGCATAGGGTTCAGAGATGAAATCCATGAATACCTAGGTTAGGGGTCTACGTATAGCACCGGGAGAGAATCTTGAACAGTGCTCCAACCGTACACGACTGAATAAAAGGGTACGAGTGGTCTACGTTTCGGCGGCTTGAAAAATTGCCCGCCTTCCTCAGGACCAGTAGTAGATGTGACCCCTAAGGTAAAGGGAAAACAAAAATATCTTGTTTGGCACACAAATAGTTTTATGTAGCACTTGGTGTTTCATTGAATAGCATGGTGCTTGGTGGGGTGTACATAGTTAGATTTGATCACAATGTCCACCCTATCTTTAAAGGCAGAAGGTCACCACCAGTGTTCCCTCTAAGCTGTGCGCATGTGCGCTTGCCCAGCTTCCTTCTGAGTGCCGCTCAGAAGATTTTTAGCAGCGCACACAGACAATTCTCACCTAGTCAAAAAGATGTAAAAGGCACTAGCCACAGCAATTACTAGAAATTGTCTTTCACTTAAAATAAGCAACTTGTCTTGATATTCTGCTTATTTGCATTACACTACTATGCAATGGTGGCCGTAAACACCTAAAATCCCTAACAGCAGCAAAATACACACATAAGAGGTTAAAAACTAACATGAAAAACTGGCTCCATGAACAGAAGAATCTAGCCAAGATATGCCTGCACACATTAACCAAATAATGTTCCCTCCCCACCCATGACTCCTAAGATTGATTCTACCACACATTTACCTTCTGACTCGAACTTCTGCCCCAGAACACATTAAGATAGTATCGGACAACCTTGACTCTTCCTCTATTGGCTCTGCGAAAGGTTAGCAGACGTGTACCTAGATCCACTTGTTTTATGTTTGTTGTAATATGAATAATATGAAT
The DNA here is from genome assembly GCF_040938575.1 of Ambystoma mexicanum. NCBI lineage: Eukaryota > Metazoa > Chordata > Amphibia > Caudata > Ambystomatidae > Ambystoma > Ambystoma mexicanum. The sequence goes on along the minus strand of NC_090929.1, from coordinate 765,838,417 downwards.
AACATGAATAACGTTCACATGCCAGAATTTCTGTTACTCATTGTGCCTTACCAAAAGAGTCACCCACACAATACACTCGAACTACCAGCTCAAATATCGGATACTGACTGTAAGTAAGCAGGCTACCTGGATATGTAATCTTATCCCATGCTTCCTCTTCTTTGTACACGTCAAATGCTTTGAAGCGCCCCCCTTGCAAGTAAACGCATTATAAAACCAATATTAATATTAATTTGCCCTGTAAGGATTTTCAGAAGACCAATGTGATGCTCAGTGTCTCCTACTGTTGCTCCTACTGTTGCTTTACTAACCTTACCCTATAAGTGGAGAGCAACATTGCAATATCATTTACTTTGCCAACAAGGGATAATGGGTATGGACTATGCCTGGGATTACTTGTCCATAGTATCAAGGCACTGGATATTCAGACAGGAGAATGCATTTCACACAAACTGCCTCGTTTTCAAGTGTTCAGAGTTCCTTTGGGCATAGACCTCCACACATTATATGGTAACTCGCTGCTATACAAAAACGGTTTCACTGAGCACTGTGTAATCCTACACAATGATATACGGGTGGGGTATGTTGCAAACAATCTTGTATGCACTGCAAAAGAATTGCGTACATGCAGAGTCATGACATTCTTCAAATGCACATATGTTGAAGCATTAAATATGCCCTGCTTGCAAAGTATTGTGGATCTGCAAATATCCCAGTGAGTGTTTACTGCTACAATCCCTCACTTTTTACAGTGCTCTATCAACTAGTACTGGAGGCTAGCACAGGGGCCGGGGAAGGGTATGGGTAGAAGAGCATAGGTCATCACTCCTTGCGGGAGATTAACAAAGCATCAAATTTCAAAAATCAAGTCAGACATTTTGGCAGTACACTGAAGAAAATGTGTTGCTTGTTTGCTAAAGGATAGGAAATTCTAGTACCCATCTAGACAACAGCACCTTCTTTTTCTTTCTATGCTCAGCTGCTGAAGTCTTTCCAATATCACCATGTGTTCTGTGTGTATCGTCTCTAGCATCCCTCTGCCTCTTATTTAACAGATAACAAAGAAATACAGAAGAGGGATCCATAGTTACAGAAGAAGGCACTCAATCAGTTGTATCTCTGATGAATTGATGCTATTAAAAGACATATATATGTGATTTTCTTCAGCACAGCTCCATAATAAACCTCACTAAGGCACTTATTTAATTGTATCTAGGCTGCGGTGCGGAATGGTGGGCAAAACTTTATACTTTATTATGTGACATGACATTTAACTTCCTATGTCAGGGGTATAAGCAGCGCTCTAATCAGATTTTTCTTCCTACTTTGAGTCAAATTCGTTTTTAGGGAGTAAAAAAGTAATTGGCTTTGCCAAAAGGGATACTTTCTGCCTATTAAAAGATGTTCTTCCCCTTAAAATTCCTGTTAAGATCGGGCATTAATATTATTAGAGCTCTACTTGTCACTAACAACATTTTCATTGTTTCTCGTTTTTGTTGGGGACATTTTCATTTTTTTAGGGAGTAAAAATGGATGGTGTATATGTCTCTTAGCTGTAAGGCTGGTTTTATCACTACCTACAGGACAACGTACTGTGGATAGTAAGAAGAGGCACATGAATTTTTGATGATCATATTCTGAGGTGCAGTTATTCTGATGCAATTATCCTTACACAAATTATTAGAAGTATGGTATCCTGGCCCTTGAATTACTTCTGTAAAGGGGCACTTGAACTCCTATCAGCATGTTTTTTGACACATTGCTTTTAATTGCCATTAATCCATTGGCAAATGTTGAATTCTGTCTGAATTTCTTGACAGCCACATCAGTGTGTGACAAAAGATATTTGTGTTTTGTAGTACATATTAGTGATTTTCCAGTGGCATAAAATGTTTGAAAGGTACTGTGGCAGATGTTGAAGTCTTGGACTGGTTGATGAGTTTTCTGTTTAATCACATATGACATTTTATATTAGCTTATGTGTTTGGAAAAGGTGTTGTAGGATTTGTCAAGAACTGCAGTGGCTCGGAATAGGACATTCCTTTCCAAACTCTCTTCTGCAATGGTAGTTCACTAAATACGCATGCTCACAAAGTGGCTTACCTCATTAGTCAGTTGCGCACATGGAAAATAATGTGCGCACAACAGCAAACCAGTTCCGCACATGGAGAAAAATATTTAGAGGGAACATTGGTCACCACTGTCATGCATGGGCATAATAAGTGCTTGTGCTTGAAGTGCCGGTTCGGCATGAGTGGAAGACAAACAAATAAGACAACAATTAAAAATGTGCACTAGTGGTCAGAAAGTGTCAGCCATTGTACATGAAAGAAATCACTACCCCCAGGAGTGGAGCTAAAAGAGGCCACAAAGTCATCGGGGTCGAGCCAACAGCCCTATTGCTGAAGAGGTATAGCGAGAACCGGACACAAGTCCAGGTGGTTATCACCATGGTGGGATGCCAAGATGGAAGTCATGCATCTGTGTATAGCCCAAGGAAACTAAGGACACTTACGTATTGAGGTCAAATAGATGTATAAATCATCTTGTGCAGGAATCCTAAGTAGCAAATGCGGGCTGGAGCATCTTCTTTTAAGTGCTCTCTCCGCATACGTGCTAATGTCTGTAGAGAAACACACAGAACACACAGCATCTAAATATATATCTGAAAATAGGGTAATATGTTAGGCAAAAATCTTTAGATAAGATAAAATGAAAGCCTACCCTTCTCAGGCAGAGATGATACACAGATAGTTTTAGAGCTGCTATTTCTGAGTTTCAGTCCGTGTTAGCATTGGACCATTTTCAAGCACTGCGTATCTATTAGGCAGCGTAGGTTGTGTAATCCCTGGGCATAAAACACATGGGTTCACACCTAGAAGTAAATGTAAATAAAAGGTATGTCAGCGCCACGTAATGTGCTAATAGGGCATCTATATGCGCGTTCAGAGTCAGATGTAATCTTGATATGACTCACCATATATCAGAAGTCAGTATTCCAGCGAGGGAGCTCTTGCCATTCATGCCGCAGCTGTTACAACCTTGCGAAACTGACCGTAGTCTTGGAAACCAGGCCCGGAATTCTCGAGGAGCATAGATAGTCGCTGGTTGCTTTCTAGCACCAAAGGTGCATAGAGGCACTAGGTGGAATTGCAGCTAATATTATTTAATGGTCGTGGAAGCCTGCCCCAGCGATCTCAATGGAGCATAGACAGTCACAGGTTGCTCTCTAACGCAAAGGGTGCATAGAGGCGCTGGGTGGAATAACAGCTGATATTGCCCTTAAGTGAAGTTTTCAGCAGATGTCTTGCTCAACTTCTAAAGGTCAAATGTGGGTAGCTCCTCATAGAGCACTAAAGGTGCATTTGAGTGGTAGATGGAATAGAAGCTGGTATTATTAAATGATGAAATTGAAGGCTGTGGTCACAATCAACTTCTAAAAGTATTGTGTGGGTATCTCCTCATTGAGCCCCTTATTCTTATGCATGGTTTCAAGTCGGTAGATCCATCGTGTCTCCTTGTATAGTAATGTTTTGTGCACGTTCACACTATTTCTTACCACATCAATCACCCACCACTTAAGATTGTCTGGTGAGTGTTGTCGTTCCAAAAAATGTCTAACCATAGGGGCTGAATGGATTATACATCTAATCTTGGAGCGATGTTCTCCAATCCTGTTGGAAATGGGACGTGTAGTTTGTCCCACGTACTTTAGCCCACAGGGGCATTCAATGCAATAGATGACATTATTAGTCTTACAATTGGACATAAATCTTATGTCCCATCTCTTGGTACCAATCTGGAATTGTTTGGTTTACTTGTAAATTTACATGCCCTACAGTTACCACATGGAAAGTGTCCAACAACTGGGCGTAGCGTGCGCTGACTCGTGTTAGTCCCATGGTTAGCTCTTGCATGTACCAACTGATCTCGCAGGTTCCTGGATCTTTTGAAAGCAAACAGTGGTCTGCCGATGTTGGGGAGACAAGTAGAAATCATAGGCCAATATTTCATCAGAGTTTTCTTCACAGCAAATGACTCTCTGCTGTATGTTGTGACACAGGCTTTTCTATCCTGTGGCATGGTCTTGATTTTGGGTTCCAACAGACTTTCCCTCGGAGTGAATCTAGACCTTTTGAGGGCATTCTTGACCAATTTCTTCGGGTAGCCCCGTTCTCTAAGGTCCCCTGCTAGTCTGTTAGCATGGATGTAGTAATCCGTGATCTGTGTACAGTTGCGTCTTAATCTCAGGAACTGACTGAAAGGTAGAATTTCCTTCAGCGTTCTGGGATGGAAGCTAGAGAAGTGTAACGTTGTGTTCCTATCTGTGTTCTTTTTATATAGGGAGCACAGAAGGTGACCCATATTGTTTGTTAACTGTAGATCCAAAAAGTTTATGGAATGCTTGTCATATTCCATAATAAAGGTGATGGTATCATGCAGACTGCTTAGATATATTAGGAACTATTTTAGTGATTGAGCATTGCCTTTCCAAATGAAGATAACATCATCTATATATCGATGACATTTTTTTATCTGTGTATTGAAAGGGTTGGTGTAACTGAATATAAATTTCTCTTCAAAATCTGCCATGAAGATTATGGCTAAAAATAGAACATTTCAAAATAAATCATAACATGGAAAGTGAAACTCCGAGCAGAACCCCTCTTTGATTTTGATGGCGTGCCAAGTGGATGGAGGCCCCCTTGGGGTATGTGCAAGCGAGTTGGCCTGGGAATAGCGTGCCACCCTTCCTGGGATTTTAAAAGGGGCAGGGAAGGTTTGTAATTGTAATGGGCTATTTATAAGCTGCTTAATACCCAGAGGATTACAAGTGCCGACCCGGGGACCAAACCTGTGTTGCTCAGCGTCGTCTTGCTTCCAAGACGAGTGCGTTTCCCTGAGCTATCCTCCTGAGACTTGTTTGTTTGGGAAGAGAAAGCGACGGTTGGTGGCGTTTCAAGCATCCAGTCACTGCTTCTGTGCCTTCCCTACCATATGGACATTGATGTTGTGGTGATTTGTGTTTGCAGGGGCTAAGAGAGTGGGGGGTTGCTGGTGGCAGGTCACAAAAAAATGTATATAATTATTTTAATAAATATACGTTATTGGTGGTGTTGTAAATAAGCACATCTTTCAGTTACTGGTGTGGGGGGGGGGTCTGGCCCCTTTTAGGTCACAGGGTGGCTTCTGTCAGTGTCTGTTTTCACCGGGTGGTGTGAAGGCAGGGCTTCTAACACTGTTCTGCTCCTGTGAGCTCGGCCCCGAGCAGGCTGCATTTCTTGGGAGGTGCCAGGGGTCAGATGCATGTGAGGTGGGCCCTGGGGTGGCCTCTGAGCATGCAGAATATTAGTTGGGGGGCAGGGATCCTGCCAGCTGCTCCGGTGCTTGAGGGGAGTGCAGAGTGCACAGTAAGGCCACCAGGGGGGCAGTGTGGTGCGCAGCTTGGGCTCAGGTTTCGTCCGTGTAGGAACTACAGGGCCGTAGTGGGGGCCTGTAGAGAACATATAAAAAAATGTTTTACAAAAGAAGAATAACAAACATAACGCTAGGAAAGGAGAGAATAAAGGATAATACAATTAAATGACATTGGCCCTCATTACGACCCTGGCGGAAAGTGACTGACCGGACCGCCACAGCGTAAATAGCGTTTCCGCCATTGCACGATGGAGCAAAGTGCGGCCCATTCCGACCCATCGGGCACGAGCACCACGGCATGGCGGAAGTGCAAAGTCCGCGATGGCGGAAATGACCCCAAAACGGCCCACACCGCCGCCGTACGGCGCCCTAGGTGCAATACCGCCACCAATCTTAGCGGACACCGCAGTGAGCGCCAACCGGAAAGTACGGTGACCGTAAATATACGGAAACGGAAGTAAAAACATGGGCCCGGAATGGGAAACACCCCGCCGTACACCTATAAAACCACAAAATCCACACAACCACTAAAAACACTACCCTGAAACACACCCCAACCCGTCATCCACCCTAGCGAAACCAAGAAAAATGGGAAAAGTAGCGAAGAAAGCGTGCGACCGCAAGCGGCAGGTCCACTTCTCCCGTGAGGAACTCACCGTGCTAACAGAGACCCTCCAGGAGAATGCTGCCGTCGTCTTCTCCACGCAAATGACCAGGACGGCACTTGCGAACAAGAAGGCCATATGGGCTCTGGTGGCACAGCGGGTAAGTGCGGTGGGGACCGCACCCCGCAACCCACAGCAATGCAGAAAGCGATGGGACGACCTGCGGATACGCGTCCGTAGCATACTTTCTGCCAACCGCAACATTGCCACAGCCACCGGGGGAGGTCCTGAATCACCCATCAAGTTGACCCCCTGGGAAGAAATCTGTGCCTCCACCATTGGAATGGAGAGCATAGAGGGAGTCGGAGGGATGGAGAAAGGAGTGCAGACATCCGAAGAATCAGGTAGGTGGCCCAAATAAAACAATGCTAAATCCACAATTTCCAATCATGTGAAGTACCATGTGTCCCCATAGTGCAACAGGAACACATGTCCAGGAGAACGTCCACACACATTGGCCTGATAGCGCACTTTAAAACTCACAATAAATACATAAATAATTAAAAACCCCTAAAACACCCACTACACGTGCAGCAGGCACACCCTAACTGCAGGCTGCCAAACAACTGCACCCTCACTCCACACACAAATGAAACCACCTCCAAGGCCCCGACCCAAATCACCCTCAGGTACCACCCCAATGCATGTGATACAATGCCATTCCAATTCCCACAGACCCATTAATAACCCTCGCCCTCCTTTACTCCACCACAGGGTCCGATCCAAACGACGAGCATCAGGACACCCCTACCAGCACACCTGCAAAGAGGGCCAAGACCAACGGCCAAAGACCCTCCACCTCAGCTGCACGCATCAAGACACGGCAGCAGCACAAATCAGGTGGCAGCACAGAGGAGGGAACATCAACAGGCACCCCAGCAGCCAGCATGCCCACAACACCACCACCACAGGTCCCCCCAATGGATGCCACAGAAGGCACTGCCTCTGGTGGCAGCAGCACCATAGGTGACACCCCATTGATGGCAGCATGCTCCGACACAGAAGACGGGGATGTCGAAGTCAGATCCATCCATGACCTGTCCCAATCCCCCTGTCTGTCCCATCCCGTACAACATGAGGATACCACGCAGGGGCACCCACAAGACGACGACTGGCCATCCCCCACAAGCCCTGTGGCAAGGCAACATGAGGTCACCAGCCCCTCTGTGACACCACCGCAAATGGCCATGGCCCAGCAGAGGCAACAGTCCCTCGACCAGTTAATCGTGCAACAGCAGCAACTGGCCACGCTCCTCAAGGACCATGCCGATGAATGTGGGGCACTAAGGCAGACATAGAAACATCAACTGAGACACTAAGGGCACAAATGGAGAGTAGCACCGAGAGCCTGAGAGTACAAATGGAGAGTAGCACCGAGAGCCTGAGAGTACAAATGGAGAGAAGCACCAAGAGCCTGAGGGGGGAACTGCATGCGACGTCCAAAGACGTATGGGCCGAACTTGCCGCAGTACGCCGTGTGCTCACTGAGCTCTCACAAACCCTTAGGGACATGCATGGACGTGAGCAGGCAGAGACATCATCCGTTGCAAGTTCCGTCCAGGGCAGCCCCCAACGTAGATCTGGGAGGAACCTGCGCTCCACAGGCAGGGGTGCCCCTGATACCCGCAGAGGGGGCTTGCAATAGCGACTGCCCACTGACAATGAGCATCTTTGGACACTGGTGTTCGGGGGGGAGGTAGGAGGGTGGAGGGGGTGTTTTGGGCTCACTTGGGTGGCGGGTCGATAGGGTGTTCAACATGATATCACATATGCCATAAACAATGCACGATCAACCAATGAGATGTGTGGACAATGATCTTTGTGTACTAGGTCATCATAGGCGTACAGTCCATATTGTGCATGTACCAGACACACACAGTGCCACGAGTACCGTGTCCATGTATCAGCCACCAGGCGTGAGTGCTAGAAGCATGCATCAATGAGATGCTGACGAATGTCACGGCCCTCCGGTGCCTCGCAGACTCCTTGAGGTGCTGCCACATCCCCACCCTCATCATGACCATCTTCAGGTGCTTGCAGTTCTGCGTCAGGGGGCATGGGCACATTTCTACGTACGCACATGTTGTGGAGCATGACACATGCCATGACCATCTTTGCAACCTTCTCATGGCGGTACAGGAGTGCCCCGCCAGACCTGCTGAGGCAGCGGAAACGAGTCTTCAGTAGGCCGAATGCCTGTTCAATGACTACACGGGTACGTGAGTGGGCATGGTTGTAGTCCTCCTCATGCTGGTCCCGTGGGTTCCGGACTGGTGTGAGGAGCCATCTCTTCAGTGGATATCCAGCATCACCTGTATGTGGACGATAAACGTATGATGTGGAATGCCATTGCTACGTACGCACACCCCCCCCCCTTCCTGCCAGGTCATTGCCGAATCACATACCCCACATCATCATGCATGAAATGAGACTCACCGAGTAGCCAGGATCTGTTCCCTGCGTGTCGCTCCATGTAGCGTGGTATTGTAGAGTTCCTCAAGACCATAGAATCATGGGTTGATCCAGGGAATCGGGCACAACAATGTGTAATGATCCTGTTGGAGTCACACACCATTTGTACATTCAGGGAATGAAATTGTTTTCGGTTGCGGTACTGGGCCTCCATGGCATGTGGGACGACCAATTCCACATGGGTGCAGTCGATGGCACCAATGCAACCCGGTATGCCGGCAAGTGCATGGAATCCCACTTTTGTGTTGGTAATTTCCTGCTCCGAGCGTGGTAGAGAGATGTAGTCGTCTGCGTGCTGCAGGAGGGCATCGAGCACTTGCAATAGTGTCCGTGAGAACAGTGGCTGAGAAATGCCATGCAACTGTCTGACTGTGTGCTGGTAGGTGCCTGTGGCCAGGAAGTGGAGTACAGACACCACCTTCAGTAGGGGTGGGATGGCGGTTGGGCTATCTATCATGCTGACAAGGTCAGCCTGTGTCATGTCCACAATGGCGGCTATGGTGTCCCGGTCCAAACGGTAGAGGGTGTGGATCTGCTCATCAGTGAGGTTGAACGGATGTGCTCGGAGGCGTGGGATTGCGGGCTGCCTGCGTGGTGGTAGTGGCTGTGCTGGCGGCCCTTGCTGGCCCTGCCTTGGCCTCCTCCTCCTCCTGCGTCTCCTCCGTGCGGCCGGTTGTAGTTGGTGTTCGTCTTCTTCTTGGAGTTGGAGTACTTGCAGTGCTATCAGGTCCCCCAGGGCCAACATTGCGAGTCCTGCCGGTAGCATTCCGGAGTGGGTGTGGTTGTGGGAGGAGACTGGGTGTGCAATTTATGTGTTTTCAGGCTGTATGGCCTCCACCTGTGGTGATTCATTCCACCTGTGCAAGCTGCTCTCCCCTTTGGCCGAGCACGTCCCGCACACAACGCTGCAATTCGAGTAATGGCATCTTGCTATTGCAATCATGTATTTGTACCCGATGGCCGTGTAACATTGGTTGATATGTACATTCGGCTATGGTCCCATTGTTTCACATACAATCTTTGCAGTCGCAAACAGACTTGTGAAGGGTCAGTGGAACGTAGTACTCGAGTAACGGTGGGCCCTCATGCATCACTGTACCGAGCTGCAACGACGGGCGGGGCGTCCCATTTGTGGGTGAAGGCAGTTGCCATTTTCACACACAGCCGCACTAGATGGATTAATTTGTGATTTCAAACGGCCACAGATGCCTTTTCGACGTGATGTTGCAAATGAGGAATTCGAAGGGCGGCGCTTTCGGTTTTCAGCTAGCGGCGAGGAGATGCCCACAGGTCTGACTGCAAATATAACGTTCTATTGTTCAATGTCCTTGAGACAGGGGCCATGGCGAGGATGCAATGATTGATATGAATAGTTTGGGATGCGCAATAGCGACGTGGGCGATGAGGCCGGACGTTCCCAAATACATGTTACTTTACAACACTGGAATTACGGGCTGGGGCACTGTGGATTTTGCAGGCTGCATAACGCACAGACTCAATGGATATTTCTAATGTTATGTGAGTAAATATTCAGGCGTTTTTATACCGGGATGAGGGAATGATGAATGGATGCATGGGCAGATGATTTGATACAGAGTTTGCCATGTACAGGGCTTCTTGGAATCTGTCCGCCTCCCCTGCGCTATGTGATGCAGGGCTGCCATAGTGGGACCATCGTCTATCTGGCCTTGTTGAGCCCTCCCTGTCTCGACGCGCCTTCAGACACTTGTGTCCATGCACGTTAACATTCCCATCTGATGGATTCTGTTTTCACAGACGCATGCACAGGTACACTCGTTTGTGATGGTGTTTACACCTCGATATAGATGGTTATGAGTCGCAAGTGGTTTTGGGGTGGTGATGATCCTTTGGAGTGGGCTAGCATGCATATGGCTGTGGATTTAGTGTGATCATTGAAGTGAGTTGTTCGAATGTAGTTCTGATGGCCATTCTGTTCTTTTTCTTTTCTTTTGGTTGACAGGTATCTCCTCCCCTTTTGCCACTGCCATCTGTATGCCACTCCTGCAGATGGGTTTTACTCCCGACACCTGCTGCTTCGTGTTAATCAGTGGAGCAGCATTACGATCTTATGGGACGATCGCCAATGGGCCACATGCCCTTACGCAGTACTGGTGGCTCGGAGCAACATTTCGGCCTTTCAGCTGGACTAGTGCCTCCCCATTGGGACGGCCCTGCGGTTCTGTGCGCTTCCATGTTGCCTTTTCGTACGTGAATGTGGCTCTGTGTACCATGATGGAACAGGGCGTCACACAAGTAGTAGCTGGTCATTTCTTGCGGATGCAGCCCACAATGGTGAAATGTGTTTTGGAGTTCATGGCCTAATGGCTGTATGGGCTTGGTGATTTTGTTGTGCATTAAATTTCTATTCTGATATGGGCCGTGTAGCGTTCTTCTTTGCAAGTGATGTGGCATATTCCTATTTGGGGAGCGATGTATTGTGAGGAGATCTGCATTGGGTTCCAGCTTCGGAGTTTAGTTGCGTGGTACTGTGCTGGGCGCGTTTGCCTACGAAGCCCAGTGAGGTCAGGGATGGGGGCTCCCAATATGACTGTTTGAATGTTGTCATGCTCAGGGGCGGGGGATTGGGTTTTGTGTAACAGATGCCGGTCAGCCAGGTGGACTGGTGGAATGATGTGATTTTCGGAATATTGCTGGTCACAGGTGCCTGTGTTTGCGTGCGTTTCTTGGTGGGGGACTGTGGTCATGTCCATTGGAATGGCTTCTGTATTCGTGCCATCTGTGCCCTGCAGCTCCCATTGGCCCCTCTTGTGATTCTTTTGTTCGTTGGCATGCATGGGTGACTTGTACATTTCACTGGTTGCATTGTGACTTCATTGCACCTACGGGGAGTTGTACTTTGTGGGCAGGGAGCGGTGTACAGGCACTCAGTGGGGCCGTTTACGGTTGATTCGCGATGCCGTACTTCTCACCATGGCGGAATGGTACTTTCCGCCGTGCTTGATGGCGTTAGGTACATGTCCGCTAGGGTCGGAATTCGCGTACCGTTGCGCCATGGTGGTATTTACGGTTTGGCATGGCGCGCGCGCGCGTACTTGGTGCAGTTAGCGTTGGCGTTCACTACGGTGTCGCTAATGGCATCGTACTTTGCGGTGACGGGTCATAGTCGCACCGAGCGCTATTCGATGGCGGTATTGCATTTCCGCCATCGTTTTTCGATTTCCGCCAGGGTCATAATGAGGCCCATTGAGGCATGCATTAAGGCTATAGCAGAGAAAACAGGTACTTGTGCCAGAGCCTTACTCCCTAATTGTGACAAACCAACTAATAAATTTGATAGTGCCATGAGAGATGCAAAACACGATAAGCGGCACAAATTTAGGATGGTACAACACACCAAGACCTCAGAAACTGAGAGAGCGCTGAGGGTGGTGCAGATTAAAAGGGATTACACATTTTGGTTTAGGGGTTGGAAACGTTCTTTACAAAATGAGCATTGACAATATATGATTACGGTCCTACGGGGGTGGGCAATTTTAAGAATATATACCAGGATGTTAAATCCTATACAAGAGCATAGGTGGACAGGGACAGAGTACCTCAAGGAAAGAGGAGGCTCTTCCGTGAATGCCCCCTTGCCGAGCTATTTGCTAAAGGGCTGGCATTTGGAAATGGGGGTAAATAATATTGAAAAAGTAATACAGAGTCTTTCAAGGATTCTAGAGCTCTGGGGCCCAATGGCCTGGCTAATGTGGTTTTAAAGGAAACACCAGGCAGGTGGGCTAAAGTAATCAAGATTTTGTTTGATTAAGTGTGCAGTGAGCAAACCATCCCCTACTTCATGGCAGCAGTCGATACGGGTCCCTGTGTACGAGAAAGGAGATCAGGCAATACCAGACAATTATAGACTTCTTTCCCTTCTGGATGTTACTGGGAACATTGTCTCTATATTTACACTTGGGGTCCTGCAGAGCAGGCTGCAAGTACCCAGGTATTTCACTTTACTCAAACCGAGTCCGGCCCTGGTGCAATACGGTACAAAACCTGATGATTTTGGATGTGCTTTTCCGGGAAGCTTCTGCCAATGGTGGCGCCGCTCTGTCTGTCACTTTTGTAGACTTCTGTGCAGCCTTCGAGAGTGTAAATCGAGGGAAGCTGTGAGCCAAATGAAAACAATTGGGGTTCCCCGAGTGGCTGTTGAATATCCTAAGGGGTTTGCATTTAAACACTCAAGCCCAAGTTCGAGTAGACGATCAGGACACCATGTACCAATTGATGCAGATATATAGTGAAGTAAAACAGGGGTGTCCTTTGGCCTGATTTTTATACAACCTTTACATGGCTGATCTTCCTACGTGCTTTCAGACGGGAGTTGGATGCGTCCCAAGGATTGATAATTGCCCCATCCCATGAAGTTGTACGCAGATGATTTGGTTATGTTTAATCATACGTTCGCTGGTGCACATGCCATGTTCAAAACCCTAGTTGGTTATGCAAAGGATAATTACCTCACAATCAATATGGGGCCGACAAGGTAATGACCACCTCGCCTAAACGTATTAAGCATGTTAGCTTCGCCACCAGCTTGGGGACCATTGACTACGTGGACACCTATCCTTATCTCGGCCTTGAGGTGAGTGCCGTTAGGAAATGGGATTGGACTAACAATTATGCTCATTTATGAACACATACAAACTACAAGTATGTAGCGAATGTTACCCATACCTACTTGCAAGCCCAATGCTACTTGATACAATGCCCTTGCCCTGCAATGCAAGCGTTCCTATTGAAATTACGTATGAATTACCTTTGTCAATATTCCTGGTTGCCAGACTCAAGGAACCAGAAGCGATATGCAATATATCAGAAGCCTTAGAAACCCCTCAGCATGTCCTTACGCAGTGTAAAATATTAGATACAGCTTATATGACAATTTTGAGCAGGCTGGTACATGACTACGAAGCAATAAACCATGAAGATTTCTTGAATTACTTTGTACATTCAGAGTCCGAATGAGTCAAGATTTCTTTGTTTCGAATGTGGTGATTTGTTGAGAAAAGCCTTGCTGAGGTAAATAGAGAAAGGCTGGCTGATGAACCTTAGTTGAGAGCAAGCACTTAAGCCTCTGAGAGTAAATGTACATCAGAATTACAATCAGGAGTTAAGGTATGATAAGAAGTAGCACATACAGAACGTGTAATTGCAGGTGTTAATGGGTACATCATCAAACCGAGCCACGTCAAAGCACAGGGGCCACGAGAAATATTAGCAGGAATATAAGAATAAGAACAATTACCACAATAAAATAACCAGCCAGAAAGAAGTTCAACATGTTTCAAGTGGCTAGCAGTGACGATAGTAAAATTGCATATCATATCATTGGAAACATCAGTGCATGTTTCAATATATCTTGTAGACAATTGTTTTTCAAAATCAGTACATTTCAATTGTTCAACCAATTTCAAAAAATGTTTTGATATATGTAGCATCGCATGTCATGCTATAACAAACGTCAGCAGAAGCAATGTCGTGTGTGATAACAAACATCATGTTATTGTATTTATGAAGCGTATCCTTACAAAATTGAACATACTCATATACTGAATTAATTTTGAATATCTGAATGCTGCACTAAAGATTCATTGTGCAATGTTCCAAATATGTGTTTCTACACAAATGTGGGCATCGGAATGGGGTCAGAAATTAGGCCTGCAGAATTGTGCACATCCGACAAGTAAAAATGCGAAATATTAAGTACTTTTTGGGTCAAATAGATCCAAACATTTCCAGGTTGTCTTACTAGAGCCGAATACCATCGATGCGAAAAGGGAGTAGTAACTCCTGGGAGAGACAAAGGCAAGACTTTGTTTTTGTGCTCATGTCGCTTTATGAATGCAATCCGAGAAGCAGCAATAGATGCACCCTCAGGAGCATAGGTAATAGGCAGAGAATTATCATTCATCCAGATGTCACGGTCACTTGCAGAATGGAGAAGTCTGCAACATCCTCGGACATGAACTCAGACCTCCCCGAAAGGACTTCCAATGTGGCACACACAGGCACTCAATACACTCAGAATCTAAAAGACAGTTGCAAAAAAGGAAGATAACAGCGAAGTACATCACTCACGTAAATAACATTTGTCAGCAGAGATGTGCATCCATTTCTTTTTCCCAGGTTCCATGACTAAAACAAGTTGATCATTTCTGGATGCTATTACATCAGCAGGCAGGGGCGGACCAGTAGGTTTCTCAACCCATACCTTCGCACCAGGAATCGGTGTCAGATGAACCAAACCCTTTATTTCCACAAATAGTCAATGTCGTGGGAGGTTCACCTTTAGTAATTATGGATATCCTAACAGGTACCACATTGTGCAACTCGGTCTCCGTTATGGAAGGGTAGCATGTTGTCACCACTATTCAAAAGAATCACTTTAATGATACCTTGATAATCTGTGTCAATTATACCAACCAATACTTGAATACCTTTTAGGGCCAATCCCAATCTTGGAGCAATTAAGCCCATGTGTGCAGAGGGAATATGTACATGAATACCAGTATCGATCACACCAATACCCTTAGGCTGTAGACGCATCTCTTCTCTAGCATGTAAATTCACCCCTGCAGACTCCGGAGTGGCGCGATAGGGGCTAAGCTTCTGGAGTTTCCCAATAAAGCAAATTTTCGTGTGTACGGTTTGTATTAATTTGAAAAGCTGGTGTTAAGATACACATTAATGGGGTTTCACCATTAGCAATAGGACTGTTGTTCAAAATGTGGACATCCTCAGATGAGTGGTTGTGCCATCTCCGCAAAGTACCATCACCAATTTTGCTCAATTGTTGTTTCAATAACCTGTTCATGCGTTCAATCAGACCAGATGCTTCCGGGTGATAAGGGACGTGAAAAATCCATTCAATCCCTTTTTCAATACAATAATCCATGATGATTTTACTTTTAAAATGGGAGCCATTATCACTTTGAATTTGTAATGGGATACCAAAATATGAAGCCACGTGATCAAGTCATTTAATCGTATTCAATCGAGTAGCTTTCTTGCCTGGCAGGGCCATTAAATAGCCCGAGTATGTGTCCACAATTGTACATGCATATTGACAACCTTTATTTATAGGCATAGGGACGATATAATCAATTTGCCAAATTTGACCTGGTTACTTCCCACGTTTAAATCTACCAAAAATTATGTGAGGAATAGACCAATGCTCCTGATGTTGGCATACAGGGCATTGTAAAATCACAGTTTTCACAATTTCTACAGGGATATTGATTTCCTCTGTCTTGCGCCCACCTGATAGTAGCCTTCTCTCCGAGATGTCCACTCTTCTGGTGGGCCCACTTAGAAAATCCCTACAAGTCTTCCTCTTCAGCTTTTGAGTCCATAAATTCAACTTTTGCATGTTCATCTGCAACAGAATTGAACCATTGTTCCAATCAATCTGTTGCACAGTGTTCATCCAAATGAAATACAGTAACAGTAGTATGCACTAACATGTCAGCAATGTCTTGCCATATTTCTTTACCCCCAATTCTTTTTTGTGAATTTTCTATCCATTATTTTTCCAAGTCGGCAGCCAAACCACCAGACCATTAGCAACAGACCACAAATCAGTATAAATATGACAGGTGCCAGGTGATTCCTGTTTCAATGCCTGATACACAGCATATAGTTCTGAAAATGAGCTACTCTTTCCTTTTCTGGATGTAGTAAGCACCTTTTTTGTCTTGGGATTGTATGCAACCGCTTTCCAATAGCACACAATCCCTACATATTTAGCTGTGCCATCAGTAAACCAGGCATGTTTAGTTTGTTCAATAGGTAATTCTCCATATGGTATCCTCCAAGTAACTGGAGATTTTTCCACAAATGTATCATCCTCTGGTTCAAGACCAATAAGCAGCACTCCTGCCACTTGTTCATGTAACTTTGCTAGACCCGTCTTACCAGGTTTGGTATGGTCTTGTATATACCATTTCCATTTGATCACACTAGCTTCCTGAGCATGCCCAATTATGTGTGTTTTGGGAGAACTAAGCATCCACTGCATAATAGGAATTTCTGGTCGCATAATTACATCATGACCAACAGTCATCTGTTCCGTGTCAATTAAAGCCCAATAGCAGGCTAATAAATGTTTCTGAAAAGGGGTATATCTATCACCTGCATCAGGTAATGGGTACTCATTTTCTGTCTTGCTTTTGCCATAGACTCCAATCCACATAGGAATCTTGAGTAGAAACGTTCACTTCAACTTCACCTTCCCTCAATGGCCATAAATCAAGCACTTTTTGAATGGTACTCTTTGCCGATTGAAAGGCCATGTCTTGCTCTTCACCCCATAAAAAATTCTTATTTTTTACGTGTAATTTTATTAAGGGATGCCAAAATGTGTCCCAAATGTGGAATATGCTGCCTCCAAAGTACGAACAAACCAATACATTGTTGTGCTTGTTTTTTAGTTTTTGGCGTGGGAAACTCAAGAATTTTCTGTTTTGCTTTAGGCACCATTTCATGATTTCCATCATGCCATTGTATTCCTAGAAAAATAACCGTCTCTGCTGGACCTTGTGTCTAAGCATCATTTATCTCCCACCCTTCTTTGTGTAAACCTTCCATGATATGGTTTAAATGCATGCGCACAATTTTCACATCAGATTTACATGGGATTTCATCCAAATGTTCAGCCACCAGCTGGTGACAAATAGTCGGATCGGTATGGATGAAAAAGGCATTAGCCAAATCCAACACTGCATACCAGGTGCCCTCACATTTTTGTATATTTTCAGTTAATGTGACAGCATCAGGTATCGCTGGCACTAATGGAGTATAGGAGCATATTTTTTTAATTTGCGGTAATCAATTGTCATCCTGTAACTATCATCAGGTTTTTTTTAAAGGCGAGATCAGATTGTTCAGGCAGTAGTTAAGGAACGTAATACGCCAGCATCAACATAGTCTTTGATAGTGTTCGAAATCTCCTTTTGTCCACCCGGAATTCGATATTGTTTCATGGACACTTGTTTAGTTGCTATCGAAACCTGCACAGGGGGTCTATTCAATTGACCCACTACAACTGGAGAACAAGAAAAAGCATCTATGCCAAATTGATGTTTTGCCACCTAGACCTAGGGTCAGACCCTCAAATATCAAAACCAAAAATGTATTCTGCCAATGCAACGATTAGTACTTGATAAATGCCTCTTCAATTGCCCAATTTTCAGAACAATTTTAGTTTTTACAGCTGAGGTTTCTTTACCACCCAATCCAGTAATCATAAAATGTTTACCTTTAAAGGTGGAAGGGTTTCCATGAATCAAAGAGGCCTCTGCTCCAGTATCAATTAAAGCATGAACTTCCTGTATATTGCTGGTATGCCAAAATAATGTAACTTTAACATGAGGTTGTCTGTCTATTTTAACATGGGTCGCTGACACTGAAGCTTGACCAATATCCTATTTTTCTTTAGAATGAATGCCTTTCGATTATCTCTATACTAATGCACTTACCATTTTTCTCAAATCAGCGTAAATTGGTTGGGAGGGTATCGAGGTCTGAGAGAGCTCATTTTCACCCCCCTCTTTTGACAATTCCGAAAGGATCCATTTACTCTTTTGGCTTATGCAAGTTATGTCGCTTTACTTGTTCATATCACTCCTTTCCATCCAAACCTCATTTTAAATAATAAATACATGTCACGAGTTGGAATACAAATGTATCATTCCCATGTGTTCGGGAGTATTAAGATTAATCAGCATCTTTCATAGCATGTTCCCTTATTCTTTGAACAGCTGGTATACAAGTTTTTATCATTAGTCGGCCAATCCGACGTGATTGGATATTTGTGATTACATACCTGTGCAGCTAATTTCAAAAGAGATAATTGTCCATCAACATTATCATTATGACCGCGAGCAGGACCTGCATGCAGGGTTTCCTGAATATGAACATTGTTAGACAAAGATAAAAACCTAGCAGAATCCATCGGGTCGACTAAAAGGCCCGCAGTACATCGAACATTCTGACCATCCAAGTCAATAAAGATTCTCCTGATCTCTGTTTCAATATATTGATAATTTCACCAATTTCTTGTTGTGAATAATCCTCAAGGGTGGTCATATCTATAACACCATCCCCTGGAATTCATTTTCTGCGAATTATGGTATTAACCATCACTTCTTTACATATCGGTTTGGCTTGTGGTGTAGGATCTGATGTATCATAATCACTACTTGTAGTAGTACTATCAAAAACATCACCATCCCATTTATCAGGATCCCAATTTACATCCGTGGGAGCAATTACCGTTGAAACTTTACGCAAATTAACCCTGCCTCTTTTTTTTATATATTTATATCGTGCAACTCTAACCGCAGCACATTTAACCACAGTTTGAAATGTATCTGCTTTGTCATGATATAACTTCAATTAAAGCTGTTGCATCAAAGCAATTTGTTTTTCAGCAGCCAATTCTTTTTCAAATTTTTTAACCGAATCTTGTAATTCTACATTTAATTGATGCATTTTTCTGAAAGCATGCAATAAAATCCATCCACGTCTCCCGAGAGCTGAACACTCATTCCCCTTCTACATGGGGACCAATTGTAAACATTTAATTAGTTCATCTGGGCATGCTTCTCCAATGCCAGTATCCCATGTTTCACTCAAACCCGCACCAAATGCCCAAGTGTGTGCAATTTTATAAGTGCTTTTTGACCATCCTGGGATCATTATATCTGGGCAATGTCGCCAGCAAAGCTACTCTTCTTTTTAAACAAAGATGCCATAACAACAGAATGACTGTCTCACATCCCACACGGTTTTTCCAAAGGGAGGGGGAATTATTCTCCTCTTTTCTTTTTGTCTCTACCGTTATGAGTCCAATATCATAAACTTTAATTTATTAACAAGATTCTTTGGCATCCATTTCAGCACAAAGACCTTGCTCACAGCGCCAATTATGTATTGCATATATATAGCTATGAGGGAAGAACACCAAGACTTGCCTCTCCCCAGCTCCTTTTCGCAATAACGAATAATTGGACTCAGACTAGCAGAAGAGATGCACACACCATATGAGGTTATAAAAAATTCCTCATTATAAGCTGTTTATTGATATCAAATATCTAATAATAAACAAATAAAACACTAATACATATAAACATGCATACACAAATAGATAGATTAGAATATAAATGTCATCACCGTGATCCACGAGACAGAGAAAAATTCATCTTGGCCACCAACACTGCTTAGTCCTTCAGCAGATAGGCGAAGAGATCGCTATGGTCAACTGGGTCTGAAGCGGTACGTCCTCCCTATCAGCAAAACTGAAACACCTGGGGTTTAACATTCAACAACAACCTTTCCATGATGCCCTCTCCTTTATGGGGCATCCCCCTTCCAACCTGCGGTCTGCCCTCAGCCGAAAATCAGATCACATTTTGAAGAGACACAAGGTGGAAAAATCCAGCACTTCTCTACTTGCATGCATTCCCAGACCCCTTATCGTGCAGCTGCAGCACACTCCAACTCCCATTCTGTATTCGTCCTTCACTGGACAATACAATAAGCATTCTCTGTAGTCAATCCGCTTGCAAAATATCTGTGACCTTGCTCTGTTTTCCCTGCTACTTGTCCACTCTGTGAGGCCCGCGGAAGCGCAGACTTTTATTACTGCAATGGCCGATGAATGTTCTAAATGGCTGCGCATCAATGCCATGTTGTTCTGGCTCGCATTTTACACACTAGCATTACACCCGGGCCGCCGTGCTTTGGTGAAGTTGAAGCCGGTGGATTAATCCAGTAAGTATTAAGTCAACGATAAAACCTCAAAATGTAAAAAAAAAGTACACAAACTCCATACTATATAAATAATTTATGAAATTATTGATCTTAGTCCAAAATGTCCCTATAGAATTCATTTAAAATACAAAAACATACATTCAATTTGGGGGTGATTAGACATTTTTAATTTGTCTCCGGTTTCATCAAATGGTAAATGCAGACCTTGCTGTTACCATTCATGAATATATTCCAAACGGTCTTTATACTATTGCGATGATACAATCTTAGACCTGCAGCCCTCAAGTGGATAGAACAGGAGAAAGAGTTGGATGCTAGATTTTGACTCCACTTGCGCTGGGATTTGATAATTATTACTGCAAGGTCACAAGTTTTTAATTTCTGCAGAAGTGCCTGTGCAAACTTCTTAGGAGGAGCGTCGAGCATTGCCAGTAAATGGTAGGTTTCCAAGGTTTATTTATTTTTGTTTTATTGAGCATTTATTTATTGAGGCCGGCCAGAGAGCTGCAGGAAAGGAGGGAGCCGGTGTGCCGATGAGGAGAATCTCAGTCTTACTGGCATTAAGGCAGAGGTCATTGGCGGTACACCATTCCTGGATAGCAGACAGACTGTCGGAGATAAGGGAAGGAGAGGAGGAGGCCGAGGGTAGCCTGAAAAAGAGCTGGGTGTAATCCGCATAGCACTGAAAGTTGGGGCAGAGAGCGACAAAGCGATTGGCAAGGAGTTCCAGTTATTGGTTGAACAGCCGGGGAGAGAGGTTAGACCCCTGGGGGACACTACAGGTAGAGAAAAAGATAGCAGGAAGGAAGGACCCAAGTTGGACCTGAGAGGGTCGGTCAGAGAGGAAAGAAGTCAGCCAGGCCAGAGCCTGACCAGTGATCCCCAGGTTATCATGGAGAAGGTTGAGCAGGATGGCATGGTTGACTGTATCAAAGGCAGAAGAGAGATCAAGCAGGAGGAGGACACAAGGGGTGTTAGTATCAAGGTTGGAGAGCAGGTCTTCACGGCTGTTCAGGAGAGCAGTTCCCATGCTTCTGGCAGCTCTGAAGCCAGACTGATGATCATGAAGACAACCAACAGCTTCAGTATGGAGATTGAGCTGGGAGATGGCCAGTTTCTCCAGGAGTTTGCCAGGAAGGGAGTGATGGAGATTGTGCGATAGTTAGCCAGGCAGGTGGGGTCGGCAGAGAGTTTCTTAAGAAGAGGGTGCACAAGGGAGTGCTTCAGGGCGGATGGGAAGACTCCAGTGGTGAAGGAGTGATTGCAGAAATCAGCCAGGGCGGTAGCCAGGGAATCAATGTGGTCCTTGATAGTTTTGGAGGAACAGGGGTGAACCTGTTTAGACAAGACTTTCATAGATTGGACTTGTCTAGAAACCTTGTCTGTAGAGAACAGGGGAAAAGCAGAGAAGGAGAGAGGAGAGGTGGCTGCAAAGGGGCTAGAGGAACAGCAAGGAGTAGGGGGAGGTAGGGGATAGGAGGAGAGTGAGGACAGATTGTTCTGAGTTTTAGAGATGAAGTGAGAGGCCATTGCCCTGTAGAGGGCATGTGAAGGGACAGGAGAGGTAGAGACTGCAGCAGGATTGGCCTGGTAGTAGAAAGATCAAGGTGAATGAGAACAGCAGAGAGTTAGTTGATATTTCAAGCATGGTTTCACAGGATTTCAGGAGAGCAGTTTTTGTGCCTCTGGAACCGGAATCCAGATTGATAGTCATGAAGGCAGCCAACCAGTTCAGTGTGGAAGGTCAGTTGGGGGGTAACCAGCTTCTCCAAGAGTTTACCCAGGAAGGGGTTAGTAGAGACAGGACAATAGTTAAGAGAGGGTGCACATTGGAGTGCTTGAGGGATGGAGGGTAAGAGCCAGTGGCAAGAGTGGTTACAAAAGTTAGCAAGAACTGGGGTGAGA
This sequence comes from Ambystoma mexicanum, assembly GCF_040938575.1. NCBI lineage: Eukaryota > Metazoa > Chordata > Amphibia > Caudata > Ambystomatidae > Ambystoma > Ambystoma mexicanum. The sequence goes on along the minus strand of NC_090929.1, from coordinate 765,816,155 downwards.
GATGAAATGTTTTCCCTAATGATCTTGGAAGAGCAGGGCAGCACCGGTTTGGAGGAGACCTTCACAGTGGACAACTATAAAGACCTCATCTGGTGCTATGGGCAGGAGGGAGGAGAGTGCAGGGGGATGGGATGATGGGAGCCAAGAGAGGCAGGGGAGCATGCAGGGAAGTGGAGATGGGAGTGGGGGAGTGTGAGGACGGGGATGTCTTGAGTTTTTCTTAAGTGAAATGGGGGGCAAAAGCAGTGCACAGAGCCTGGGAGGGAAGGAGAGGTGTATACCGCAGCTGAATTGGCATGTTCCTTGAAGATTTTGTAAAGTTTGGCTGTGTTAGTGGCTCCAGAGATGTGGGCTTGGATGTGGGCCCACTTCTTGAAGTGGATAGAGAAAAAATATTGCCATTGGAGCAGGCAGCAGACCAGTTTGTCAGAAGGTAAACCCAAGGTCTACCACTTGCATTCATCAACTCTGCACTTGCGTTTCGGGGATGCTAGATCAGAGTACTACCAGCTGTTCTTGGAAGCAGGTTTTAGGTGGATCCTCATGACTGGGGCAAGGATGTCAAGGGTTTTGGAGATGGAGAGTTTCAAGTTAGCAAGGACAGAGTCAGAGAAAGATGTAGGAGTGGGGGCAGGAGCAGTGATGAACGTAGAAGCAGATTTCCAGCTATGAAAGTTTTCCAAGGAGGGATACAGGGGCATGGTACACCCATCTGTGGTGGTGGATGGGTTAGCAAGGAGGAAGGAAAAGTAGCGGAGGAAGAGGGGAAATTGATATGGGAAGGCAAACACCAGTCAAGAAGAAGAGTAGGTGGAGAACCTTGGCCCATGACCGTGCCATTGTGATAGACATTAATGATGCACCTTGAGGATGAGAAGTATGCCAACTTCTCCAACTAGTACTTCCCAACTAGTGCCACTGTTAATCAGTGAGGAGTAAAAGGGGGAGAGAGTGGAGAACAAGTGGGGAGTCCATAGTTCAGGAGAGGGAACAGTAAAGAGGATGTCGGTAATAGTCTACCTGGAAGTAGCATTGACCTAGGTGTCTGCAATAGACAGACCTGGTTTGGAGGCAAAGAGCTCTTTTAAGCTTTTTTTCTCCCCCAGACTTCATGAAGGATATAGACAGGGCAGAAGTTAGAGAAGATAGGGGAAATAAGAGTGCCATGTGAATAGTGGAAGAGGGAAGAGGAAGAGACAGGTAGGGGAGTTGCACAGTCCATGAATGAACTCACCAGGGAGCCTAGTAGCCAGGTAGGTAGTGATGGAAGGGGTGCTTTGCTAGAGTTTTAAATGCACAGCAAGATGCAACTTTCAAGCAGAACACTATCCCAACACCCCTTCTTAAACATTGGGAAGATAATACTCTACCTTCATGTAACTGGAACATAGTTGGAAAGACTAATCCAGTGGAATAACCAGTGCAATGTTTTAGCCCAAATGATTGTGTTGGCCTTGATTAAGATATTACAAAGCCTTTCTGGGCCAAGTGCTCCAGAGGACTTAGTAGAGCATATCATTTTAAGTCCATGTATCACAAAGTGCATAGCCATTGCTCTCCAATAACTGGTTTATCAATATTCAGCGTGATGTTAATGTACTCTTGCCAATCTTTATTGGCTACCCCGCAAATGGTGCTGTCTATTTCTAGCTTTGTGGCTAGTATTCCAAAATGACCTAACATCATTGGTTTGCGAGAAAACCACCAATGACTCCCCATTTAATTTTCTGAGCTACATATTCCACCTGTGGTTCTTCAACCAGGGGTGCAGCAGAATCTCCAGAAGTTCAGCTTGTAGTACCCTTTTTTGTATCTGAGTGCTTTATCGAAGTGGTGGATGTGAATAACTTTTTTATTTATCCCACCGCTAAGGGAGATTTCAAAAAGGTGACTGTGCATTTGTGGATAACATACATGGCATTTGTTTGCTTGAATCTGGTGACCAATAATACATTTGAATTACAAAAAAAAGAAATCCTTTAGATTAGCTCCTGCTACCTTCTTTCCTCTCAGTACTTTGCCACCACGACATCTCCTTCTCCTCCCACTACTCCTTTACCCCCACCTCCCTCTTCCTCATCCCAGTACCCAAGAGTATCCATTGCATAACCCTACCTCCCTATTCCTTGTCTCAGTACCTTAGTATCAATCCAATCTTAACCACGTTCCTTGTTAAAGCATCCATTACATTACCCCAACTCCCTGTTCCTTACCCCAGTACTCTATTAACCCCACCTCTCTTCCTTCTCCTAGTACTTCATTACCCCACCTCCCTCTTCCTTATACCAGTCCCTAATCGTAATCAATTGCATTTCCTCTACCTTCCTCGTCACAGTAACCCATTAGCAACCCTACCTTTACCACCACTTGCTCATCCCAATACCCCATTATAAATCCTATACATTAGCCCACCTCCCTTGTCCTCTTCCCAGTACCCAATTACCCCACCTCCCTCTGTCTGTTCCTAATATTCCGTTGTCTCCACCTCCCTCTTCCTCATACTAGTAATCCACTGCAATACCTCTATCTCCTTCTTTCTTGTCCCACTAAAGCAATGGTAATCTGTTTCATACTTACCACCTCCTGCTTCTTCATCACAGTAAGCCATAATTAATCCTTTATTTACCGGCACTTCCATCTTCCTCATCCCAGTACCCATTAGAAATCAATGACGTTACCTCACCTCCCTCTTTATTATTCCAGTACTCCATAATCCCTACCTCTCTTCCTCACCCTAGAAATCCATTATCCCCACCTTCCTCTTCGTCTTTCTAGTTAGTACCCCTTCAGTAATCAGTTAATTACCCTCATCCCCTTCTTGCTCACCCCAGAAGCCAAATAGGAATCTGGTGCATATCCCTCACAGCACAGCAGATTGTGGGACCATCTGCTGTGGTGTACAGTGGTGTCCGTCTTGCTGTGGCTGTGAATTTCAGCCTCCGTTCGAAGACAGATTTGAACTGTAGTATATTCCAGGGGCGAATGCCTTCCTGAGTCGGTTATTTCCTGGTCTCCAGTTACATCGGTCTGTTTCAACACTTTCCTGGTTTCCATTTAGATTGGTGTGGCATCTGCCTCATGTGATTGTTGTCTATTTTGGGTTTGGTTTGTGATATGTATCCATTTGTATGTGTTGATATCTCAGTCTGAGTCTCATAGGGTTTGGGGCCTCCGAGTGCTGGATGTTTTGTTGCTGTATGGGGTTCACCATTGCAAACGTCCTTCTGTGGTGGCTGTATTTTCTTCTCAGTTTCTTTTGTTATGGTTCGTGATCCCCTTGTGTTTGAGTAACAGTGGGGTCTTGTGTAGTTGTCTGCTTCACAGTGGCAAAGGCCTTGCTGTGGGTGTTGGGTTTTGTAGTTGTATCGGGTTTACAGTGGCAAAAGACTCCATGTGGTGGCCCAATACTAGGGGGCTGCATGATGTAACCAGCCTTGCATCAGGACTGCATTGTGGGAGGGAATACAGTGTGGTGTAACTCGGCACCACTAAAGTCAAATTATAGCAGGCCTGATTTTGTGGTTGTGGTGGAGGAAGAGTGTACTGTGAAGGAACACAATATCTATATTCAGAAAGCAACCTTAAGTAACTTACCTGTGTGTCGCTACAGATGGCCACAGTTATACTTTACGGGGAAGGGACGCGCAGCAAGCTCCCAACAGTGGAGAACCCCAGGGGGTTTCTGGATTCAGCACAATGTCTAACTTTAAAGTGCAGCAGGATTAAAAGCAGTATTGGTGTATAGCTTTGGGGCACAGCAAGAGTTGAAACTGTGGTGATCACAGTGGCTAGCTTTTGAGGGCAGCACGATTTGGAGCAATGGCGATCAGTGTCTAACTTCGGAGCACAGATAAATCTGAAGGGGATGTCAAGAATTCTGGGCACATGGGTTCTGCATAATGCCTGACTTTGGCAGGCAGCAAGATTTAAAGCGGTGGCAATCGCAATGTCTGAATTCAGAACACAGCAGGAATAAAAGCATTGGCAATTATACTGTCTAGTTGTAGGGTTGGGCACGATTTAGGGCAGTTATGAAATGGGGAAGGAGGGAGTACAGCAAGGTTTACAGAAGTGGTAACTTCACAGGGACCTGGATTGAACAAAATGTTTAAATTCAGAGCGCAGCAACTTTAAAGCAGTGACAAATTGAAGTCTTTCACTGTGTCCTTGTGCAGAGTGCAGAAAGTTTTGAGCAGTGGCAAACTTCACAAGAACTCAGGTTCAACAAATGGCTACATTCAGAGCAAAGAAAGATTTAATACACAGATGCAGATTTTTTATTTAACTTCAGAGGGCGGGGTGAACATAAATTCAATACAGTGGCTATGCTACAAATTCAATACAGTGGCTTTACTTTAAGGTTCATCTAACTTAAAGAGAGCCTATATTCAAGCCTGCATCTCTGGGGCCACTAACGCGGCTGAACTTTTCAAAATCTGCAAGGAACTTGCCAATTCCATTGCAGTCTCCATTTCTCCTCTGTCTTCCCTGGCCCTTTGCACTTCACTGGCCTCTCTTCATTACCAAAACTCAGGACGTCCTGTACTCACTCTCCTCTACACCACACCCTTCTCCCTCACCCACTCTCTGGTCTCCCTTGGCCCCCCTTCGCTCCTAGTTTCCTCTTTCTCTCCCATTTCATCTGATAAGGTTTCCAGACAAGTGCGCTCCATCAATGTCTCATACAAACCGGTGCTCACCTGCTCCTCCAGAACTATCCGTTACAACATTGTCTCCCATGCTCCAGCCTTGGCTGATTTCTGCACATCACTCATTTGCCACTGGATCCTTCCTGTTACTCCTCAAGCACTCCCTTGTGCACCCTCTCCACAAAAAGCCTTCTGCTGGCCTTTCCTGTCTGGCAAAGGATCATTCTATCTCCATTACCCGCTTCCTGGGCAAACTCTTGGAGAAGCTGGCCATATCCTAGTTTATCCACCACACTGAATCTGTTGATTGTCTCCACGGCCACCAGTCCAGCTTCAGAACCGGAGGAGGCACGGAAACTGCACTACTTAACACCCATAGTGGTTTGCTCTCTAATCTCGATTCCAACTCTCCTTCCGTTCTCATCCTTCTTGACATTACCTCCGCCTTTGATACGGTCAATCATGCAACCCTTATAAATCGACTATGTGATACCCTTGGCATCAAGGATCTGGTCCTGTGCTGGCTGATCTCTCCCCTCTCAGACCGACCATCCCAGGTTCAACTGGGCCCTTTCTCTCCTCATCTCGCTCTTCATCTGTTGTGTCCCTCAGGGCTCTATCCTCTCCCCTTGGGTTTTTAACATCTATCTTGCCCATCTAGCCCAATTGATCGGTCTTCTCTCCTAACTTCTAGTGTTATATGGACAAAACACAGCTCTCCTTCAAGCTTCCCTCCTCTGCCTCCTCTTCCTGTCTCATCCCTGACTGTATGTCTGCTATTCAGGCATGGTGCACTGCTAACAATCTCTGCCTTAATGCCAGTAAGACTGAGATCCTTCTCATCAGGACCCCAGCTCCCTCCTTCCATCTGACAATGTGCCCCCCACCTGTGAGGCAAAAAACCTTGGTGTCCTATTCAACCCCTCTCTCCTTCTCTCCTAACATCACAGACCTTGCCAAAAAGGCCAATTTCAGCTGCACTTCCTCAGAGGCATTCTCCCTTTCCTCCCTTTCCTCACCTTCCCCCAGAAACTCAATATCTCCAAAGCTCTGGTCCTCTCGAGTCTGGACTACTGCAACAGCCTCTTCCTCAACCTGCCAAACTCCTCCCTTTGCCCCCTTCAACTAATCCAGAATAGGATAAGGCAAGACTTATCCTTGGCCTCAAACCCAGGGACTGCATCTATCCAGCCCTAAACACTCCACTGGCTGCCAGTTGCTGCAAGGATCAAGTTCAAGACCCTCTGCATCATCCACAATGCTTTCTGGGCCCTGGGATCAACTCTCTCTCCCGAAATTCCTCCCTGCTAGAACCCTTCAGTCTTCTTGCTCCAACTCTCTGCAGATCAGACGCTTTTCCATGCAGACCATGGGGGTATATCTCGCCTCCCTCTTGAATGTCTTCTTGCACCTCTCATACTTAGGCCGGATCCTCTTAAGTTGCGGAACTGCTCAAGACCCTACTTTTCTCTTCCTCCTTCCCACTCCCTGCTAACGTCCCCCTCTGCCTCTTGACTGCTGCCTGGTTTCTTCAGATTCTTACAGGGCATCGGGCCTCCTCGACCAGTCTACCTGTGCACTTGGTCTCCCCTAGCCCCCCAACCTCTCTCCTCCCATCAGGAGTTCCCAGAACCCCTAGTGATGACTCTGAACACACTGCCGGTCTCCTTCTCTATCATTCGACCGATGAAGTGTGTGTCAGTATCTGCATTTGCCACCACCTTCATTCCTCCCCCACCCCTGCTATTGACTCTCATTCCCACTCGTAGCTTGCTAACCTCTATCTCTCCATCTCAACACCTTGCCCCAGTCTTGAGGATCTGCATTAAGCCTACCAGTCCAACTCTTGGTATGACTCCTACTTGGGCGATCTGAAACACAAGTTTGGACTTGCTGAGCATAAGTTGCAGACCTCAACAACATCCTCTGACAAACTGGCCTGTTGCCTGCTCCAAAGGCAATATCTATTTTCCATCTACGCGAGCGAGGTGACCTGATGCTGTAGCACTGCCTAAACAACAGATTGCCTAATACAAAGGAAGTCACATAGAGGACACATATCAGCAAATGTAAATTAGCACGCTCAAGTGGAGCAGGAATTGGAAAATTTTCCAACAAGAAAGAAAACACAAACAAGGTCAAAGATTAAAAGCAACATTCACACAGTCCATGAAGAAGGTCTAGTAAAGACCGAAATGCATTGGACAACATAATGTTTGCTAATGGCCTCAAAAAGATGAAAATTGATCAATAAATATATCCACATTATAATCAATTGAACCAACTAGAATTTTTTCAACATATACTGGGAAATACCGAATATTTTCAAGAAAGTCCAGTGGGCTATCCACACAGGCCCTTGCAGCAGACTGGTACAACTCATCCAGTCAACAGCATATTAATATCTATTTTACATCCACTCCAAGAAGAGGGCACATATCCAAGCCTCCATTTCAGAGGCCACCAATAACGCAGCTGAACTTTCTCAAATCTACAAGAAACTTGACAATCCTAGTGCACTTTCCTCTTCTCCCCTTCCCTCCCAAGTCCCCTGCACTGGCATCCCACTTCTCCAACTCTGCATTTCCTCTCCTCCCCACCCTTTACACAGTTGCCTACCTTGACCCCCCTTTTCCACCCCTTTTCTCTCCTCTTTCTCTCAGATTGCATCAGACAGGGTCTTTAGAGTAGTCCTCTCTCTGAAAGTCTCCTCCAAACAGGTGCTCCCCTGCTCTTCCAGAACTATCAAGGACAACATCTCCTCTGTTGCCCCTGACTTGACTGACTTCTGTAACAATCCCTTTTCCGTTGGCTTTTCCACAACCCCTCAAGCACTCCCATTTGCACCCTTTCCTAAAAAAGCTGTTGTCTAACCCTTCTTGTCAAGCTAACTATCGCCTTATCTCTATCGCCCCTTTCCTGGCAAACTCCTAGAGAAGTTGGTCATCCCCCAACTGATCCACCACACTGAATCTGCTGGCTAGCTCCACGACCGCCAGTATGGCTTTAGAGCATCCAGAGAAATGGAAACTGTTCTCCCAAACAACCGTGAAGACCTGCTCTCAAATCTTGATTCCAACTCTGCCTCCATTTTGAACCTTCTCGATCTATCCTCTGCCTTTGACATGGTCAATCATCCCATCCTCATAAATCGTGTCTGCAATACCCTAGGCATCACCGACCGGGAAGTGGCTTGGCTGACTCCTTTCGTTCTTCCTTTCAAACCAACCTTCCCAATTGCAATTGGGCCCTTTCCTCTCTGCCACCTCACTCTCTACCTGCAGCGTCCCTCTGGGCTCTATCGTATTGCTGTGACTCTTCAATAGCTACCTTGCACCTCTGGTCCACTTGATCTCCACCTTCTTTCCTCACTTTGAGTGTTATGCAGATGACTTACAGCTCTCCTTTAAGCTCCCCTCCTAACTCTTCTTCCTCTCTCATACCTGACTGCTATACAGGAATGATCTCTGTATTAATACCAGTAAGACCAAGATCCTTCTCATTTGGCCCCTTGTTTCCCCTCACGCTATCTCACTATCTGGCTAACCTCCTTGGGCCACCACCCCTCACCTTCTTGGGAGGCAAACAATCTTGGGTTCATCTTCAACTTCTCTCTCCTTCTACTCTCACATCATGGACCTTGTCAAGAAGTCCAATTTTCAGCTCCACCTTCTTAGAGGCATTCTCCCTTTCCTCATCTTTTCCCAAAAGCTCAATGTCTCCAGAGTTCTGGTCCTCTATAGGCTTGACTATTGTAACAGCCGCTTCCTCAATCTGCCTCTTTCCTTCTTGGCCCTCTTCAACTAATCCAGAATAGGTCTTCAAGACTTATCCTTGGCCACAAGCCCAGGGATTGTATCGCTCCAGCCCTATAATCTCTCCACTGGCTCCCGGTGGCTGCATGGGTCAAATTCAAGACCATCTACATCATCCACAAGGCTTTCTGGGGCCTGGGACCCCCACTACATTCAACTTTCTGTCCCTAGTTAACTCCCTGCTAGAGTAATTTGGTCCTTTAGATTCAACTCCCTGCAGATCAGACATTTCTCCAAGCAGAGAGTAGGGGGGGGTAGATCCATTTTCGGAAGGAGTCTCCCTCTGAAATGGCCTTCCTGCACCCCTCAGACTTGAGCCAGATCTCCTTAAGTTCCAGAAACATCAAGACCATCTTTCTCTCCTCCTCCTTCCCGCTCCCCCTCCCTTGCTAATGTCCCCCTGATGCTGCAACTTGCACCTGGTCCCTTATGTGCTTTACAGGTGCCAGGCCCAGCCCTCCTCATCCAGTTCCCTCCATCACCCCTTAACCAGCACTTGCCCTCAGTCATCCCTTGTCCTACTAGCCTTAATCTGGTCCCCCCGTCCTCACTAACCACTACCCCTGGTTTTCCACTGGGACTTGCGCTCCTGGGCTCACTTCAACACCTGTCCAGCCCAAGGGCCACATTCCACCTGCACTTATCCCCATCTCCCTTCCCCTATCGCTAGCCGTTTACTTACCCTCCCCCTGCATGCATTGTCACTGCACTTGCATGGTGTTAATGTCACAAGTTCTAGTAGGACCATGTATTGTTGTTTCTCCCCTGTACCCCCACCGTTTTGTCTTGTGGCACCTTGAAACACTTGTGTATAGGTGCCATACAAAGGTGCAATAAAAATAAAATAAACCTGCACTTCTCCTTCTGAGCTACCTCCACCTGCAATACCGTGTCTGGGTCTGAACCCCTTGAGCCCTTCCAGCCCTGTTCCTTGCACTTAGCATGTGAACCTTCTTCCCCTGCACTCTCTGCTCTCCCCTGATTCTGTCCACCTGGCCTTCCCTGGCACTCGCTTATCCCATGGTCCCTTCCACCCTGACCGGCACATCCCCAGTCTCTCCACCCCCTGCCCCATCCACATACTTCTTCTTACTGCACTTGCACAATCCGAATGTCACAAGGCCTATTAGGACCATTTCCCCCCTCTTGTCTTGTTGTGACTTTTGCGTATAGGCGCATTATAAATCACTAATAAATATAAACTAAATAAATACAGTGGCTATACTCAAAGTTCTGCTAATTTCAATAATGTGGCTAGACTTTAAGTTTCGGCTAACTTCAACACAGACTTTACTCCAAATTTCACTGAATGCAGCAGCAATACTTTAAAGGTTCTGTTCAAATCAATACTGTGGCTATGCTCTAAGGTTCTGCTAACTTCAAAACGGAGGCTATACACCAAATTCAGCTAATTTCAATACAATGGCTATCCTCTAAATTGAGCTAATTCAATACAGTGCCTATACTCTAGGTGCTGTTAACTTCAATACGGTGGGTATACTTTCAGCGAAGTTAAATACATTGAGTATACTTTAGGGTGCAGTTAAATTCAATAGAGTGGCTATACGTTAGGGTTCAGCTAAAATCAAAACATTGATTATACTTTAAGGTTCGTCTAAATTCAATACAGTGGCTATACTTTCAAATTCTGCTGAATTAATTACAGTGGCACTTGATGACACAAGGCCTAGTAATGTTTGTTTGTCCTCCCTCTGTCTCTACCTTGGCTTGTTGCGCCTAGAAACACTTGTGTACAGGCATGTTATAAATAACTCGTATCATATACTTGGCTATACTTCGAGGTTTAGCTAAATTGAATAAACTGGCTATATTTTAAGGTTCTGCTTAATTCAATACAGTGGCTATACTCCAAATTTAGCTAAGTTCAATGCAGTGGTGATAATCCAGATTCAGCTAAATTCCATGCAGTGGCTATACTCCAAATTCAGCTAAATTCAATGGAGTGGATACACTCCAAATTCTGCTAAATTCAATGCAGTGGATATTTCAGCTAAATTCCATGCAATTCTTCAAATTCAGCTGAATTCGAGGCAGTGGCTATACTTTAGCTTCCGCTAAATTTAATACAGTGACTATACTCCAAATTCAGCTAAATTCAATGTAAGTGGAGGGGCAGGTTACTGCAGCGGTCAAACAAGTATTTTGCTGGTGTATTGGTGTATTTACCAATGGCATAGTGCCATTGTCTGTGACGGATATAATGGCCTGTGGGATATACGCCATCTATATTTTGGGCGGACTGATGTTGCTGACTTCAGGAAAGAAGTATACCCATGGGAAGGAGTAGTTGAGGGTGGGGCAACTACTGTCCGACAAATTGACCATTCACTTAAGTCAAAGGGAATCCCACCACAGGCGTGAGTCGGGGTGTGCACATACATAACAATCTGAGGCGTTCATCAGATCTGCATAGGCCCAGGTGAAGTTGAGGAATGTATTGTTGTCTCAGTGTAGAATTGCTGAAGTGAGGGGCAATATTCCCCATAAAACACTGAGGAGCAGCAACATGTCTGTAGGTTTGGTGGGATTGAAGTGGCAGTGCCTAGGGTGTTTAATTAATGAATCCCCCTGCTTGGTCTGAGTACATAATGGTAGTGTACATAGAGAGACCGGTGTGGAAAGTAGTGAGGAGGGAGAGAAAGAACAGGCTTCAATACTTAAGAATAAGTGGCACAGCACACGAAGCAATCGGATATGCTCGCATATTATAATAAGAAATCTGGCCCACCAGTCTGGGCAATATCTTCCCCACAGAATATTTGCTTATGTATCTTGTGAACATGAATAGTGAGCAGTAATAATTTGCATGACATTATGTGCATGATAACAAAGGGCCTCATTACACAGTAGGCGGAAAGGGATTACCGGCACCGGTAAGGGCACCGGTGCCGGTAATCCCTTACCGCCCTACTACGAGGTCCCTTACCGGGTCCCTTCCTTAACGCCTGGGTTTACGAGCTAATAACGGGCCCGCTAATAGCTCCATCCCCATTCCCATTGAGCCCTATGGGGGCTCAAATGGGAATGGGAAATGGTTCCCGGAATGGGGACTTACAGAGTCCTCCAAGGTCAGAATGACCCGGTAAGTCCCTATTCCGGGAACACGGACCCGGAATGCGGTAAGGGGTTAGCCATGGCGCTAATAGCGCCATGGCTACCGCCTACCGTGTAATGAGGCCCAAAGTATTGGTGGGTGTGGGAGGCACTATCTAGTAACAAGGTTCAGAAATGATACTTAAACTTCAGTAAATCGGTTTTGGGTAGAGTGATTTCAGGTGCAATGGGGAGAACGTCTCAAGGCCACTTGCTACAAGATAAGGCTGTACAGAACGAAACCAGTTGTTGCCAAATGGTGGCCCTAAAATGTACGCCATGAAGGACGAATAGTCCCTGAGAATTCAGTGGTCTTGTTTATGGAGTCCAAAGCAGACCAGTACAGTAAATTTGATGAATTAGCAGATTTCTGATGATATTTAAGAGATCAAAAATCATTTTACCAATTGACATTCAATAATACTTTTCACGTAACTGAAGAATTCAAGGAAGATAGCGTGTCGTCATTTTCGTGAATACAAATCTTTTTTATAGTCAAAGTAGAAAAATGATAGTATACATCAAACACTTCTGTAAATATATATTCAGTGCTCATTGCACACATTGTTTCAGAATAAATCAGAACACAAAAGCATTTATCGGGTAAAATCTTTTTTTATACAGTGGCCTAAAGCCGCTGAATCCTAAACATGTCCAAAAAGGCTCCTCTTAGATGTTTGAATTGCTGACGCGGTTCGGAATCTTAAAGATCCCATCTTCAGGGTTGGGGAACAATATTTTCCTATGTGGTGTAGCTTACTCTGCTGGTAGACACCTAAGGGGTTACAATTAGAACTGAGTACAACATTTTCTATTGAGTAGTACATAGAAATGTACATATACATAGTGTGTGGTACTAACCTTCAGAGCCTTTCCATTGTGAGTGAGGTAGAATCCTACCTGTTAGAGAAAACATCTCTGTATAAATCAAGTATACTGTTATACCATATTAGTGTATGTAAGGCCCCAGAAGGGCAAAAAGAAATCTCACCCAGCTGTCAACAGTACGGTCATAGACGCACTGTGTTCTCTGTTGAGAATAAAGAAATGATACAGATGTATATGCCTTTTTTCTAAAATGAGCAACGCAGACATACCAACACTGTGTTGCAATCTGACAGATGCGCCTATAGACTAGTATCAGGTTAATATGGACACCTTTTCCACGCTAAAGGGGACACCTTCCTCTCTAGCCACCTTTAGGCGAATTCTTTCACTCAACCTCTTGAGAGTTACGTAATTCCTCTTTTGTGAATATCTATTTGACTTGTACATCTGTATCTTTTCTTTAGTCTCACCAGAGAACACAGTGCTCCTATGACCGTACTGTTGACATTACCCGGCTGCTGTTGCTTCTACCATCACAGCTGGGTGAGTTTTCGTTTTGCCCTTCTGGGGACTTGCATACCATAATATGGTATAATAGTATACTTGACTTATACAGAGATGTTTTCTCTAACAGGTAGTATTCTACCTCACCCACAACCGAAAGGCTCTGAAGGTTAGTACCACAAAATATATACATTTCTATGTACTACCCAACAGAACATTTTGTACTCCGTTGTTCTAGTTGTAACCCTTTAGGTGTCTACAAGCAGAGTAAGCTACACCACATAGGAACAAATAGCATGTAGATGGAGCTTTAAAATTTTGAAACGCATCAGCAATTCTAAAATCTAAGAGGAGCCTTTTTGGACATGTTTAGGATTCAGCGGCTTTCGGCCACTGTATACATTTGTGTGAATGTTGTAAACATTTACCCGATAAATGCTTTTGAGTTTGGATTTATTCTGAACAATTTGTGCACTGAATATATATTTACAGAAGTGTTTGATATGTACTATCATTTTTCTACTTTGACTATAAAAAAGATTCTTTTTATTCACAAACTGACACGCTATCTTCTTAATTCTACAGTTACTTGAACAGTATTATTGATGGTTAAATGATTTTTGATATCTTAAATATTTTCCGAAATATGATTTAGCAGTAATTCATCAAATTATGTACTGTACTGGTCTGCTTTGGACTCACCCAGTCTGAGTGCTCCATAATCAAAACCACTGAATTCTCTAGGACTGTACGTCCTCCAAGAAGTGCATTATAGGGCCACCATTTGGCAACAACCGGTTAAGTGAATGATAGGCATATAATCAGACAATCATCGATTTAAGCAATGGCTATGATCTGGCAATAGTATTCCTAGATTGAGCAGTCCAGCCCCGCGCAGATTGGGGCCTTGTGCCCAAATGTTGCAAGCAAATTCAGTGATCCCCGGGCCTGAGAAGTCAGAGATAGAAGGTGTCTAAGTTCACGATACCAGCAGGAAAGATGAGGCAGATGTGGAGCTTGAAGACATTAGGCCGACGTGCAGCAATTGTAGCTTGGTTGGAATTGGAGTACCAGGTTGGTCCTGCATGGCAAATGAGGCAAAAGGCTCAGAGAGCAGCTACACACCCCAGCTAGAAGGAGAAGACCCGGAAATTTCACTTGGGTTGGTTGTCGCTGGTATTTGATGCAGGTAGTACAGCAGAAGCAAATGCAATTGCTGAGCCGCTAGGCTCCCTCAGCTGGCCCCAAGATCTCTTGGACTGGAGGGCTTGTGCACCCATACTCCAGATGCGCAGCTTTATTGTGGCTTCATGAAGAAGAAAAAGTATTGAGAACATTGGGCTACCCGTAGAAGGCAGGTGTAGCAGTAACTCTGTGATGCTCGCCTGCCGGCGGCAGTGTTGTTGGGAGCTGAGCTCCGTAAATCATAACTGTGAACAGGTATCAGGGTGTTGTCTTCTAATGTGCTGTCCCTGGCGGTGTGCCAGCTGAGCCAGGGTGGGCAGCTGCAGCAGTATCTTTATCGTGTACCTCTGGAGATGGCAGCTGGGCTGGGTCTTCCACCGTCACTGGTGGCACGATAGTGTCATCCTTGTCCTTCTGCTGTTGATCTTCTTCGGTTGGTGGCGCTGTCTTTACACACTGGCTGGCATGTACCAAGTGTCATGGCCTCTGCAGTGAATGGTGGTGTTGGTTGTCAGCAGGATCTGATAAGGGCCCTTCCAACGAGGATGTAACAATGATTTTTGCTGATGAACCTGAATCTTCAGGACTACTAAGTCCCCTGGCAGGAGCCTGTGGCACGGAGCTTCAGGCGGTCTACGAAGGGCTTCTTGGATTTGCTGGAAGTGAGAACTGACAATGAGCATTATTTTTTTACTATATGAAACAAGATCATCATTCAAAGGTCTGGAGATGGTGGGGGAGTTGGGCATCCTCATGGGTCTGCCCATGAGAACCTTATGTGGTAAAAGGCCATGCACTCTATTAACAGTATTTCTAATGTATATCAGAACAAGAGGGAGGGCATCTGGCCAGTTCAGGCTTGTTTCATGGCACACCTTGGCAAGACTTTTTATCACATCGAAGTTGCGATGTTCCACGGACCCGCTCGAATGTGGGTGGTGCGAGCAGTGATAAAGGATACCTAGTGCATTGCGAATGTTCTATACAATCTGTCCGGTGAAGTGTATGCCTCTGTCGGAGTTTATGGAAACTGGGAGATCAAAGCGAGGGATGAATTCCTTTAACATTTTCTTTGCTACAGGGATTGAATCTGGATATTTACAGGGGTAGCCCTTGGTCCTTCCAGAAACTGAGTCTCTGATGACCAAAGGAGGCACAATTCTGCATTGAGATAGTGTATTTGTAAATTAACGGAGGGCCTATGGGGCAGGTCATGTACCTCAGAGTAGTTTTAACAGACTTTCCCGTGTTGAATGTAACACATGTGATGCGGTGATCATAGTACATATGTGCAATGAAGGGGAACCTGGGAGCAAAC
Organism: Ambystoma mexicanum; assembly: GCF_040938575.1. NCBI lineage: Eukaryota > Metazoa > Chordata > Amphibia > Caudata > Ambystomatidae > Ambystoma > Ambystoma mexicanum. The sequence continues at coordinate 765,800,742 of NC_090929.1, read as the reverse complement.
CAATATCTCTGGACCTCTGGTCATTTTCCCCTTACTTGAATGTAACTGAGTGAGCAGCAAATGCTAATTAGGGTATTGTGATGGGAGCAGAGCAACTAACGCATCCTTTACTTTCCCAGCTCTGTTTCTCGTCCTGGGGGGCTGCCTCTTGGAGGTCCACCAGGATGAAAAGGGATGCTAGGGGGTCCTCATATGAGAGGAGAAACAGCAGCACATAATCAGGACCCTGGGGCCATGGAGGGCTGTGTTTTTAGAATGGTTGTCTGCCAATGCATTTTCTTGAGAAATGCAGTCTGAACATAGAGTGTGGGCCTTAAATTTGAAAATGGCTAACTCGGTGTGTAGCAAAATAGCATTAATCAGTGCTTCAACATATGGTGCATTGAGAATCAGCGTACCTTGGCCAGTTAGGTAACCTATTTGTTTCCAGAGGGTCCCATAATCATGTGAGATGCCAAAGGCATTGTTGGAATCCATGTATACAGTGGCTCTGCATTGTGTGGCAATGGTGTTAGCCCGGGTGAGGGCAATGAGTTTGGCCTCTTTTGCTGATTTTACTGATGGGAGCTGAAAGGATTTGAACACCTCAAAGGTGGTACAAACTGCAAAGCCTGCCGGGAGACTCCCTGTGAAACCCCTAAGACACGACCCGTCAACATAAAGTACTAGGTCAGCATTGGGTAGAGGGACATATTTGACGTCAGGTCATGGAGCTGAAACTGTGTCAATCGCAGTAAGGCAATTGTGCGGATGACCATCATCAGGAGTGGGTAAAAGGGAGGCAGCATTGAGAGGAGCGCATCTGAAGAGGGAGATATTAGTGGAAGAGTCGTTTTTCATACTTGGTGAGGCATGCAGCTGATAGGTGTTGTGTTTTTCCTCTGAGCAGTAGGGCCAATACAGAGTGTGGTACTGCCACCTTTATGTGGTGTGCTTGTGCTATGGTGTCAGCTTTGGAGACCAAGGGTGTGGCAGCGGCCACCACCCTTAGAGATTTGGGGAAAGCGGAGGCTGCAGGCTCTGTGAGATGTAGTATGCTACAGGGTGTTGTAGGTCCCTGTGCTTCTGTGTGAGTATGCCTAAGGCATACCCCTTTTTCTCATCACAGAACAGGGTGAAAGATTTAGAGTGATGAGGGAGGGAGAGGGCCAGGGCATGGAGAGTGTGGTCTTTATTTTGGCGAAGGCAGTCATGAACTCTGGTGACCAGATAAGTTTATCAGGTACTGAATCCACTAGCATCTTTTGCATGGGAGCTACAATGGAGGCATAATCAAGAATCCAGGGGTGGCAAAAATTGCTCACATATAAAAAGGGGTGGAGTTGCATCTTGGAATGTCTTGGCTACGGCATTGAAGGATGCATGTGACGTGGCAAAGTGCAAGGTGCCTGGCGCCATGTGGGATGTCATGGCCTAGGCAGCGAGCTGTGGGGAGGCATAATTGGAGCTTGGTCTTATTATCCTTATGCCCTTCGGCAGCCAAGGCTCTGAGGAGAGTACAGGAATTAACTGCATGCTTGAAAAGAGGGAGATGCTAACAGGAGATCATCCAAATATTAGCATGGTGGAACTTCTGGGGAAGGTGATATCTTGGAGGTCCAACTTGTTAGGTGCTTATACAAGAAGTAAATACTGTTTCAAGTGTCCACAGGACATCAGGGAGGGCACCTGGGAATGGGGACACATAAAATACATAGACATATTAAATACAGTGGAGGTGGGAAAGGATGAACCTACTATGCCTTGTGAGTATTCAGAAGGTGCAAGTGCGGAAGAGAGGGTGCAGTGGACTTTACGTGCTAGGGTGCCTGTGCTTGTGGGTGAGCAGCAGATGAAGTGCAAGGTACGGTAACTGCGAGCCTCCAGGACGGAGGGTGTTCGGAGTCAAGTTCTAAGGATAGACAGAAGCTGTGGGACATTCGGTGTGGGAGGGCAGGGCTCCAAGGATGCAAAAGGGCCCTGGACACCAATCAACGCAACAGTGAAATTAGCCAAGGAGAGAAGGGGTGAAGGAGGAGGTGAAGAGGAAAGTCTTGATAAGCTTCAGGAATTTAAGAAAATCCTTCTCAAGATGCAGGAGGGGAGGAGGCTGGTCCATAGAACAGAGCCAACTAACGAAAACGAACACCCTCCTGCCCTCTGTTTAGCAAAATTGAAAAGCAAGGGACCCTCTAAACCAAGTGTTGTACCATATTGTGTTAAGCAAAAGAGGGCTGTTGAGAGAGGTCCAGATAAATATACCCTCGAGTCTCTGAATTTTGTGTGTTGTAGCAAAACACTTAACACACAAAGTTGGTGCCAGAGGAACGCATAGATCTAGAGGGATAAGAATTAGTAAGATGGTTTCAGGTACTGTGGACCCCTGCCCCAGACAGCCTTGTGGATGATAGAGGGATTTGAATTTAATCCGTGAAGCAACCAGAAGTCAATGAAGATTTCTTTTAGGGCAGGAGAGATGCAGTCCCTGGGCTTGAGGCCTAGGATAAATCTTGCTGCCCTATTCTGCATTAGCTGAAGAGGTCACAGAATGGAAGAAGGTAGATTTAGGAGAAGGCTATTGCAATAGTCAAGCCTAGAGTGAACCAGGGCTTGGGTAACAATGAGCTTCCCGGGGAAGGTGAGAAAAGGTAGAATTCCTTTGAGAAGGAAGAGCTGAAAGTGGGACTTCTTGGCAATGTCCAGAGTGTGAGGGAGGGAGGAAGGAGAGAGAAGAGTTGAAGATGACTCCAAGGTTTCTGGCTTCAGAAGAAGGGGATGAGCCCATGGAGGAAGGCCAGAGAGAAGGGAAGACGGTAGGGGCAGGGCTCCCAATTGAAAAGGATCTACGGTTTGCTGGCATTGATGAAGATATCATTGGAAGTGCACCAGGTCTGGATTGCAGATAGGCAGTTAGGGATGAAGGAACGTACAAGAGGGTCAGCAGGATGTTTGATAAAGAGTTGTCAACTACATAACACTGGAAGGAGGAGACACAGCTGAGTAAGATAGATGTTAAAGATCCAGGTTGAGAGGATGGAGCCCTGGGGTTCACCACATGAGGAGAAAGTCCCCAGAATGACTTGGGAGGAGCGCTCAGTTTGGAAGATCAGCTAGTCCAGTGCCCGTTCTAAGATACCTCTGTATGAGGATGGAGTGGTTGACCATGCCGAAGGCAGAGGAGAGATCAAGTAGGATGATGACAGCTGGGGGAGTTGGAATCGAGGGATGCAAGCAGTTCTTCACTGGTGCTCAGAAGAGCAGTTTCCATGCCTATGGATGCTTAGAATCCAGATTGATGGTTGTGAAGACCAACAACAAGTTCAGTGTGAAGATTGAGTTGGGGCAAGGCAAACTTCTACAGCAGATTCCCCAGCAAGGGTGTGATGGAGATAGGGCGGCAGTTGGCTGGAAAGGTAGGGTCTGCTGAGGTTGGGAGGGGGGTGCACAAGGAAGGGCTTGAGGGAGGAGTGGAAAGATCCAGAGGCAAACAAGTGGTTGTGGAGATCAGCAAGTGCAGGGAAAAGAGAGCCAATGTTGTTTTGGATGAGCAAGGGGAAACCTATTTGGAAGAGACCTTCATGCAGTGCACAACTCTTGTGACTTCTTCAGGTGTGAGGGGGGAAAGGAGGAAGGAGAGTGAGGGGCCAAGGAAGGCAAGGGGGAGTGGGAAGGTTTAGGATGGTGAGAAACCAGGCTGTTCAGGATATCCTGAGTTTTGGTGGTGAAGTGCGTGGCCAGTGAGTTGCAGAGGACCTGGGAAGGAAGAGGAGACTGCGGAAGGCTTGCCTAGTACCCTGCAGATTCTGAAACATTCATCCATGTTGTTGGATGCACCAGATACTGTGCCTGAATGTGGGTCTTGTCCTTGGCATGGATAGTCTATATTGACTTTGCAGCAGATGGCAGGCCAGTTTGTCAGAGGGTGAGCCTGAAGTTTGCCACTTCTATTCTGCTGCTCTGCACTTTCGTTTCATGGCTGCAAGATCGGAGTCGTACCAGGTGTTGCGCTTAGAGGCTGGTTTCAGGCAGATCCTCATGACTGGGAAAATAATGTCAAGAGTGTTAGTAATTTACAGGTGGAAGTTGCTGAGAGCAGTCTCAGTGGTGAGTTAGAGGGGCAACGGGGTAAAAGATGGAAATAAAGGTAGCAGCTGACACTCATTTCAGTGGATTAGGTTGTCAGGGCTTTTGGAGGTGCAGTCAGTGGGCCAAAGTTTTTTTTTAATTTTTATTTTAAATTGATCACAAATGAATGCAGTGCACACGATGGGTGCGGATGTAAAGCACACCCACCTAGATACCATTTTTAAAAAGGGATCACAAATGAATGCTGTGCACAAGATGGATGCAGGATGGATAATATAAGAAGGTACTACTTGAAATGAATGCACCTTTGTAACACAGAGTGCAGTGAAGAAAGTAGGTGGATGTGGGAGCAAGAGACAGAATGGGATAGACCCAGAATATGATTAAGGGGATAGGGGGAGGAGGCAATTGGACCATTCAGCCATCACTCGCTTGGGAGCGAAGACCTTTGCATTAGGAACAAACAATCAGCCTGTTTAGACTATGGAACCTCCAAGTAAATACCACCAGGTGAACAATAAATGTTAGACATCTTGCACAATAGATCAGAACCCAGTAAATTAGCAGGTGATCATGGGCTCAGGAGAAAGGCATGTTGGTCAGAAATGGGACCAATATAAACAGTTAATTCATTTGACCCTGAGTGTGGGATTGTTGTCCCAGATATACCAATAGCATTCACAATTTGATCAGAGACATAACATGTGGGAATTCAGCTGCCCTTTAAGTGTACCGGCAGGCACTTAAACAATTGACACTTTGTCATTGAATGTTACACTGGAAATAAGGGTCAATTGGTCCAGGGGGAGCAAAGCAGCAGCCAGCATGGCAGGTCCCTCTGGCAATGTCATTGTAGTCCATATGCAATATGCATGTCTTGTTAGCCTCCACCGGAACCTATCTTTACATTGTGTGCATTGTTTGATAGTTCTGGGAGGAGGCCATTAACCCAATGAGATACAAGGACTGGTTGAGCTTGTGCCTGAGTATTTGGTAAAACAGTCTTGCAACTTAGATAGGTAGTCAGAGGAGGATTCAGACTGGTTTTGCTTATAGGCTGCAATCTTGCTCCAGTTTGACTTGACAGGGTATTTCTGCTTAATGAGGGTGGCCAGTGCTTTCCCACTGGCAATATTGACAACACTGTCAGCTAACGCATCAGGCCACTGAAGTTTGTCCATAATTTGCTTGTACATTGTGTCTTTGAGAAGAGCTCTCCGCAGCGGTTTAAGGTCATAACAGGCGATAACTGTGGTCATATATTCCATGAAAGCAGCTGGATTGTCGGGCAGAGTGGGGAATTGTAGTGGCATATGGTACAATTAGCGGAGCTCCATGGAATGTGTATTTCCTTAGGGGTATTTGCGATGTCTGCTTGAAGATAAGTGTGCATTTGCAAGAGGGCAGTGTTGGCGGCATTGGGCACGTACAAGTCCATATGGTGCAGGAAAGAGGGTTCAGCATTGGATGAGTGAAACAAGTTAATGTCTTGTTTGGTGAGGTGAGGGCCTGGCATAAGAGAAAATGATTTTAGCAGTAGATCATCTATGTATTTTTTACAAATGGAATCCAACATGTGTCTGTAGGACTTCATGGAAGAGGGATCCTCTGTGTGCAGCAGAGGCGTGGATGTGGATTGTGGTCAGAGGTTACTGGGATGGAATCTGGTTCTGGGAGGTGTTCATGCCAATGCAGGCTGTTTACATGAAGGGGCCTCTAGAGGACCGTCGCATATGGAAACAAGGCACAGTCACCACACACGAACTGATACGCCAGACGCGAGGTTGTATTCCCAAAAGCTAGGGTTTATTGCAAAGCAAATAGTCTCAGTTGGCCAACTGGGTCCCATGCCCCGCAACGTGTGTTTCCAGACTCCAGGGGACGCAAGAGAGAGAGAATCGTACAACAGTTACATATATACAAAACGAGCATCTTACAATCTGTGTTGACACATTCAATACCGCCCATATTGTATGTCCTTTGAACTGTGTCCGATGATTGACAATTGTGACAAGTATGACACCTTCAAACATTCATTTGGCAACAGTTAGCAATTTTGCGAGCCTACAGACACAAGTCTTTGTTTAAAAGAACACAATGCTTCTGTTTTTGCAAGCAAGCTGCGTGCAGGGGAGAGACACATTCCAGGCCTTGCTATCTCCTAGTTTCTATTCATGTACTGGGGGTCAATTTGCTCTCCAGGGCTCTACAGGGCTCAGGAAAGGGGGGCCGCAAAGAAGAGCATAATTCAAGCCATTTAATGTTTGCTTCTATCATTTCTACTGTATTAACGAGACTAGCTGGCACCTGTGTACTGATTAAGAATGCCTTGCTGCTCACTTCCAAGGACTTGTGAGGGAGAAGACTGGGCATTTCTGTCTGGGTTGCTGCAATATGTTTCAACATGTCTCTCGTGGTCTTGCGTTATGCACTAGTGGAGCAGAATACGTTTTCAGCAAAGTAGTTTTAACAGAAAGCAAAAGGCAAACGTTACAGAAAACAAAATGGTGATTTCAGTCACCTTAAAATGGCCACACTTTAGTCAAGCTTATGGCTATATATTTCTAATACTGAACACATGAGGCGGTTGGTCTTCGGCAACAAAGTACATTGTCTCATGATTGAGGGGTGCCTTCTTTTTCTGGACTGACAAACCCTCCTTTTGGCTGTATGCTAAACGCCTCATCCGTACATTGCATCCTCTTCCGACCAAGTATCTGATTATGATTCTGAATCTTGCACACTACTGGTCTCCTCCTCATTGTCATCAATATTTATTGACATCAATTCTTTTACTGTCTTTGATTCTTCATTACCGTGAGTACTTGATTTAGTAGTGCTCTTTTTCTCTATCATCTGTACACACTCCTCGCTTATTTCAGTACATATTATCGGTAAGCAGTGTATGCATCAACAACATGTTATGAATATTCCTAGCACTGCGATTAGGATCGCAAATAATTTCCATCCCCTTGAGCGTAATACTTCCCAGAAGCAGAAGCTTATGTTTAATTCCCAGCTCCCGTCAGGGGGGCAAAGGTCAGAGCTTAAAACGTGCAACTTTCTTATCGCTTGAAAAATCGTTGGGGAGGAGTCGCTTACAAATACGCAACACGCTGATACCACGATTTTGCAAACTCTGCCATGATCAACCAGGATTACATCAAGAGCCATTCTATTTTGGAGTGTCATTAATCTAATTCCTTCTTCCTCTAGTGTCATATTGTATAATATATCTGTTGTCCCATTTATCGTTTTCTCTAGTATTCTGGACAGTTGTCTTATATCATACGAATTTATTGCTTGGCCCCAAAATGGTATGAAAGATTTTGCTATGTCCTCTGCGATTAAACCTCCTTCCTCATTCCGCCGTGGTCTTGACCTGGCCAATTTGGCTATATCAGCTGTTCTTGAAAGGAATACCCCTCGGAACAAGAATCCTAAGTAACAAGTACCTCCCCAGTTTCTAGGTAACCAGGGATACACTTTTTCTCCACATATAAAATAAACAGGATGTCCTACATAAACTGGCTATACCTTCTTATCAAGGAATGCTATATTCATACATCTAGTGAATGTCCCCACCAAATAGGAACCCGTCTTTCTCAGGCAAAAGGGGACAGAGCGTGGACTATAATTTACTTGATAGGGGGGTCACTGTATCTTTATTTCCTTCTGGGTTCATTTGAAACGTGATTACAGATGATTTATAGGGCACAAATAGTCTGTTTTATCGCATCACTACTGGTGTGATCGGTCGTGCTTTGTGAAATATAGAACAACCGACAGGTTTCATAATAATCTCTTCAAATTCATTCATATTTGTTCTATCCAATTGACCAGTTTCACTTTCCCATAATATAATGCACTCAGGGATGCGTAACATGCAGAACTTAATGGCAGGGGCTGCACATACCAACCAATTCCCTTACCACCATGCTACGGCAAGTGGTCCCATACCCAGCAATTATTCTTTCTTAATATGGAGTGAGTCATGTTAATTATTAGCAGCAATGTGTTATTCCCATAACCTTCCCTGTGTCTTTCTTCCATTGGGGACAAAGTATAAGTAATCACATGGACCGGCCTTTCAGTAGTGGAGATGTTTTCAACTGGCAAGAGTATTTGTAAGGGGTGTATTTCTTCCAAATACCATAATATCAATACGGTCATTATTTGGGCTAATATACTCGTTATGCACATTACTATTGTTAAGATCAGCATTCAATTTATTTGGCAATTCTTTTTGTGTAACCTTCCAGTCTCTATGTTTAACTCATTATCAGCAGTGGTGCAGGAGGGGGCAAAAGCTTGTTCTGGCATTTTTCTCTCGCTTTCTTCTTCTTCTTCTCCGACAATGTTCGTCGTGAATATCTCTCCTCGTTTCACTTGTCCGAATGTCAATAAATTCAGTAAATGTCAACAGTTTATTCTGCAAGTTCCTAGCAGCCTGGATTGCTATATGGTGGGCAAGAAGTCTGTGCATCTGCACATTGCTCAAAGAACTCCAGAGCAGTTATCAATTGCCTTCGTACCATGTGAGCCCCTCTTGTCCGGGAGGGATGATCTGCACATGGATTTTTTTAGCACCGAGGAGCCTCGCTCTTGGGCTGTCCGATTTGCACAACCCTCACACTGCTCTCCTCTAGGCCTCCGGTTCCTATTTCATCCGTGATAGGAAACAGAGGCAACAAAGATCAAAAGAAATGGAGATTTGATCACTCCTTCTTCCAGGTCCACAAATTATACCGTCTTGCTCCTGGTATCATGTGATCAATGAATAGTGCAGATGCACTTCCAGACTCAAGCTCGGAGTCGGCCTGTGGCACAATGGCAGATGATGGTGGGCGCCAAAGTGATGATGCAGATTTCGTTTCAGGCTGTGGCGCAATGTAAGAGGGTGGGCGCCAAACTGGTAAACGTTTTGTGTCAGCCAGCAGTGATGCAGGTTCTGCTGGACAACGTTGGGGCACTCCTTGCCCTTCCTCTTTTACAGCAATCTTTTCAGGCTTCGTTTCAGGATCAGGCAGATTTTGTGGCAAACAACTGGCAACGGATTCTTTCGTTTCTGGGACCACTGTCTCTTTCTGGTCGTCTCGATCAGGCAGTTTTTCAGATGGTGATGGGACCTTTTTGGCATGTGTTGCATGTATCCACGCTTTTCTTCTGTCCACGCGGATGGCGGTCTGCGTTGTTAAAAGTATCCGATAGGGTCCACGCCACCTTGGTGCAAGCAATGTTTTCCTCTCAAAGTTTTTGATCAGCACCCACTCACCGGGTTCCAGTGCATGCCCCGGACCAGTGTACATGATTGGTAATGCCTCCTGCACCTGCTGATGAATCGAACACAATTTTTGAATTAACAGATTACAATAAATGCTGAGCACAGAGTATTCAAGCTCCCTTCGCTGCTTTGGCTGCGGTGCACACCAAACATTCGCCGGTCTCCCCATCACTATTTCATATGGGGAGAGCCCAGTTCTTGCCTGCACAGATGTGCGCATGCACAGTAATGCTAGTGGCAATGCGTCTACCCAGCTTAATTTGTTCCCTGCACAAATTTTACTTATTTTGGTTTTTAAAATGCCATTGTGACGTTCAATAAGACCGGCACTCATGGGGTGCCTAGAACAATGCAATCTCTTGTCAATCTGAAGACCTGCGCAAATCTGCAATATCACTGCGCCCACAAAATGCAGACCATTATCTGACCATATGACATGGGGCAGACCAAAACAGAAGAAGTACTCCTTCAAAATTACTTTTGCCGTGCTCATGGCGGTACAGTCTTTTAATGGATATGCTTCCACCCATTTACTGAATGCACATATAACCACTAGGACATACTTCAAGTTTTGGCTTCTCCACATTTCTATGAAATCAAAATGGATTACCTCAAATGGCATAGAGGGAGGGCCAAAACTGCCTGTTGGAGTCACCGTTCCCTTCCCCACATTGTGCTGTAGACACATGATACAATTCTGGACCAGCCTCTCGGCATTTTTCTTTATGTGTGTGTTCTCCCATAATATGAGTAGGGCTGTGGGCCTTCGTGAACATTGCAGTTACATAGGAGTTGGGCAGCATCCAATTTTTACTCTTCTTGTCCACCCAGAAACCTTCTAGATCTAATTCAGCAGAGCCCTCAGCCCACCCTCGTATTTCGTCAGCAGTGGCTTCTGCCTGCATCTCTTTGACAGTAGCAATTCCATTCTCTATCATGCAGGGCACTTCCTCAGACTGGACTGGCAACATTTTAGTATTCAAATCAGTGGCAGTTTGCTTCGCAATCCTGTCTGCAAATGCGTTTCCTTCTCCCACTTTGCATGTTACCTTTTTATGTGCCTCGCATTTTATTACTGCTAGGCGCTTCGGACACGTAAGTGCAGACAGCAATCGTACAATGAAAGGGCCATGTTGAATTCTGGCTCCATGTGATGTCAAGAAACCCCTCTCAGCCCAGAGTCGGCCAAAGTTATGAACCACGCCAAAGGCGTATTGGCTGTCAGTATATATGGTTACACTCAGATTTTCAGAAATCTCACAGGCTCCGGTTAAAGCTATTATCTCCGCTTCTTGTGCAGAGTTGTAGGGGATTCTTTTACTTTCTACAATACTCTTTAACGTGGTGATAGCATAGGCAGCAGTTGATGTGCCATCAGGTAGTTTAAAACAGGAGCCATCACAAAACAGTTCTCCATCTGGCTCTTTTTGTGGGGTATCTGTCAAATCAATTCTTCCTTTTGTTTCTTCTTCAGTAACCATTAAGCAATCATGGGGAGGTGATTCATTTTCACCAAGTTCTTCCGTGGGCAGTGGCATTAATTCTGCAGGATTCAAAGGGCTACACCTCATAATTTGGATGTGTGGCGCAAAAAGGACAATTTTGTATCTAGTCAATCTAGCAGATGTGAGGTGTTACATCTTTCTTCTATTTAATAGAACGTCTATGGCATGTGGCACCATCAAAATTAAGGTGTGCCACAATACCATCCCTTCCGTTTGTTTCACTGATGCAGCAGCTGCTGCAACAGCTTGCAAACAATGTGGTAGTGCGCACGCTACAGGGTCCAGTGCGGAAGAAAAATAGCTGCATGGCCTATTTCTTCCACCTTGTTCCTGTGTCAAAACAGCCAGTGCTCAACCTTCATTCTCATGTACAAACAATCAGAAAATGTTCTTATAATTTGGTGTGCCCAAAACTGGAGCAGAACACAATGCAGTTTTGAGCAGATCAAATGCTCTCTGACATTCTTCATTCCACTGCAAAGGCATCACAGCATCCTTTTTTGTCAATGCCACCACTGGCTTCACAATCAATGCAAAGTTTACAATCCACTGCCGGCAATAGGAAGCCATGCCTATTATAGCTCTGACTCCTTTTTGTGTTTTTGGAATAGGCATACCAGAAATCCTTTCTATCCTCTCTGGCGTCAGTCTTCTCCCTTCTCTCGAAAGTAGGTAGCCCAAGTAAGCCACCTCCTTACGACAATATTGGAATTTATTTAAGCTTGCTTTATGGCCATGTGCTGTTAAATGTGTTAACAGTAAAACAGTGCTCCTTTTACAAATTTCTTCTGTATCTGCAGTGATCAATAAGTCATCTATATACTGTAACAATACACAACCTGCCGGGAATTCTAGCATATCTAGCTGTTCTTTCAATGCTCTGTTGTAAATTCTCAGACTCTCTGTGTAGGCTTGTGGAATGCGCGTGAATGTAAATGATCGTCCTCCTATCGTGAAGGCGAACAGATATCTGCTTTCCTTGTGTACTGGAATACTGAAGAAGGCATTTTTCAAATCAATCACACTAACGTACTCTGCTGAGGCAGGAATCATTGTCAAAATTGTGTTGACGCCTGGAACCAATGGGAATTGAGGATCTACTACTTTGTTTAATGCATGCAGATCAATTATGAAAAAATATGGTACCTCATTACCTCCTTTCTTATACACCGGAAGAATGGGACTGTTACATGTACTGCCTGTAATCTCTTCAATCACCCCCAATTTTATCAAATCCGAAACAATGCCTTTCAATCCTTTCTCTCCTTCTGCTTAAATTTTGTACTGTGGAATACGCGGTAACGTTACTCCTTTTAGAATAATTTTTACTGGCTCCATCTTCAAGCATCCCACATCATCGTCATTCATCGCCTATATACAAGTTGGCACTTCACTCAATTCTCCTGGCAAAGGCTTGGACAAAAATGCAAATACCGGTACATTCTGTGGTGAAATGGTCAAGAACACTCCATCTAGTGTACAGTGGATAACTGCACTCAGCTTTTTCAATAGATTTAATCCCAAAAGATTTTGCCCACAATTTTCTGTTAAGAGAAATGGACAATATTCAGTGAATGGACCGAACGTCACTGCTACTGGTTGGGACACTGGATTTATTACTGGGGTACCTGCGAACTCTACTGAAATATTTCTTTGCCCTGACAGTGGTATCTCTGGAACCAAGCAATGGTCTATCGAGCACATTTGTTCCCCCCGTGTCTACGAGAAAGCTATGCTCTCTACTCCCGACTTTCATTTCTACGTAGGGTCCTTTTTGATTCACAGGAATAGGCACTGGTTCTGACCCCCGTCTTGGGCTGTCCTATTGAGGGAACAACACATCATCCGATGTGTAATCGCTGGTGTTATTATAGTACGCATTTGATTGGGTGTCAAAAATGCTCCCGCCCCGTCCTCTATTCCCATTTGCATGTTCTGATGGCTCTGATTCTGGGTAAAAGCAGTTTGATTCTGAGCTTGGTTCTGATTTTGGGTACCATTCCCTTGGCTATTTTGGTGCTGCAGCATGTTATTTCTATTCTTCCCAGTGGTTCCTGGATGCCCCCTATGCTGTCTTCTCTGGCCATACCCATTTCTATTTTGTAAATGTGGACATTGCACTCCCGCCAGTGACCTTCCTCTCTGCAGTATGCACACTGATTTAGTCCCAGAGGCCCTCTATTCATGTTCGAATTACCACTGCCTTGCGCATTCCCTCTCCCTCTATTGTGTCCCGCCACTTGCTGAAATAGCACCCTTGTTTTCAAATGTGTCCTATCCTTCACCTCTTTCTCTTTCTCCGTCTTCACTCTGTTCTCATAATATTGGGCCATATGTAATACATTGCTCAACGTTTTGGCTTGCCATGCACTTTCTGATGTCATTATTAGGTTTTGAATTGGAAGTATTAACCCTCTCACATACTTATCGACAAATAGCTTTTTTCCTGCTTCTGTGCTTACATCATGTCCACTAAAATCTGTAAATACTTCCTCAAATCTATTAAAATAATCTGTAGCTAACTCATCCTTGCCCTGAACGCATGCAGTCAATTTGTCCCATTGAATTCGTTTTTCTGGAATAATTTCTTTCAATCTTGTATTATCCGTGCTGGTAACGCTGCCATATTTGCCCCCGGTTTTCCTCCCGCTTCTCGCTCCTTATCCTCCACTACTAAATTTGCCCATGTGGCGCCATAGGCCGTTTCGTCGTCCACTTTTCTTATTTGCTTCCATATGTCTGCTGGCAGAACTTCCTGGAATATTAGATCTATATCATCCATAGTGAACATGGACGATCTCAAATAGGACTCTGTTTCCTCATAGAATCCCGCTGGATTCTTTCTTATATCGGGAATCGTCTGTTTTATGTTATTTACTTCTTGTCTGGAAAAGGGGACGTGCACATATTGTGCTGTATAATGTGCTTCCATTACCCGCACTGATGTAGTACCTGTTGCAGGAATCTGGTACAAAGGTAGGTGGGACTTCTCTCATGGGAAATACCACACTCACTGTTCCTCCCCCTTCTCTCATATACAATAATATTCCCAAGTCAAGTGATGAGGCTGTTTCTCCTGTTCCACGTTCCAATGCTCTCTTGTATACTGCCATCATTTCAGGGGAGCTGGCTTTCTTCTCATCTATATCTTTGTCTATCAAATATTCAACCATTGTCTGCAGTGCTTTTCTTTTCATTGGCAAGGGGTATTCATCAAATATCTCATGTATTTCCATTGTGGGGATACTAGGATCTGAAATCCATTTTAACACCTCTCGTATACGTACTTTTCGTTTATCACTTGTCTGTCTTGCCAACGGCAAATATCACCGCTGTATATATGGTACCGCCGCTTCCTTCCTATCTCTCCTAATATCTTTACTCCTATACCCGGTGTGGCAAACATTTCAGCATATTCATCATCAAGTTCATTCTTGAATTCAAAACGTCGGTCTACATGCGCCTTTATTTCTTCATCTCTCTCTCTACAACGTGCTAGTGCATTCAAATACAACAACTGTTGTGGCGGTAGCTTTCTAATTAACTGTTTCCATCTCCCCATTAAATATTCCCCCATGCATTCCAACAATACCTGTCTTTCATTGCTCCCCCTGAAATCATACATCGAAGCTAGCATTGACGTCTCATCATTCCCGTTTATATACATCTCTGCCTGTTCTTGCAACTCTCGTTTTCTCTCCTTGCTGATCGCACTACGGATCACTCTCGCGCATCCACTTTGTCTGGCCCCCTCTCTCATTTCAACGAGTTCAAGTTCAATTATTGGAGGGGTAGATGGGAGAGAAACAATCTCTAGGGAGGGAGGTGTGGATGGGACAACGGGAACGGGAAGTGACTGTTGCGGTGCTGGCTGGCTAATGGGAGGCACTGATTGTGTAGTCTGTGGCTGTGCTGGGATTTGATCAGTAGGGAGGGGCTGAGCAACAGGAGGAGGCTGAGCAACAGTCACTGAAGCAGTCTTTTTAGTCTCTCCCCTTGGGCCTCGCTTTGTATCAGTCAATATTTTATTTATCAATTCATCTGATGAATGCAACTCTCGCTATGGGTATATTTTTTCTATACTCAACTGATCGCGTCTATTTGACTTTCTCAAACTATCATTCCACTCCTCCTCCTCCTTTTCTTTCACTGTCTCTGCTTTCGACTTTTGCCTGCGCCCATGTTTCTCTCTACTTCGCCAGCGAAGCAAAGCTTCCCTCCTCCAGTCCCTAAGGATAACAAATGCTGCAGGGCGTGTTTTCTTTTTCATCAAACCTTCTCCAAGTTATCTATTCTCGTAATCTCAAAACTCCCGTGATTCAGCCACTGAAGATCTTCCTCTTTTCTGGTTTGCCTATGCCAAGTCTCACAAACATTATCGCCCCTATACCATATTTCACATACATCTCATACGCCGGCGACCCCATGGGTGGCGTGACCTGGCCAGTTTCCAAAGATTGTCCACCGCAGCGGAAAGATCCCGCTAAAGTGGACAATACCCCAGGCATGTTTTAATCTTACCCTCGGATAATCAACCTTACGCTGGGTGTTTGATTTTGCAAAATCAACTCTCAACCAATATCAGGATTACTTTGAATCGGGGCACTACTCACCTGATCAGTCAAGTCGTCTCTCAAGACGCAATTCATCCGTATACTGACGCAACCAATAATGTTGCCTCATTTCGGGACCCTCGCCTCCTTGTTCTCTGGCCGGGCACATCGATCAGGGATCAGTTGTGTGCAGATCTGCAAAGGAGTCTCTCATCACTTTCACAGGGGCGCCCCGAACACCTCTTGATCCCGGCTCGATCGTCCGGTCCTCGCCGTTCTCTCTGCCTTTCTTATTTTACAACGTATATGATGGAACAAGTGGGGGAGGGTCCCATTCGGGCACCATCTTGAAGGGGCCCCTAGGGGCTTGCATATGGAAACAAGGCACAATCACCACACACAAACTGATACGCCAGACGCGAGGTTGTATTCCCAAAAGCTAGGGTTTATTGCAAAGCAAATAGTCTCAGTTGGCCAACTGTGTCCCACGCCCCGCGATGTGTGTTTCGAGACTCAGGGGGCGGCGAGAGAGAGAGAATCGTACAACAGTTACATATATACAAAACAAGCATCTTACAATCTGTGTTGACACATTCAATACCGCCCATATTGTATGTCCTTTGAACTGTGTCCGATGATTGACAATTGTGACAAGTATGACACCTTCAAACATTCATTTGGCAAAAGTTTGCAATTTTGCGAGCCTACAGACACAAGTCTTTGTTTAAAAGAACACAATGCTTCTGTTTTTGCAAGCAAGCTGTGTACAGGGGAGAGACACATTCCAGGCCTTGCTATCTCCTAGTTTCTATTCGTGTACTGGGGGTCAACTTGCTCTCCAGGGCTCTACACGGCTCAGGAAAGGGGAGGCCGCAAAGAAGAGCATAATTCAAAACATTTAATGTTTGCTTCTAACATTTCTACTGTATTAACGAGACTAGCTGGCACCTGTGTACTGATTAAGAATGCCTTGCTGCTCACTTCCAAGGACTTGTGAGGGAGGAGACCGGGCATTTCTGTCTGGGTTGCTGCGTTATGTTTCAACATGTCTCTTGTGGCCTTGCGTTATGCACTAGTGGCGTAGAATAAGTTTTCAGCAATAATATCCTTGTATGCTGACGATTTACTACTGTATTTGAAATATCCAGAGGAAAATCTTCAGTATATTCTAGAGGTCATCGAAAAGTATGCAGAACTGTCCGGCATAGCGGTAAACCCCCAAAAATCGAGTATGTTCCCATTGGGGAGCTACATAGGAGCCCCTCTGGAACGGTTGCCAGTGTTGTCCGTACCGTGGGTGGCTGATTCCTTCCGCTACCTCGGAATAGATGTATATCATACGGTGGAGAGGGAACACTTGTATAACACCGAGGTGGCTGTGAAAAAAATTCGAACAAATATGAAGTTTTGGGAGAAGCTGCCGCTGGCAATGATGGGACAGGGGGCGATGCTCAAAATGGTGGTCCTGCCTAGGCTGTTACATTTCTTCAGTAATATACCATACTTGATACCCAAAAAGTTTTTTGTCAAACTGAACACCATGTGCAGGGACTTCCTATGGCATGGCACTCGCAACAGAGTGGTGCTATGGAAGCTACAGAACTTCCATGATAGAGGGCGCATTAAGCTGCCAAATTTTGAGGCCTATTATGTAGCTAGTCAGTTGCAATATGTAACCAAATTGCTCTCTGATGAAGAAACTCCTGAATCTAGGCTGTTTGGGCAGGACTGCACCCCGTTTTACCTAAGGGAGATTATCTGGGTGCCTAGACTCGAAATGAAAGAACGCCCGGGTATGCTGTTGCTTGGGTGGAAGATGTGGCACAGAGTATGCCAACTGATGGAGAACCCGTGCCCCTGTTCCCCACAGGTGCCACTAGTCGCCTTAGCTAGGGGAGACAACCAACTCAGGATGATAATCAGGACCTATTGGGAATCGGTTGGGCTGGTCACATTGGGAGACATATGGCAAGAAGGGATTATTAAAGATTTCGAAGAACTGGGAGAAGAGACAGGTTTGCATGGAGGCCAATATGTCACGTATCTTAGGCTAGCGCAGACTATTCGCAAAACCTGGCCAGAGACTGTACAGGCGGAAGAGCCAGACGTCCTAATGGGAACAATATATGATATATCAGAAGGAGGGCACGAGATCTCTAGACTGTATGAGATGGTGATGACCCGGGTGGGGAAGGATTTGACTCATTTGAGGCTGGACTGGGAAGCGGAGGTGGGGGCACAGATGACCGATGGAATGTGGGAACGTGCTATAGGATACCACAAGAAGGTGTCCAGAAATGCTAGATTGCAGCAGATACAGTTATACATAACGCATAGATCCTATATGACCCCGAAGAGAATATCTAAGTTTGCAAACGCAGGAAGACAAGCATGCCCAAAATGCGATGAAGAAGATGCTGATATGACACACATGTTCTGGTCTTGCCCAGTGATTGAAGCTTTTTGGTGGGAAGTGGCACGGAAACTAGCGGATAAAGGGGTCACGCTCAACATAGATACAGCCTGGGCCTGCCTGTTGGGAGGGTTTCCCAGACCATGGAATACTAAACACCTTGGGAAACTGAGGGACCTGGCATATGTGCTTGCTAAAAGAAGGATTGCCATGGGCTGGAAGCAATGCCACAAGCCACGGGTAGAGGTGTGGTGGCGGGACTTGCAAAAATGTGCGGAGGCTGAAACGGTGGTGTGGCAGGAGGCATGTAGCAAGTGCGGGGAAGAAGATGTGGGTACCATGATGGCTTGGAGAATGTTAATAACAGGACTGTTTGGCACAGTAGTGGATTCTGCAGCTTCGGAAGGAAGCGATACCCAGCAACACGCAGCGGATACAGAACGAGAAATGCAAATAAGCTCTTGAGGGGGGGGGGATTTGGGGAGCAGTAATGAGCGTTAATTGATGTTCACGAGTCTGTTGTAAATAATGCTGCAAGTTTGGTTTGTATTGTTTATTTGTTTTCAAAATAACAAATGTTAATAAAAAAAAATAAGTTTTCAGCAAAGCAGTTTTAACAGAAAGCAAAAAGGCAAATGTTAGAGAAAACAAAATGGCGATTTCAGTCACCTTAAAATGGCCGCACTTTAGTCAAGCTTATGGCTATATATTTCTAATACTGAAAACATGAGGCGGTTGGTCTTCGGCCAACAAAGTACATTGGGCCTCATCACGACCCAGGCGGTAAGTTACCGCCTGGGCCGTGACTTTACCACCATGGCATAAACTACGTTTACGCCATGGTGGTTGGCGGACTTACCGCCCCATTCGGACCTTGGCGGGGCGGTAAGTCCCCAATCCCCATTTACCCTTCCCCATTCCCATTTTTGCCCCATAGGGCATAATGGGAGTGGGGAAGGTGTTAATTACGCCACTGTAAATTACGGTGGCGTAATTAACTCCATGGTCCCTTAGCGCCATGGATTTTAACACCTGCTAAAAGCAGGTGTTAAATTCGCCATGGCGCTAAGGGACCTCGTACTCAGGCGGTAAGGGTCGGCGCTGTTTACGGCGCCGTAAACCCCTTACCGCCTGGGCCGTGACTTTACCACCATGGCGTAAACTTCGTTTACGCCATGGTGGTTGGCGGACTTACCGCCCCATTCAGACCTTGGCGGGGCGGTAAGTCCCCAATCCCCATTTACCCTTCCCCATTCCCATTTTTGCCCCATAGGGCATAATGGGAGTGGGGAAGGCGTTAATTACGCCACCGTAAATTACGGTGGCGTAATTAACTCCATGGTCCCTTAGCGCTATGGATTTTAACACCTGCTAAAAGCAGGTGTTAAATTCGCCATGGCGCTAAGGGACCTCGTACTCAGGCGGTAAGGGTCGGCGCTGTTTACGGCGCCGTAAACCCCTTACCGCCTGGGTCGTGATGAGGCCCATTGTCTTATGATTGAGGGGTGCCAACTTTTTCTGGACTGACATAAGGGATGGTGATTGTGTGGGTGGGGAAGTGGGCGTGATGGGAAGTGGGGTCTCTGAAACGGGGTTAGCAGGTGTAGCAGGAGTGGCTGGTGGAGTAACACGCCCTGACTGGGCAGCATCGGGTGCATCTGGTGGGGGTGGTGTGACAATGAACGGTGGAGAGTAGGGAGGTAGGCGCCTAGACAATCCACTGAAGGTGCACTGGCACCCTCATGTGGGGTGTCTGGTTATAGTTTAGCTGGCAAGCTGGGTAAAGGCCTATTTTTGCCTTACCTTTTTGTGTGAGTTTGGAGTGCTCCAATTACTTTTCTAACTTAGCTTGAGTATTCTCAAGAGATCTACTTTGACGCTCTGTGAACCTCCTATCGGATTCATTGCAGCAAGAATAATAGGCAGACCCATGATCTTGATACCTTAGATTTTCTATTCTTCAAAGTCCCTCTCAAAACTACTAGACAATCAATATCAAACAAACCATTGATTTACCATTGAAATGCTTTTTGGAACCTTGTATAAAACTGCCAGTCTGGCAAAAACTTACAATTGATGGCACCATAGTGAGAAAACATAATGAAAGCATTGGTCCCTACCGCAGTTGTTTTGGGGGGTCCCTTTTAGAGACCCCTGAGCCAATTAGTCTTGGAAGGTACAGTACAGGAGTGGTTCTGCAGGTGGTGCAGGCCAAGGTAAGTAGAGACAACCTAAGGATAATTGGTGTTTGCCCTTGGTGACAGTGGTAGGTACAAACAAGAGAGGTAAGAGGGTGAGACAGGAGCAAGAAAGGGTGGATAGATGTGTGCTGGATATGCAGAAAAAGTGATGACAATTTTGTCACGCAAGCTAAAACAGGCCGCACTTAGCTACGTCCTGTCTCACTCATTTCATCAGTGGCTCCCTTCTAGAGAAAGAAGGAACACAGATGAGGACTGCAAAGCTCAGTGTTAAATTACTTACAATATTGGATGGGTTGCACAAGGCAAAATTGTGATATATTGTTTTTTTTATTTTCAATTTGTGAAACGTCACGCATGTGGTGAGCTCAGCATGTGGCTATCTATTGACACTAGTGGGTGTAGCAAGAAGGGAGACACAGGAAACACTTGCAGATCAACGGGGCCATACGCCTCATACACAGTATCAACAAACCTGCACACACAAAGTGCAACAGGTGAATTTCGGCAAACAAGGGGTGAAGGGTGTTGCGTATCTGTATTCCGGAGGGCCCCGCACGTGGGGCTGGCTCCGGTCCAGGAGGCCGCGCGGCCTAGGGCGCGGCATCAGCGGGAGCGCAGACAAACAGACACACACACGCTGGACTGTGTTCGCCCGGAACTGCCTCCCACTGTCGGGGGCGGGGCTTTTATTAGGCGGCCCTATGTCACCGCGCTGCGGGACGTAGGGCGGATATAACATTCCTCCTTTATTTCAAATAAACTTAACATCAACACAATCAACATACTCAACTTCAACCTCCTGACACAGTTCTCTTTTCACACTATACCAGCTCCCCCTTGTGTGGGATGCCTGGCGACTGTGTCCTGCTCAACATATATAGTCATTTAGCCTCGCAGGCGGCCTCGTGTTAGTTCTCAGACCATACCGCTTCACCTGGGGGCTGTCCCCGCTCGGGTCGTGAATCCGCTCACCTTCACTGCGTGTGTCCCCACTGCCGGGCAGGCTCTCTGACTGCCAGCTGCGGTCCCATGCGGCTTCTTCCTCTGGGTCTTGTGCCGGCTCTTCTCTGTCCTGTTGTAAGTTGTCGTCGTCTTCAGGGCCCTCGCGATCCGTCCAGAGAGTGCAGGGCACGGGCTTGAACCAGGAGGCATTCCTTGTCACTTTCCGGCGTCCCCGGGTCACAGTTATCATGGTCCCGCGTCGGTTGCTGACAGTCCATGGCAGTTCCTCGTACCTGGTGTCTGGACTTTGTGGGGTTTCGTAACATGATGACTTGGTCACCCACTTGATGGTCGGACGGCCTTGCTCTTCTTTTGGCACTCATGTGAGCATTGGAACGTCTTCTCCTCATTTCCATGCGGGCATTATCGACGTCATCGGGGGTCCTGCTTGGGTGATGGGGAATCGACGATCTGATGATTGTTCCGAACATGAGGTCAGCAGGTGGTATGCTCGTGGTGCTGTGTGGGGTGACCCGATAGTTCCGCAGGAACCGGTATAGGTCGATCTTCCACGGGCTGGCGTTTGCCCTTGATACTCTTAGCACCTTATTGATGGTCCTCATAAAACGCTCGACGTCCCCATTGGCCTGTGGCCACCTTGGCATGATGTGGTGGTATTTTATGCCCAGTTCCTGTAGATATAGCCTGAATTCTTCCCCTGTGAACGGGGGTCCATTGTCACTCTTGATAGTTGTGGGCAGACCATGAGTGGCAAACATCTTTTCTATCACCGGGATGACCACTTCCGCGGCGGTGGACTCCAGTATCTCGACTTCTGGATAGCGTGAGTGATCATCGATTGCCACCAGTAGATGTAGGCCCTCTCTGATTTTGCAAAAATCAATACTGATCGCTTCCCATCGTGCACGGCCGCGCTCGGCCGACAGAATCGGTTCTGGATCTGGGGGCCCACCCGTTATTTGGCAGGGCAAGCATGTGTTTACTAGGCCTTCGACACGATCGTCGATATGAGGGAACCACACCCTGTGTCTGACCCGGGCCTTTGTTCTTGCGAGACCTTGGTGTCCTTCATGTGCTAAGGCTACTATCCTGTCTTGCAACTTTGGGGGGATGATTATGCGATCTCCCCTTAGCAGCAGCCCTCCTTCGGTGATTGAGAGGTCCTGTCGAACCGTGAACATGCCAGATAGGAACTCCCTAGCCCCATCGGTTCTGTTGCGGGTGTGCGTCATGAATTCCTTCCAGTTTCCTGACATGATGGCATCTTTTACCAGGTCGCAACAGGGGTCATTCTGGGTTTCTGTTGCAATGTCCTCAATGTTTACAGCTTTGGGCCTCATGGCCCGAACCACTTGGCAAATGTGTTCCTCCGTTTCTTCGGCGATCAGAACTTCCTGCTGAGTTGCTGGTCGTGGGTGTCTCAAAAGGAAGTCCGCCGGGTTGCCACTGCCCGGCTGATAGACAAGTTCGAAATCATATTGCTGGAGGTGTATCAGCCACTTGGTGATTCTGGCCGGTGGGTGTGCCGATGACCCGATGAAGATTGGTATTAGGGGCTTGTGGTCAGTGATTGCCGTGAACCTGCGCCCATACAGGTACATGTGGAAGTGTCGACACCCCCATAGTACGGCAATGGCCTCCTTCTCTATGTGGGAGTACCTTTGTTCCGTTGCTGTGAGTGCCCTGGACGCATATGCGATCGGTCTTTTCTCGCCCTCCTTTGTGACCTGCATCAGGATTGCTCCAAGTCCTACTGGGCTGGCATCCACGAATAGTTCTGTCGGGAGGTCCGTGTCATAGTAGGCCATCTTGGTTTCAGTCGACAGGGAGTCTTTAATGCTCTCAAAGGCTTCCTGGCATTTCTGCCCCCAGTCCCACTTAGTGCTGACCTTTGTTAGTTCGCGTAGCGGTTCAGATAGGGTTGCTAGGTTTCGAATGAATCTGCCACAATATGTGGCCATTCCCAGAAAACTGCGTACTTCGGTGGGGGTCGCCGGGGGACTAGCAGCTTGGATGTCCGCCACTTTTTGTGGATCAGGTGAGATGCCGGTGCGGTCAAATTTGTACCCAAAAAAAGTGATTTCCGATTTTAGGAACTTGCACTTTTCTCGATGGATTGTGAGTCCGGCTTCTTCCAGCCTGCCCAGGAGGGTCTTGAGTCTCGTGATGTGTTCCTTGGTGTCTGGTGCATGTATTAGGATGTCATCACTCACGTTCAATACACCTGGTATGCCTCTGATGACATCCTGGATAGTCTGTTGAAAAACTTCCGCAGCGATGAGATGCCGAAACTCAGGCGTTTGTACCTCCTCAGACCTAGGTGGGTTGAAAAGGTGGTAATGTAGCGCGACTCTCTGTGGAGCTTGAGTTGGTGGTACCCCGCCTTTAGGTCCACCTTCGAGAACACACAGGACCCGGTGAGGTCGGTGATGATTTCATCGATTGTTGGTGTTATGTGTCGTTCACTTTTTATGGCCGCATTGGGCAGGCGCATGTCAATGCAGATCCGGACTTTTCCGGGCTGTTTGGGCTTCCTGGTGACCACCATCGGGGAGACCCATGGCGTTGGTCCCGTGACCTCTTCAATGATGCCGGCAGCTTCCAGTGTCCTTAGCTCTTTCTCTACCTGTTCCCTCATGTGGAACGGTGTCCTCCGGTGTCTCACCGCACATGGTTGTACTGATTGATCAATGTGTAATTTGATGGTCTTGCCCTTGAGACAGCCTATCCTCTTCTGTAGCTTGGGGTGTTGCTTGAGAAAGTTCTCGACTTCGGTTGCATTGTCAATCTGGCAGATGAATTTGACCACGCCCAAGTCTTCAGCCGCATCTCCGCTCAGTAGGCTTTCGATTCCTGCCTTCACGACATATATCTTTGACCACACCTTATGTTTGCCATGTTCAAGAGTGGTGCGGAACCTCCCGATAACTGGCAGGGGCCTCTGGCTGCCATAGGCAAACAGACGGGTGTCTGTGGTTTTGAGCTCAGGTGGTGGTGTTAGGGTTTGGAAGACACCGGATGGCATGACGTTTACCGAGGCTCCCGTGTCGATGGTCATCTGTACGTTCTGGCCTTGGATGGTGACCGTGCATTTGCGTCGCCTGGCGGTTCTTGATGGTGGTACTGGACCCTGGTTTAGTGTAGATACCAGGTATACCTTCCGGCCCTTTCCTTCGCTCTCCGTGCCTGCCGTTTGCCGTAGGGCTGAGAGATCATCCCCTTCCTCTTCTGTCGAGGAGTTGACTACTGCAACCCTCCTTGCGCTGGCTTGCTTCTTTTTTTTCGATGACCCCTTTTCCTGAGAGCCTTGTGGGGGCTGCAGCGGCATGTTCGCTGATCTGCACACTTTCGCGTAGTGATCCTTCCTGCCGCACGCTCCGCACGTGGTGCCTTGTGCCGGACAGTTTCGCCTTCCGTGTCTTTGGCCACCACACCACCCACATTCCGTGGGTCCTGGTACTCGAGGTTGCCACCTGTTCTGGGTGTGGCTGCCGCCAGCTTCACCTCTCGTAAATTGTCTGTCGGAGATCTGGGCGACCATTGCTGTGGAGAGGGACGGCTGCAGTTTCTGTAGTGTTGCTTCCATGTTGGCGGCCCTAGAGTGGGCAAGCTCTCTCTGTCGACCCAATTCCAGGATGCGTTGTAGAGGTATGCCTTTCTCACTGAGTACGAGCCGCCTCAGCTTCTCCCAATGTATGCCATTTATGATTTGTCTTCTAATCTCCCTCTCAGTGTTCGTGAACTCACACGACATGGCCAGTTTCCTCAGCCTTGTGTGGTAGGCGTCTAGAGTCTCATCAGTGGCCTGGATGGTCGTGCAAAAGATGAAGGTCTCATAGTCTGGATTCAGTTGTGGGAGAAAGTGTGCCGTTAAAGCATCCTTTGCACTCAGGTATGCGTCTTGGCCATCATCAATGTTCAGGGAGTTGAAGATGCGTAGTACCTCGTCGCCCACACTGAGGAGTAGATGAGCTTTCATCTTTCTGCATGATGCGATGTCCTTGCACTCCATGGCCATCTCGAACTTTTGTAGCCATAACTGCCATCTGGGTCCACTGGACGATGGGTCAGTGAACGGATCGAAGGGTTGTACCAGCGTCGACAAACTGCCCTGTGTGCGGGGTGGTGGCGACGCCATCGACAGGTTTGCCGCGATCCTGGACGGCGTGGAGGGTCCAGGAGTTGATGTCCCAGCCGCCATGGTGTCACGTACCTTCGATTAGTTGTTTGTGCTGTCTTACTGGCCAGATGTTGTCCTGCCTTATGGGTTTGTGCGCACTTTGCAGTGAGGAATGTTCTTTCGTGGTGAATGTGCCCACTGGCACTTGTGCGCCGTCCGATGGGCGCCTTGTGGCATGTGCTCCATGCGAGAGAAAGAGAAAAAAAAAATTCTCGACCCCCCTGGGAGAGGGCTTGAGAAATTATTATTTTTTTTTTTTTGGGGTGGGGTCACGTGGTCTCTGTGGCCCCCACCGGGTGTCCAAAAATTCGCTCGGGACGTCCGTGGGGCATCCGCGTGTTAATTGCTCTTGAGCGCGTGGTTGCTCGTTCACTTCCTCGTCGCCATTGTTGCGTATCTGTATTCCGGAGGGCCCTGCACGTGGGGCTGGCTCCGGTCCAGGAGGCCGCGCGGCCTAGGGCGCGGCATCAGCGGGAGCGCGGACAAACAGACACACACACGCTGGACTGTGTTCGCCCGGAACTGCCTCCCACTGTCGGGGGCGGGGCTTTTATTAGGCGGCCCTACGTCACCGCGCTGCGGGACGTAGGGCGGATATACCAAAGGGTATACCTAAGTAAGACGAGCCTGCAGACTGCAACAAAAAGACGTGTGGAGGAAATGATGGCAAAATGTGGTATTAGCATACTTATTATACACCTTGCAAAGCTTGGAGAGAGGGTGGCAACACTAACTGAGCAGAGAGACCACAATGTTGGCAACGTCCATAATACTGACAGCCCAACCTACACATAACAATCGTACAGTGACGTCGCCCTGATACAGAACTTTTAAGAGCAAATGACAGACAATGCATCAGAGGTATTTAACAAACGTGGAGGCCATGTAATAAAACCAATAGACTCCCTATGTCACCAGGCCCTTAATATATGAACTGTGCCATATTCAAGCAATGCAGTGATGCACCAAATTAAAAAAGTAAATGCGCACAAGCAGGCTTGGGGCATAGGTATGTCCCTTTCCTGCGCAGCTACAAAAACCGCATTGGTCCCCACAACGGCACGGGGGCACTGGCGGCACTTTACAAAGTGACAGAAATACACGCAATACTGTACTGAAAATGGCAGACACACATAAAGGCTTGAAGAAACGCAGCACAGTACCAAAGTACAAATAGCAGCAGCACTTTAAAAAAAAATGACAAACACACAGATACAATACAGTACATGAAATCACTAGGAAACGTGTCTGAATGCTGGTATGTATCACGTTGTTAAGGGTAAGAGTTGTGCAGGTGTTGGCTGCTAGATGTTTGCGGATCTCCAGTGCAGAAAAGAGGAATTGACCTACGCCCTGTTCAGAGTCGTTGGGCAGGGAGAAAGAGGAAATGGCTGTGGTGCAGCTTGAGGACAGTGGTAAAGGCACCTGTATACGCTATGTAAGTTTTATACTTTGGGTTATTATTAACAAAATGTTGTGCCTGGTATTATTACTACTGTTAGTGAGACTGGTCCATAAAATTACCTGTTGACTATTCAGTGTTTATCCCGCATCCTAGAGATCTATTGAATGTGACACTGTTATCTCGCTTTTCACATGAAAAGCCTATGAAACTAAAATAGGTGTAGGCAGCCTCCCGGAGCGCAGTGCCTGCACTGGATCCAGGAATCCAGGATTTGACAAAGCACATTAAAATTACATTGGGCTAAGTATGGGCTACTGCCTCATCGAGCTAATACTTGTTAGATTAGTCATATGATTCAGAATCATGTATACAATTAGCTAAAATTAAAACAATCTGTACTAGTCATCAACCAGACCTTAGCCCTACGTCATATAATTGTAAGAAAAAATCATTTAACAGATGACAATGTGCGCTATGTCCTATAAATTAAATTATCAATGAATTGGCTATAAGACAGAAACAGTGTTCCAAGTTT
This sequence comes from Ambystoma mexicanum, assembly GCF_040938575.1. Taxonomy (NCBI): domain Eukaryota; kingdom Metazoa; phylum Chordata; class Amphibia; order Caudata; family Ambystomatidae; genus Ambystoma; species Ambystoma mexicanum. The sequence continues at coordinate 765,773,635 of NC_090929.1, read as the reverse complement.
TTTTAGACAACACAATTCTTTAATTGGTGGATGCCTTAATTGATTGTTGCTAAACCATGTTTTGACCCTAAGTATCGTGCATTCTTCAGGGCTCCACAGATTGATAAAGTTGCTCAAAAGGCAATTGCATTCCAACGTAAAACTTATTCTTGCCTTTAGTTAAACTATTTCACATGTCCTAGCCTACTATAATGCTCAACAATGTCATGACCTAAAGAGAAATCTTCATGATTTAAAGCCCAGTGGAAAAGACCAAGAAGATGTAATAGAGAGAATGTAACTCTCAAGAGTGAGAATGCAGGTGTGAAAAGGCAATATTAGAGACCTCAATGCTCTTTGTAGAAGGATATGTCTTGAGAAAAAATGTGAACAGGCGACCAGTTTCTAGGGTGCAAAAAAGGACAAAGGGGAAGTTATGGGTCAATAGTACCTTCTTGGCAATTCGACCAAGGAGAACCGAGTTCTTTGGTGCTGTTTGTGCAGTTTGAGGAGGTTCAAGTGCAACAGTTGTGGTGTCCTGGATTGGGAACTGTATCGTGCAGGGGTTGAAAGTAGCTTGTTGCAGTTTGAAGGCAAAGCATGGAGAAAGATAGTGAGGACTTCCAGAGGCAGTCCAACAGTCAGGTTTGAAGCAGCTGGTGGCTGGATACACTGGTCAGCGGGATGGATTTTATTAAATGCTTCAGGCGATGCAGATCGTGAGGGCCACCACGGTCCATTTGATGGTCGAGTAGATGGCAAAGATGATGGCAACTGGATGTGCAGGTTTGGTTCCAGTGATTAAATGTGGTGGAACAAGCAGCTGTTTGTCAGTGGCAGAAGCAACAAAGGAGCTTATAGCTTGAGCCGAGGCATCAATGTGCTAAGCTACTGCGGTGTGGTGGTCAGCGAGCAGTTTTTTTTTTTTTTTTTTAAACTTTATTTTTGGATTTTACAACTTCAAACACATACATTTGCACCAACTGGGTGCAGTCATGACAAGTACAACGTGCCATCCGTTTTGCTCCTAATACCCCCCCCCCGCCGCACATCGTATCAGTTCATAGTTCATTGCTGGTTCCCCTTATCTTGGACAGTTATTTGCGACCTCCTTGGTTGGGTTTTCCCTTCCTCGACTGAGCATGGAGCTTGAGTTTGGGAGTCTGATGACACGACAGTGTTTAACAAGTATGACGTGTAGGGGCCCCAAATGTCAGGGGGACGTGCATGTAGCGGTAGTGTCTATATCCTGACAATATAGGATGTCTTTTTTCCATGCTGAAACAGCGGGGGCTGGGCCACGGCCCCATGGCATTGCGACCCTCCTGCGTGCCAGTACCAATAAAAGGGCTGCTAGTTTCCCCACTGCAGGTTGTAGGTTTTTGGTCAGACCAAGAAGTGCCACCAGTGGGGCAGGGGGTAACTCCTCACCCACCACCTCTGCTGTGATTTGTAGAACAGAAGACCAGAAGCGATGTACCCCGGGACAATCCCACGCTAAATACATGAAGTCTGCGACCGCGGCGCCGCACCTCAAGCATTGTGGTGATAGTTCTGGGCGGTGTCTATGGCTTTTTTCTGGAGTGTGGTAGGTCTGGTGTATGAAGTTGAAGTGAATTTGTTTATAGCGTGTATTTAATGCGACCTTCTGGGTCTGGCGGAGAATGTATGTCCAATCCTCATCGGGAATTGTTGCCTGAATAGTGGTTTCCCACCTTGCCTTTGTTCGGGAGTCAGTGCTGACTGTGTCTGTTAATAGAGTTTTGTACAATAATGACACTAACCTCCCTTCGCCTTTCACCTGAATTACGTTATGGAGTAGATCCCACGTTGCAGGTTGTTTAGGGAATGATGGGAACATACCTTGCAATGTGTATCGTAATCTGAAGTATAGAAACATGTCCAGTGGGGTGGTACCTCCCCTTTCTTTGGCCATTTGCGGGGTCAGGAACATACCCTCGGGGAAGAGGTCGCCGAGAGATTGGATGTTTAGTTTGATGAGCCAATTGAGAAATACTTTTTCCGCTGTTAGGGGGATCCCAGGGATAAATTTGGCTGGTAGCAGGGGGGAGAACCTTATGTTCACATCATACTTCTGCGCGATCCTTTTCCAGATTGCATTGGTGGATAATACCGTGTTCAGCGTGTTATGTGGTACTGGGATGTGGCAGATGATGACGGCTTGCAGCAAGTTAGGGAATGCGAGGGCGTTCCACCTGGACATGTGGACGTATGAAGTGTATAGTATACCAATGACTTAGAAATTGTGCCTGGGCTGCCAAGTAGTATTTCTCCATTTCTGGAAGTGCGAGGCCACCGCTTGATGTGGGTAAGGTTAATGTTTTGTGGGCTACTCGTGCTGGCTTCCCTGCCCATAGAAGTGACAATATGAGGCTTTTGAGTTTTTGGAAAAATGCCCTTGGGAGAAGTATCGGAATGTTCGTGAATAGATAAAGGAGTTCGGGAAGTATAACCATTTTGATGAGTGAGGCCCTACCCCAGAGCGTCAACGGGAGAGACTTCCACCTTTGGACCCGTTCTTGTAGGGAGTTAAGTGTCGCCATATAGTTGTCCTTGAATATATCGTTATAACTACGGGACATATAAATACCTGGATAACGGACCCTTGAGCTCTCCCACTTGAAGCCATGATCATCTGTGAATTCAATGGTATTCGGCGTTAATGGGAACACCACTGATTTTGAATGGTTAGTTTTGAGGCCAGAGACTTGGCTAAATCTGATCACTTCGCTCATTATCGGGTTAAGATTATTTTGTGGGTCACTGACAAACAGCATGACATCATCAGCATATAGGGAGACCACTAGTTTGTGGGGACCTAGTGTAAGGCCTTGGTGTATTTGGTATTCTCTCAATCTGGAAGCCAGGGGCACCATCACCAGGGCGAAGATAAGGGCTGATAGGGGGCATCCCTGTCTCGTACAACGCTCTAGCCTGATACTGGGGGATCTAGTATTGCCAAGACTGATGAAGGATGTTGGATTGTTATAGAGCAGTAAGACCAGCTTAAGGAAGAAATTCCCTAGCCCCATTTGTTTGAGCGTTGCAAAAAGGAAGGGCCATTCGACAGAGTCGAAGGCCTTCTCGGCGTCCAGAAGCACAGCTATTGCCTGCTGTGTCGGATCCAGTGCCTCAATGACGCCGAAAAGCCTTCTAATGCCATATGTCGTATTGCGTCCCGGGATGAATCCGGCTTGGTCCCCCAGCACAAGTGCTGGCATTATAGGAAGCAGCCGAGTTGCTAGGATTTTGGCCAGAATCTTGTTGTCTAGGTTAATCAGGGAGATTGGTCTATAGGATGCACATTCTTCAGGGGGTTTCCCCTCTTTGTAGTAGCATCACAGTGGCCTCTCGCAGGGTAGGTGGTAGAATTCCCTGCTCTGTGGCTTCCTCGTACACCTGAAGTAGAAGCTTAGCTATGATATTCGCGTGTGCTTTATAGAATTCGATTGGGCCGGGCGCCTTGGTGTTTGGGAGCTGTTTGATTGCCTCATGGATTTCTTCCAGCGTTATTGGGGCGTTCAGGGGTTCAAGTAGCTCCTCGGCCACCCAGTACAGCTCGGTGTCGTTTAGAAAGTCTCGGAGCAACTCGGGGTCGGTGCTGCCTTTGGAGCTATATAGATCTTGATAAAAGTTACGAAACACCTCGACAATGCCTCCTTCCGTGTAGACTCGGTTGCCATTGGCGTCACGGATGTATTCCACCTGAGTGGGCTTTTTGTCGATTGTCAGCATCCGGGCCAGCAGCACTCCTGGCTTCTGGCCCTCACCATATTGCCGGATCTGGTGCCTGTGCCCGAGGAATTTCCGTTCTCGTTCCGCTTTCTCTTTGAATCTCAGTAGTTCTCCTTTCAAGTCTGCTTGGGTCTGTGGTTCACTTGAGGCGTCGTTTTTGATTTCGAGTTCCTTTAGACGTTTTTCGCTCTCTGCCAGCTCTCGGCGAATCAGTTTCAGGATTCCATTTTCCTTCGCCATACATACTCCGCGGATAAAGCACTTTAATGTTTCCCATAAGGTGCCGGCGGAGCTGACTGAGAACTGGTTAATCTCCAAGAAGGACGCCATTTCTTGCTGCAGTTCAGTTGCGAACGCCGAATCTGCTAGTGAGCCTGGCTTGAATCTCCAGTTGTGCCTAGATGGTGATGTATTTGATGACGTGAGTTCTAGTGTTACCATCGAGTGGTCTGAGAAGGAGCGTGGATGGATCTGCCCAGATCCCCAGACGAATGGGCTGAAGGCTGATGTCAAAATATAGTCGATGCGGGAGCTGGTGTTGTGAACCGCCGAGTGGAATGTATATTCTCTGGCGTCTTGGTTGGAGTGTCTCCACGTATCTATCAGGTTGAAAGTGTGGCATATTTCTTTGACTTGGAGACTCGCTTTGGACGGTCTGCTTGTTGGGTTGTGGGACTTATCTATTCTGGGGTCTAGTGGTGTATTGAGGTCTGCTCCCCAGATGATCGTTGCAGTGTCCTCCTTCCCGAGTTGCGTCATGATCCAATCAAAATTGTTTGGTCCGTCGATATTAGGAGCATATGAGTTTACAAGAACAATTTCTTTCCCAGCTAGGAGGCCCTTTACTAACACTGCTCTCCCCTCCGTGTTTTTCTTGGAATCAATCAGACTGAAATTGGCTCTCCTGTCTATTAAGATGGCCAACCTCCTGGCGTAGGATGAGTATGATGAGAAGTACCTATGGCATCCCCATGACCGGGCCCATTGTAGCTCTGCAGAGGGAAGAAGGTGGGTCTCCTGTAGCATGGCTATGCTGACTTTGTGTCTTCTGAGGTATTGGAGGATTTTCCTGGTTTTTGTTGGTTGATTGCCACCTCGGATGTTCCGAGTGGCAACTTTAAGCGGCGGCACTAGGTGACAGGTGGGTAGGGGGTGCTGTGCCGGGCGTGTTCAGTGGAATTCGTCTGGAAATTGAGTTTGTCCATTGTCTCAGCAGGGATCTGTGATCTTGGGGTGAGGTATGAGGTTGTGGTGATTCTTGATTGAGCAGATGATGGCGGTTCCTTATTACTACTTTCCCTCCCTTGCGCGTGCAACCCCCAACTGGCCCTCGGTGCCCCTCCCTTAATAAACCACTGATTCAACGTGGCTGCGCTTGGGGCGCTGGTAGCCCTCCAAGAGGGATGTGGCTCCCGGAGTAACAGGAGAATGACGCTGTGTCATTGGTTTACTAGTGACTGCATCAATTGGGTGGTTGCCCTGGTTGTTGCGTTAGGTATCGTAATTTTATGGTGGGTCCCTTCTCGGTCGGTCTCTTCATTGTGGTCTAGCGTTGTTGGGTGCGGGTCTGCACCCGGCCCTGTCAAGGTAATCATTGGCTTCTTCTGGTGTGTTGAAGAACTGAGACCTCCCTTCGTGTTGGATACAGAGTTTGGCAGGGAAGAGCATGGAATATTGAATTTGGTTGTCCTGTAAACGGCGTTTAATGGCTGTGAATGTTCTTCTTTGTGCCTGTACTGCTTAAGAGAAGTCAGGGAAGAATTGGATCTGATCTCCATCATATTGGAGGTTGCCTTTTTCTCTCGCCGCTCTGAGGATTGCATCACGGTCCTTATAGTTTAGGAGTTTTGCTATGATTGGGCGAGGATTTGTGCCTGGAACTGGTCTAGTATTGGGTACTCTGTGCGCTCTTTCGACGACAAACAGTTGGGATAGGACCTCGTCGCCAAATAGATGTTTGCATATCTTTTCCACGTGATCTTCCATTTTGCCCTGAAGCTGCTGTTCTCTGATCCCCAACAGTCTGATGTTATTTCTCCGTGAGCGACCCTCTAAATCTTCGTTCTTGGCACACACTGCTTTCATCTGGGATTCCAGTGCAGATACCCTGGGGGATATGGAGGCTGCCCCGTCATCGAGGTCTGATATGCGTTGCTTAGCTGCGTCTAATCTGTCCTCATGTTTGTCTAGCCGATGTTGGAGCTGATCGACCTTTGAGGACAGCGTGTCCAGTTGGCAACCCAACCTTCCGATTCCCGCTTTTAACTCAAGTAGAATCCCCCTGATATCGAAATTCAGCGGCTCTTCATCAGCTTGGGGGGCCTCTTGTGTGGGTGATGATGGTCTGCTGTTGGGGTTGGGCGTTTTTGCTGAGGATCCAGCCTCAAAGTTCAGTTTTCTTTGGGACTTATCTGTTTTCCCCATGGCTGCTCTGGCGGAGGCCGTCACTGGGTTGCCGGCTGTGCTGCAGGAGCGCTTGTGCATGGTCACCGGTGTTCTGAGACTTGTGTCAGCGTTGTGCGCCCGTTGCGCGAATTGGATTGGGCACCTCCAATGTGGTTGTGGATTGTGTGGCCTCTCACTCCCGGTGGCTTATGGATCTTCCTGGTGTGCTTTTGGCGCTTGGTTGTTGCAGTGCGGCGTGTGTTCGCAGTCGTTCGAGGGGCTCAGAGTTGTATGCACTGCATGTACACTGGTGGCTGATTCAAGCCTTTGTAGAGTAAACTAGGGACGCAGGCCGACCCGCGCCAGGCAGTCTGCATTGAGGTTAATAGACTTGCGGACCAGTACTCTTTACGGACGTGTTTGTTTGTTTTGGCCCCTTTACTGTTGGCGGTAAAGCTGGATGGGTGGGCGGTGTGTGAAGTGTGAAGTTATGGCTTGGTCTTAGTGGAAGGGCTAATGGCAGAGAAGAGATGCTCCCTCGAAATGTATTGAGCAGGACATAGTCAAGTTGAACACAGTAGTGATGTGGGTCGTGAGATGTGCTGGGCAAACTGATATGGGGATAACTGAGGGGTAAGTCGACCCACCGAATATTGAAATGTTTTGAGGTTTTGAAAAAGTTCATGTTCTCGTGAATTAATCTGGAAGAGTTTGCGGCTCACCCATGTGTTGTCACCTAGGGCCAAACGAGGGTGGACGGGCTGCTGCCATTCTCCAGATGGCCCTTTACTATGGAATACTGTCCTAGCAATCCCCCCTTCTATGCTCTTTAGAAGCTGGCAGGACGTAAACGTCTTGGGGGCTCAAATAATTATTATATTTCCAGCTCTCTTGCACTATAGAGACCTGGTTTTTTCCTCATTTCTTGGGGGATGTTCCAGGTTGGGTTAGGAGTGGTGGGAGGGGGAATAGGGGTGCTTTTGGGGATTCTTGTCTGGCCCCCAAAGGTGGCTCATGAAGATTTGAGCATGACTGATCATTTGAATCATTTGAATTGAGTCTCTTTTTTGGGGAGGGGGTTGTCCAGGCTTAGTAGCCAGCTGCCCATCTTACTTGCATGTTTTCACCTTACTGCACTGGTGTATTATTTCATTATGCAAAACTGAAGTGTGGCCGGAATGTTTGATTGGATCAAAACCACTTTAATTGCTCTGGGCAATGCTCCAAACCATGCGTGTTCAGCCTGCTGTGCCATTACAGAGGTGAAAACTATTTTCATAAGGTCTACAACTTCTTTAAGAGTTAAGCAGGCAACAGTTTTGTATTCCAGGGTGTTGCTAGGTCTGGAAAAGATCTGGGCTTACACTAATGTCGAGACTGTCGTGATTCAGGGCTGGCTAGCCTTTTGGTTGTAGACTGAGCTTCGATCTGGGGCCACAACCCAAGGACTCGGGGCTCTATTCCTCTCCATCAGCAACGCCTCTGTATTATTTGATAAGCAATATGTCTGACGTTTGAAATTATTCATTGTGTTTGCAGCATCTGACAACCTAGTTTGGTTTCATGTCAACCCAATATTGGCTAATTTTCAAATCAAGTGCTTCAATAGACACAATGCATACATAAACAATGGCCACCCAGCACCTGGTTGTGAGTTGGCATGAGAAAATGCCAGGAGAGCTAAGCAAGCAAACGGATCGGTTTCAGACGTCTGTGTGAGTCTGCAGAACACAGATTTGAAGTACTACGAACCAGTTCAGTTCTTCAGATTAACGAGGTCTACAAATTGAATGCCATTACATTGGGAAATAAACTTGTATATTATTAGAGTGCTTTCAAGTGCGAGGGCGCCTACATTAAGTGCGATGTAAAAATGCCATCTTATATATAAGGTGCACTTGTGCCTTGATGATGTGAACGCTCTCCTGCATGCAATAATGTGATTCATTCTGCGTTCATAAATGGACTTGTTTTATGTGACAAAAAAGCAATCACCTGATTTCTACAGAGAGTAAAAGGGAAATTAAGAAGTCTTTTGCAGATAACTAAAACATGGCTGCTTATTCAATGGAAGTTGTCTAATATCTTGGTTACGCCTCATCGTCAGTTGCAGGTATCCGTGGGTGTAACATTTAATTGGCAAACCTACGCCACGGAGTTTTTGTTGTTTTTTTTTTTTTGTATTTCACTTTATCGCCATCTCCCAATCCTTGGAGTATAGCTGAGCAAACCCTAGTCCATCATTCATGTTATATCATATAATTTCGGACACCTCTCCTTCTCCAGTGATTTTGTGAGCTCTGAGTTGTTCGACTAATGCAGAACTCCACTCTTGACTGCAAAGAACATTTCAGTTTCACACAAGCTGCTTCCGACCTTTTTAATCAGTACCTTTCCATGGAACGAGCAAGCAGCTGAGAATTAAAGGACCTATTTGTCAATTTCTCTCTCACCGCCGCCTTTTCCTTTTTTCGCTACTTTTGATTGAATAGCTGATTGCTCCAAGTTAATGGGAATTAAACACACGGATGCCGCTGATTCCTAAATGGAGTGCAGCTCAGGCATGGAGTTTAGCACGTTTTCGGAAATCGAATTTAAGAATGAGGGGGGGGGGGTATATTGAAAGTTTAACATCCTTGATTTTGTAAACGAGTTAAACATCTTTCCAATTTACAATTATCGTTTTAAATTGAAAATGGGGGTGGATGTCATCCCTCCGATGTGCTCACGGCTGCCCTTCTCCAAATGGGTACCATGAGCGTTCTGCAAAAGTGGGTATTGACAGCATTTACAAGAGGTAACCACTGACTAGAAGGCGAAATAAGAATGCTCAAAATGCTGCTAGACTAAGAAAATATCATCCACGAGTAAAATTGCCAACAGTGGTAAATGCTTCACAACCAGCACTCTCCAGCATAGACAATGGCCCAGATTTACAACAACGTTTTAGGATGGCGCAATCCCATTGAACTGGGATAAAGGAACAACGAGGATAGTGCCATATCAATCAGAAAATCCCAGTAGGGTAACCTCACAAATGCTAATATTCTCAACCTGTGCTGACTCCTCCTCCTCAGACACGAATGAGGCCTACATAAAATCAAGCATTGCCAAAAGCATCAGATTGTATTTTTGTGTAGGCATGGAATGGAATAGGGATTTCAAAGGCACTTCGGCAATGGAGCCATAAGATAGCAACAGCTGGCAAATGGTGTGAGTACCAGGATATAAAATGGCTGGGCTTGCAAATGATCACATAATGCCAAGAGCCTAAATTGTTGGATTGGTTAATGATTGTTTTTCACAGGGATTCAATGCAACAAAGAGATGCAAGGTCCCACATATTGCTTATACATCAAGTGGTTGAGGGCACACTAAGTTAAGGGATTTTTGTTACAACAGGAGCTGATCTACAGCTGAAATGAAGATGTTTCCCCCCAGAAGACTGCTCAGAAATAACAATGGCAGTGCATAGTTTGATGTAACTGCATGCTAGAGATGGCTTAAGGCGATCCCTAGAAAATATGTTTTGGGTTGGGAGGAGTGAGTAGTGTGTGAAGCTGGAAATAGACATTATCGTCAGTAAGGGAGGTCAATGGGTTGTAGCACCCAACAGCTGTGTATTGCTCCTCAGCCATTGTCCGCATATATTTACTCGTATAACAATAGTTTTGTTAATAGGTGAAGCTTCACCTAATAGCCAAAACTAAAACGTTGCATCAAAAATGTGTATTCAGCAAGGTTATGATTGTTCATAAATAGAAATTGACTTTCTCTGAAGTAAACAATGTGTTAGTCATAAAATCTCCTTTGCGCCAAAGCTATCATACCATTAACCCCCCCCCGCCCCCATCAACCTGTACACACCATCAACCTGTACACACCAACCATTAGAAGGCTTGACTATCTTGCCAACCATTATGGATTTGGTTACACTGGTCACACAGATGAGCTCTTTTGTGACCATGGTTGAAAAGATTACAATTTTAGGGGACTATGACTGACACAACAGTAACCAATCCACCAGAACGTACAATGCCCAATGCCCTTCCACCTTACTCCACATGGTCACAGGGCTGGTGCAAGCAGTAAGTAGGCAAACTAGGCAGCTGCCTAGGTGCTGGTCAGCCACTGATGGGCAGCAGGAGGGCTCCCTCATCAATTAAAAAAAGAGTAAACTGATCTGAAATAAAGTGGCTGCATAATGCACTCATACAACTATAATGCTCAAAGGTCTATGAGTCACCAACTTGGCCGTGGAAGAAGGCCTGTTTCCTGCTTACACCTAATGTCAGGCTGCACACCACATTCTCTGGCACAAACGTTGAAATATTGAGGTCTAGCAGGAAGAATTGCTTCTAAAAACATCAGAACCTGGTCACTCACGCCTCGCAGGTCAGTCATGTTGGAGCCCTGCTGGAACCTCGGAAGGCAGAGCATGGGCCAAATGAAGCAGATGCCACATGCACAGAAGCACGAGGGAGATGCGAGGGGAGTAGGGGTCGCATGCAGGTTCAGCAACAGGAACCTGAATGTACTTTTAACACACACAATCTCTGAATAGGGCAACGTGTGCTGAGCTTTCAGCACATTTTCTCTTAAACAGTCATTAGGTTGAACATTCTGACAGATATGTCTTTAAGCTTTGCCAGACGGACTGCCTCTCAATTCTAACCTCATGATCGGTTTGTTGCAGAATTTTCTCTCAAGCTGACAAACTGCATGAATACATTATTTTGAGCACAAACCCTACTTGCAAGTTGCCATACTTTGTGTGTGGGTGGTTTCAAAGATGCAAACATTTAGTATTTCTTGGAAAGTTAGCAACACACAACTGCCGATTCCATTTGCAATTGTCCATACTAACTTTTCATACAATGCTGAACTGCAATGGTGAGGTGTTTCCCATGTACACCAGTGTATGTTTATCTAGTGCAGGTTATGTAAACCATGATTAAAACGTTGTCTGTGAATGTGTCTATTGGGGATGAATGCAAATCTCTTAACCTGTCAAAGTTTAACATTGTGAAAGGTATTAAACGAATTAAACATTTTGAAGGCCCATTGCAGAATCTGGGTAACTTGGTGATAAATAAAAGGTATGACCATGGGCTGGGAGGGGGGTGGTGTGTGTGTGCGTGCGTGCGTGCGTGCGTGCGCGCGCGCCCATTTTCTTCACTTCACTCTTCCACTTCCACAGAAGAAGTAAAGACCGGCAGTGAGATAGTCCTAAAAATAGTGCGGAAAGCAGGCTCGTTTGCACAGTATTCTCCCTGTACCCCCATCTTTCCAGCCAGCTTCCAGCAAAAGCTGCTTGCTTAAACAGCGTCTTAATACAGAGAACTCCATATGCATGCAAGCTGTCTGGCTGAATGGAGTAAGCAGCCATGATTTAACTGTTCTTTGCAAATTAAGCATTCACTGGCACTGTCCATGCTGAACATGCACCCATCTTTAAGTTTGTTTGCAATAGCCTGACCATGCAGCATCTGTAACCATGTGCAAGGAAAGCTTGCCCTGGCCTTGCACTTTCTGTAGTTGTACCAAAGTGTGAGGGAAGTATGCACTGGTCCTGTTTGTGCTATAATTGTACCCATTTATGAGAGAAATGTTTACAGGCCCTTATAGACAGCTGCTTGTAATGGAAACTTGAATTGTCCTCAGAATGCCGTAGCAGAATGCATTTGCATAGACTTACACTGGAAATGACTGCATTGTACCTCTTAGTGAGGGAAGTTTTCAGTGACCCTTGCACAAGATGTACCTGTTTCATGGGGATGTTTGCACTGGCCCTGCCCAGGCTGTACATTTACTAATTTGCAAGGTAATTGAAGAAGGGAGGCCACACAGAGAAACAGGTAAGTGAGTTTATTTCTCACGGAGCTCGCCGGTCGCCCTCCTCGCTACAAGCCGCTTTTCATCTCTCAGTCAACCGCCGTCCTCGCTGCGGTCGCGCGACTCTCATTCGAAACGTAAACACGAGAGCACGCGCGACCGCCGCGAGAGACTTCATTCTCTAGACATCTTCCCCCTCAAACAGGGCAATTATATTTTTTAATAATGCTTATAACTGAAATGTAAAACTTATCAACAATTAAAATTAATCAGCAAGTTTGTCTGAACCAGAATACAATAAAAAGTTAACAGTAGCGCATAGCTTGTGCATGACCTGAGTACCCTCAGTGTCCATCTACATCATGTATTTCTTAAACATGACATGAGCACTTCAGTGTCAAGTCTCGTAATCCCTCATCCACACCGGCTTAGACCTAGCCCTATGTGAAGAATCCTCTCCGACCCTTGACCTCTGAATGTCATCTTCTCTGACCTTCCCACTTGTCTTTCCCATGTTCTCATCCGGTACCCCTCCTTTCACCTTCTCATTCAATCTCGTATTATCCTCCTCCACCTTCCTCACTTGCTTCTCACCTTCACTCCTTTCCTCATCACCCGCCTTCGCCAACCTTCCTTTCGACCATACTTCGCCACCTTCCAGAATTACCACATTACCTTTTACTGCACATATCTTCTTAGGACCCAGAAATCTACTTTCCACACACTTGCTCATTAGTCTAGGATTTTTGACATACACTTTTTCCCCAACCTTCCATTCACGTTCTTTCACCCTCATCCTGTCATCAAACAGTTCCTTATTTCTTTCCTGACTCAATGCAATAAGTTTCATAATCTGATTCCGGTCAACATTAACCACTTTGGCCATTCCTAGCCATCCTGGACAAAGCCTTGTCCCAGGCTCCCTTCCCTTCATCGAAACAAATGGAGATACTCCCGTCACAGAATGTGGCGTAGTGACATAATTCCATGTCATCATCCTCAATACTTCCCTCCATGGTTGCCTCGACTTCATGGCCAACTGCAGGCCCCCCTTTATGTACCTGTTAACTCTTTCAACAAGTCCATTGGCCTTAGGATTATACAGAGCAGTCCTTGTGTGTTTTATACTGTATCCTGTAAGAAACTTCTTCATTGCTCCAGACACAAATTGTACCCCATTATCCGACACAATTTCAACCGGCACCCCCTCCTTAAGAAATACCTTTTCTAAGAATCCAATCAGCTCCCTTGCCGTGACTTCCTTTACAGCTTCCCACTCAAACCATTTGGAATGGAAATCTACTACGACAAACACAAACTTTAACCCATCTCCCAGACCCGCCACCGGACCCATTATGTCCACTGCTAACTTGCTCCAAGGCTGGTCCGGTACCACATTTGGAATCATCGGAGCCTCTCTCACCACTCTGCATTTGTCACTCGTTTGGCAAATTATACAATCCTTGACACCCCTTTCTGCACACCTGTCAATTCCCGGCCACCAAAAATTCTGCCTCAATTTCCTTTTCATAGCCGCTTCACCAGGATGCCCCTGATGAGCCAGCTCAACTAGCACCGACCTAAGGGAATGAGGAGGAACAATGCACCTCCCCCTCCTTAACCTATCTTCACATAGGTTTAACTCATTTTTTACTTCCCACCAAGTATTGAACCTACAATCCAAATGTTTTCTTTCTGGCCACCCCATCACTGTCCAACTTTTGACTAACTTGAGATCATTATCAGAATTCTCTTCTTTCGCCCATTCCTCCTTACTGACCGCACTTTTTACCTCTGCTACCACTAACTCCTCCTCTGTCTCTCTGTCCTTCATAGGTTCACCCTTAAGAGGCAGTCTGGAAAGGCAATCTGCCACAACATTCCGCTTCCCTGGTAAATAGCTCACTTCAAAGTTAAAATTTTGGAGTCCTAGACCCCACCTGCTTATTCTTGGAGAACCCATGGCCCACCTGCCACTCTCAAACATCTGAACCATGGGTTTGTGGTCCGATCTGACCACAAATCCTCTTCCCCACAAGAAGAACTTAAAATGATTTACTGCCCAAAACATGGCCAACGTTTCTCTTTCAATGACAGAATATTTGCTCTCTGCCCCTCTCAGCGTCCTAGACGCAAATGCTATTACTCTCTCAGTATTATCCTTGTTGTACTGCACTAACGTCGCACCCAGTCCCAACATGCTCGCATCTACTACCAAAACCGTTTTGTCCTTAGGGTCAAACCTACCTATGGATGGCGCTTCACCCACTGCTTGCTTAATGCACTCAAATGCCACGTCACATTCCGCAGACCATTCAAACCTCACTCCTTTTTTGAGTAACATTCTGAGGGGCACTGATACCTTGGCAAAATCCTTAACAAACCTATGATAATATTCGGCCAAACCGAGGAATGATTTCACCTGCTCTTTATCTTTTGGTACAGGTGCGCATCTCACTGCTTCTACCAAGTTCTTTTTAGGCCTCACCCCTTGTTCATCTATCTCATGTCCCAGATATTCCACACTATGTACCGCAATCTTACACTTGCTCCTCTTCACCGTCAACCCTGCCTCACTCAATCTGCTTAACACTTGTCTCAACACTTCATCATGTTCCTCAGTAGAACCAGCATATATCAACACATCGTCCTGGAACACAATAATGTTCTTTACTCCACTCAACACCGTCTCCATGACTCTTTGGAACACGGCTGCCGCGGACGCAAGCCCAAATGGCATCCTGCAGTATTTAAATGAACCAAACACCGTGATAAATGCTGTTAAGTGTTGACAATCCTCCTTCAACGGAATCTGATGATATGCTTGTGAGAGATCAATAACCGAAAATATTTTGGCATTGTTCAGTACTGATAGCTGGTCACCTATTATTGGTAGTGGATGCCTATCCACTAATATATTTCTGTTCAGATCTCTCAGATCCACACATAACCTAATGTCTCCATTGGCCTTAGCTGCTACTACAACCGGCGATAGCCATTCCGAGCTTTCACTCTTCTCTATTATTCCCTTTTGGAGTAACGACTCAACTTCATCCTTGAGTTTCTCATTCAGTCCATGAGGTACTGGTCTCACCCTGTGCGCTTTCGGACTGGCCCCTGCCTTTAATTGAATTTCATGTTCAAAACCCTTCAACACTCCTAGTTCCTCCTGAAACACCATGGGATACTCCTTTTCCCATTTATCCTTCAGTTCAGCTACATCAACTGGTCTCTCCGCATTCGCCTGTATTCTAATTCCCAATTTCCACTGTTCTTCCCATCCCAGAAGTGAAGAACCTTCTTGGGTAACGTATATCTCTGCTTCACAGCTCCTCCCTTTGTACTTGATAGAAGCCTGGAACATCCCTATAATTCCAATCTTAACATTCCCATATGCATATGGCTCTATATTGTGCTTCTTCAATTTTGTCACGTCTCCTTGCATGCAACTCAGGAATGTCGCCTTGGACATCAATGTCCATGGTGAGCAACTGTCCACCTTCATTGTCACCACCCTTCCATCGACCATGAATACATCTGTGGGTGCACCTCCCTTGCTTGAAATTTCTGTTACTTCCAATACATGCTTTGTTTGGTTGCTCCTTCCCATTTCTAAATCTTCACTTTGTTCCAACAGTCCTCCACCTGCTTCAATGCTCTGCACCATCCCAGATTCACGACAAACTCTAGCGAAATGCCCTTTCTTTTTGCATTTTAAGCACGAGATATTTCTGGCTGGGCAAAACATGCTTGTGGAAATATGACGGTTACTACCGCACTTGTAGCACTTGATTTCTTTATTGAAGCCAGCCTTGCGAAATCCCTTCACCGCTGCCACTTCTCCTTCCGACTTGTCTCCTTTCATAGTGGTCATATATTTATGGGTCTGTTCCATACTCCTTGCCATGTCTATGGCCGACTCCAGCGATGCATCTCTAGATAGTAACCTCTCTTGTATCTTTATATTGTTTGTGCAACGAACTAATTGGTCCCTTATAAGAGAGTCAGTGAGCAGCCCAAATTCACATGTATGACTTAGAGACCTCAATGCTGCAATGAAGTTCTCCACTGGTTCTTGCGGATCTTGTACTCTTTGAAAGAACTTGTGTCTCTCAAATGTTATATTTTTCTTGGCTTCGAAATGAACTTCCAACTTCTTTTCTGCCATGGAATACTGGTCCACCTCTCCCTGGCCTTGTTGTGGAGGATCTGGTAATCCATCATAAACACTTCTGCCTTCAGTTCCTAGATTATGCAGTAGGATCGCCTCTTTTATGGCTGCTGCAAACTTATCCCCTCCAATTGCAATCAGGTACGTGTCAAACAGCTTCTTCCACCTATCCCACCTTATAGGTGGAGCACCAGGTTCTGACAGGAACTGTGGCAGAGGTGACATACTAGCCGCAGCCATTTTCTTGTAAATAGTGGCCTATTTACCAATTTCACTCCTTGCGTTACTCTGCCTTTATCTCCAATCCTATTCACTTTTGTTATACTTGTTTCCTACTATTTGCCAGTTTCATGTACTTGCCCTTTTTTTTTTTTTTTTTTTTGCCACTCTTATATATGAAGAGCACAGGTTCACTGTATTTCTATTCTCCTTTGACACACAGTATTGTGTGAAGTCTACGCAGTTATTTTACTGTCCTCTGGGAGGCCTTCTTCCTGCAAAACTGCAATGACATAAATGTCCACTAGGGGCGCACAGTTGCCCAGCTTAATTGAACTAGACACACTTCCTTCATAATGTGGATCTTGTTGTCTCAGAGTTCTTCTCGGCTGTACCTCCTCCCTGGCTGTGCCCCCAGCCTCCCCCCTCTCCCTGCTCCTCACCTTCTTTTCCTATGAGAGGGGGAGTGGGCGGCACCCACCAAAGGAAACAGCCTTTCCCTGTCTGGCAGCTCGAGGGAAAGTGGGGAGAGCGTCCCCCTGCAGCGCCACGCTCCGAGGCGCCGCGGAGACAGTCCCTCTCAGGCCCCCACCTCTCCACAGGCCTCTTCCCGTCTTCGGACCTGCTCTCATCACTGCTAGCGACGCGTTCTGCTTCCAGGAAGCCGTCGCTGGACTCCGCGGCAAGCTCCGTGTGCCCCCTCGTCGCCACTTGAAGAAGGGAGGCCACACAGAGAAACAGGTAAGTGAGTTTATTTCTCACGGAGCTCGCCGGTCGCCCTCCTCGCTACAAGCCGCTTTTCATCTCTCAGTCAACCGCCGTCCTCGCTGCGGTCGCGCGACTCTCATTCGAAACGTAAACACGAGAGCACGCGCGACCGCCGCGAGAGACTTCATTCTCTACAGTAATGTTCACGTGTCACAACCCATGCTGTCCATGTACGTGTTAGGGAAACATGTATTTGCCTTTACCATGTTGTGTGTAACCCCTTAAGAAGAAAACATGTACTGACCGTTTCTATTCTTTACCTGTCTGTGCGGGAAACTGCATTGCCCATGCTCTACTTTTTGCAGAGAACTTTCATTCACCCATGCTAAACCGTTTGTGATAGAAGCTTACCCTTACCCCAACCATGCAGTACTGTTTGTGAGGAAAACTGCCATTGTCCCTACCCATGCTATACCTGATAGTTTGAGGGAGGCTTGCACTGGCCCTGTCCATGATGTACTTGTCAGAGGAAGGACATTGCCCCTACCTATGCCATGCTTGTGCTTTGCGAGGGAAACCTGTGTTGGTCCTGCTCATGTAGTAACTGTTTGCGCTGAATTTGGGAGGAAAGCACCTACTTCTGGGAGCTTTTCAGTGCTGCTGCCTACGTCGTGACTTATCGGTGCCTTTGAGGGAAGCTGGCACTGCTGCTAACCATGCTGTCCCCGTTTGGTGTCTATGAGGTATCTGTCCAGTGTGTGAGTGAAGCTTTCAATGCTGCTACCTGTACTGTGCTTGATAGTGAGGGCCACTTACTCTGCTACCCATATTGTACATTTCCCGTATACCAGGGAAGTTTGAACTTCTGGTGCACATGCCTATGCTTGTGTGCGTGAATACTTTTTGTATTGTTTCTGCCAGTGCTATACAATTTTATTGAGTTATCGAATTGTCAGCAAGAAAGTAGAATGGATGTGGTTGGAGGCAGGACAAAGATAATGCGAACAAAGACTGCGATAGCTGCACATTAAATCTCAAGGTGCCTGCAGAGAGTAACTGGGTTGGTGGAAGGAGGTGAATGCCTGATTCCTACATCCTTTTAAGGTGCCAACTGTAAATCATGGATTTCCCCACATTTGTCCAGTAAAATAGCTCACAATGTCGCACGTGTTGGTAAGATTTAGTGGACAAGAGGGCATAGTTTGGGGACGCATAATGGCCATTATTTTTTTAATTATACCTGATATCATAGATGTTTTCATTATCCTGCCTGAGGTTTGGTTTGGTTTGTGTGTAAAATTATTTTGATTTGTGACCATGTTATATAAAGGGCGAAACTGTGCTTGTCGTAGTCAGGGCATGCATATGAAGGGTGAAGACACATTTTGAGGGAGAGGATGCTGCAGTCAGGAGAAGCACTGGTAGCGGGAGGGGGCAGCAAATTGAACTTTCGCCTAGTGAGGCAAATATCCTTGCACCATGCCTGCATGGTCATTTGCACATTTTCTGTTGTGAACAGGCTGTCCATCAACGAAACTTGAAAGAGCAGGCCTAAAGCAAAAGCCACAACTATGCAATCATGAAAAGTAATTTATTTCCACCATTTAGCATTCTTAATATTACCCTAAGGTCTTTGAATCCTCTTTTTGGGGATTATTACAAAACCGTTTCATTAATAGTTGACATGTAGTCAATACATGTGTACTAGGACAATTGAACAGATATTGTTGTGCAGGAAGACATAGCAATGTCAGCAGATGTCTAAAACGGTATTCTTTTGGCTATTAGTAAGTCCTGTAGAGGAAACAACTATTTAGACAGTGTAGACAACTGAGTTTTTAGGATATAAAACACTACTGTTATTGGTAGTTTTAATGTATTTCGGCCCCTGTGAGTAAACAAAATGTTTGTGTTCCCTTTTGCCAGCCATATTGCTGCATGCTTTGGCCTCGCCATGATCTTTCCTGCGGTCATGGGGTGCCAGAGATGGCTAAATATGCATATTTTCAAAGGCTTTGCAGCTCTTGGTCGTCAGGGTCCCCTGGAAATATACAGGCCATAATAGGGGCAGTTTGGAAAATGTTCCAGGTTTCAGAGGATTAATGTGCGATGGGAATTTGCAAGAGGGCCTAATTGCTCTTTTTGAAGGTTTTAACATAGCCCTGATTCATGGAATGATTTGCGTGTAAAACAGGTATTTGCACGCCATTCTGCACGCAAATCCCTGTTTCACGAATGGGGATTTGCAGGCAGAATGGCACGTAAATCCCTGTTTTGCGTGAAAATAATTCCATGAATCAGGGCCTAAGTCCTATAGAGGCAACAACGTTTGCTTTAGATTGTGTAGACAAATGTGTTGTATAAGATATTAAACAATATTATAATTGGTAAAATTACCCAACGAGACCATCTGGGAGCCTCTCTCTCCCCTCTCCTCTTCCATCCCCACATTCATCTGCTCCCACAATCATCACCTCTTTCAACTATGCTGATGACACACATGTCATCCTCAAGATTCCCAACTCCCCATACGCACCCCGCCCAGACCTGGCAGTTTGCCCCTCAGACGTTGACCTCTTCATGACGAACAACCCTGGAAAAACTGAAATCCTAATCTGCAGCAAAATAACTTCCCTTCCCCAACCTATCCCTTGGTCGCCTTCTTTAGAACCTGTGCCCACTGCACCCCCCTCAGTCAAAAACCTAGGATGCACTTTTAGCTCTGATTTGAACCTCTGCTGTCACATCAATGCAGTCTCCAGATCATGCCCCTTCCACCTCTGCCTCCTGAAGTGCATCTTTCCATATCTCTCCTACCCCCCATAGAGGCTGAGCAATCATGGCCATCATCCTCTTCTGCCTACACTATTCTAACTCCCTTGACCTACACACGCCTGCATATCAACTTGGAAAACTTCAACAGATCCAAAACTCTGCAGCAAGCCTCCTCCTCACACTCTCCCCCAGAGAACACATCTCACCCATACTCAGGACGCTTCACTGGCTGCCCATCAACCGACGGGCCTATTTCAAAGCAATCTGCATTACTCACTGTGCATCCACATGAAAGGCCCTGAATTCCACCAAAACAGGCTCACATGTGACCGCCCCAAACATACTCAGATCAGGCTCTGCACACCTCCTGGTAGCCGCCCTTCAAATTCTCCAGACTAGGAGGAGCCTGTTTCTCCGTCCTTGCACCCACCTTCTGGAACTCCTTCCCTCTTGCAATCAGTCTCATAGAGGATCATCTGGCCTTTAAGAAAGCCCTCAAAACATGGCTGTTCCCTCCCACTGCCCTTCTCCGTGCCCACACCCCTCCACTCGCACACTAGCTTCATCCTGCAGTCACTCCCTGCACACTCCCTCCCACATGTCCCTTTCTCAGCTACCTGCCTGTCTCTCCTCCATCTTCTTGCTCTGCAACCTCAAACCCTGCCTGGGGCACAACAACCCCACATAGAGGACTCTAGTAGTTATTCCAATAACTTGCACCTGCTAAAAACCATGACAGTGGGCAGGGTATTGCACTCATGTGTGCGGAGGGTGGGTTATGCTTCACATTTAAAATGCACCTTAGAAAAAACACTTGCATCTTCCGGGAGGAGGATAATCGGGCACATCAAGATACCTCTTTCGTAGTCGGCACTTTAAGTAACTCTAAAGCACATGCCATCATAAGAAAATATGAAAGGGGGCCTTGTTCGAACTAGAAGGAACTGGGGGTGGCAATCTATCACTCTAAGATCCTCTCAGAGGATAGAATATTATATATTCATTCAGCAGTTAGATTGTCTGTGAAACATAGCACTGCTCTTGATACATAGATTGAACCCAGGATGTAGACACTGTTGTTGGTACAGTGAACACATTTTCTCCCCTTGCACACTGTACCTTAGTAACTTATCCGGAAGGCACAGGCTCATTCCACACACCCAGCACTCATATACAACACAAACACTATTGCACAACACCTCTGCCATAAGAATGAAGCTACCTTTAACGACAAAAATGTGAACTGTAGTTTCTCACATAATTCCTTTATCGCCTTAAACACAATCCACCCTGTTAAGTTGATGGTTTACCTCAGTAGCACCCATTCACACCCCCTTCAGTCATGGGTGACAAGCAGGATCTTGCCCACCCTCACATTACTTTAAATGGCTGAAAAGCACCTCCCAACTCTCCCAAATGTGTACACCGGTCCCACCGGCGGCATTTGACCAACAGCACTTTGGGACCTTATATATGTTGTAAGGCGCTATACAAATGACACAATTAAAATGAATGTCTATCATTGCCTTCTCTCACTACCATAAGCCATTCTAAGATTCACAGGCCTCTGTGCGGAAACAAAATGATTTGTTTTCATTTTGCCAGCGGTGTTAGAGCACGCTTTGGCCTCCCTATCACCTTGCCTTGGGATATGGGGAGCCGAGATGGCTACAGGATGCATATTTTTAAAGGTTTTACCACTCTGCGACATCAGGGCCCCCTGGAAATATGCAGGCCCTAATAGAGGCCATTTTTAAAACTTTCCAGGTCTCAGAGGAAATTGCAACAGGGACTAATTGCTCTTTTTCAAGGTTTCCATTTTGTTTACAATGTTCCACCTCACAACGTAATCTACTAATGGCCTTGTATACCTATATTTACAGTACTGGCAGGTCCAATACACAATACAGATTTCAGATAAACATGTATTTGACAAGCCATGCAAATGTGGTATATTATGGTATGTCATGTTATGTTACTGTCCTATGCCTGGTTTACAGTGCTCTTGTAGTTGGGAAGGGTTGAGATCCAGGGGAAGGGTGATTGGCTGAGAGTTTTCAAGGTCCTCTAATATTCGCAGTGTTCTCAACACGACTAAAGCTGCATAAATTGGAGCTCAAGTCATTTGCATGTAACATACAAACATATGTGTGTGATTGGCTGCTGTTATGCACTCGTTATGACAATTTTGATTGCTTTTTAACCTCAAGATGTATCAATTATGACCACCACTAACTATATGATGTGTGTTTAAGATACTTGCCTCTTAGGGTCTGAGTGTAATCGGTGAAAACATATGCTGGAATGCCACAAGCATATCTGAGGATCTCAGGAGGACATCAACAGAATGGTTGTAGTCTGCAATTATGACTCCTTAGCAATTCAACATATTTGTCATCGTATGAAGTCACCAGACCCTTTGCAATCACCAGGTATTAGCCAGTTTTCCCCTTCAAAAAAGTGAATCTATAATCTAGTGGTATTTGAAATAAGTAGAATAGTAATTATGTATTGTTTGATAAAGAAATGTCTAAAAGATGTTGACTGCCACAATGGTAATAATACTCCTATGACTAGATTTACATTTAAGAGTGATCAATAAATAAAAGCACCATGCTGAAGCGGAATGGAGGATAATTATCTTTTGCTTGCCAACATCCTTGAAATTGGGTCGTATACTATCTTTGAAGATCTTTATAATCCAGGAATTTTGTAGTGCCGGACCATTTAATCTTTGATTTCGGTGATATTCCACCAATCCTTTTGTCACTTGCTTTAGGATAGGTGTCAGAGGCATGCATATATCTGATGCATTTATCCGTGTCCTGTTCCTGGCTAGGAGCTGTAACAATCCCAATCTATAAAAAAATAAAAAGGAAGGTGTCAGGATCTAACACATTATCACATGTATCTAATTAATTTGGCAGGAAAGCTCTTTGTCAGGGTCCTTTGGGCCATTTTAACAAGTGGTTTGATGATAATAATATGATTAGCCATCTGCAGGTGGGTTTTCAGATTGGTAAAAGTACAGTTGAGCAATAGCCTAGGCTCTACCTACTGTTGTTGAAACATGTTACATTAAGAATTGTAAATATATATACAATATTTAATTATTAAAGGACAGCCTTTGATAGTGTCCCACTGGATGCTCTTTGGGAATTATGAAGTAAATTAATATCCCTGTGCCCATGCTAAATGCACTTCATGCACTCTGAAAATAATGAGGCTATAGTTAGATGGAGCCAGGGCGGCGAGGCTCCCAGTACAAACATGGGTATGCCAAGGACGTGCATTGGTACCTATGCTCTTTTGCTTCTTTATTCATGACGTGATAGATTGCTTTCTGTCTTACATGACTGATGCTCCAATGTTGGGTGCTGACAAAATACTTTTATTCCTGTTTGCAGATGATCCTGTTTTATTAGCTTTCACCACAGCAGGGCTTAAAAACCGATTTATTTTGTTCTGCGAGTTTTGCAAAGACAAAGCCCAGAAGATGATTGAAGCTAAAATGAAATCAACTGCCTTTGTACCCCCTCGGAAAAAAATAGCCTAAACTCCACCTAAGTAAAGGTTATGTGGTCTTTGGGAAGTTGATGATCTATGACTATCTGGGAGTTAGATGTTTGGATTATGGCAGCTGGAGCTCTCAATTAGACAAATGCAATGTAATACTTGAGAAATACAGCTCAGTAATTACCAGGTTATCGAGAGAGCATGGAACTGGAGCCCTGCCACCTACCCTTGAAATGATACCATCTTCAGGCTAGGCAGTCAGCATCCTACAGTTTATAATAGTTGGGGTATTGGCCATGCCCGATGCTGAGCATTTCGATAAACATTTTTCTAAAGAAAGTCTTCTTGTGTTTGCCAAAAGTATTCCTTCCCCACATCTTTACCTGGAAATGGACTTGTGTAAGAGTGACCGGGTTATTGTCTTTATGATTGTTCTTAATCCACTTTTACAACAGATATGTAGTTGGAGTAACCCTTACTTAGCCAAACACAGTGAAGTGGTAAAGGATCTACTCTTGCAAGATACTGGATCCTCTGTGCCATGGAGCAGACATATAGAAGAGATTGCTAATTACATCTTTATCCTCGAACTTTGGATACATTTGGCCACAATAGCTTTTATTTCCATGTTAGCCATTCAGGCCTTTGATGCCAAAGAACTTTGCAGACTGTCACTCTGTATTGCTGTCCAGATATTGGGACTGTAAGAACAGGCTTTGGTATGAAGATTACTCTATTCAAACATATGATGCCCGATGACTTCTCATGAAATTCATTTTTGGCATTTTGCCAATTACAGTATCAAAGGCATTGCTGGGAACCCTCACAACTATGAACCATATACAGCAGAAAAATGCGCTCCCACTGGGAGTGATTAGATATAATGGGCCTGGTTCATCGAATTTTCGTACTGTTCAAAGGGACTGACTGCCAATACAAACCTGGAACTGTGAAAAGTGTATTTTTGCCGTTTAAAGGTGTTACGGTTGCACACCTGCATGGCTTCTCCATGCTTGCACTTCCAATTTTGGAATAGTGCACAGTGTTTATTAGGCATTTTATCTAAGTTGACTTCAGCAATGACACGGATCATTAATTTATTTTAATTTTGGGTCGTCTTCTGGTCCTGACTAAGGTTGTGCACATTGCAGCTTCGACCAAAACGTGCACTGCATGCCATATCCAACCTTACCTTTTGTTGGGCCTTCATCCTAGGTGGCATCCGTACACAGATCCTTTTTGCTTGTGGCTCTGCCTTAGAATATATAGTTCTGTTTTTCAGCAGCAGATACACAGCATTTGCCAGCCAGTCTACCCTTTCTCTCTAGGGTAGATGACTTTTGTTAGCTAGGCTATTTTCACATCATATGTAAATGTTCTTCCATAAATGTTCTTCCACTGTATCTCATCATGGTTTCCTGTGTTTGTTTGCATTCCAGTCCATTCATTTAACTTGTTCCTATTTTTGGCTGGCAAGTCTTGAATACTATTTTTTGCTACAACATGTTTGATTGAAATTCTCCAAATTGCATGTACCAATGTAAATAACATCATATATGTTTAGTTGTGGGTGCTGTATCTTCAATTAATTGCCTACTGTTAGTGATTTGTTCTTAAACATGGTAAAACATCAGGTTGCAACTATGTTAACTTCCCTTTGGAAGTACAGGAAACCTAGTCTTCAATCAATGAATAAATATAGAATAATTCCCAGTGGGCACACTCCCTTGTGTTTATTGTAGTTATTATATGTGACTTATTGAAATAATTCACATCATACTCATATAGTCGAAGAGGTTATACTCACAGCAACCCTATTAAAATGTAAAATTCTATTACAGAACCTGCAGAAATTACTAACATAGTACCAGGATCCAATCTTTTAATTCCTACATATATTATTTAATAATCATGTCATAATTCAAAAATAATATACACAATGCAAGACAAAAATGGACAAACCGCCATGTGCCCTAGTGTAAATGAGTAGATACACAATAAACCAAAACACAAGTAGTGCAACAAGAATGTACATAATGGACAGTTCCAGGGCACTTCCAAAGCCTTACTGTGGCAGGGCACTGAGCATACATCAGGAATGAATGGTCCCTCCACTCCAAGGGTCACTGCTCCTTCGCAGGACTGTTAAAGATCACTATCAAGACAGGGCTCCTCCAGGACAGCAGCAGTAGAAATTGGTTGCCAGGCCTCCTTCAATCAGGTCTCCTGTTTCTTTGCGGGTCTTCCAGCTGGATAGGATACTTGGCTTCTTCAGGATCTCTGAAGAATATGGGTGCAGGGGTCATTTTCTTATCCTAAAAGCCAGGTAAGCACTGTAGCCCGCATTAGCCAATAGCAGGACTAGCTCACACACCCCAATGAGAACCGCTGGTGGGAATATTCATGCATACCACTCAGACGCACCGAAATCAGTTTGTGGATTGGGACCAGACAGTTCCAGCCACATCTTGCCAGCAAACACTCACAACCCTCCAGTAGCCCCCCAAAAGGTTGTACTTTCCCAGGACTGGAGGTCCTTATAGGGATTTTCTAGCCGCTCATGCCAGGAAGAAGGCTAAAGAACAAGATAGCAAAAGGACAAGTGAAAAATCTCTTAGCATGGCCATGTCTGACCAGTAGCCACAGTTAGTAGCCAAATGAGGTGAACGTGGTAAAGCTGCAACAAACATTCCCCAAAAAGTGGGAAAGAGTCACGGATGCCACCATCTTATCCTTTTAGCACCCCTAGAGTAACCAAACATCCTCTGGGTGTTAGTCTATAGCAAAACAAAAATGTACCACATTGTACAATGACAAAAGGTACCACAACTGATACAAAAGTAGTAACACATTAACACGATTAAGGGAAAAATGGTTTCCCAGTACTGACCGCCTGAAGGACATGTCAGTGTCCCCATAACATATGAGCAAAAGCCAGTTCAGTGAATCTTAGGACTTCACTGCACTGCAAAAAGTACAGGTCAGAATAAAAAATAAAAGCAACAAGTTTGGGCGTTCCATAAAGCTGGAAGGAAAGGTTCCATAAAGATGGAAGAAAAGGTACAGTAAAGAGAAATCTTTTCTACCAAGTATACATTTATAAACATGAATGTAAATATGGTCACAAACGTTCCCACTAACTACCCGAGAAGGCTACCCATCACTTGTGAATCCCACAACCAAGCTGTAGACAATATATGCCAGTGTTGTGCCCAACTAACCAAGAAGCTTGACCGGACCTTATCTAAAAATATCTATTGAAAAGAGTTGGTAGATAAGTCATCCATGGCTTATTACGTACAAAAGAATAAAGTGATAATTAATATGAAAAAAAACATGATGAAGTTAATGAAATAACTTACCCTCACATGTATTCTAGCAGAGTACCAAAAGAATTCGGAGCACGGGGGGTCTCGACCAGTACCTCTAATTTTGTTCTGAATAGACCGACATAAAATGTTGGGTTTATTTATATGCAAATTAAGCCCTTTAAAAACAACATAGTCGTAGCAAAAGGTTAACATACAAAAAGTACCTATGCTGTTCAAAGATGGTCTCAATGAATCAGAAAAGAAACTTTACAAATCCACTTATAAAAAGGACTCGCAATATAATATGTTTTTTATTTTTTATATAGCGCTTTAATCTAAAGTGCTTCACATAGGACATATTCACATACATTATTATTAACCAATGGAATATGAAGTCAGACTTATAGATAAGATGACTCTAGTTGTAGGAAGACCAACATGAATATTCACCTGCATCATAATGAATACAGAGGAGAACCTCCTAGAAGGCTGTCTCCATAAATGTATGAAAAGAGCAATTGCTCAAAATGCTATCTTTGAAAAACACAAAAAACCCACAATAATGTGCCCATATGTAGCTATCAAACACAGTAATAGAAAGGCCAAGTAGTGAATTCACCTTAATCACAGCATGTGATGAAGACGTACTACACTGAAGGAACAGCCTGTATTGTTCCAATTTGCCAGGGAAAAAATGATGTATATTTTGTTTATTTGTCTAAAGTATAAACAACTCAGGGAACTGTATTTAAAACCACGTTTTAATGAGCATGGCATTCACAATACACCAACTGCCATTCTGTTTAGTAAATCCATTGGTGATAAGACGATTGTTTTTTGTTTTGCAAAATGTGTATCACGCATGGATTTTAAGGGGAAAGGGTAATGAGATACTTAGGTTAATTTTAGGTTCATGTGGTTTAGATTTTTAAATGGGATTTTATTGGTGTGGTTTTATGTAACTGTTTTTATAATTGCCTCTTATTATTGTGTGTGATTGCATTGTTTAATCTCTTTCATGTTCCAATTTATGGTTGTACAGTTTTGATGTAATGTTGATGTCTGTATGTTGTAGCTGTAGCCTTATGATTGAATATCGAATGCAAGGCTTTGACTGTCTGGCAATGAATATTTATCAGGTGAACGAAGGGGAACGTTCTTGAAACAAATGAGAAATATCATACACAGAGGGATTTAGATGGTGCTTCATACACATTTCAACAGAAAGGAGGTACCTTTTTAGATTATTTGTCTTAGTAATGGATGGATAAATTATTGTTTTTGTGGCCATTAAAAGTCTCACCATGCCATGCGCAACCTCATATTCCATAGGCTTTCTTCTAGTGATCTGATCCACCCCAGGTTTGCCTGCACTCAGAGATGGTTGGAGCTGACCTCCCTCTCTTGGATTGTTTACTTTTCACATGACAGCAGTGTCCCGATTGCATCTCGTAGCAAGCCTGTGCCTCGATGTCTTATGAATCTTCTTCTAGGAAAAAGTGAAAACAAGTGACCTAACTGTTCCTGAAAGGGTAGGACAGACCCATGAAGGGTCATCTGCAATAAGAATACAATATGATTGATGTCAAAAGGTTGGAGGAAAAGCTAGCCTGTAAAGATAAGACTCGGAAATAGTCCATCTCCTGTCACACCCTGATCATATGGAAGTCTATCCTAGTAGAGGCTTGAAATGCAGCTACCATCCTCCAGTTTCCTAAAACACTAAAAACATGGCTGTTTCAACAAGTCCTGCCGGACTAATAAAAATCCCTCTGTCTCGACCAACAGTACTGCGTTACTGTATAAAATGCCAAGCTCAATTTTGGCAATTTTGGCAAAATCCTGTTGTAGAGCGCTCTGCTGCTCTTGAGCTATAAGCAATACAAAAATAAAATAAACATTTCTCTGATAAACAGTATATTTTCTTGAGATAATAGTGCCTTAAATATTGTCCGCAATCTTGCAAGCTCCACCTTAGCCTCAGGCACCTGGTTCATTTTGCAGACTGTACATGATTTGGGACACTACTGGGGTACATACATGATGCTTGCAACTAAATTAGAAAAAAAAATGATTTTGCCAATTGCAACTAAGTCAAGCACCTGAAGTTGGCCCCAATCAAATGCCTAGTTGACACAAAATGTGCTTATTTGAAGTATCCTTGGTAGAGTTTGGTGGTAACTCGCTGAGGGTTTCTTGAAGAGGAGAGCAAAGTTCATCTCATTCATTCCAATTCTGACAGCCCAGGCCTCCAGCTTCAAGATAACAATCAAGCAGGATATGAGTCCATGGAAAATGCAGGGGTACTGGTAGAATAAAGTTAAACATACTGAAGGTGGCTCTCTAATGTGCTATTGCAGTTCATCTGGATTCTTAGTTGACTTAGAAATGCTGGATTTGCTGGTATCCAAGCAATTGCTCTCAACTGGCATGTTGCTTGGAGAAGTGGACATTCTGACTACTTTAATCTACGGAATGTATCCCAGTTTAGAAGATGTGTTTTACTGATGAATGTCCCTGCAACAACCCCACCACCCCCTCTTTTTTTTTAATAACTAATCAAGATTACACACATTCCTCTACCTCTGAAGCCTGAGGAAGTCACCCACAATATTCCACAAAAATACAGAATTCTTGTTTACAGAAAAGAAACATACCCTGCCTACTATTACATCACTAATGTTTGACTTTCACAAAGTGCACACACATCCATTTGTTTACAAATAACTATTCTAGACAAAATAGCAAGCCTGTCCAATATAAAAATCCACATTTTCAAGAATTGTCAGCATCACACTTCAAAGAAAACACAAAACCAACTGTAATATATACTTCACAATATAGTGTTTGCGTTCGTTTCTCTGGCATCATCGACCAGTGTTGGCATTAAACATTGTATTCACATATAACATTTTTTATTCTAGGTCTTCTTCTACACTAAGGGCCTCATTACGAGGTCTGCGGTAAGGGGTTAAAGGCAACGGTAAGGGTGCCATTGCCGTTAACTCCTTATCCCCTATGGGGGCTCGAATGGGAATGGGGAATGGTTCTCAGAATGGGGATTTACTGGGTCCTCCAAGGTTGGAATGACCCGGTACTTCCCTATTCCGAGAACCCGGACCCGGAATGTGGTAAGGGGGTAGCTATGGTGCTAATAGGACCATGGCTACCTCCAACCTCGTAATGAGGCCCAATGTGCTGTACACAATTGGTTTCTAGCTTGAACATAAATAAACACAGGCTATGGTCATTTTGGCTACTTTGACTACAGATTTTGGTTTAGAATAAAAGCTTTTATTTTATATAGCACACTATTTAGATTAATTTAAATGCATCACGCAAGCATGAGCTCAGAAATGTAAACATTGAAAAGGCATGATTCTTTGTTTTCTGTGTGAGGTTATTTAAAAAAATGATTTAATCTTTAGAAAAAATGGGATAAAGGCGTAGTAAAGGGGATAAATGTGTTTCCTTTCTATTCTGCTTTAACATGGTATACGACTTTTTTCAAAATGTCTAAATCTATGGTTTCCATAGATCAAGAAGTCTATCAATTCCTGCGAAACTGTGAATAGTGTTGTGCACCATGTCACATATTCAGAAATAGAATGTCCCTGTGTAAACTTGTAAGTATACTCCATAAAGTTCCTATTACAGTCTTAGCGGCATAGCTTCAAAAGTATTCCCCCAAAATACTTTTAGATGCTATCTGGGGATTACCTAATTCTTGCAAAACACATCTACATGAATAGGGTTATTGTAATCGCTTATAGTTTGTCTTTTTAAAGGCCCAGGACAGGAAGTAACCTCAACAGCCCCAGGTACTTTTACCAACTAAGCTCATATGCCATTCTGTCCCCTACTTTCATTTACCACTTCACACAATCTGGAGTTGTCTTGGGAAAAGCTATGATGTTTGATTCCCTCTGGACAAGAACTTTTTGAGGGAGGTATCAATCAAAGTGGTATCTATCAGCTACATCCAGGTGGAACCCCAATCAGCACTTCTCCTGTTAGGCAAGCTCATCTGCAGATTTCCCAAATAAAACTCAACTTCCTGTGTGCTTAGCTTTACATACTTCACAAACCCCACAAATGCAGCATTGTTTGATGCAGCAATCTCTAATTAAATGTGGCCTATGATAGGATCTCTTCAGATACTGAGACTGCTAACAATCATATCCTTTATTGTGCTTGGTGTAGTGCATTTTGCTGTGTGACTAGGGGAGGTAATTCCATCCTCTCCTCTGGAATTATGAATAAATTGGACTGAAATACATCTTTCGCTTATAAATTCTTGTAAGAGCCTATACCATCTTTGAAGCCTATATATTCGGAATCACTAGAAAAGTCAGCATTCATGGACATCCTGCATGTTCCAGTAGCCAGTAATATGGGAAGGTTATTGAACAATAAAAACCTATTAATCATGTATACATATTCATATTTTTTATTCATCAAATGGCTTAAAACGTATAGCTGATAATGTTATTTTATTATTCAGTGCCTTTTAAATGAACACACTTGCTTTGTTTTCAAATATATGCATCACAAAGTTGTGGGAGATCATCATTAAATAACAGTGTGCTGACCATATATTCTGAGACCCCAGGACATGAAACAGACACATAATAGGTTATCTTATTCCTCTACCTCAACTCAAGAGGTTTGTGGGGACCTGGTCCTTTAAATCAGATTTACTAAAGGAGCAGACTTATGACTTTTGACCCTGTGCCCCTCATAAACTATACATTCCCATTAACATTTCAATGTTAGGCTTATATTTCATGTATTTTAAGGTTAGGATATAGGCACACCCATTCCTCTCCCACCCAGCTAATGGATCCATTACTAGTTAATTCTATTTTACCAAAAATCTGGACCACCTTCATTGAGAACTGTGCTCTGAACAAGCACAGGCCAGATTTCCAAGATTATGACTGCAATGGCCATTTGCACATGCTATGCATGAAGACACCAATGCTAATGATGTCATTTTCACTTAAAAAGAACTGAACACACTATACCATAGCAAAAAACATTTATCTCAATCTGCATAAAACATACTGTACATCATCTTCTCCTCCTCTCTCAGAATATTAGAATACACCTTATGGGTCATTAGTGTAACATGACTGCATAAATAAACACTGTTTGTATCATACATTTGTTGAGAAAATCTTCTTTTTGTGACACTGCTATTATTTGGATGAACAACCATGCACTGTGCACCCTTGTTAGTGAGATGCATTATATTTCAATTAAATAAACTTGACAGCATGTAACATAGCAATTAAAAGGTGCCTGGGGCTCAGACAATGGTGAATGCTTTAAGGCAGTTAAGGATCTAATCCGTGTCTTTCCAAATGAGCCAGCCTATTGGAGTGGGGTGTTTGTGGCAACACACATAGTTTCCCCAGTATATAACTTTTAAACTTCAAAGTGCATTTCCTTCACTTGGAAGATTGCATTATGAGAGAATGAAGATTCAAGGGAATCATCAAGTCTCCATACAAAGACAACAGGATATGACATGTGTGAAATGTTTTATACAGCTATGCATACACATAGATAGGTTTAACACTGTAAGAGGTTGGATTACTGCTAATAGACATACCATAACAACCAAGGGTTAGTCTGGCACTATATGTATCGGTATTGATAAAGCTGTGGGCCTCATTACGAGTTTGGAGGCATCCTCCAAACCGGGCTCCATTACCGAGTTCCTGCAATGAGGAAAAACCGGGTCATTCCGACATAGGAGGACCCGGTAATTCCTCCTTGCAGGAACCATTCCCCATTCCCATTTGAGCCTCCATAGGGCTCAAGGTGAATGGGGATGGAGGTAACAAGAGGCACATTACAAGTGTCCCGTTGTTACCTCCCTCTTCCCCTCGCGGGACCCGGAAAAGACATCTGGTTTTACCAGATGTCTGATCCGGGTCCCGCAAAGGGAACCTCGTAATCGGCCCTGACGGAATGAAGGGGGCCGGTCCCATACTGGCCTCCTTCGTTCTGTCAGTTCCAGGGTCGTAATGAGGCCCCGTATCTTCAAAATCTTCAGCATTTTTTGAAGGAGAGAATGTGTCACCTTTAGTGCTATGAGTATACAGTACCTCAACGTATATATTTATCATAGTCCAGTGAGAAGCATGCTAAAACCTACTATGAACCTGCAATTTGTTTTAAGGTAGAAGGTGCCTGCGATGGTTGGGCTTTATTGAGGAATATTAACCACTTGCCAAGCAAGTTGTTAAATAATCTCACCAGCTGGTAATGTTTCTAGCACAGTGAGATTCTGCAAATGAATCCCACTATCACGGGCAGATTGAATTGCTGTTTATGGACATGTATCTATGGAAGATATTTACATTTCTATTGATTGATTTAAATTAAGGAGAAATATCTGTGATCTAATACCCCCACCATAGCAATCCCACCCCACAGGGGGACAAGAAACCTGCTGTTTTTAATCTCAATATTATTTTATTAATACAGCAATACATTAAAGGTTGCCCTCTAACTTGAATGCTGAGGAACACACCCACAATATTTAAATACATCCAGACAGCTTGTCTATATAAAAGAACATACAATCTGCTTCTAACTAAGTTTTCCATTTAAATGTACACAAGCCTCAATCCATGGGAAAAAATGAATTACTATTTTAAACAAGAATACTTTGCTTTTAGTGTAAAAATTGACATTGTGCGATTTCTTTTAAATAAAATCAATGTGCAGCTTGGAATTATAGTTGTCCGCAAAACACATACCCCTTGGTATGAAAGGGTGAAGTATTTCTAAGAATAATGTTGTAAATAAAACTATTTATTTCATTTTTTTCTAAAAACCAATTACATCTGTTTTGACTGCAGGGGGTGAGCACCACTATATTTCAGATTCATTCAGTGTTTTTAAGGTATTTGGTTCGCTACAGAGCCTCCATGCACAGAGAGCATATCTAAGTACATAACAATTTTCTGGAACAAATCTTATAAGAGACTGGGTGAGCCCATGCAGAAAACCACTGCTTGGTGATACTTTTGATTATTGATATACGTATTGGAAATGATTATGCAATACATAACATATGTATGAACAGTCTTTAATTACAGACACAGTAATTCTTTTTTGTCCAATGCTTTTCAGATAATACAATCCATTCTCTGGGAGATATCTTGACTGTGACTTGATACAAAAGGGCAGAGCTACTGATTTCAGTGTTGCTCATGACGGGGTAAAAGTTACTCCCTAGAATCTGATGTAAACCTAAATCAAGTCATTGTGAATATGTCTTACCACAGAAAACACAATCAGAACAATGATTTTTCATATAAATGTTTTGAATTACATACTTATCTTGAATACATATATCAATAAGAAATACTATCACTCAAGCAGCAGATTTAAACATAGGTTCGCCCAGTCTGACAAGATTTGTGCCAGGAGATTGTGTGTACCAATGCCAAGTATTTTTTTTTCATTTATTTGTATTGGCTGAATTGAATCAACCTTTCAAATTGACAGGTACATAAAAAAACATAATTTGAATAGGAATAGTAAAAGAGAAAAGATACAATTGTTAAAACAAACAACCAAAAATATATCAACAAATGAACAAACACATAAAGACATAGGTAACACATGTCCACAATACAACAAGCTTGTCAGACCTTTGCTAAATTTGAATAAAAACAAAGCATAAAAAAGTCAAAATAAATTCTACGTCTTGGCAATCTCGCCCACATGATGTGGTGTCCAAATTGTCAATGAGTGAATTGGTACAGTGTGACGGGCAAAAGTAAATAGAAAGTATTCAACATTTCTTAATTCAACTGTTTTGCACCTAAATCCTCTTCCACAACTTCCAGTTTTAGGCTTAGTAGGAAATTAATAGTTGCAATTTGTAATGACATAATGAATGAACCTAGAATAATAGACCAACATAGATGTGATTCTAAAGAAGCCAAGAATTTACAGTGTCTTGCATGGGTCTCTCTCAAAGGGTGAAGTTCACAACATTCAGTGATCAGATGAACTGGGGTTTCTTGTGTATCATGATCCAAACAAAATCGACAAAAGTTACCCTGTTCAGAAAGAAGTTTACATTTGGCTCGGATGTCATTAGTGAGCCATAGATTAAAACACAAACGTAATATGCCGGCACAATACTTTTGTGAAGGCGAGCGCACTAGATATGGAGGCAGAGTGCAAACTTGTTTAGGGGGGAAGCGGATCACATCACCTCCTCTGTATGTTAAGCATATGTCTCTTGTTTTGATCCAGTCGGGCTGAAATATTTTTAACTTGGCTTTATCAGGGTTCTTCAGCAATAAATCAAGGGAAACCTCTGCAGTGGCTAGAATTTGATAGACTTTCAGGAGCCGGGTGCTTACAAAAACATGATTCACTGAAAACATATAATGGGATAGCGTTTTCAAAATCATATCAAGTTCTGTAGGGAGCAAACATTTCCTAAACAAAGCACATAGTCGCCAATTAAAGAGCGCCTGGAGGGAAACTAACACCAGCTCATATCTGATCCAGGCAGCAGGCGTGCATTGAGGTAAATGTAAAAGCTGCCACCAGAATTTTGCTTCCCATTTCACAAATTGAAAGGTAGAATCACTGGGCAAAGTTTCTAGACCATAAAGCAATGATAGAACTATCTTCATATTCCAGAAATGCCATACTGGCAAGATCAAAAAATTTGCCATACTTGTACATGAAGATATGAGCTTGGGAAATAGCTGTGGCAAGTTTAACCGCTACACGCTCCAAGTGGCCCCTCGCCAGTAGTTTACCCTCAAACAACATCCCCAGGTAGGTATAGTATGATACTACCTTCAGCAGGGACTGGTTGATGGACCATACATGAGCTAAAGGTCCAGATCAACTAGGAGAGTAGACTACAATTTGTGTTTTAACAATATACATTTTCAGTTCCTTCAACTGTATATAACCAGAAAAGGCATCCAATAAATGCTGAAGACCCATCAGATTTTTAGAAATGAGAAGAAGTTTGCCTGCGTACATAGGTGTTTGAATCGGGTGATTATTGAATTTGGGGGAATCTTACATGACACTGGCAAAAGAACATCTGACATCATGGATGAAATAGTTGAAAATTGCGGACGCCAATAAGCAGCCTTGATTCAGGCCTAGTGCAGAGGAGAATTGATCTGAAAGTAAGCCATCCATGGAAATACGAATACGGATGTAAGTATTCAAGTGTAGGAAATGGGTCCCCTGCCCTCCATACATTCATAGGGGATTAATCACAATACCACATCAATTCTGCCCTGAGGAAGGCTCCGACCACACTAGTGTGTAAAGGCCGGCCGAAACGTGTTTCTCCCTGCGTTTTGTTCCCCTCCCTTCTGGAAGCACTTTGGGAACAAATCTTTGATATTTCATACACGTTGGCAGTTAATTATATGGCAAAATAACCATATGACATAAGTTGATTGTGAATAATTTCACTCTGTCTAAACCAGGTTAATTTTTTACTCACCCTGGTTATATTCAGCCCACAGGTACAATTGCTTTCCTGTTGGGCTTCTGTTCTTTCATTCATTGTTTTTCTGCATAATATCCTATTTCATTTCTCTGACGAAATTATAATGTACACATGATGAATGTTATGCTTTATGTTTCTGTTTCTTTTTTTGCTATGTCTTTTAAACCTGTGTAAAAAGCATTCTGAAATTCTTAAAAAAATATGTTTTTTTGTATAATAAATTTATTTTCATGTACTCCTAGGATTTTCCTTTGGTTTTGTTGTTCCTTTGACTTTCTTTGAAAGCACACACCTTATAATAATATGGAGATTTAACCAAAATTATTGACAGAATTTAGGACTGTCATCGGCGTGGGTTCCTTTCTTAGGTTCTTTGTTTTGAATGTTTATACTGCCCCTGCCCACGCATGCACACTGGGGCACACCTATTGTTCGTATTTATAGGGAATGGATTACATCATAAAGCGTAGGTGGACAATGGTCTCTGCGTAGCTTTGACAATAGAATCAGGCGGCTAACCAAGTCAAAATCAGCATGAAGGTCCACAAATGCGAAGAAGACTTGTTTTATCTTCTGACATTGTGCTTTGATGGAATTAACGGCAAACAGGTTGATTTTGGTACCCATGCCGGCCACAAAGCCTGTTTGATTGGGATCGCACAGATGGAATTTCAAAGTCCATGCATTAAAGTCGCGCAAGACCAGTTTGGTGAATATCTTGCCCGGTGCGTCCAGTAATGTAATTGGACGATAATTTGAAGGGATGCTGCGATCTCCCTTTTTGAAAATGGGGATGATAATGGACGTTTTCCAAGAAGGCAGAATTTTACGTTACCTTATTATTTCACAAAAGATTTTATCCAAGATGAGGGCCCATTCATAGAGATTTGCCTTGAACATGATGTTTGATAACCCATCTGGGCCCGCTGCTCTTGAGGAGCTGGCCTTCAATATCAGAGGTTGGATAGTACCTGGTGAAAAGTCCAGTTGCCATGTAGTGTAGACACCAACCGATATTGCATTTTAGCATATTCAAGATCAGCATACAGATCCATAAAATGTTTAACCCAGGTTACTTCATGTACACCGTTAATTTGCGAATCATCCTGTTGATGATGGGTGTGGTTGTGTAACAGGTGCCACATACCTGCTGAGTTTTTGTTGGCCATTGCACGTGCCATAGGTTCACTGTCTTGTTGGTACAGATATGCTTTTTTACATCTTAACTAGTTTTTGTACCTGCATTTAGCAGTTTTGAGATCTTGCCAATGAGAAAAGTGATCAGACGCAAAAAGATCTTTCTTTATTTTTCTGAACTTCGCTCTAATGCGTTGAGTTTCAGGATCAAAAACATGGGGGTTTCACAATCTATAATGGCAAGGGATAGTTATGGTCTTAACAAAAGGATGTAATAATTCTGAATACTGTACTGGAATGTCTATTAGGGCATTATGCTCTATTATGCACCTGAAGGTGGTCAGCAAAGTCACATTCCACCACAGACGAGATCTTGCTGTATTAAAAGTGAGCTTGGACGATAAAAATGTTTTTTTGAACTGGGAGAAGTTCCAGGAGAGTTGTACAATAAGTAGCCTATTATCACTAAAGGTTTGGTCACAAATGATCAATTGTATGACACTCTGAAACAGTCTAAGATCGCCATATATGTAGTCGATGATGCTTTAGCTTAAACCTCAATGCAACGTGTGTTGAGGAGGAGTCACCTGCAACTGCTCCATTAACCATAAAGAAATTGCGCTCATCCATGAAAGAAGTCCATCTGCACACTTCTTGATTGTTACGTTTCTTGTTCCAACAATCTAAATTGAGGTCCCCCCAAAATGACAATGTGTGTGATTGCAGGGTTAATTAGGATCATGTTAGAAATTGTTGCTGGGCCAGTATAGAAAGCATCATCTGTCATAGCTGCGATGTTGCAACATATATATTAACCAAAAGCTATTATCTGATCGTTGTTAGTGATTTTGACTAGCTGAATGTTGACAACTGCAGAGGCCCAGGGCGAGATGGCGAAGCCCGTTCTTGTATTGACACCTACGAGAAGGCCTGAGGATGGTCTACTGCTACTGGGGATAGCTGGAATCATAACAAGGTCATAACCGTCCCCTAAGGGGGATGTAGTCAGCCACGTTTCTTGTAAGGCTCACATGAAATAGGCAAGGCAGATTTGTGATGGATAGATGTAAATGTGCATGACCTCGGGTGTTCCAGCTAGCAATTTTTAGAGTCAATGATGCATCAGAGATTTATGGTTAATTATGCTGGATGGAACTCACCGGTGCATCCCGGACTTCTCTAGTGTGTGTGCCCTGATAGATATTAAGTTTTGGTTTAGAGATATAAGCCCTAGCCGGTTCGCGCTCCGGGTCCTCCACTATGAGAAAACCCATATCAAATAACTGCTTTTTGCAGTGCCAGATGGAATTCCAGACAACCCCA
This sequence comes from Ambystoma mexicanum, assembly GCF_040938575.1. Lineage (NCBI taxonomy): Eukaryota > Metazoa > Chordata > Amphibia > Caudata > Ambystomatidae > Ambystoma > Ambystoma mexicanum. The sequence goes on along the minus strand of NC_090929.1, from coordinate 765,735,000 downwards.
GAAGGAATCCATAGCCTGACTACAGAGTGTGTAAATTCTGAAACAAACTCAATTTGATCAATGTCGTTTTAGAAATGTCTTGCAACTCCCCTACATCACCAAAAATATTCAAAACACTCTGATGATTTAGGTCAGAAGCTGGGAAGTTACCTTGAAAGAGTGAAAAATGCATTGATGGGGATGCAAATGTCTAGAAGAGGAGTGCAAGTCATGTTGACGTGGAGGCCATTTCAGACTAGATGACTCTGAGTGCATCCTTGAGTTGGGAGACACTCGACCATCCTCTACCCATAACTTGGGTTTGGCACCGCAGAGTGTATCTGGGGTGTGCCTGGACTGGGCATTAGCAACAAGGTGAGAGGGAACACTGGGTATAAGGTGAGCATCTACGGGCTTGATAAAAGTTTTTGCCAAGCTCGCAGCCAGATATCTGTCGACTCTCAATTGCAACTCTTCCAAAGCAATTTCAGGAATCAGAGGACACAGTTGAAGAGGCCTGTGGATCAAAGGAGACTGTTCTTTTGGCTGTTGGGTCCTCACGTGACACTAATGGAGCCCTCTCCACCTCCTTGTTTAGGGGCCCTACAAACCCATGGGACAGTGCGTATGAGGCAGTGAGAGAGGGGACAAGGAGGGTAGAAGCATTGGTTTTTGTATTCACTGGTGCCAGAATAACCATTAGTTCATCATTCTTTGCCTGCTGGATGGAATGCACTAGGTGAGTAAGAGGAGAGAGGGGAGCTCCTGGCTGTGATGGATCAAGAGAGAGCACGGCAGGATTTGCTAACCATGAGAGATTCATAGCCACTGTGGAAGAAGCTGCTTGAGTGTACATGGGAGCAGATGCAGTGGCAGAGACTGAGTGAGATGTGGACAACATTCCAAGGGCCTTGAAAAAGGCATGGAGTGTGCTTTTGGTGTGTTTGGCCCCCACCATATTCTTTGTTTTTTTAAAAAGGGAAAGTGGTCTCTTTCTGGCAAACTTGGGGTTCCTGGTCTTAAGTGATAGTAAGTGGCCTTGACCAGTGCATGATAGATCCTTGCCTTCAGTGTCGTCATAATCAGCAGAGGCCTCTAACACACCACTAGGGCCAGACTGAATGACACCTGATATTCCCTTTGTTGAGTCTGACAAAGAGACTGGGTGGTTAATGGGGCGAATGATGCCAGAAATAGTTGGTAAATAGCATGGAACAGTATCTATAACCACATTCTACAACTGTAGCATGTGGTAAAGATTCGGGAACCTTTTGATCATCAATACACACAACAGAATGGCGCAGAACTTCGGAGGCAGAGGTGCCATGTCTCCTGTGGCCCATTAAAGGCAAATGGTCAGAGTGCAGCCATGTAACTAGCTCATCAAACTGAGTGGTTTGATGGGTTAGTTTAAAGTCAAGTAATTCAAATAATTTACACAGGCTCATGATGGTAGTGTTATTAGCAGTAAGAGCAGGTTGACTCATTAACAAGTGATGTAATGAGTTATCAGACGGAGGTAATTTGATGGGTCTAGGAGTCGGGAGAACAAAGGACTGTAGCATAGGATTGGAATGAACTGATGAAGAATGCAGAGACACTGACTGCAGACAGGGGGAGCCCTCCTCCTCCTCCCTCAAAGAGATAGGGGGCTCACACTGGCTGGCATGCATGTAAAGGCCAGAGTAGTTGTGATCCAAGGGAGGAAGCTAATTGGCCAGATGACAATATCTGCATCAGGAAGCGCCGGGCAGTTTTTGGTGGAAGCTAGGATAGTGATGTCAGAAAGGGGCTGGGGATTCACATCACCTAAAGGGATGCAAAATGAAGGCTGAGAACTACCGATTGTTCATGGAGAGGGCGTGCGCCCACTAGAGATGGTGGACAGAAACCGTGAGGGGACCAACTGAGCGGCCTCTATGTGTTGGGCATCAAAAGGAAATTTTGACCCACATCGAGATGAAGGACAAGTGGGCATGATTGAGATGGCTGAATGAAAGGTTGAAGTCGGCATTGCTGGACTCACATGATTTGGTATCGAGAGCATGTGGGGAACATATAGACATATTTGAAGTCAATTTATATGCCATGTACACCATTCAAGAGCAAAAATAAGCACAATTAAAAATGGAACAGCAAATTGAAAGTACCTCAAGCCCAAAAACAATCACCAACTGCAAGACTAGGCAGGGAGTGTGGCTACGCGAAGGTAAGCTCCGCGACTGCATGCCTGCATGACTGCTCAGCCAAACGGTACTCTTAACGGTATTCCCACGAGTGCGCGTCCGCTGTGCGCGCTCGTAATATGGGAGTGAGCCGGTAACGTAGGAATCAAGCTAGCGAATTAGACACCATGCACTCCAAATGTATGGTACAATTATTATAGTAAAACAATTCAAGAAAATATAAAACAGGTTTAAGGTGCAGAGGAGAAAAGAAACAGCCCTGTCATATGGGTTGTAATTACAAGAGTAAGTTCCCTGTTGGGGAACTCCCGTCCCCTGCACACTATCCATGGCTAGAAATGCCCACTAATTTTCAAATAGTAGAAATAAGTATTTCAATTAAAGTCACTGTTTTCTCTGTGGATCTGTTTATGCAAATAAGACCAAAAGTAGTCAATTCACAAAGTCTTTTTTTCTTTAATGGTGATTTATTCCAAATGTACGTGCCCAACACGTTTCGAGATTCATTCTCTTCATCAGGGACTGTGAGTTCAATCAATTTCCATTGATCTATAAATATTGAACAAAAGTATGAATCAATAAGTGTATAACATCCAAAGTAATCATAGTGTAAATCATCTAAACATTGTTCTTGTACAGAAATCAAGTTCAATCATCATATATCAACACCTGATCAGATTTCTCATAATGTGATAATTTAAAGAAACCAGAATTTTTTACAATGTTGCCCATCCTAAATTATAATTTCTGAATATAATTCATGATTGCGAACACAATAGGGAAGTTTTGGAAAATGATAAATACCATGTCAAAGAAAAAGAAAACATATGTTAAAAAATAAGCATTCTGTTAATGATGAGATATGCTAGAGATTAGCCTCAGAATATGTCTATGCTTTGGACTAAGTGTTCTGACTACATAAGTGAAAGAGAATTTAAAGCACTTACTCAAGTAGAGGGTGTGGCTAAATTCCAGATCTAGGAAAGCGGCCAAATAAGTGTGGCTGAAGCAGGTAAACCGAGAACAAGTCTCATGGTCCAGAAGTCTGTGTTCCTACGGACAACAAACGGGGTAAAAGTAAAGAAAAATAAGGACCTGGGCTTGAAGTATTCCAAGGAATGGTGCTGAACAAGCCTAAGAGTACTTACAATAGGAGGAATCACGAGCTATCCAGTTCTTGCCTTGTCCAAAGCAGCAGAACATGGCGGCATAAATATACGTCATGCGCGTGACGTCATCACGTCGAGAACGTGTCTGATGTCACGAAGGTAAAGAAGTGGCGTTTGTTGGCTATGTTTGTGACGCGATTGCGTTGTGAACACAGTTTTTATTACTATTGTAATGGAAGGAACAAAGAGTAATGTGTGAGATATACAACCGAATTATCCGATCCTGTCTGCAGGTAAAATCGCGTGTCGTGAGTGTATGTAAAAAATCAAAAGAATCTTATAATGGGAGCAATAGCATGCGATCTGGGATACCTTTCACTGCTTATTCCATATCAGTAAGGGTATTTCTAGGACTCAAAGAGCAGTGAAGTGTCAGAAAGACTGTTGTTGTCAGAATAAATAGTAAGGTGCTATGGTATATATGGTGTATAACTAAGATGGTTCCTGTCTCCTAAAACTGGAGTGCACAATCTGATGCAGTACTAGACATTTCACAAAATAAGTCAAAAATACAGGTAGGTAGTGGCCATACAAAATAGTATGTACAATCTGATTTCCTATAACCATTTAAGGTATGAAGCATATTTTGTCAACAATCTTTGCAGTATCATTATCAACCTTGTTCAGAGGAAGGATCCTAAGTAAAAATCTTCATGAGACCATGTGGTTGGACGGCGTATAATTTATGTATCCACCATAATTCCCTCGGGATAGTTTCTTAGCAAAGTCCCCACCCCTCGGTAATGTGTGTACAGTTTCCAAAATTACCCATCGTAGTTGGGTGATATTGTGACCATTTTCTTTAAAATGTCTAAAGATTGGAGATTTTTCACTTTTGGTCTGATATTGGACTTGTGCGCCGTCCAGCATTCTTTAGCCTTTCTAATCGATTTGCCAACGTAATATTTCCCCCACGGGCATCTGAGGGCATATGTGATGTTTTTACTATCACATGTAGCAAAATCGTGAAGAAGGATTTTTTGCCATTACTGGGATGGCGGACGTGATCTCCCTTGATGATATTGGAACAATGTTGGCACTGTAAGCATAGGTAAGTTCCCGGTTTTTGTTTCGTATGTGTAGTTTGACTTGAGGTTTTCTTCCTTTCTGCTTTGATGAGGCTGTCTTTGAAATTCCCCCTCTTTTGTATGCCAGCATTGGGGGTTCTGGAAAAAGTCTGTTTAAATTAGAGTCTGATTTTATGAGATCCCAATTTTTTGTGATGATCTTTTTGATCTGATAACTCTGACTTGAAAACTTCATGGTGTGGATGAGTCTGGTTGTGTTTTTTTTTTGTTTTACTTCAAGTAGTTGAGCTCTAGAGAATGATTCTGTTTGAGCAACTGCTTTATCCAGGATTGTATCCAGAAAACCTCTTATTTTAAATATTTTCTTAATTTCGTCATATTCACTTTGTAGTCGTGTGACGTCAGATGTTATCCTTTTGAGTCTTAGCATCTGGCTAAAATGGAGGTTTTCTTTGAGATGGGAAGGATGAAAGCTTCCGAAGGGCAATGTACTATTTTAATCTGTAGGTTTCCTATAGATTGTAGTATTTAGATTCAATCCAGTTTTTTGAATATTAACATCCAGGAAGTGTATGTCAGGTTGGCCTATTTCCAGGGTGAAAGTAATTCTTTCATTACAGTTGTTGAGATAGTCAAAAAATGGATGTAGTTCTTCAATAGTGCCATTCCATATCCCGAAGATATGGTCTATGAATCTCTTCCAAAAGACAATTTTTGTATTCCAGGGTTCTTTGTTAAGTACGTGTGTTTCCTCAAAGTGGAACATAAATATGTTTGCATAAAATGGGGCCACCAGTGAGCCCATTGATGTTCCTGCGGTTTGTAAGAAGTATTTGCCGTTGTATCGAAAATAGTTGTTAAAAAGAATGATGGTAATAAGTTCAATAGCAAAAGTCTTATGGATTGTAGTATCCCTATGTTTGAGAAGAAACCATTCTAGAGAATCAATTCCTTGTTGGTGAGGGATTGATGTATACATACTGTTGACATCTAATGTAAATAGGATCACTGCAGGATCAGTGATTTGAATTTCCTCAAGTAATTTTGAGAAGTGGTATGTGTCCTTCAAGGTGCCTGACTCCCGCATGCCGGGCGCCGCGCGGCACAAAAGCGAGGCTGATCCTCGTTTGATGCAGTGTAAAACTGCATTCATCCGCCGGTAGGCGGAACCGCCGGTGGCCAGCACGAAGGACACACAAAGGCCTGTTCCTGCGCCTGTGCCCCCATTCCATCCAGCCTCGCCGAGGGTAGAGGGCAGGAGCCCCCCTCCCATCCCTGAAGCTGCCCCACGCACATGGAGTGCATTGCAGCACCATCGCCGGCACTATAGAAGGGCCTGCCTGACCCTGTCCTCTAAGGTGCCTGACTCCCGCATTCCAGGCGCCGCGCGGCACGAAAGCGAGGCTGATCCTCGTTTGATGCAGTGTAAAACTGCATTCATCCGCCGGTAGGCGGAACCGCCGGTGGCCAGCACGAAGGCCTGTTCCTGTGCCTGTTTGGAGCACTGTGGGCCTGGGCCACAGATGCTGCCCCTTAACTCTGGCAAGTGAAGGCCCGGAACACTCGCCACACGTCTGCAGAACTACCCTGGAACTCTGTTAAATACCTTATCAGCCAACAAGGCGTCACTGATGTGCCAATGCTTTCAAACTTCAATATACCCACCTGGCCATGTAAGTAAACCAGTCTTAAGGGTTATAGCGTCTCACGGGGACTCTGATTCTAGGCGTTCTAGCTAGAGATTGCAGCCCACCTGGCCTTGGTTGGTAAGACGCACAATATATCTCTCAATCATCTACACTGTTTCCTTTTGCTGGCCTATCTATAGAGCCCAATACCTGCTTGGCTCATGAATACTTACTGACCTCACTGTCTGTGTTATGCTCTATGGTCAATAGCAGACCACATTTAGACTGTGTTGCGCCTTATGGTCAATAACAGACCACATTTAGACTGTGTTGTGCCTTATGGTCAATAACAGACCACATTTAGACTGTGTTGCGCCTTATGGTCAATAGCTGACCACATTTAGTCTGTGTTGCGCCTTATGGTCAATAGCAGACCACATTTAGACTGTGACGTGCCTTATGGTCAATAACAGACCACATTTAGACTGTGTTGTGCCTTATGGTCAATAGCTGACCACATTTAGATTGTGTTGTGCCTTATGGTCAATAACAGACCACATTTAGACTGGGTTGCGCCTTATGGTCAATAGCAGACCGCAATTAGACTGTGTTGTGCCTTATGGTCAATAGCTGACCCAAATTAGACTGTGTTATGCCTTACGGTCACTGCTTTAGTCACTGCAGCTGCCCAACCATTATATAACAATTGTACTCAGAACTAGTCCTCCGCACACACCGCTCACAGCTGCCCAACTCTCTTAAACCATACTGTGAAGCAATGCAGATACACACAGACCACTAGAGTTGGGTCATACCTTATGGTCGCTAACAGACCACCAGAACTGAGTTGTGCCCTATGGTCGCAAACAGACCACCAGAACTGAGTTGTGCCCTATGGTCGCAAACAGACCACCAGAACTGAGTTGTGCCCTATGGTCGCTAGCAGACCATCCGATGTATGCACTTTACTCAATGTCAGGTACTGCCAAATCTAGGTGCCCCTGCTGTATGCTCCAACCTCACAACCAGCTGCTTCCAATCTAGAGATTATAATGCACAGGCTGTACCTGACCGATTCTACCCGACTCTAACTAGCCACCATCTATCATAGTCCAACCTGCTCCCCACCAGCACCACTAGACTCCACCGCTATCCACAGACCATGATCTTCTGGCTCGCCCTAACCATGTTCTCTTTCTGCTTAATACAGGACAATGTACCTTGTAGCAACAATAGCTACATAGCCCACCAGGACGGCCTGGCCAAACTAGGGTGCCCCAGACACCACCCCATCCCCTGCCCCACTCCGTTCCTACCCTCCACACCCCCTTTCCCATCCACTCACCACCACCCTCTCACCTCCAAATCCATCGTCATCCATGGCCTACCCACCAACAGCCACCACAGTCCCATTGCTAAGTCTAACCAAACCAAAATGACCTCCAAACCTCCCACCCGCTTTGAGTCACCCGAGCCAACCCCCCTCTCCCTTATTCCCAACATCACAACCCGCAACGACAGATTAGGCTTCAGGCTCCCCACCACAAATTCTAAACCTAACTCCAGACCTTACACCAAAACGAATACAAAGCACATTGCACCAAGCAAGCCCACTCCTCCCACACTAAAAGGTGCCCTACTCAACGTCAGATCCCTGGCTGCCCACCCCACAGAAATTGCAGACATCATCCTTACCAATGACCTTGACTTCTTAGCCCTAACAGAAACTTGGCTTCATGAGGCGTCCGGACTCTATTTATCGCTAGCCATCCCAGACAAATACACTATCCTCAGAGCGGACAGACCAAACGGCAGAGGTGGAGGCGTAGCAATCATCTCCAAATCCGCCCTAGGCCTTAGACCAACCGACACAGTCGCATGCACATCCTGCAAGTTACTCACAACCAAACTACAAACCTCCCCCACAACCACAATAACCATCCACCTCATATATAGACCCCCAGGCCCCCCTGGGACCGTCGAAGAAGACATCACATCCCTCATCACCAAAACTTCCAAACCAACAGCACAAATCATGATCCTTGGAGATTTCAACCTCGGCTACCAAGACCCAAACGATGCACCTGCTGCATCCCTAGCCAATATCCTAACCGATCATGGTCTCACTCAACTCATTGTACTCCCTACCCACCAAAAAGGCAGAACCCTTGATTGGGTAGCAACCCACAACTGCAACACAACCTGCAAAGACCCCCAACCTCTGGCATGGACCGATCACCACATGATCCCCCTTGAGGTTAACACCAATCAGGTACTGCCCAATAAGCACCCCATGGCACCAGCATGCCCCACCAGGAACAAACGCTACATCACTGCTGAAGCCCTACTACCATTGGTCTTACCTACCCTCAATGCTCTCCCAGCTAACGCTGACTTAAACCTGCTGATTGACACCTTCAATGATTCCATGGCCAAAGCAATGGACACCGTTGCCCCCTTGAAAATACGCAAAGCCAAACCCAAAGCTCATCTGAACTCGTGGTACACCCCTGAGCTCAAACTACTTAGAAAAGAGAAAGCTAAGGCTCACCACACCTGGAAGACTAACCCCACGGCGGAAAACAAATCCAACCTCACTAACCTATCCTCACTTTACAAAAGCGAGATAATCCGGACCAAAAAAGATTCATACAACATCAGGATCACTCAGGCAGGATCCTCCACTAAAGAATTATTCAAAATTTTGAAGGAACTAGAAAACCCTATTTCGCCCCCGGAAACCTGCCTGAAAGACAAATCCTGGTGCACCAACATCCAGAACGCCCTTAACAATAAAAGTTTAGGACTCCAAACTAAAATCGAAAACAAACGGCTACAACTCTTCAACAACAATGTCACCAACCTTAGCCTACCCACACCTAACAACACTAGCGCAGGCTTCTCGTTCAAAAAAGTCACCATCCCGGAAGTTCAAAAAATCATCACCTCCTTGAAACCCTCTAACTGTAAAGGAGACAGCTGCCCGGCTCAAATCATAAAAGATGCAGCCAGAGAGCTCTCCCCCTTCTTCACCAAACTCATCAACCTATCCTTCACCAATAGCTCCATCCCCAGCAACTTAAAACAATCATGGGTTCTCCCTCTCCTGAAAAAACAATCCCTCGATCCGGCCACACCCACAAACTACAGGCCCATCACCACAGTCCCCTTCCTACTGAAAATCCTGGACAGAGTCGCCTACATCCAAATTCAGGAATACCTAGAATCCAACTAACTGCTAGGAATACGTCAATCTGGCTTCAGACCTCAACACGGAACTGAAACCGCTCTTGTTGATCTCAAAAGCCAGATTGATGAAATAAAAGACAAAGGCAATGCCGCAATCCTACTCCTCCTAGACCTCTCAGCGGCCTTTGACCTGGTCAGCCATGAGGTCCTCTGTAATCACCTTGCCACCGCAGCCCACTTCTCCTCCCCTGCCATCACATGGATACAATCCTTCCTGGCAAACAGAACCATACGAGTCTTCTCCACCACAGATGCAGCAGACCCCATCCCCATCACATGCGGGGTCCCACAAGGTTCCTGTGTATCCCCCACTTTGTACAACATATTTACAAAGCCTCTATTTGACAAACTGGACCATCTGGGTGTCACCTACACAAACTACGCAGATGACACCCAGATACTCCTCACTATCTCTGGTAATTACCAAGAAGACTCCGCCCGGATCAACAAAATATTCTCCATCATTCAGGCATGGGTGGCCTTCCATGGCCTCTGCCTGAATGATGAGAAGACAGAGCTCCTAATTGTCGGCTCCCCCAACACTCTAACTAAACTTGACCCTAGCTATAATAACATCACCATCGATGGTCACTCCATTCCCATAGCCAAAAGCGTAAAAACCCTTGGCTTCTATCTAGATTCCAACACCAACCTTAGCAAACATACCAATATGACCGCCTCAGCTTCTGCCTATACCGGCAAGCTCATTAGGGCCAGCAGACCCTTCCTATCACCCAACAGCTGCCTCACCCTTGCCAGGGCCCTAATACAATCCAAACTGGATTACTGCAACAGCCTGTTCCTTGGCGCTAATCATTCCGTACTCAATAAATTGCAGGTAATACAAAACAACGCCTTGCGCGCAGCCCTCAACATTCCAAGACAAGAGCAGATCTCTGCCACTAGGAAAGCCTGCAAATGGCTCTCCATACGCCAAAAAATTGATCTAAAAATCATCTGCCTCACGTACAAAGCCCTCAACCACTTAGCACCACCCTATCTAACTAATAAACTCACCCTGAAACCTGCCACTAGACTCACCAGATCCTCCAACACTCTTTGCCTACTAGTGCCCAGGTTCCACCTAAAAAGAGCTGGAGGGGCAAGCTTCACAGTGCTTGCCCCCCAACTCTGGAACTCCCTACCACTAAACATCAAAACTGTCGAATCCTTCCAGATCTTTAGGAAGCAGGTCATCAGCTGGCTGCTAAACAAAGAACAACACCACTAACTCTAGACTCGCGCGATTACTGGCCTAGACACTGACCTTTTCTGAAAATTGTATATTGTACGTACTACACATGTTCTATTTATTGACCTCTGTATATATATGTATATATTATAAACCTGTACGAAGTATGCAACACACAGATACTTCTCAACTATGTAACCAAATTCTTAAGCGCCCTTCTACCTCTGGGTTTGGAGCGCCATACAAATAAAATAAACAAACAAACAAACAAACAAACAAGTAAGTTGATGTTTGTTGAACCAGTGGTTGTAAGGCCTCATCTAAATAAACCGCTAGAGGGTGAAATACACTTTCTGTGCCCGCCACAATCGGTCTAAAAGGGGGGTTGTTTTTATTTTTGTGTATTTTTGGCAAAGCGTAAAAGACCGGAGTAACCGGGAATTTTTTAATCAGGAAGTCACATATCTTGTCCGATATCCAATCCATATCCGTGGCTCTTTCTATCGTTTGTTTAAAAGTTTCTTTGATAGAAAAAATCGGGTCTGTGTCTAGGACAAGGTATGTCCCTCGGTCATTCAATAAATTCAAACAACCCTCATTGTAGAACTCAGTATCCATTAAGACAAGGGCTCCCCCCTTATCAGCTGGTTTCAATATAATAGTAGTGTCATCCGCTAGTTCTTTTATCAATTTCAATTGATGCTTTCTAATATTGATGTTCTTGGTGGAACTGTATTTGAGACGTTTCAATTCTTTCGATGTCTTTTATTTGAATAAATTAATGATCGGATGATTTATCTGGGGTGAAAATAGCTCTTATTCTTTAATTCCAATTAATCATGTTTTTTCTGTCGGTCTGGGGTTTCCGGAAGTGAATCAAAGAAAACTTTAAGTTCCATTTTTCTTATCAATTTAAACAAGTTTACTTCTTCTTCAAAGTTTGAAGTATTAGTGGTAGGAATGAAGGATAATCCTAGTTTAAGGGTGTCCATTTGTGATGTGTTAAGTAGCTTAGAAGAGATATTCACAATGATGGAGTCTACTGCTTGTTTTTTTGTCGCGGCTTTCTTTTTGCCTCATCAGGTTTTCCTCCTCCTAAAAAAATGGGAGCATTTTTAATAGCAGCTAATGTATCCGGTTGGGTAGGTGTTTCTATTCCATTATGCGGAGGATGTGTTTGTGATGAATCCCGGATAGGATTAGTTTGTGATGTGGATGGAGTTTGATTTCTCTTATTCTCCACTAGTCACGTCACTACTATCACTATTGTTTGTAGGTCCTGATGGTCCTGATGGTCTTGGAGGTCTTGTAGGTCCTAGTCTAGGATTGTTGTAGAATTCTTGCCACGTGTAGACGATATCACGTGCGTAGTCAAGTGTGTCCCGGAGGAATTTTCTTATTTTTTGTTGTTCAATGTCACATTTATATCCTTCCAATTTTTTGTTGGTGTCTTCCAAAATAGCTTTCAGGTCCTCCTTGTTTTTTTATTTTGAGAGTTGTACAGTAAGATCCTCTATTTCTTGAATAATGGAGGATAAAGATCCTGCTAGTTCTTCAATAGTTAAAAGTATCAGGTCCAATGAACATTTATTTAGGATCTGTTCCAAACATAAAACAAATGATTGGTTGTCTCTGCACAATGTGGGGCAAAGATAAACGCGTAGACCCCTGGGGATTTTTTTACTTTTATAATATTGTGCTAAAGTTGTTGCATGTCATTTTTGCGAGATTTCCCTTCAAATAAATTTTTCAAGTTTAAAGATAAGTCTCTCTGGATTATCATCATCTGTTGTTTATTTATCAGTATCCTTTATTAGACCTAAAATACGATTTTCTTCTCCTTCGCTGAAGGCGAAGGTAGTTGCTCCTTTATCTGTTAATGTATTGATTTTTGAAAAGGACATAATTCAAAGGTGTGGGTGCAGGTGTGTGTATATGCCAACCCCTGTGAGGGGGGCACAACTAAACAACCTAGCGAATTAGACACCATGCACTCCAAATGTATGGTACAATTATTATAGTAAAACAATTCAAGAAAATATAAAACAGGTTTAAGGTGCAGGGGAGAAAAGAAACAGCCCTGGCATATGGGTTGTCAATACAATAGAACAAGTGTAAGAATATTTACAGATAAATGGAAATTGATTGAACTCACTGCCCCTGATGAAGAGAATGAATCTCAAAATGTGTTGGGCACATACATTTGGAATAAATCACTGTTAAAGAAAAAAAGACTTTGTGAATTGACTACTTTTGGTCTTATTTGCATAAACAGATCCACAGATAAAACAGTGACTTGAATTGAAAAACTTATTTCTACTATTCATAAATTACTGGGCTATTCTAGCCATAGATAGTGTGCAGGGGACGGGAGTTCCCCGACAACGTAGGAATCAAGGGCATGCCCACATCAGCCCCTGAGAAAGACACAAACAGGCAAATCAGATTGCAAAAATGGGGCACAGTGAAGGCACATGGGGGCTCAGAGTGACTGAGTGACTGAGGAACAGTGACATAAGTGCCAACAGAAAGGTCGACAATCACCTTTGTTGCCAAATGAAACAAGTACCCACAAAAGTTCACACATCTGGGTCCAAGGTTCCAAAGGAGCAGGAGACGGCGAGGAACAGCAAAGAACTCGCGGCCAACGGTACTCCCACAAGTGCACCAAGTATTGAAATCAGAGAAACATATTTGCTGTACCCTGTATTTCTCTGATTCTTTGATTAATTCCAATATGGAATGTTGGAAACCATCTGTGACAAACTATTGGTTGAGAGCTTGGGCAAAAATAAAAGCATTATTTTAAAGGCCTGGGTTCACAAATTATGTTTCTTTTTGGAATGCTGGTACCATGGCACCCATCATCCATTATAATTATAATCCATTATGCTCTAGGAATAAAGCTCAGCCTCTTAAAACCCACGTTCCATGTTTCAATTTAAGGAGGAGATTTAAATTCTTGATTGACAATGACCAGCACTAATCAATGGACTAGTTTTTGTCACAATTCAATGTGAGATGTATGAGGTTCTAGAGATCCCACATTTCAAGAGATTAGTCCTAATGCAAAGATGCTAAATATGGTTCCAATATTTAATTCTAGATCCAAAAACACATATGCCTTGCACTATACCCCCTTTCAGTGGCATAGCTTGTAACTAGACATCACCAAAATACTTGCAATTGTTAGCTGGGATGTAATTAATTCTTGGGATGTTTATCTAAATGCACTGGGATCATTGTACTGACTTTCGGATTGTCCTTCCAGGGCCTTATTAAACTGTATTGAAATAAAACCACTTTGTTATGAATATTGGCCTAAGCCCATTTGCGTTGCATGGAAAATCGCATTTGAAATGCTCCCATTTCTGATAAACTTTGCCGCCATTTTGATTTTAACTCTTGCTTTGTGCCCTAAAATGGTGGACTGTGTTTTCAACTACAGCCGAGCCAAACGACTTTTCAGTTGTGTCAACATTTAGGCTGACCAGGAGCAGACTGTTTGTTCTATGCAAAGAAACCTTGTGACTCGTATGAACTGCAATCCAAGTGTTGTCTGCGCTCACAAGCCTCATCCTCATATAAACAATGAGACAATGTAGAGCAAACTACCGTGTGCTTTGGTTGTAATATATTGTGTTCTTTCTTGAAACTAGGCTCACTACTCACTGAGCACACCGAACAGAGCTGGAGTTCGCTGTGTTGTACTGAGGGCCGATAGCTACCTGTTGCTTTGTCCTTTGAAACTGTTCGGTATAGGATAAAGATCTTTGTATCTTTCTTTGGAACCCGCGTTTGGTGTATTTCCTTTTGTGGTACTCAGCCTCGATATCTTCTTTTTGATTTCACAGATGGCGCCCGAATAGGAACCCTCAAGATTGATGCCAGCTCGTTGAAGGTTGACGCAAGCTATCGGACAGGGATCGGACGGTGTAACAAAAAAAGGGGCCCCTTTCTGAAAGAGACGCGACACCTCAACAGCGCTGCACGGCCCGATCCCTGGACAGAGAGCTTGCGGTCCGAGTCGGCATCTTGACGAGGGTCCACTTATCGGAGCGGGCAGATTTGCCAAAATCACCAAACACAAGGTAAAATTCAAAAAGAACTTTGTAATCCGATCGGACCTCCTTAGGATTGATCAGGTGAGTCGTGACCCGATTCTTAAGCATTCTGATAAGCATCCTGATGATTTGTTTTGGTGCATTGTATCTGCAAATACAACTATTGACCAGGTAAAACCAATATTTTGATATGCCTGGGAAATTGTCCACCTGCTTCAGGGCGTTATTCCGCAGTGATAGGCAATCTTTGGAATTTAGCCTTCCGGCACCACAGGAGGGGTCACCGCGTGTACTATGTACTGTAAGCATTTGGCACAGACAAACTAGGCATGTTTCCGAACTTCAGCGGCCAATCAATGGTAGTTTTGAAATCCCTCGTATTGAGTATTTAGAGTCAATTTTATTAAAGAAAAAGGCTAGACCTGCAGCATTTGATGTTTTACAGAATTGGAAGAAAGAAGCTTTACAGCAGCTTAAGAGTAGGGATTAAACATGCGCGCCGTCATAAAACGAACGCCGAAAAAGCGTTGGTATATGACCAAGATAAACAGTCTGAGTCAGCTAGGAATATGGATAGGGCTTTCTCACTTGGCATTCAGAAAATCTATCCTTCTAAAGAGTTTCACGTTTCCGACGAATTTATTGACAAATTGTTAAATGAACGAAGGCCTGGTGCCACTGCGCCACCTCCGTATGTTCCTCTTCCTGCTGCTTTGCCTCTTCTTGCTGTTATTCCTGCTGTTCCTGCTCCTCCTAATGTTCCTCTTCCTCCAGTCATTGTTCCTCCTTTTGTTGCTGTTCCTCCACCTGCTCCACCACCTCTTCCTATTACACCAGTGACAGCACATCCATTGAACTTACCTGCTCTTCCTTTTCCAAGTGGTCCACCACCGCTTGTAGTAGAACAGGGAGCGGGATCGAGGGTTGTCACTCGCAATACTGTACCTCCAGAGAAGAAACGTGACTTGATTGCGTGGGCTAAGAATTGTATAGAGAGGGATGATCGAGCTAATGTTCTTGCCACACTTTCTAATATGGACAATTTTCCTGAGAAAAATGTTTTTATTGAGGAATTAGGGATTCACTTGTGTGTAATGTGGGACAGATTAAACAATTCAGATCTCCCACAAGGGTTGAGGGATCTTAATACTTTAACGCTTTCTAGAGACACTGTGGAGAAAGTACAAGAGCATGTTGAGAGGGTATTTGAGTATAGAAAGGAGTTGGAAAGGCTACAGAATGAGGACAAAGATGAGGATAGTATGTATGTACAGAAACGGTTCCTCCCTTTTTGTAAATCGATATCTGAGGAAATATGAATTTGCACAAAGGACGCGATTAGATGGATCACAGATATGTCGATAACTCCAGTCGAAGTATATGGCACCTATAGTCAGTATACGCCAGAAATGCAGAGGAAAGTGATACCTACAGGATGAATGTGTAAAGAGAAAGATTTGTTGTCCCGCAGAGTTATTAGGTATTTATAAGAGAGTCTTTTCACTTGACACTTCTTCGGCTGCTTTAGAGCTCGATTTGGCTCTGTTGCTTGGTAAGCGTTCGGAGTTGCCTACTTCTCAGTTGCCTATGAGAGATGTTCCTCCGACATTTTTCCCAAAAGTTGAGATTGTGGCTAATGCTGTAACGGGTGCAACTGCTGTGGATATTCCGGCACATTATGTGTCGCAGTTTGTTCACGTCCCGTTCTCAAGACAGGAAGTCAACACCATTAGACAATCTATTCCCGACATTAGGAAAAATCGGACAGGGTTCTATAAATAAATGGAGTCTGTCTTGCAGTCGCAGTATTCACCTTAGGTGATATTGATCTGTTGTTTCCTGTACTCCTGCCTGTAGATTTGTGGAAACAGGTTGAGACTATAGATGATGTAGCAGGGCTAGGAGATACATAGGCTAACATAATTAGACTCGATGGAGAAAGGCCAGCTGGCAAGAGAACGCCTCAGGTGATACTAACTTTACCTGATAGAATCGTTGCAAAATTGAAAACCATAATTCCTGAAAAGAGAATTATTTGGGACAGGCTTACGGCCTGTGTCCAAGGGAAGTCTGAGAGTGATACCGAGTTCTTTAATCGGTTCGAACAGGTATTCTCAGATTTCAGTGGACAAGACTTAGGCACAGAGTGTGGGAAAAGATTATTTGTAGACAAATTTGTGCGTGGATTGCTGTCTGACATCCAGTTGCAAATGATGTCTTCCGAGAGTGCTTGGCAAGTGAAGTCTCAGTCTGAAGTACTGCAAATGGCTGAGTACTATGAGAATCACGTCAATAATGAAAAGGTGATTTGAAGACTAAAGTATTATTACAGCAAATTGTTAGAGGCCCTAGAGGGGGTAATTCGCAAATTAGAGGTCAGTATGTTCCACAAGGGAATGTGCCTTTGGGTCCTCTAAACATTAACCAGTGTGCCTATTGTAGGCAAGAGGGTCATTGGGGTGCACAATGCCCGGTCCTCCGACAAAGGTCAAATAACACATTTGGGAATATGGGTAGACGATCCAGAGGTTGCCCGGGTGTAGGGGCCCCTGGTAGAGGTCAGTTTGCACAGGATCCACAGCAACCTTTTTCGCAGGATAATCGGGTACCAAGTGTGGATACTAGAAACATATTTGATCATCCTTCTGCCGCTTACCTCTCTGAAGAACTTCCTTTCAATGACATTTTGTTTCGTTAGGATTGCCCAAAGCAGGGTTTTGGGCTTGGAACCTACGCCTATTCCCGTTAATCAGAAAGGTCCCTACGTTGAAATGATAGTGGGAAATAGGAAGCATCTATTTTTGATAGATACAGGGGCACAGAAGTGTTCCATTGATCATTCTCGGGTTCCAAACCAATGTTTCTGTAGGGTTTTCTGGCACACCAGTTGTCTGTCCGGTTTCTTCGCTGGTATCTATTTCTTTGGGTCTTACGGACCACTGTCCATTCCTTTTGACTTAGAATTGTGGTGAGAACTTGCTGGGGTTGAATCTGTTGAAAGAATTAAATGCGGTAATTCATTGTTCTTCTGACGGAGTGCGTTTGACGATTTCACCACAGCAACTTTCTGTCTCCCAATTCATGACTAGACCTTTGCCACCAGAATTTAGTAATGTTCCGGAGTGTTTATGGGCAATTGACGACAATGATGTCGGCGTTTTGCAGATCGATCCTGTTAAAATAGTCTTGAAACATGGAGTAAAGCTGCCACGTATTCCACAATATAAGATTTCAGTTGAGGGTGAGCAGGCTTTGAAATGCATCGTCTCCGATTTTGTGCATCGAGGGGTGATTGAGGAAATTGCAGGTAGTTTGTGCAATAGTCCAATTTTGCCCATGTACAAAAAAGGCGATAATGCAATTCCTTTTTGTTTCATAATCGATCTACGTGCCATCAATAAGATCGTCGCTCCACAATTTCCAATTGTGCCTGATGTGACAACGATATTGACCATGATCCCGGCTTCAGCTGCTTACTTTAGTGTTCTGGATCTGAAGAATGCTTTCTTTACCATTCCTATACAAAAGGACAGTAGATATTTGTTTGCGTTCACCTTAGGGGGACGCTCGTTCACCTTTACCCGTGCACCTCAAGGTTGCATGGAAAGTCCTAGCATCTATAGTAGGGCTTTGAAAGAACAGCTTGATACTCTTGAATTGCCCTCTACTTGTACGCTGCTTCAGTATGTTGATGACTTCCTTTTAGCTGCTGGCTCAGAGAGCGCTTGTAAGGAGGGCACTGTGATACACCTGGCTAAACATGGTCACAAAGCTTCACTTAAAAAGTTTCAATATTGTTGTCAGGAGGTCGCCTATTTAGGCTATCTCCTGTCAAAGGAGGGAAGAAGATTGACGCCTGAATGGATAAAACTAATTTCTAGCATGTCTGTCCCAAATACACAGAAGGAAGTTAGAGCCTTGATAGGAATGGCTTCTTACTGTAGGCAGTGGTTCCCCAATTTCTCACTAGTGATTAAACCAATGTTGGCCTTGACGAAGAAGGGCATTTCTTCACCACTGCCATGGGACTTGGTATACCAGCAAGCATTTGAACTGCTCAAGACCGCATTTTGCTCGGCAGCGGTTTTGGGCACACCAAACTATGAAAAGGCCTTTGTGTTGTTTGTGCATGAATGTGATGGATGTGCTTTGGCTGTATTAACGCAGGAACATGGAGGGAGGAATGGACCATGCAGTTACTTTTCTTCCACCCTTGATCATGTAGCATGCACTTTGCCAAGATGTTTGCGAGCTGTCGCTGCTGCTGCTGCTGCGTCTGTAAAACAGAGGGAGGGAATGGTCCTAGGCCATGATCTAACCCTGATGGTGCCTCACTCTGTGGATGTTCTGCTGAACAGAACTCAAACGCAACACCTCACTTCCGCACGGTTGACTAGATATGAATTGATCTTGTTTGCTCCACACATACAAATTACGAGGTGCTTTGTTCTTAATCCGGCTGAACTCTTACCTTTCCCGCAAGGTACCGCTTGCAGTGACAAAGAGTGACATGATTTCCTGTACACTACCGAACAAGAGACAAAGGGTAGAATTGATCTAAAAGACATTCATTTGAACAATCCACAAGGGGAACTGTTTTGCGATGGCTCCTGCTTCAAACTTCCGGATGGTACATCCACAGCTGCTTATGCAATCACCACATTGAGCACGGTCGTGGAAATCAAGAGAATCACGCATAACTCCGCGCAGGCCACAGAGATTATAGCATTGACCCGAGCTTGTGAATTATCCCAAGGGCTTACAGTGAACATATACACTGATAGTCAGTACGCCTTTCGGGTGGTCCACAACTTTGGTAGACTTTGGTCAGAAAGAGGGTTCTTAACTTCACATGGTACAAAGATTTAGCATGGCTCCCTAATAGTACAAATGCTCTCAGCGCTTGCACTCCCTACTCAGTTAGCTGTCGTAAAATGTGCAGCACATCAAAAGATTGTAGATGATATAAGAAAAGGGAACGCTTTCGCTGATTAGATAGCTAAGCAAACTGCCACTGATCTCTCTATAGATGTTTACATTTCAAAGGAGACCGTAAATGCCTATGCAATGGATGAGAGTGTTGACTCTGTAAGGGATATCCAAGCTGATGGAGGAGTCCAAGAAATGGGCTGAAGGCTTGGGGAAACTTGATGATGATGATTGTTGGGTGGACATAGTTGAAGGGAAATGGTTATTTCCTGATGCATACATCATGATGATGGTCGTCATGGCTCATGGCCTTACACATATATGTGCTTGGAAACTTACAAAAATGTTGGAGAAAGTTTGGGCAAATGACAAAATCTCTAAAAGAACTGAGCGATATGTTCAGGACTGCATGATGTGTTTACAGCACAATGTGGGAAAGGGAACGACAACTCCCAGGGGAAGTTCTGGTCCACCTTCTGTCCCCTTTGAGGTCATACACTTCGGTTTTATAAAAAAGGAACGGTGCAATAATTTGAAAAATGTGTTAGTTGTCATCTGTGCTTTCAGTAAATGGGATGAGGCTTTTGCTGTTAAAGACGCTACAGCCATGACTACTGCAAAAACTATGTTAAAGGAGTACTTTTCCAGGTTCGGGCTACCAAGAGTCATCTGGTTGGACAATGGTCCACATTTTGTCACTGCTGTAATTCTGCAGATATGTGCGGCACTACAGATCGACAAATGGTTCCATTCGGCCAGACACGCTCAGAGTGCCGGACTAATAGAAAGATACAAAGGCATTATCAAAAACAAGCTCGCTAAGATGTGTGCTGGCACCAAACTAAAATGGCCGGACGCCTTACCGATCGTGTTGCTAACCATGTGTACAACCCCTCAAACTAAGACTGGGCTTTCTCCATTTGAGGTGGTAATGGGGAGACCTGCTAATCAGATTGCTGTAGCCAGTTCACTAAAAACTTGTATTTGATTAATCACCAGGTGCGAGAGGCTTTACCTGTACGATACGAGGGTCCAGGTCATAGCATTCGGCCCAGTGACTGGGTTTTAACAAAGGCATTTGAGCGATCTTCTTGCCTTGCACCTTCTTGCCTTGCACCTCGGTGGCGGGGCCCTTTCCAGGTCCTGCTGGTCACACAGACTGCGGTGCGGGTCGCAGGAGGGAAAAACTGGATCCACGTGACGTATGTCAAGAGGATTCCACACCCGGTGCCATACAATACAGAAGAAACTGAACCCTTCACCAATACTGCAACCAACGATCCCGAAGCAGTAAAGAGCAATGAGAGTGCATCAGAGATTCTCTCTGAGCCCGCGAGGCCCGGGGAATCAGCCATTTTGTCTCCACACTCTCCAAATGTTTTGTTTCCGGAAACTGTTGTTCCGGATCTTGCATCTTCACTGGCTCTTGATACGTTGCATCCAACAGGAAGTGACGATACGTTGTTCTTGAATAAATCAGTACCAGGGACAACAAGGTACAATTTGCGTCGAAGTAAATAGACTTACGGCACGGTTCGGCTGTGCATTCGAAGAAGGAAGGAAAATCATCAAGGGCTTGCTTTTGGCCCAAGTAATTGTTTGAAAAAGAGGATTCTGTTGGCTAGGGTTGTGGAAGGACTAAGAAGTCGCTCGGCCAGTGGGTCGCCAGCTAAAAACACTGGGGTTTTCCGTTTGGAAGACTGCAATGCCTGCAACTGCTACCGCTCGTACAGGACTGATAAATGATCGTGTGATCGGCTGTGAGAATGGAAAAACTGTTTGGGCCCCAAAAACGTACTGCTGTTTTTTTATAATGTTAATTGGTTTTATAATGGTAATTGTTTTAAGCTTTTGGTACCTAGAAGAAGTACATCCACTTGAAACCTTGTTACCAACTGAAAATGTACCCACTGTCCCTACGCCTTTCATGCATCTGCACACTTTCAGGCCGATTCATGGAATAATTAGCGCGGCGCAAGTGGGCAAAAACGTGTGAATCGCAGTGGAATAGCGAAAATCGCAGTGCAATTGCGAAAATCGCACGAAAAGCAGCGCACGTCGATTCATGGAAGGCTGTGCGCGAGAAAACCAGCGCATGTGCGATAAAAAAGTGCGCGGCGCACGTTGGCGCACAGGCCATCTAACAGCGTGCGCCAGGTCACAGCGAAAATCGCACAGGCCACAGCGAAATTCGCACATAGCGCGGCGCACGCAACAAAAGTAGGCGGAACACGGGCGTAACACTCGGAATGGGGAACAACTTGCCAAAACGTGGGCGTCATGGGGGAAGTACAGGGCACAAGTGCGCGGAACGCCCACACGCTCGCCTACAACACGTATTCATGGAATAGAATAGGGGAAAAAAGCGCACGCTCAAACCAGCGCACAGGCACAAACACGACCGCCACAAGAAAGCAGGCGGTAGCGTCTCTGCGGCTGTAAGAAATGTGCGCCAAAAGGTGCGCCAACAAATAACACCTATATACTGCCATGATGAATGTCCCATACTGTGGCCCTCCAGGAAAAATGACGTGCAAAGGGGTACCCACAAACACGGACACCCGCTGACAAAAAATACGTGTGCGTGTATACCGGGGTCCGCGGGAAGTCTAACACGCGATTTCAGCAGGGTACGTGCATCACAGGGGTTCGCGTGAAGTTATTCACGCGATCGGGCCTGGGGGAGCGGGCTACGTGTATTTCAGGGGTTCGCGTGAAGTTTCACACGCGATCGGGTCTGGGGGAGCGGGCTACGTGTATTACAGGGGTTCGCGTGAAGTCCCTCACGCGATCGGGCCTGGGGGAGCGTGCTACGTGTATTTCAGGGGTTCACGTGAAGTTTCACACGCGATCGGGCCTGGGGGAGCGGGCTACGTGTATTACAGGGGTTCGCATGAAGTTCCTCACGCGATCGGGCCTGGGGGAGCGGGCTACGTGTATTCCAGGGGTGCGCGGGAAGTTCCACACGCGAATAGCCTGGGTGCGTGTATTACAGGGGTGCGCGGGAAGTTCCACACGCGAATAGCCTGGGCGCGTGTATTACAGGGGTGCGCGGGAAGTTCCACACGCAAATAGCCTGGGTGCGTGTATTACAGGGGTGCGCGGGAAGTTCCACACGCGAATAGCCTGGGCGCGTGTATTACAGGGGTGCGCGGGAAGTTCCACACGCGAATAGCCTGGGTGCGCGTGTATTTCAGGGGTGCGCGGGGAGTTCCACACGCGAATAGCCTGGGTGCGTGTATTTCGGGGGTGCGCGGGAAGTTCCACACGCGAATAGCCTGGGCGCGTGTATTTCAGGGGTGCGCGGGAAGTTCCACACGCGAATAGCCTGGGTGCGCGTGTATTTCAGGGGTGCGCGGGGAGTTCCACACGTGATTAGCCTGGGTGCGTGTATTTCAGGGGTGCGCGGGAAGTTCCACATGTGATTTGACAGTGTGGGTCCTCCCAGGTGTACCCTGTACACCCTCCACGGCCCCTGCAGGCAGCCCACACCACAGGGGACTACCCTGCATCCCTGGTCATGTCCCGCAGGCAGCCCACCCAACATGGGCATGCCCCCCAGCAAAGGCACATGTCTCCTTGAACTAATGAACACCAACTCATGTCCCTTTGCACCCCCACCCCCCAGCACTGTGGGGCACCTGCCAGCAGGCCCCCACCCATGTCCAACTCATGTCTCCCACCACCCCCACACCCCAGCCACCAGGGGCACTCTCCACCAGGCCCCCACTCATGTCTCCCACCACCCCCACACCCCAGCAGTGCAGGGGCACCGTCCACCAGGCCCCCACTCATGTCACCCACCACCCCCACCCACCAGGGGCACCCTCCACCAGGCCCCCACTCATGTCTCCCACCACCCACACACGGTCACCCTCCACCAGGCCCCCACTCATGTCTCCCACCACCCCCACACCCCAGCAGTGCAGGGGCAGCCTCCACCAGGCCCCCACTCATGTCACCCACCACCCCCACCCCCCAGCACTGTGGGGCACCTGCCAGCAGGCCCCCACCCATGTCCAACTCATGTCTCCCACCACCCCCACACCCCAGCAGTGCAGGGGCAGCCTCCACCAGGCCCCCACTCATGTCACCCACCACCCCCACCCCCCAGCACTGTGGGGCACCTGCCAGCAGGCCCCCACACATGTCCAACTCATGTCTCCCACCACCCCCACACCCCAGCAGTGCAGGGGCAGCCTCCACCAGGCCCCCACTCATGTCACCCACCACCCCCACCCCCCAGCACTGTGGGGCACCTGCCAGCAGGCCCCCACCCATGTCCAACTCATGTCTCCCACCACCCCCACACCCCAGCCACCAGGGGCACCCTCCACCAGGCCCCCACTCATGTCTCCCACCACCCCCACACCCCAGCAGTGCAGGGGCAGCCTCCACCAGGCCCCCACTCATGTCACCCACCACCCCCACCCCCCAGCACTGTGGGGCACCTGCCAGCAGGCCCCCACCCATGTCCAACTCATGTCTCCCACCACCCCCACACCCCAGCCACCAGGGGCACCCTCCACCAGGCCCCCACTCATGTCTCCCACCACCCACACACCCCAGCAGTGCAGGGCACCCTCCACCAGGCCCCCACTCATGTCTCCCACCACCCCCACACCCCAGCCACCAGGGGCACCCTCCACCAGGCCCCCACTCATGTCTCCCACCACCCCCACACCCCAGCAGTGCAGGGGCACCGTCCACCAGGCCCCCACTCATGTCTCCCACCACCCCCACACCCCAGCCACCAGGGGCACCCTCCACCAGGCCCCCACTCATGTCTCCCACCACCCCCACCCCCAGCACTGTGGGGGCACCTGCCAGCAAGCCCCCACACATGTCCAACTCATGTCTCCCACCACCCCCACACCCCAGCAGTGCAGGGGCAGCCTCCACCAGGCCCCCACTCATGTCACCCACCACCCCCACCCCCCAGCCAACAGGGGCACCCTCCACCAGGCCCTCACTCATGTCTCCCACCACCCCCACACCCCAGCCACCAGGGGCACCCTCCACCAGGCCCCCACTCATGTCTCCCACCACCCCCACACCCCAGCCACCAGGGGCACCCTCCACCAGGCCCCCACTCATGTCTCCCACCACCCCCACACCCCAGCCACCAGGGGCTCCCTCCACCAGGCCCCCACTCATGTCTCCCACCACCCCCACACCCCAGCAGTGCAGGGTCACCCTCCACCAGGCCCCCACTCATCTCTCCCACCACCCCCACACCCCAGCAGTGCAGGGGCAGCCTCCACCAGGCCCCCACTCATGTCACCCACCACCCCCACCCCCCAGCACTGTGGGGCACCTGCCAGCAGGCCCCCACCCATGTCCAACTCATGTCTCCCACCACCCCCACACCCCAGCAGTGCAGGGGCAGCCTCCACCAGGCCCCCACTCATGTCACCCACCACCCCCACCCCCCAGCACTGCGGGGCACCTGCCAGCAGGCCCCCACACATGTTCAACTCATGTCTCCCACCACCCCCACACCCCAGCAGTGCAGGATCACCCTCCACCAGGCCCCCACTCATGTCTCCCACCACCCCCACACCCCAGCAGTGCAGGGGCAGCCTCCACCAGGCCCCCACTCATGTCACCCACCACCCCCACCCCCCAGCACTGTGGGGCACCTGCCAGCAGGCCCCCACCCATGTCCAACTCATGTCCCCCACCACCCCCACACCCCAGCCACCAGGGGCACCCTCCACCAGGCCCCCACTCATGTCTCCCACCACCCCCACACCCCAGCAGTGCAGGGGCACCCTCCACCAGGCCCCCACTCATGTCTCCCACCACCCCCACCCCCCAGCAGTGCAGGGTCACCCTCCACCAGGCCCCCACTCATGTCTCCCACCACCCCCACACCCCAGCAGTGCAGGGTCACCCTTCACCAGGCCCCTACCCATGTCCCCCTGCCCCCAGGTCCTGACGATACACAATCATGGCAGTAATGGGCAGCATACACAGCACAAACACCCAGGTAAGGATTGCATCCACCCACATAGTGAATGCAATTACATGACACAACCCCAATGGCAAGTATGTAAATGAACACATGTCCGTCACACACACATACACAATGGCTGCAAGTGAATGTCAAAACCCATATCATGACATGTATGAAACCAAAGACAAAATAAGACAAGTGGAAGTAAAAATAAAAAATGTATTAAAGATTAAAAATAAGTAAACAAATCAAACATACAACTATGTGGATAACAAAATAAATGGTCCATGTTGGAGAACAAAAGTAAAAATCAAAAAACGAAAAAGGAATAAAAAAACAAATGTTGACCAAAGCAATATCAAGTAGAAGCAAAAGAATGAAAAACCATTTCCACATGGTGAACACAATAATGAAAAAAAGAAAATTTTCCTTCAAAAAACAAACTAAATACAGGAATGTACCAGGGTCCATGAGCCCAACACCATAAAGGAAACCTACTACTACCTAATGAAAAAAAATATACAAAAAAGTGGCCATTGTCCGAGCGGTCCAAAATAATAAAAACAAATAAAGGAAACCTAACACTAACTAACTATATAACTATATACAAAGGCAGCGGGCAAGTCCTGCGGCTCACTTGTTGATGTTGCTGGCCAGGGCATCATCGAACTCCATGTCGATGTCCTGGAGGCGGGACTCTGTCCTGGCCCCGAGGTCTCGCAGGGATAACCCCATGTTCAACTCAAACTCCCTGCAAGCTTCCTCGAGGCACTCAGCCCGCCTCAACGCCCGACGCATGGAGAACTCCGCCCTGACCATGGCGAGCCGCTCCTCTTCCGCCCGCTGCCGCTCCGCACCTATCCGCTGGACCAACTGCTCCCACACGGAAGACACCACCATCCCAGGGTTGCCCTGCCCTCCGGCCGATGCCTGCCCCTCTGATCTTGATGGCCCCGAGCCATGATGCCTCCCACGTCGAGCCCGCTGCTGCCTCCGACGCCACTGCCTCTGCCAGCACGACGGCATCCAGGCTGATGGAAACCACCGACGCCGTCGTGCACGTGCCCTGCCTGATGATGCTGTCACATCTTCCATCTGCTGGGGTCCAGTTGCTGTGTTGTCCACCCCTGCTGGACCTCCGACTCCCAACTGTGGCAGGGATGGGATCCCCACCGAGCTGGCTGCATTGGTCGGGGCAGGTCCACAGGGGGTCCTGGTGGCATCTGGGCTGGAAGACGGCAAGGGGAACGACTGGTGGATAGCCTGCACAGAGGAGGAGAGGGCCGCCACATTGGCCAACACATGCAGGAAACCCCCGAACATGGCCGATCCCAATTGGGCCACGTCGGCACGGTGCACTTCGTGATGACGTGCGTGCTCCTCCCGGGAAGCACGCACGGCATCACGAATCACAGCCGTGCGCATCGCGACCCCAATCAGGACCTTCTCCGCACGGCCAGGGGGTCCCACGTCCGCAGGTGGAGGGGAGTCAGGTGACATGGACATCCCCTCTACCTGCGGACAGGCCTGGGACGGGGCATCCCTGCTGGTGCATGGTGGTGCACTCACAGGGTCAGGGACAGCGACATGCACAGGCCCCTCCACGGTGACCTGTGCTGCCTCCTGCCCCTGGCCCTGGACTGCACCACTTGCACCAGCAGGGATGCCCCCACCAGGCCCCATGTGTGCCCCAGTGGCGGCCTCCTCCTCCTCTGTGCAAACCACCAACCTGGATGGCTCCTCACCGTCTCCCACCGTAGCAGGCCCCTGTGGGGGCTCACCCACCCCTTCCGCTGCAGCCGTGGGGGCATCCCCGCCGCCTTGCTCCACAGCGCCGCCTCCGCCCTCTTCTTCACTAGCCGCTGCGTAGAGGGAGACAAAGAACACAAGCATCAGGGCACTGTACAATGGTCCCCTAGACAGGAAGCAATAGCAGATGAGCACCACTGTCAAAGTACACTTCCATCATGTCCCTCCACAACACATGGGTCAGTCCAGGCAAAACACACACAGTAACAGGCATGGTGCATGCCATGGACATTTCCATGCATGTCCAATGGACTCTTGAAACATTCAATGATATGTAACTCACATGCATCATGGCTCATGCCTATCACATGCACACACTTCACCTCAGTCACATCCATCTGGACCCAAACACACCAAACACAGCGGATACAAGGGTAATTTGGCGGCTTCACTGAATCTGTGCATTGTCACACACATGTGTCATGCATCCATGGCATGCACAAGTCACAGACACGCAGGTCAGGCACACAGACATGGCTACCATATATGTACCTGGCATCAGCACCCATCCCTCACCCCCACCCATGTCCAGGTACAGCGACTGGCATGCTCTCATGTTCAAAATCTGCATAGGGCTCCCCATGCGGCATTTCAACACATGCAACAACCATGTGGATCACACATCACTGGTCGCACATGCATTACCATGATGTCCCTGCACACATACATGCATACATGGCCTATGGCACACATACAGGCAAGTATCATAGAACCAGCACACCGCAACATGCCCTGTCTCACACAGTAATGCTTGGACACTTACCGCTCAACTCCAGACGGGCCTCCCTCTCAAGGATCTGGGCGTGGAGCGCTGGGCGTACGCGTTCCAGGACCCTCATCTGGATGGAACTCATGCGGCCCCGGCCACCCTCCACGAGGCGCCGGGCCTTCACAAGGGTCCTGGACCTCAAGTCCTCCCAGCGCTTCTTGATCTTCAGGACGTCGCGGGTTGCCACCCCCTCCGCGTTGATGGCAACCACACAGTCGGCCCAGATCCTCTGCCGTCCTTCCTTGCTGGCGCGGAACGATCCAAAGAGGGCATCATACTGCCCCAGGACATGCTCCACCAGGACACCAACTTCGGTGACAGTGAAGCTGGTGCCCCTCTGGCCTGGGGTTGCCACTGGTGCCAGATGTGGAAGTGCCCGACATGGCAACCCCAGAGGCAGGTGTGGGTGGGCAACTGGGTCCTGGGGCTGGGCTGTGGAGCAATGTAATCCCAGTCGGGAGTCTTCAGTTCCAGCAGGGGTGGACACAGCAACTGGACCCCTGCAGATGGCTGATGTGCAGGCACCAAATGGCAGGGCACGGTGGCAGCAGGCAGGCAGGCAGGCAGCAGCAGATGGCACGTGGGAGGCTGCTCGGGGCACTGGGGGGCAGTAACTTGGCCTTCTGGGCAGGAGCGTGGTCTTCCGTGTGTTTTCGCGTGGCCAGCTTGATACGGAGTGATTTGGCACGTGAAAATCCTGCACGTCAGCGTGAAATCCGAGGAAAGGCCCTTAGCGCGTAAGCGCGTCAGCACGCATACGCGATTCTATTGGACCAGAGTCCCTCAGCGCGTAAGCGCGTCTGTGACGTGACCCGCACGGGTGTTCCCCACTCAGCACGTGATGACGGGGCACACATGGAAATACTGCACGTCAGAGTGTCATCGCGTGTAATTGGACAAAAGTGCGCGTACAAGCGATTGGCCAATGTACGTGTATTTAATGGGTGCGTGGGCACTTACACACGCAAGTACGCCAGCGAACCTGTATCCCGTGGTGCGTGTGAATTTCCACACGCTATTGGACTGGGAACTGGATTCCAGGGGTGCGCGGGTCACACGCTGTATCCCGTGGTGCGTGTGAATTTCCACACGCTATTGGACTGGGAACTGGATTCCAGGGGTGCGCGGGTCACACGCTCGCCTAGAACACGCGCAAAGCATAAATTTGCGGACTTTTACAATAACAAGCTCAGACGCCAGGATGAACATACCGTTCCTAGCAGCAGTGGCAGTGGGCTACCAAAGGAGGAGGAGGAGGATAGTCAGGGCCAGAATATTCACACCCAGAACCAGCCTTTTCGGGATGCCTGATGACCAGGTGTATGGGAGGTACAGGTTTCCACCACACATTATACTGGACCTGGTGAGTGAGTGGGAGGATGACCTCACATCACCCACCCTGTGCTCCCAAGCACTCAGCCCCCTGGAGAAGGTCCTCAATGTACTGCACTTCTTAGCCACTGGATCATTTCAGCGGACAAGTGCCATAGTGGGTGGGGTGTCACAGGCCACCCAGTCACGCTGCCTACACCAGGTCTTGAACATCATCACTGCACGCCCATCAGTCCGCAGGCACATATACCTGCCCAGAACACCTGCAGAAAGGCATGCTGCCGCCCTGGATTTTTACGCTGTGGCACGATTCCCCAAAGTGCTAGGTGCCATCGACTGCACCCATGTGGCTCTACGTCCCCCCAGGGCATCTGAGCACATCTATAGGAACCGCAAGCACTGGCATTCCATCAACGTGCAGGTAGCATGTAATGCCAAGGGAATCATCACCTCAGTATATGCCAACTATCCCGGCTCCACCCACAACAGCTTCATTTACCGAATGTCCACCCTAAGCCGGGACCTAGAAGCTGGGCGGCATGGCGATACATGGCTGCTTGGTGAGTATGTATGCCACTGCACATGCATGCATGTTGGATACTGAGCAAGGTCACAACCCCACCAATGATACCAATCACCACCTCCACAGGGGACAGTGCCTACCCTCTCAGCCCACACATGATGACGCCAATTCGGAACCCCACCACGCCACCCCAGGTAAGATATAACACAGCCCACATTACAACCAGGGGCATAGTGGAGCGCACATTCGGAGTGCTAAAGTCACGCTTTCGCTCCCTTGACCGTTCTGGCGGGCAGCTGTTATACGCTCCCCCAGTAGTGTGCAGGATCATAGTGGCAGCATGTGTCCTGCACAACGTTGCAACACGCCGGGGCCTGGCCGTGGACATGGTGGTGGCCCCACATCCCCAACCACATGCACAGCCGCTGCGCATGGGAGGGGAAAGGGCACGGGGGGAGGCAGCCCGTACACAGCTAGTGGCTAATTACTTCGCATAGAAATCACACCCCTGTGGAGTGCACACTGCCCTGGCACATTCCATCTGACAATCAATGATGACTCAACCTGACACTGATCCTGAATGTCTGGAGAATGAACCTGGAATACCATGTCAGCCTGAGATTGTTCACCTGGAAGTGTCACAATGTGTGCATCCCTACCCGCACAGACACCACCAATGCAGTTTTGTGAAGTTACACATTGAAGCAGCTAAAATGAATACCCACTTGCAAAATGCAACAAGAGGACAGTGCCATGTCAGCCAACCCAACCCCAGCACCGCCACACGACACACCGTGCCATGTCATGCTAATTGCAGGTAAACAAAGTAATCCCCACAACATGACATCAGTCTCACTATGTACAGTGTCCCTATTAGAAACCTGCAACACCTGAAATGCTCACAGCAATGCCGGACCAACAACATACTTGAGCACGTACTACCATTAACATGACATCACAAATGTTACATATTAGTAGTCTCACCACCTGGAAATGCCTGCACTCCCACCACTACCAACTGTGCAGTGTTGTCGCCATGTAGAGTTGTAGGTGCACTGCTGCCAACATGGCCCCCATCTCCAGACTAGAGGTCCTTGTGTGGACATGAGGAAGGGACCTGCAAATTGGGAGGTAGACACAGAAGAAGAGTTACACATCAATGCAACATGCAGTGTACAACACAACAGAAATATGCACTAGGAATGTATACACAGTATTGACTACAGACTGGCCACACAGCTCATGGGAGTCCAACGTCACTGTGTAATTCACTGTCACTTGGGCACACCCTTTGCAAGCCCATGGAAACGGGAAGCAGGAGGGGTGTGTGTGACTCAAACCCAAGCATCTGAACCAAATACATTACAAGCCTGCATGTGCCCAGCCACAATGCAGCGTCTGCCCACAGGAACCACGGAAGCCAACAGATCGTCCCAAAAAAATTGGGAATAAAAGAAATAAAAATAAAAATAAAAATAATAAACAATCAAAAGTGGCCATTGATGGGCCCGGGGGGGTTGGGGAGGCCACCCAGGAGGTTCGAGGACAGGATGCACACCAGAACCCACCTGCGTGGATCCTGGGAAGATAAAACACCTCCATGGGCTCATGGCCCACACGGCTACCCTATTGTGGGAGTATCACTGCTGTCGCTATTATCACCCTGTGCAGCTGCATCCGGAGGTGGTTGCACTATGGGAGGCAGCCCACGCAAGGCCCTAGTCTGCTCCTCCATGGCTGCAAGCATGCGGGTGTGGTAGGTCTGGTTCTGGAGGATGAGTGTGTGGAGGTCCCCATGCAACAACTCACGGGATGCCCGGACCTCCGCCCTCGTTGCCTGCATCTCAGCTGAGAGCGTACGGGTGAGACGCTCCAGCTGCTGTTCTGTCCTTTGGTGTGTTGAAGCCTCAAGCTCAACAAGAGTCGTCCTGAGGTGAAGGAGCTCCTGCCTCAGGGCTTCCCTGTGGCCCTGGGACTCAATGGAGATGGCCTCCTGCAGAGTCGCCAGTGCCGCCCCCCTGTCCCTGTTGGACCCCAACATGTCCTCCCTGTGTGACTGGCAGATGGAGTCGGTTGCCTGCTCTAGTCGCTCCATCAGCCTTTCTGGGGGGACAATGGAAGTGGCCACCCTATCCATGGCCTGAGCCATCATCTCGGATGATGCAGCCTGTTGGGTTGCCATACCGTAAATGGATTGCTCCCATGCGGTATTGCCGGGTGGCGTACGGCCACCACGTCGGCGGGCACCACACCTGTCTGGGGCAAGGCGAACTGCGCCTTGCTATGCCGGCACTGCCTGAGGCTGCAGGACTGCATTCCCCCTCTGATCTGCTGGCCCAGGAACAGGATCAGATGTCGCGGAGTGTGACCCTGCATCCGTAACCACCGAAGGCGTAGCTGCCAACACTGACATCCCCATGGAGGGTTCTGACCCTGGTGCAGGTGGGTGAGACAGAACAGAATCCCTCCCTGGAACACTCACCTGCGACGGCACGTAGGTCTCATCCGAATCAACACCTGAGTACAGCTCGGGGGAGGTGCAGCCAGAGACACCCCTTGAGAGCACGACCTGCAGCACTTGTGGGTTCTCCCCCACCACCACACCACGTCCCTCACTGGTGGTTGGTCGGCCCTCGGACCCCTCCTGGGTCTGCACCATCTCCACAACCCCAGCAGTATCAGGTGCGTCTTCCCCTGCAAAGACATGAAAACAAAGAAATGGAAACAGGCATTAGCACCATGGCACACAATGAGGGCTGAGAAGCAAGAGAACCAGTACTTGATTGACACATGTCCCACATGACTAAAACCCTCCCATGCATGCACCCTCACTGCGAATGAAGTGCAGGCAAATGGCACACACTGATGACACCAAGATGGAAGATGAACACATTTTCTGCATGCTGCCTGGCAGTGGCATCACACATTGGCCTGTGATTGCCAGGTGAAACACACATGCCATCACACAGATGGCATGTACCATTGCTATTGAGTGAAGATGGAGAGGAGGGCAGCACCTATTCATTCAGTCCAGTTCCCGCATGTAATTGCTTTTCTAATTCTAACAGGTCAGATTTTTCACCTGGAGCTGCCAGTCTGAAATGGTCCAATTGCACAGGGACATGTGTGTACAAATGATATCCAGGTAACAAAGTCACTCCACTTTACCATACCCATGTCAGACATGTGACTAGTGGACAGCGACATGCCTAGTGAAAGTGGTGGAATGCAAACAAACTGACTGAATGAACAGTGAAAAATAAACAAATATGTTGTGGCAAGGTGACACTTCAAGGGCAACTGGCGTGCAGTTGGGCTAGATGTCTACTGTTGGCAGAAGGGATACTGCTATGGCCAAATGCAGCTGCGCAGGAAGGATTGCATGAAGCACATGGCTGACCCATACGACTCAGGCGCACACACTCTCACCTGGCACACAAACAGAAGCCCTCACACACACACCATGCACATGGATGACACACACATGCATGTGCACTCACCGGACAATGCCTCGTAATCAGGGAGATCTCCCACGCCTTGGATCTGTTCCTCCGTGACGTAGGTCCCAGCGACTGACTCATGTGGAGTGAGTTCCATGTCTACTACTGGAGACCCACCTCCAGTCACTAGAGTTGCGGCATGACTTGAGGCCAGCTTACTCTTTGCCCTGCGCTTTAGGTCATTCCAGCGCTTATAGCAATCATTGGCTGTGCGCCTCACAATTCCAAGGGCACTTACGATGTCCGCAACGGTCTGCCAGTGTGCCTGGCGTTGTGCAGGTGTGGTCTTGGATCCTGCAACAATGACCATCTTGTTGTCATGTCCGGACACATACTCGACAAGTGCATTCAGTTTGTCATCCGTGAAGCTGGGCTTCCTGGACGGGCCGGACTGTGTAGCCGTGTCTGGGGCATCAGCCTATGCCGGACGAGCACTCTTCCTCTTCCGCTTGGAAGGTGGTGGTGATCCTGAGTGTCCTGCGCCGCTCTGGACACTAGGGGCAGGAGCCCTGGTGGACTCTGTATCAGGAGTGTGGGATTGCACACTCAGCATGGGAGTTGGTGCAGGCATTGGCTCTAGTGTGATGGTGTCAGGGGGAATGTCAGCAGCATGGACTAGGACTGACACTGTCCTGGCTGGGTGTGTGAGGGCTGGGGTGGATGGAGCCGCAGCTGCCCCTGCAGCCTCTCCGCCCTGCCTCCTTGGTGCAGCAGATGACCTTGCTGCCCCAGATCCACGTGGCATGATGGCATCAACGTGCACCAGCGCACGTGTCGTAGCCCTGCTGACCTGGAAGTCAGCCATGGAGTCAGCCAGGTCTGGTGCCACAATGGGCTGGTCCAACAAGGGCTGAGCATGGATGGTGTCAGCCACATCAGCCTCAATGGGAGGGGGGGAGGGGGGGGATTATGGGTGCCCGTGACTGGTCCTCCACACATGGGGGGACAGGCTCACCCTGCAAGTTACGACCACGTCCCCTACCGGATCCACCACGGCCACCACTTGTGGCTCTTCCACCTTTGCCACCCTTACGGAATCCTCGCCTCCCAGCCATGGCACTGATGTTAATGTGCGTATGGGAGTGGATGTAGACTATTGTCCTGGGCAATTGGGGGTCAAAGGGGTTGGGTACCAGATGGTAATTGTACCCTAGTGCTCTAGCAAGGCTGAATGTAACCCCTGGGGAAAGATGACGGGTCACGCAACGCACAGGAGGCCCAAAAAAGGGAGATGACGTGCACGCAACCCCTCCTAGACCACGTGTGCAGAAAGAAAAACCTGCACTACGCTGTGGCACCCAGAAACACAAGAATGAACGTATGCATGTCACACGCAGCCTAGAATGACCTCTGAAGGGGTAGGCTACACACGGGGCAAGCACAGATGTTAGATACGTGCGTGACTCACCGTCTGCCTGGTAAACGAGCGTGTAAAAGGAGCACGTTTGGTTGGCAACACCCCCGCCAAAAGAAGATTTGTACGCTGTCTGAGGAGACAGGACAACAGTAGAAGGGAACACTGTTTGAGGGAACAGGCCCAGGTAAACCAGTAAAAGCGAAAGAAGAGAAAAAGCTGTCAGAGGTAACAGGGAATACGAACTTGAAACGCTGTGAAGTAAATCGCGTGTGAAACGACAAGAAGTACAGAATTCACCGACTCGCTCTCCACGAAAAGCACGTACAAGGAAGTGGTGTTCTACGCGTACCTTTTATACAGGCCCACACGTCCAGCGTCACTTACGCGGCGTGTATGCGCTAGGGACATTTCCACCAATTACACGCTTTGTCACTTCTGCGTGTAGGGACATTTCCTCCAATTACACGCTTTGTCACTTCTGCGTGTAGGGACATTTCCTCCAATTACACGCTTTGTCACTTCTGCGTGTAGGGCCATTTCCACCAATCACACGCGATGAGACTCTGACGTGCAGTCTTTCCACGTGTGCTCTGTCATCACGTGCTGTGTGGGAAACACCCGTGCGGGTCACGTCACAGACGCGCTTACGCGCTGAGGGCCTTTGGTCCAATAGAATCGCGTATGCGTGCTGACGCGCTTACGCGCTAAGGGCCTTTCCTCGATTTTCACGCTGACGTGCAGGATTTTCACGTGCCAAATCACTCCGTACCAAGCTGGCCACGCGTAAGCACACGGAAGACCACGCTCCCGCCCAGAAGGCCGAACTACTGCCCCCCAGAGCCCTGAGCACGCTCCCACCTACCATCTGCTGCTGCCTGACTGCCTGCTGCCCACGTGCACTGCCATTTGCTGCCTGCACATCAGCCAGGGGTGCTGTTGCTGTGACCACCCCTGCTGGTACCGAAGACTCCCGACTGGAATTCCATCGCTCCACAGCACAGCCCCAGGACCCAGTTGCCCACCCACTCCTGCCTCTGGGGTTGTCATGTCGGGGCAAACACCATCTGTGACCACTGACAACCCCCGGCCAGAGAGGCAGAGGGGCACCAGCTTCAGTGCCACCGAAGTTGGTGTCCTGGTGGAGCAAGTCCTGGGGCAGTATGATGCCCTCTTCGGAAGTTCCCGCGCCGACAAGGAAGGACGGACTCGGATCTGGACTGACATCGTGACTGCCATCAACGCGGAGGGGGTGGCAGTCCGGGACTTACAACATGTCAGGAAGCGCTGGGAGGACTTCAGGTCCAGGACCCTGAACAAGGCCCGGCGCCTCTTGAAGGCAGCGGATGCCAAGGGGCGCCGGGGCCGCTTGTCGGAAGAACAGATGGGGGTCCTGGAACGCATATCCCCAGCGCTCCACGTCCAGGTCCTGGAGAAGCAGACCCGTCTGGAGTCGAGCGGTGAGTGTACATGCATCCTGATTGTGAGCAGTGCGTGTGGTGATTATTCGGTATTGTGCAGGTTGCACATCTGTTTGTATGGGGTCGAGTATGGGTGCGGGTGTACATGGCCGTGGGGCTGACACATGCGAGGGCTGTAATGTGTGAGACATGGATGGTGCTTGTGTGTGTAGGCTTGCATGGCAAATGCAGTTGTGCGTGCACACATGTTTGTATGTATGTGTATGTAAGTAGACATGTCCGTGATGTCACGCATGTATGTTGTATTGGGCTGCATGTATGAGCACTGTGTACATGTGCATGTGTGTGTATTTGACAAGGGTGCAACAGTGATGCAACATGGATGCATGTGACTGCGGTATGTGTAAGCCTGATTGGCAGATGTGACATGGATGCCCGTCTGAACAGTGCGACACTTGGCAGAGGTGTACACATGCATGCAAGTGTGGTGGTGTGTGTACATGTGTGGTGCACTTCCTGTGTTGCATGTGATGTCTGGGTCACCTTTGCTGGTCATGCTGTTGTATG
This sequence comes from Ambystoma mexicanum, assembly GCF_040938575.1. Taxonomy (NCBI): domain Eukaryota; kingdom Metazoa; phylum Chordata; class Amphibia; order Caudata; family Ambystomatidae; genus Ambystoma; species Ambystoma mexicanum. Next base: position 765,698,342 of record NC_090929.1, on the reverse strand, counting down.
TGTATGGATGGTGGTGGCAGTTGCGATATGGCTGTGGTATGGCTCATGTGTGCGAGTTGCAATGACATGTGTGTTGGGGATTGTGATGACATGTCTGAGGTTTGCCAATGCCACTCATGTGCAACTGTCATGTGTGTATGTGACCATTGTACAGTGCCCTGATGCCTGTGTTTTGTTTCTCCCTGTCTGCAGCGTCAACTGATGAAGAGGGCGGAGAAGGTGCTGTGGAGCACAGCGGCGGGGATCCGACCGCCAGCCGGAGACGCAAGGCCCGGCTCCCCTCCCGTGTTGTCATCTCGTCGGGGAGTGAGGAGTCCGGTGCCACGTCCCAGGCCGCAGCTGCCGGGGGGAGGTCCAAGAGGCGGAGGTTGGAGTTGGACTCCTCGGCAGCAGAAGGGGCAGCTGGGACCCCACAGGGCCCAACAGGGGAAGATGGCACGGAGTCATCCAGGTTGGTGGGGGGTCTGGTGGAGGAGGAGGCCGTGCAAGCACCAGAGACGGGCTCTGGAGGTGGGGATCCCACTGGTGCTAGTGGTGCAGTCCAGGACCAGGGACAGGAGGCAGCACAGGCCGCCGCGGAGGTGCCTGTGTGCAATCCTGTCCCGAATCCTGTCCCTGCATCATCTTGCACCAGCAGGGATGCCTACGTCCAGACCCGTTTCCAGGCAGGGGATGAGCTGACGTCAACTGGCCTTCCTCTGCCTGCGGACGTGGCTATCCAGGTCCGGGTTGAGCCTGTCCTGGCTGGTGTGGCGTTGCGTCAACGGGCCATGCGAGGTGACCTGCAGTCTTTTCATGGAGAGACTGCACGTCATCTCGAATGGCTCGTTGACCACGTCAGCCTGCTGGGACAGGTCACCCAGACCTGATTCCTCCGTCTGATGGGGCTTGTTCCGACCCCCTCCTCAACTGGACCCCCTACGCGCCAGTCGTCCTCTATGCCATCTTCCCACCCATCAGTCACCTGGGTGCCCTGTGGAGCTGCCTCTGACAGTGCGGCCAGGCTGGTGGAGGAGGCATCCCTGCCACAGTCGGGAGTCGGACGTCCAGCAGGGGTGGCCACATCAACAACTGCACCCCAGCCGGCGGAGGATGTGCAGGCAGCAGGAGGCAGTGCAGGGGCAGAGGCAGAGCAGCAGCAGCAACATGGTGGGAGCCTTGAAGGCTCGGGGCCTTCGACATCGGAGGGGCAGGCATCGGCCGGAGGGCAGGAGGACCCAGGACAGAGAGTGTCTTCCGTGTGGCAGCGGTTGGGCCACGCCATAGGTGCGGAGCGGCGGCGGGCGGAAGAGGCGCGGCTCACGATGGTCAGGGCGGAGAACTCCATGCGGAGGGCCCTGTGGCGGGCTGAGTGCCTCGAGGCAATCCGCAGGGGGTTGGAGGAGGACACGGCGTCGTCCCTGCGGACCCTCGGGGCCATGGAACTGGACCGCCTCCGGGACATCGAACAGGAGTTCGATGATGCCCTGGCCCGGAACACCACGGAGTGAGCCGCTGGACTTGCCCGCCGCCTTTGTATATAGTTCTTTAGTTTTAGGTTTCCTTTGTTTTTTCTTATGATTTGGAGTCGACGGACACTGCTCCACTTTTTGTGGGGGTGGTGGGAGACATGAGTGGGGGCCTGGTGGGGGCTGCCCATGGTGGCAGGGGGGTGGGGGTGGTGGGAGACATGAGTGGGGGCCTGGTGGAGGGTGCCCCTGCACTGCTGGGGGGTGGGGGTGGTGGGAGACATGAGTGGGGGCCTGGTGGAGGGTGAAACTGCACTGCTGGGGGGTGGGGGTGCAGGGGGACATGAGTGGGGGCCTGGTGGAGGGTGACCCTGCACTGCTGGGGGTTGGGGGTGCAGGGGGACATGAGTGGGGGCCTGGTGGAGGTTGACCCTGCGCTGCTGGGGGGTGGGGGTGGTGGGAGACATGAGTGGGGGCCTGGTGGAGGTTGACCCTGCACTGCTGGGGGGTGGGGGTGGTGGGAGACATGAGTGGGGGCCTGGTGGAGGTTGACCCTGCACTGCTGGGGGGTGGGGGTGGTGGGAGACATGAGTGGGGGCCTGGTGGGGGCTGCCCATGGTGGCAGGGGGGTGAGGGTGGTGGGAGACATGAGTGGGGGCCTGGTGGAGGGTGCCCCTGCACTGCTGGGGGGTGGGGGTGGTGGGAGACATGAGTGGGGGCCTGGTGGGGGCTGCCCATGGTGGCAGGGGGGTGGGGGTGGTGGGAGACATGAGTGGGGGCCTGGTGGGGGCTGCCCATGGTGGCAGGGGGGTGGGGGGGTGGGAGACATGAGTGGGGGCCTGGTGGAGGGTGCCCCTGCACTGCTGGGGGGTGGGGGTGGTGGGAGACATGAGTGGGGGCCTGGTGGAGGGTGACCCTGCACTGCTGGGGGGTGGGGGCGCAGGGGGACATGAGTGGGGGCCTGGTGGAGGGTGACCCTGCACTGCTGGGGGGGTGGGGGTGCAGGGGGACATGAGTGGGGGCCTGGTGGAGGTTGACCCTGCACTGCTGGGGGGTGGGGGTGGTGGGAGACATGAGTGGGGGCCTGGTGGAGGGTGACCCTGCACTGCTGGGGGGTGGGGGTGCAGGGGGACATGAGTGAGGGCCTGGTGGAGGGTGACCCTGCACTGCTGGGGGGTGGGGTGCAGGGGGACATGAGTGGGGGCCTGGTGGAGGGTGACCCTGCACTGCTGGGGGGTGGGGGTGGTGGGAGACATGAGTGGGGGCCTGGTGGAGGGTGACCCTGCACTGCTGGGGGGTGGGGGTGCAGGGGGACATGAGTGGGGGCCTGGTGGAGGTTGACCCTGCACTGCTGGGGGGTGGGGGTGGTGGGAGACATGAGTGGGGGCCTGGTGGAGGGTGACCCTGCACTGCTGGGGGGTGGGGGTGCAGGGGGACATGAGTGGGGGCCTGGTGGTGGTAGACCCTGCACTGCTGGGGGGTGGGGGTGCAGGGGGACATGAGTGGGGGCCTGGTGGAGGTTGACCCTGCACTGCTGGGGGGTGGGGGTGGTGGGAGACATGAGTGGGGGCCTGGTGGAGGGTGACCCTGCACTGCTGTGGGGTGGGGGTGCAGGGGGACATGAGTGGGGGCCTGGTGGTGGTTGACCCTGCACTGCTGGGGGGTGGGGGTGCAGGGGGACATGAGTGGGGGCCTGGTGGAGGGTGACCCTGCACTGCTGGGGGGTGGGGGTGGTGGGAGACATGAGTGGGGGCCTGGTGGAGGTTGACCCTGCACTGCTGGGGGGTGGGGGTGGTGGGAGACATGAGTGGGGGCCTGGTGGGGGCTGCCCATGGTGGCAGGGGGGTGGGGGTGGTGGGAGACATGAGTGGGGGCCTGGTGGGGGCTGCCCATGGTGGCAGGGGGGTGGGGGTGGTGGGAGACATGATTGGGGGCCTGGTGGGGGCTGCCCATGGTGGCAGGGGGGTGGGGGTGGTGGGAGACATGAGTGGGGGCCTGGTGGAGGGTGCCCCTGCACTGCTGGGGGTGGGGGTGGTGGGAGACATGAGTGGGGGCCTGGTGGGGGCTGCCCATGGTGGCAGGGGGGTGGGGGTGGTGGGAGACATGAGTGGGGGCCTGGTGGGGGCTGCCCATGGTGGCAGGGGGGTGGGGGTGGTGGGAGACATGAGTGGGGGGCTGGTGGAGGGTGCCCCTGCACTGCTGGGGGGTGGGGGTGGTGGGAGACATGAGTGGGGGCCTGGTGGAGGGTGACCCTGCACTGCTGGGGGGTGGGGGTGCAGGGGGACATGAGTGGGGGCCTGGTGGAGGGTGACCCTGCACTGCTGGGGGGTGGGGGTGCAGGGGGACATGAGTGGGGGCCTGGTGGAGGTTGACCCTGCGCTGCTGGGGGGTGGGGGTGGTGGGAGACATGAGTGGGGGCCTGGTGGAGGGTGACCCTGCACTGCTGGGGGGTGGGGGTGGTGGGAGACATGAGTGGGGGCCTGGTGGAGGTTGACCCTGCACTGCTGGGGGGTGGGGGTGGTGGGAGACATGAGTGGGGGCCTGGTGGAGGTTGACCCTGCACTGCTGGGGGGTGGGGGTGGTGGGAGACATGAGTGGGGGCCTGGTGGAGGTTGACCCTGCACTGCTGGGGGTGGGGGTGGTGGGAGACATGAGTGGGGGCCTGGTGGGGGCTGCCCATGGTGGCAGGGGGGTGGGGGTGGTGTAAGACATGAGTGGGGGCCTGGTGGAGGGTGCCCCTGCACTGCTGGGGGGTAGGGGTGGTGGTAGACATGAGTGGGGGCCTGGTGGAGGGTGACCCTGCACTGCTGGGGGTTGGGGGTGGTGGGAGACATTAGTGGGGGCCTGGTGGAGGTTGACCCTGCACTGCTGGGGGGTGGGGGTGGTGGGAGACATGAGTGGGGGCCTGGTGGGGGCTGCCCATAGTGGCAGGGGGGTGGGGGTGGTGGGAGACATGAGTGGGGGCCTGGTGGAGGGTGACCCTGCACTGCTGAGGGGTGGGGGTGCAGGGGGACATGAGTGGGGGCCTGGTGGAGGTTGACCCTGCACTGCTGGGGGGTGGGGGTGGTGGGAGACATGAGTGGGGGCCTGGTGGAGGGTGACCCTGCACTGCTGGGGGGTGGGGGTGCAGGGGGACATGAGTGGGGGCCTGGTGGAGGGTGACCCTGCACTGCTGGGGGGTGGGGGTGCAGGGGGACATGAGTGGGGGCCTGGTGGAGGGTGACCCTGCACTGCTGGGGGGTGGGGGTGGTGGGAGACATGAGTTGGGGCCTGGTGGAGGGTGACCCTGCACTGCTGGGGGGTGGGGGTGCAGGGGGACATGAGTGGGGGCCTGGTGGTGGTTGACCCTGCACTGCTGGGGGGTGGGGGTGCAGGGGGACATGAGTGGGGGCCTGGTGGAGGGTGACCCTGCACTGCTGGGGGGTGGGGGTGCAGGGGGACATGAGTGGGGGCCTGGTGGAGGTTGACCCTGCCCTGCTGGGGGGTGGGGGTGGTGGGAGACATGAGTGGGGGCCTGGTGGAGGGTGACCCTGCACTGCTGGGGGGTGGGGGTGCAGGGGTACATGAGTGGGGGCCTGGTGGAGGTTGACCCTGCACTGCTGGGGGGTGGGGGTGGTGGGAGACATGAGTGGGGGCCTGGTGGAGGGTGACCCTGCACTGCTGGGGGGTGGGGGTGCAGGGGGACATGAGTGGGGGCCTGGTGGTGGTTTACCCTGCACTGCTGGGGGGGTGGTGGTACAGGGGGACATGAGTGGGGGCCCGGGGGAGGGTGACCCTGCACTGCTGAGGGGTGGGGGTGGTGGGAGACATGAGTGGGGGCCTGGTGGAGGTTGACCCTGCACTGCTGTGGGGTGGGGGGGTGGGAGACATGAGTGGGGGCCTGGTGGGGGCTGCCCATGGTGGCAGGGGGGTGGGGGTGGTGGGAGACATGAGTGGGGGCCTGGTGGAGGGTGACCCTGCACTGCTGGGGGGTGGGGGTGCAGGGGGACATGAGTGGAGGCCTGGTGGAGGTTGACCCTGCACTGCTGGGTGGTGGGGGTGGTGGGAGACATGAGTGGGGGCCTGGTGGAGGGTGAACCTGCACTGCTGGGGGGTGGGGGTGCAGGGGGACATGAGTGGGGGCCTGGTGGAGGGTGACCCTGCACTGCTGGGGGGTGGGGGTGCAGGGGGACATGAGTGGGGGCCTGGTGGAGGGTGACCCTGCACTGCTGGGGGGTGGGGGTGGTGGGAGACATGAGTGGGGGCCTGGTGGAGGGTGACCCTGCACTGCTGGGGGGTGGGGGTGCAGGGGGACATGAGTGGGGGCCTGGTGGAGGTTGACCCTGCACTGCTGGGGGGTGGGGGTGGTGGGAGACATGAGTGGGGGCCTGGTGGAGGGTGACCCTGCACTGCTGGGGGGTGGGGGTGCAGGGGGACATGAGTGGGGGCCTGGTGGTGGTTTACCCTGCACTGCTGGGGGGTGGTGGTGCAGGGGGACATGAGTGGGGGCCTGGTGGAGGGTGACCCTGCACTGCTGAGGGGTGGGGGTGGTGGGAGACATGAGTGGGGGCCTGGTGGAGGTTGACCCTGCACTGCTGTGGGGTGGGGGGGGTGGGAGACATGAGTGGGGGCCTGGTGGGGGCTGCCCATGGTGGCAGGGGGGTGGGGGTGGTGGGAGACATGAGTGGGGGCCTGGTGGAGGGTGACCCTGCACTGCTGGGGGGTGGGGGTGCAGGGGGACATGAGTGGGGGCCTGGTGGAGGTTGACCCTGCACTGCTGGGGGGTGGGGGTGGTGGGAGACATGAGTGGGGGCCTGGTGGAGGGTGACCCTGCACTGCTGGGGGGTGGGGGTGCAGGGGGACATGAGTGGGGGCCTGGTGGAGGGTGACCCTGCACTGCTGGGGGGTGGGGGTGCAGGGGGACATGAGTGGGGGCCTGGTGGAGGGTGACCCTGCACTGCTGGGGGGTGGGGGTGGTGGGGGACATGAGTGGGGGCCTGGTGGAGGGTGACCCTGCACTGCTGGGGGGTGGGGGTGCAGGGGGACATGAGTGGGGGCCTGGTGGTGGTTGACCCTGCACTGCTGGGGGGTGGGGGTGCAGGGGGACATGAGTGGGGGCCTGGTGGAGGGTGACCCTGCACTGCTGGGGGGTGGGGGTGCAGGGGGACATGAGTGGGGGCCTGGTGGAGGTTGACCCTGCACTGCTGGGGGGTGGGGGTGGTGGGAGACATGAGTGGGGGCCTGGTGGAGGGTGACCCTGCACTGCTGGGGGGTGGGGGTGCAGGGGGACATGAGTGGGGGCCTGGTGGAGGTTGACCCTGCACTGCTGGGGGGTGGGGGTGGTGGGAGACATGAGTGGGGGCCTGGTGGAGGGTGACCCTGCACTGCTGGGGGGTGGGGGTGCAGGGGGACATGAGTGGGGGCCTGGTGGTGGTTGACCCTGCACTGCTGGGGGGTGGGGGTGCAGGGGGACATGAGTGGGGGCCTGGTGGAGGGTGACCCTGCACTGCTGGGGGGTGGGGGTGGTGGGAGACATGAGTGGGGGCCTGGTGGAGGTTGACCCTGCACTGCTGGGGGTGGTGGGAGACATGAGTGGGGGCCTGGTGGGGGCTGCCCATGGTGGCAGGGGGGTGGGGGTGCAGGGGGACATGAGCAGGTGTACAGGGTAGTCCCCTGTTTTGTGGGCTGCCTGCTGGGGCCGTGGAGGGTGTACAGGGAACACCTGTGAGGACCCACCCAGCCTAATTGCGTGTGATAATTCCCGCACACCCCTGTAATACACGTACCTGGCCAAATCGCATGTGAGAATTCCCGCGCACCCCTGTAATACACGTACCCAGCCGAATCGCGTGTAGAACTTCCCGTGTACCCCTGTAATACACGTACCCAGCCAAATCGCGTGTGATAATTCCCACGTACCCCTGTAATACACATACCCTGGCCAATCGCGTGTAGAACTTCCCACGCACCCCTGTAATACACGTACCAAGCCAAATCGCGTCTGATCATTACCACGCACCCCTGTAATACACGTACCAAGCCAAATCGCATGTGATCATTCCCGCGCACCCCTGTAATACACGTACCCAGCCGATTCGCGTGTAGAACTTCCCGTGTACCCCTGTAATACACGTACCCAGCCAAATTGCGTGTGTTATAATTCCCACGTACCCCTGTAATACACGTACCCTGGCTAATCGCGTGTATAACTTCACGCGTACCCCTGTATTACACGTGCCCTGGCTAATCGCATGTAAGACTTCCCGCGTACCCCTGTAATACACGTTCCCTGGACAATCGCGTGTTGAACTTCCCGCGTACCCCTGTAATACACGTTCCCTGGACAATCGCGTGTTGAACTTCCCGCGTACCCCTGTAATACACGTTCCCTGGACTATCGCGTGTTGAACTTCCCGCGCACCCCTGAAATACACGTACCCTGGCAGCCTGGCTAATCGTGTGTATAACTTCACGCATACCCCTGATATGCACGTTACCCGCTTTGCGTTCCTTGTTTGGCAGCCCTGTAAACTGGTCCAGGGTTAGCGCAGCCCTTTCCGATGATTTAGCGATTTTGATGGCTTTTCCTTGCGCGAGGGCGTTCTTGGGGGCGTTACTGGCGCTGCTGCAGGGTCGCTGCGATACTCTGCGCCACGGCTGGTTTGGGAGCCTAAAATCCATGAATACGCTGTGCGCGGAAATCGGTTTTAGCGCACGTGCCTGGCGCAGACAATCGCACGCGGACACTCTGCGCCAGCCGCTTGCGACACTTTTCTGCGAAATTCTATGAATTACCCTGTGAATCTCCTCGAGACTCTCAGCTTAGACAGAGATACTACAATAATACATTGTTCCTCATCATGAATGCTACACATGCTATTTTTAATAAATCCAACTGTTGGGTTTGTTCACATTTACTGCAACACGGGGATAAAGGGCTAGGTTGGTATATTCATCCTTTACCTTTGACAACTGCTTGTTATGCCTCTCTTAGAGCACTGTTCTTTGGCCGATGGAATGATAGCATCTCGGGGAACTTTGACGGTACTAATTTGAATAGTTTTGAGAAACGTATTCTAACGCCCCTTGGATGCTCACTTTTTGCAAATAGGAGCAAGCTCAATGTTGCTTCTATTAGGCCTTCTGATAGACTGTCTCGTCCTTTTCAATCTTTGATTTCCTTCAAGATGGCTCCTATAGGCAATAAGGAAGCCATGCCTCCTTCTTACGCTGTTAACCATAGCCCTGATTCAGTTTCTTTCTGCATTCAGAGGAATAGTACCCAGTCAATGGGTGATTTTAAAAGTTGCGCCAATGTTGCGAATTTGACTGGGGAAGACAGACTTTTGTATGTAGGCAAACCTGTCTACTTTGTTTGTGGTAATGTAGCATTTCCATGGTTATCCAGGGATTGGCAGGGAACTTGTTATTTAGGCATCCTTTACCAGGGGTATTCATAGCCAGTACTGTGGAGGTTTCAAAGTCTCGTCCACGGCGGGACGAGAATGTCGACACTGCAGCACAGGTTCTGGGAGACGTAGCAAAATCCTTTGTGCCATTTTGGGGACAAATTGCGAACTCCGAAGACATCAGACGACTAGCGAGAGTACTGCAGAGAACCATCAACCGGACCACGGACATACTCTATAATATGACATTGGAACAGAAAGCAATAAGATTAGTAGCACTTCAGAACCGGATGGCATTAGATGTCATTCTGGCTGAACCTGGTGGAGTGTGTACATTATTGGGGTCCGCTTGTTGTGTTTCGTGCCAGATTCCTCCCCAACTATCTTCAAGGCAATACAGAATCTGCACGTCATTAGTTCAGAAATGCATATTCCCGATGGAAACTGGGATCTTAGCGCTCGGTTCTGGCACTTCTTGCGATCTTGGGGTTGGAAGGTACTTTCGGTCTTACTTATCATTTTTGGAATTCTGTTATTTCTTTGTTGCTGTATACAGTGTCGACCTAGTATATGTTCGATGCGAGGGAGATGTTGTGCACAGGCGATAGGTACAATAGGACACAAGGTATACACCCTGGATAAGAACTCCAAAGAATATGTGTTGAAAGAAATCCTGATAACCAATCAAATGGCAATAGATATTTCCAACAGTGATTCAGGGCATATGGACGTTGAGACGTGGAGTTGTTCGTAAAGTGATCAGAAGTAGTTTAGATCTTGTTGGTCTAAAAGTAGCGTTCATTTTTGGTCCTTCTTATTTAAAAGAAAGGGAGAATATTGTACATTGAATACATTTTTACTGTTGTTAACATAGTACACACACACACACACACACCACACCCCACCGCACAGGATTAGTTTCATTTGGCATTCCACTATTCATAGACTGGGCGGCCTGCCTGTATTTCACTGGCTTGTTGAAGTTCCACCATTGGATTTGTGTTATCCCTAAAATTTGTGGGAGAGCCATATAGATATTTTCAGATAAAAAAAGAATACATTATATTTCAGTAGAAGAAGAATACAGTTAAGTGTTTCCAGATATTTTCTGTGCGATACATGAAAGAACTGTTTTTAACATAAAACCACAAAACTGTTTCTTTGTTCTTGTTTCAGTGAGTTACGGTATTCCGCAGGCAGCAGCACTTGCTCCAATTTTGTATAACCTTTTTACCGTTCCTTTCTTTGCATTAGAAAAGAATGTCTGTTTCTCTAATTATGCTGATGACTCTCAGTGCCTTATCACACTGACAGGACTATGAGCAGGACGCCGTTATGATTGCAGAAATATATGATTTAATTTGCAAATGGATGGATGCTAATGGTATGGCCCTTACTAATGGGAAAACGGAGCTGATGCTAGCGGGTTCTAAACCCAGACTCAACTAGCATCAGAATATCCATCATTTCGTGTTGCGGATCATGACATTTCAGTTAAGGAAATAATCAAAAAATTAGGAATAACGTTTGATTATACACTGAGTATGTCTGCTCATGTAAACAGTCTGGTGGCAGCATCAGCCTATTAAATTAGACTTCTCACTCACATACGACCTTTCTTGTCTCAAAATGGCTGCAAAACTATCGCTAGAGCAATTGTTTCCGTAAATATTGACTATTGCGGCTCACTCCTCATTGGAGTGAATAAAGTCTAACTTAAAAAATGTCAAGTTGTGCAGAACAGCGCAATAAGAGCCATTATGGGCCTATGTAAATGTTTGCATGTGTCTGAAGTGAGAAGGAAGCTACATTGGCTACCAATTGAGCAAAGATTTGATTTCAGGCTGCTCACTATTACTTATAAAGCACTTACCGGTGATGCTCCACCTTATAATGTCAACAGACTAAAAGTCAAACAGGTGGCACGTACACTTTACTCAAACGGGGAAAGGAATTTACCAGTTCCAAAAACCTCCTTGGAACTAGTCAGAAGGGGTATGTTCTGGTCAAGTGTCCCTATGGAATGGAACACCCTACCAGCAGCTGTAAGAAATTGTAGGACAATCAAGGAGTTTAAAAATAAACTAAAAACGCATTCATGGACTTAAGCACAGCCTATGACAAGGTGGACCGCACCAAGTTGTGGGCTGTGCTTGAGTCCATGGGCTGTGCGTCTGATTTTGTGACAGTTTTGCGGGAGATTCATGCTAACATCAATGTTCGGTTTTGTCCGGGGTGAAGGTGCACAGAGTGGTTTAAAGTTATATTGGGAGTACGCCAACGGTGTGTACTGGCACCCCTCCTCTTTAGCCTATACAACAACGGGCTATTGCAGGCACTTTTAAACAAGGCTGTGGATTTTTTATTTGTGGGGGGGCAAACCATTCACCGTTTTGGCATACGCTGACGACATGGTGCTTATGGCCAGAACGGCAAAGGCATTGCAGGCATTGGTCGCTGCAAATTCATGACAAATTTAGGTCTAAAAATAAATTCAGTTAAATCAGCGGTCATGAGTTGCAGTGCCAGTAAAAGGCTGATTAAGATGCGTCCCATTGTTTGCGTGGGGGTCATAATCCTGAGGGTACATGAGTATGATTATTTGGGTGTGCGAGTCTGAGTGTTTCTCAAGTAAGGCACATGTTACAAAACAATCCTTGAAAATGTGCCAATAACTGTGGGGCCTTAACCGTTTTTCCTCTAGGTGCAAGGGCCAACACCTTGAATCTGCACTCAAAGTCTACTCTATGAAGGTCAAGGCAGCTTCCCTATATGAGCCAGCCATTTGGGGGTTCCAACAGCCGGGAGACTTGCAGGCGAGGGAAAAACGCTATTTTAAAAGGCTTTTGGGACTCCCCGGCTCATCATCCTGTGCATCTGTACACAGAGAACTGGGAATGCCGTTTTTGGATGATGAGTGGGCGATGGGACCTGGCCTATTGTGTGGCTAGAATCTGGTGAAACCCAAAGGCTGAGTGTGCCACTTTATAATTAAATCAACTATGAGCATGGACTTGTGTCAGAAGATACACTGGCTCAAATTCGTATATAAACATATGTCCAGGGTTAATTTGGCAGTTATGCCACCTGCCACTAGCTTGCTCCAAACTAGAGAAGTAAACTCCTTTAAGAAGGTGGTAATCAGGGTACAAGCGGTCACTCGTAACAGTGCAATGCGGCCTTTGCAGGCTGTTGCGCATCATCTGTTAATTAGTGGCTCGCTCGCCGCACCTGATTTGGGCTAAGGTGGGTCACCATAGCTGGCTTATTACCAGGGCCTGCTTTGATTGCCTGCACTTGAGGGGGAACACGTGTAAGTGTACAGGTTACTCGGATGACTCAAGCTGTCCTGTCTGTGGTGCCCCCACTGAAGATTTGGCCCATTTTATTTTGTTTCATCCTGGCTACTCAATCATTTGAGAGCGAACCATTTTGCAAGTATTGAGATGCACCGGCTTGTGTTTCTATCGGCCAGCACTGATGCTGCTATTAAAGGCAGAAACAAAATATATTGCTTGGGCCCTGCTCTCATATTTGAAGTCAGCAATGTTTTTGAGAAAGGGTGCCATAAGAAGACGTGTTCTGGTATCTTAAATTATCCTCTATTGTGTGCTTTTGTACTGTATTAATTATTTCTGTACTTTAGAAGACTGATGAATTGCTTTAATGTGATACTTGACGTGTGCTTATCAATTATACTGTAGAGTGTTTCATTTTATGGACTAATGCTCTATTAGAGGTGAACAATGTATTTGTTATGTTTTTATTGCAAAATCCTTTTGATATGTGTTTAATGGACATTGTTTTGTCCGAATAAACTTTTCAAACACAACACAAATAAAGGATATGACATCTCTCTCTGCATTGAACGTGCTAGGGATAGGATTTGTGCCGATATGCCTCTGGGCCTTTTTGGATGTGCATAATAAATAATGTAATGTAATGGTAATCGGTCATTAAACATGGTTTTGTTCTCCAACAACTATTTAAATATGTTGGCCATGTGGTTTTATACAATTTCTTCCTGTTACCCTGAAAACAGAATTAGGGTTAACACATCAGAAAATTAGCTGTACATTAAAGTTTAAGATTGCATGTAAATACCCTTAGTTGAAATCTGATTTTAACATCAATTGAAAATGATACTGGTGTTAATATATTTCTGAAGCACTTTCAGTAACATGTTGTCAAACAAATGGCCAGCACAGATAAGTGGTCATATTTCTTTTAAATGATGTGTTTATATTTAATGATGTATTCGTTTTCCCATCAATAAGATTTCAAGGAGACACCATGTCTCTACATGAAAGCAAGAGGCACTAAATAAATATCTCAGCATCTGGACGAAGCCAGAACACAAAACATGCATTTTCCCAATACAGTTATCAGGTCCGATTATATGACAGTTAGCAATGGTCCACCCAACAGTAGGCAAAGCTACTGATGGATTAATCAATACTGCTCGTTACAGAAGCCTGGTATTACTGGGCAGAGGGACCAGTTGACAGCAAGAAGGGATTGTTGTCCCCCAGTAATGCCTCAGGAAATCAAACAGTCGGGGTAAACGATTTATCACTTGGTGAGCCTCATACTAATCTGGCCTGCCCACAATGCGCAGCCAGATTTGATACTAAATTGGTGATCATTTAAATGGGGGTGTATGGGGGGAAACCTGCCTAGTTTTAAAGGTTAGAGCTAGTCTAAGTATAAGCTGGTTTCAATGTGGCATTCAAAGGTCCCCCTGAATTCTGCAGCATCAGCAGGGATGCATGGGGGCTTAGGCCCATGCCTGGTAGGAGTTTCAAAATCGTACCCACCCGCCTGTCCCCGCCAGGCCTCTTCTTTCCATCAAGTACATTTTTGGCTGACGATCTCATGGACCGTAGGGGGCAGAATTGGTTGGGTGGAAAAACAGACCTGCACAGCTCTGTTTACCATCCTCTCGGGCACAGTGACATTTTTGCATGTAGCCACTGTTTGCCTGGGCTTAACAACCTGGAGGGAAGAAGGATTGTATGCCGAGGTGTACATAATTGTTCTGTTTCAACATGATAAGATTGTATTTTACAAAGTTTTTGATTCAGTAGTCTGTACTGTTTGACGGGGATTTACAAAATGTTAGGCCAATCGTACTCATTATTACTATAATTTGATAAGACATCATGCATTGAAACTGGTTATTTCGTGACAGTTATATAGATAGAGAGGAAAACCTTCTAAAGCATATTGTTGGTTTCATTAGACATTGAGTGTCCTCTATCAACCACTGCATTTTGTGTCTGCAAAATTAAAGCATTGAATAGTTCTGCCACTTTAAGTCAATAAGAATGTATCATAACCACATGCCACCCTCTTGTGATCCCTCTTGTCTGGCTACCTATCGCCCAATTTCCAGTATTCCCTTTTTGGGTAAGCTCCTGGAAAAGCTTGCCATTTCTCAGCTTAACCTTCACTCTGACTCAGTTGGCTCTCTCCATGACCACCAATCTGGCTCAGAGCTGCCAGAGGCATGGAAACTGCTCTCCTGAACATCTGTGAAGACCGGCTCTCCAACCTTGACTTTAACATTCCCTCTGTCCTCATCCTACTTGATCTCTCCTCTGCTTTTCACACGGTCAACCATACCACCCTGCTAAATCATCTCCATGACAACCTGGGTATCACTGATCAGGCTCTGGCCTGGCTGACCTCTTTTCTCTCTGACCGACCCTCCCAGGTACAACTTGGGTCCTTCCTATCCTCTATCTCCCTCTCTACCTGTGGTGTTCCCCAGGGGTCCTAACCTCTCACCCTGTCTTTTCAATCAATACCTGGCAACTCTCGCCTACTGCATTTCCATTTTTTGCTAAAGTTTCCAGTGCTATGCTGACAACACCCAACTCATTTTCAGGCTTCCCTCAGCCACCTCCTCTCCTTCCCTCATATCTGACTGCCTAATCGCCATTCAAAATTGGTGTGCCGCAAATGATCTTTGTTTAAACGACAACAAGACTGAGATCCTCCTCATTGCTACACCCCCTCCATCCTTTTCCCTCACTCTCTGGCCGGCCTCCCTTGGCCCTCCTCCTGCCCCTACCAGGAAAGCTAAGAACCTACGTGTCATCTTTGACTCCAGACTTTCCTTCTTCGCACACATCTCTGATGTCTCCAAAAAGTCTAACTTCCTTCTGCACCTCCTTAAAGGCACTCTTCCTTTCCTATACTTCCCTCAGAAGCTCACTGTCTCCCAAGCTCTGATTCTCTCTAGGTTGGACTACTGTAACAGCCTCTTTCTAAATCTAACTGCCTCCACTCTCCGCCCTTTACAACTAATCCAGAACAGGACTGCAAGACTTGGCCTCAAGCCCTGGGATCATATCTCTCCAGCTCTGAAATCCTTTCATTGGCTCCCTGTCGTTGCAAGGATTAAATTTAAAACCCTTCACATTGTCCACAAGGCTTTCTGGGGCCTGGGTCCAAATTACCTTCAACTATCCCTCCGTACATACCTCCCATCTAGAGCCCTTCGCTCCTCTACCTCCAACTCCCTCAGGGTCAGTCGTTTTTCAAAGAAATTAGCTGGTGGTAGAGCTTTATCTTCTGTGGGGCCCGCCCTCTGGATCTTGCAACTTGAGGAGAACCATCTATGGTTCCAGAAGCTCCTCAAGATCTTCCTCTTCACCTCTGCCTTTGCCCCTCTTCTCTCCTGCTGATTTTCTTTCTCTCTCAGCAATGCTGCACCTGGCCAGCCTTTTCCCATCGGGATCAGGTACCTGCTCGCCCTGACACCCTCCTGCACTGCCCCCTGGCCACTGCTTGCACTAGGGCCTGTATCTGTACCCATACAGGCCCCCCACTCTTTGTCTGCACTGATCAGATGCGCCTATCTGACTAACCTTGCACTTGGCCCTCACAGGCTGCACTACCACTGTTTGGATCACCATATTTATTTATTTACTTATTATTTATCTTGTCCTCTCTTATGCTCTGCAATTCCCAATTTCTCCCCCTTCCATGCACTTTCCCCCTTTTCCCTTCCCCATGCACTTGAGCATTCTCAATGTCACTGGGACTAGTAAGATCGCTGTGTTTGTTCTCTCCCCTGTTCCCCTCCCTTTGCCTGGTTGTGCTCTGAAACACGTGTGTATGAGCGTGATATAAATAAAATATTATATATTCTATCACCCATTCTACATATGTGTACCAGTGTGTTGATACCCATTGTGTAATCTCCTTTTCAACTTGTGTAATGATTAAAACACAAATCGTCACTATATTGTTGACCCACACTTTGGGAGGCAGGGTTCATTGGTAACAGCCCACCAGTCCGAACCTAGTTAGGCCCAGGCAAGGGCTTACGCCTGTTACTAGTGAAGCCCACATCAAAGCATGGGTTAACACAATTAGCTCCCAAACCTTTGTGCCTTTTGCTAAATGCGTTTTTGTCAAAAAGTTAGTCCACATTCCTGAAGGGGTTTGGACTGTGCTTGACCCATGCATCAAAGGGAAGAATAACCCATTGAAAGATGGTCACCGAAGTTTCCTCAACAGCTAGGGAACCAAATGGAGTGAACAGTGCAGATTAGGAAGGGTAATGGATTGGGGGAGTGTGGGGAAGGTGGATTGCAGGGTTAGGGACATAGGGTTGCAGGGGCAGTTGGGGTGGAAAATAGAAAATTGCTGCTATGGGAGTGGGCCTGGAAGACCACCAGAGAGGAATGCAATGCAGGTTTATACTATTGGTGCCCATGTTATTAGCCTCTGAATTGGCCACTTCCTTGGGTGTTTATATGGTTTACTACTGTCTGTCCGCGTCCCCGTGGCAATTATCTTACAGAATGCAAAGTGCTTTGTCTAAACGAGTAAATGGATTCATGTTGGAGGATGTAAAAGACAATATTGTGCTGAAGTGCTGGAACACTTCAACTCTCTGTTGCTACTCCTGCCATAACCCCGGAAATTACACCTCACCTCCTTGAAGCAATCCATATAGATTGGCATTGTCACAAACCAGAGTGCATATCCATCCCACCCAACCCAAACTGAAGTTCCACCAAAGAAAGCAGTCAGGCCAGGGATGAAGAAAGACATCGGACCCTACCTCACTACCAAATTTCATTTCTCAAAACACCTTGACCAAATGTGATTCTTTCAGATTTCCTCTTTGTCCCATGGAAGGTTCCATAGATTCAGGACCACACTTGCCATCTGACGGCATAGACAGGCTTACTATCTAATGTTATGCATGCACAAAAACAGGAAACTTTGCATGGACTGGTCAAGAAGAGCCACAAGAAGAGCCAATTATACCAGCTATTGCTATCAAACTCATTTATCAACTGATCATGAAGAATGATGGTAAGAACTGGAAAAATCCAAAGATGATCTAGGAAAACTGTAATTACACAGGGGAAGGGAGTACTACATGTTGGTAGAAGAACAAATAGTGCCAGCCCCCTTGACTCTGACAGCTGCTAGGCCGTAATCAAAGCAGATGAACTATCTACATAAAATAATTCCTAGTATGTGAGTCAGCATCACATGTGTACATTGGAGCCAAAAGAGCAACCCCACAGCCTAATTTGAAGCCTTGTTAGACAATGAGAAGATACCTTTGGAGGCCACAATTATGGGATGGTGTTAATACGCTTATTGAAGTGTGGAATGTCTATACCGGCCAATTACTTTGGGATAAATATAGTCAATTCGAAAATTCAAATGCCTTTACTACTGGGGCACAACTGGCCAATGTTGAACCAAGTCTTGGTGAACTGCACACTATCACTGATCTGGGCATGATGACAAAGATCCTGTTAAGCAAAGAAAGAAATCTGAGAACACTTTCAGAGTGCCGTGTGCTCAGCAGATAATTGCCTACATATACTTAATAGTGTGCAGGTTTAAAATACTGTAGTCCATAATAGATACATTGGGGTGATTCAGAAAGCTTGGTTTTTAATAATATTTTCTAATCGGTGGAAGCTGACACAGCAGTGCCTTGTGGTTGCCAATGCATTCCGGATTGCCATCCATCATCAGGGCAATTTAATACTGTGCTCACATTAGCCACTGTGTTCTGGATCACTGTGTGCACTTTCTCCTCTCATAAAGGAATTGGTATTCACTCCAAAGCGTGACGCCTCTCCCCTCAAGTGAACTGAAGATCTTGTTAAGAAGATGATTTATTGACAATGCTCTGGGCAACCCTCCAGACCACCGTTCTTCGCCTGCCAAGCCATTACAGAAGGGAAAGACCATATGCAAATCAGGCTTGGCCCCACCACTTGCCAGAGGTTTAGATTCATTCAAAACCTTCCACCCATCACTTCTGTGGTCAGTTTGTTTCTCTTTGTGAGAGAGGGTATGCCTAGACGTAGGTCCCTTGCACGCTGATCCACAGGGAACCAGGCTGCACCTCACTGAGGAGGTCCAACAAGGCCGAAACATGTCTGGGGTTGCTTGGTTTTCTGTGCAGAGGGGACCTGGCCAAGCAGTTCGGGCTAGGTTGCTACCTTCGGTGGCAGCAGCTGCTGACTGATTTGCACATGGCTGGTCCCCTTTTGCAATGGCTCAGACGGGCTAAAAAACGGTGGTGTGGAAGGTTGCCCAGAGCAATTGCCAGTGGTTTAGATTCATTCAAAACCTTCCACCCATCACTTTTGTGGTCAGTTTGTTTCTCTTTGTGAGAGAGGGTATGCCCAGACGAGGGTCCCTTCCTCGCTGAGCCAAAGGGAACCAGGCTGCACCTCACTGACGAGGTCCAACAAGGCCGAAACATGTCTGGGGTTGCTTGGTTTTCTGTGCAGAGGGGTCCTGGCCAAGCAGTTCGGGCTGGGCTGCTACCTTCGGTGGCAGCAGCTGTTGACTGATTTGCACATGGCTGGTCCCCTTTTGCAATGGCTCAGACGGGCTAAAAAACGGTGGTGTGGAAGGTTGCCCAGAGCAATTGCCAGTGGTTTAGATTAATTCGAAACCTTCCACCCATCACTTTTGTGGTCAGTTTGTTTCTCTTTGTGAGAGAGGGTATGCCCAGACGTGGGTCCCTTGCTCGCTGAGCCACAGGGAACCAGGCTGCACCTCACTGAGGAGGTCCAACAAGGCCGAAACATGTCTGGGGTTGCTTGGTTTTCTGTGCAGAGGGGACCTGGCCAAGCAGTTTGGGCTGGGCTGCTACCTTCAGTGGCAGCAGCTGCTGACTGATTTGCACATGGCTGGTCCCCTTTTGCAATGGCTCAGACGGGCTAAAAAACGGTGGTGTGGAAGGTTGCCCAGAGCAATTGCCAGTGGTTTAGATTCATTCGAAACCTTCCACCCATCACTTTTGTGGTCAGTTTGTTTCTCTTTGTGAGAGAGGGTATGCCCAGACGTGGGTCCCTTGCTCGCTGAGCCACAGGGAACCAGGCTGCACCTCACTGAGGAGGTCCAACAAGGCCGAAACATGTCTGGGGTTGCTTGGTTTTCTGTGCAGAGGGGACCTGGCCAAGCAGTTCGGGCTGGGCTGCTACCTTTGGTGGCAGCAGCTGCTGACTGATTTGCACATGGCTGGTCCCCTTTTGCAATGGCTCAGACGGGCTAAAAAATGGTGGTGTGGAAAGTTGCCCAGAGCAATTGCCAGTGGTTTAGATTCATTCGAAACCTTCCACCCATCACTTTTGTGGTCAGTTTGTTTCTCTTTGTGAGAGAGGGTATGCCCAGACGTGGGTCCCTTGCTCGCTGAGCCACAGGGAACCAGGCTGCACCTCACTGAGGAGGTCCAAAAAGGCCGAAACATCTCTGGGGTTGCTTGGTTTTCTGTGCAGAGGGGACCTGGCCAAGCAGTTTGGGCTGGGCTGCTACCTTCGGTGGCAGCAGCTGCTGACTGATTTGCACATGGCTGGTCCCCTTTTGCAATGGCTCAGACAGGCTAAAAAACGGTGGTGTGGAAGGTTGCCCAGAGCAATTGCCAGTGGTTTAGATTCATTTGAAACCTTCCACCCATCACTTTTGTGGTCAGTCCATCCATAATTGGAGATACATTGCAAAATTCCATTTGAATCCTGTTTCTATCATTGAAAGCAAAGTCGCTAGCTAAGCTAGCTCACCAAAGAATTGTGTAATTGCATAATTAAGCTTTAGTCTTGGGTAGAATGTTTTCTATTTGGCCATCTGTTTAGGGAAGACCGCCTAAAGATAACTTAATAGCCATATGTAGGATGTAACAAAATTCTCTCCAAACCCTTGAGCCATGAGTGCCATGTTTAGAGATTACTTTATGTACAGAGAGCACAATTTACTGATAGAACAATTCTGCCAATTGACTTGCTGAAAGAATGCACTTGCAAGTCATACAATGAGCTATTTCCTTAAGCTGATCCAGCACATCCAATAATAAATGAAATCCATGAAGACTGGATATTTCAACAAGAAAATCTATAAACACCATGTGCCATAGTGCCAGAGGTGTGGGTAGTGATTGTAACTGCCCAGTGGCTTTGGAAAGGTCTGTGTTTACCTGTGAAACGTTAATACAGATATGTAACTACTGAGTCACTGTTTTGATCACATTTGGCCAGCAGAAGTGCCCCAGGCATACGGACAATGATGTTTTTAATGTTAGGATGCTATGCACGTGGTGAATCATGGCACCACTGTAGAAATCTCACCTTTTCTGTAGGTGAAAACAATGCCTGTCTGTTGTATTGTAACCGATATTTCAAAGATCTATATGCAGCAATGTGGAATTGAGCATTCTACTTAGTGAACAGACCCATTGTGTTTTGTGCCACTCAGAAGCACGTGTTATTCTCCCTGTTATGTGCATTTTGTAGCACGCAGGTTCACCTAAAAAGCATCCCTGAAGAAGGCTGAGTGATCGGTAATAGAATCGGATGGCTGAAACTTGCCAAAGAAAGTAAGGCTATTGATTATACTTATTATTGCTCTTCACAAAAAGGTGACTTCTTCATCAATGCGAGTAATTGTGAAAAATGCAAACTCTACAAAGATATACAACCAATCTGAATGTACACACGCATGCTTCATCTGTATGTTGTTGCCACTTCATTTATGTTTCTCTCAGTGTTTAGTGATGTCTATGCATGCTAGAATTGTGTTACTTGCTTTTCTGTACAAGCATTTTTTCTACCGTTTTCAACTTCTATACTTAAATAACTGTGATGCTGAATAAAAAGATAGGGCCTCATAATGAGTCCGGTGGTAACCCTGCCGGTGCTTCTGGCGGGTTGCCGCCGGACTCGTAAAGTTTTACCAGCACCTCACTTCCCAGTGCCACCAAGAGATTACAAGTCTGGCGGCTCGTGAAGTCAGGCGCCGGTAAATATAAGACTCTATGGAAGTGGGGACTTGGAAGCGCTGGCACTGTTGTTAACGGTGCCGGCGCATCCACAAATGTCTGCCTACTGTATCTGCTGCACCCAGCATGTTCAGACCTGTCGGGCGCAGCTTCCACGGCAGGCAAACATTTAGTTTGCCAGTCTGGAAACAAGGGTGCCGGTGAGCTAACTGCACCCTTGTTTCCAGACCAGCAAACTTGTAATGAGGCGCACAGTGTTCAGTTCCCACTTTGTTTAACGTACTTTCTTTGCATTTGATCTTTTTATTCATTTGTTTCTATGGGCCTCATTACGTCCCTGGAGGTAACCATGGCACTATTAGCACCATGGTTGCCTCCAAAACCTTACCGATTCCGCCATGGGGAATGGAGCAATTACCGCCCTATTCCAAGGTTGGCGGGGGCGGTAATTTCCCATTCACCATGGCCCTTCGCCATTTCCATTTTAGCCCCCATAGGCCTCAATGGGAATGGGGAAGGCGGTAATAACGGTACTGCAAATTGCAGTACCGTTATTACCTATAAAGTACCTTTGTGGGTCCAGAGGACCCGCAAAGGGAACTCGTAATAGGGCGGTAAGGGATTACCGGCACCAGTGCCCTTACCGGTACCGGTATTCCCTTACCGCCCGGGTCGTAATGAGGCACTACGAGTAGTTCTGAAGATCTGACTTCTTTGGTTTGCTTCACTGATTGACCCTTCAGATCCCTTTTTGAATTGTAAACAGGGTTCTTCTCCTACGTTTGGATGAGGCTATCATCTGGGACCACTGCCTGCGCATTGTTAATAACCAAATATGATTCCACAATGCTAAAGATTTTCTTATTTGAATCAACGAAGTAACCACACCCGATGTCGAGCGCAGATATTTCTCTGAATAGGTACCAATGTAGGCAATCAAGAGGTTGTAGCTTTTGTAGTGTCAGTAATTAGCTGGACACTCCCGCATGAATTATGCTGGCTTCCATAACTATGTGCTTTGTCTGAGATTCACCAATCCCCTATCTGCATACAACAATGGTCTGCATACATTTTTTTAAAAACACTTTGAACTCCTCCTCGAACTATGTCTAGTTACAGAGCAGTTGGTTATGTTTTTGCATCAAAGATGTTATGCTGGGTATTGCTTTACCCGAAGGATAGGAGGCTACAAATGCAAGTCTTTTGGTGGCACAGAAGGAAAAGCAGAAGGTTTTGTTTTTTGGGAAGCTGAACTAGCACTGAGTTAGACATGGCTGAAACTGCAGTGGGTGTCCCTGATATTGCTCAGGCGGTGCCAAGAGTACTACATTCTCTTTATTAATTACTTAATTGCACCATTGGAACTGGACAGGAGCCGAGGCCCCCTGAGCACTCCCAGTTATCTGTCTTATAGTGGCTGTTTGCTGAATAGTTAGCCCCTGCACCTGCTTTTCTGGGCATCCGTCTTGTCTTCTGCTACTGCTGCTTTGGTTTGCAGGGTTTGACCATAACATTGGCTCGTCGCATCCATTCTGGTTACTTGCTACTCAGGTGATGATAGGTTGACTTGCTCTTCTGCTAAATTCCAAAACTTCAGCCATCGTAGCAGGAGTAGCAATCACCCTCTGAAAGCTTTGGACCTTGAGTGATAAACACCAGTTTCCATAACCCTTAGCGGAGAAGAGGGCAACAGTACCCAAATCGATGGGTAAGGAAAAATAGAAACACAAGTCAGAGGTTCAGAGTTGTTTTTCTTTTCTAGGTTAGAAAGGGGGAAGTAGGGAAAACGATGCTACGCTGCTTGGTAGTATGCAATGGCACATGTGATGCATGCTCTCATCCATGGAGAGAGAGACAGTCTCTCACACTCTCTCTCTCCCGCCCCCTTCCTCCCCCGAGACTCATTTAACACAATATTATCATGTAATGTGAATTATTCAAAACCAATCTATACTTAATGGTGCCTATTCTGGCTACTTATCTCCGTAAATTATCATGCAAAAGGCATGCGCAGAATAATTCCATGCTCTTAATACAGGTAATTCAAATGTTAATTCCTATGTGGTTATGATAGTTTTCAAAGTTCTAGTCTGTTAGCCACAAGATCATTGAAGATTTACAGATTTAGGGGTCATCAGGAGTTGGGCGGAGTGGTATAAAAGCGGCCGTAATGCTACTACCGCCCCATTACTGCTCCGCCCAATCCAGAGTTTTTTGCTGGAGGTAAACATATCCACTTTCCATCCATTTGAGCTGCTATTGCTGCACAGCAAATTGTGCTGCACTATTAGTGCCCAGCATGCCCCATAGAGTCCTATGGACTCTTACAAATAACTGGAGCCTTATAGCCTTACCACAACTGGGAATCGGGCCCTAATAGCACAGGACCAAGTTGCAGTAAGACTATTTGCGTTGGCGGTATCGCCAAGGTCATGATAGAACCCTAGAATCATGCTGCAAGACTCAACAAAACAACACTGTGTTTAGAAAGAGGCATGCATCTACGTCAAAAGGCCTCACTGGAAATGATTGTTATTAATCCTGAAGCCACTCCGCTTTTTTATGCTTGCGGCTCTGGTCCGCCCAGAAGTTTGTCTGCTGCTTTACGGTTTTTGAAGATATCAATTCTCTGTTCGTACAATCCTTTATCAGATGAATGTTGGAGTATGTGAGAGTTTCCTGCAATCTCAACAAGGTATGTGTATAATGTGCACAGATTACCAGGTCGGGCCCCCGAAAGTAAGACCACGTTTGCTCTATCCACAAGTAGAATGATGTTTCTTCCAAATGGCTGGTGACTTTCACACCTCCACAAAAAAGAATTGTATCTGATACTCCATGAACAGTTCCATCCCTTGTCGTCACCCACTGAGAGACCCGCATCATTAGCTCTGTGTTTGAACGTTTCTGCACTTTTTCTGGCAAGATCAAAGAAATCCATGAAGTGGGCATGGTCAGTAGAGAATGAGAGGAAGAAGGTTCCCTAATTGCGCTTAGGTGCCTAAGGGTTTTGCGTGCTTCTACAAATGTAAACATAAATAAATAACTCTATAAAATAGAATAGCAAGATCACATGACCTGCTCTGGCTGCACCTGCTGCCGGAGATGGACCAACTTCTACAGCAGGTGTCCCTTAATGGAAGCTTGAGGTGGGTGTGATTAGCAGTGGATTGCGGGTAGAAGGGGGGAGGGGTATGAAGGTCACATGCTGCTGGCTTATGTGGGATTCAGGGAACCAGGTCCCAGGCTGTTGTTGGCCCTACCAGGACAAAAAAAGAATTGTCCTTTTCTTCAGCTGTCATTCGCTTCGGATGCACAGGCGAGAGATGCCCTGTGATGTAAGAGTTAAGAAAGGGGAACAAGGTTGCAGGGCTAAGTATTTTAGGGGGCAGAAGTCGAGTGACCTAGATTTACTCGCAGCAGTTGTCTAACTGCAAGAAAGAGGCTGGAAAGCTGCATAAATAAGCAAATAAAGGAGCAGGTTTAATAAAAGAGCCCCAAAAATCAAGCAGCAAGGTATTCACAGTAGTGGGTGGGTGCAGGATAGTTTATGATACCTAGATCCACTAACAGCAGCTGAGCAACTGTACTTCCCCTCAGACTGTCCTTCTGTCCCTTTTTTTCCTTCTGAAAACTCAAACATAAAAATGTTGGGATAGTCCAAGGGTCTCCTTTTCACAGTTCACAAGATTTAGGTTTCCTCCCCAACACTCAGTCTATGTGGTTCTTGCTAACACAAAAAGGTCCTTCAGATTGACTTTTGATGATGCCCATGTTATCGCCACCTCCAATCCTTCCTGCAGATTCTGCAGCTGTCACTTTGTCTCAACCATGGGTCATGACAAAACTTGGAACGCTCTTCTACTTGTGGAGCGAGCAAACCTGGTCGTGCTGTCCTAGTTTCTCCAGGGTAGTTTGACAGGGCCTCATCACCTCCCTTTGCTATGGTCCTGATTTCTAAACCCAGTACTTCCACGCCTACTCCTTTCCTAGTCTTGGCTCTTCTTCATCCTATGCATCAAGCTGATTCATCATTTCACCATGGTTTCAACCCCTTCTTACCAAGGTCTCACATCTGCCCATACCCCATCCTCATTCTTTACAGTATTGTTACCTAGCAGCACATGTGTAGCTGTACGCCCATTCCCGCTTCCTCACCTGTACGCCCATTCCCGCTTCCTCACCACCTTCTGTTTCTCTCCTTCCATTGTCTGATGTTCTCTTCTGATTATCTCCACCATCCAACTCCTGGTATGACCCTTTTTTCACCTGCCACCTCTTGATGTTCTTATCTCCTGTCTCTTCCTGTCCTGCCTCTCTCCCTCCTGTATCACTGACTTGCCCCAACACCCACCACAGCCTTCTTTAACCACCCACACTGCTATCTCTCACTGCATTCTTTCTATGCCTCTGTGCTCTCTTCCCTTGGGCTGTACTAAAAGCACCCGCACCAGCGGAGAGAAATGAATTTCAGTTTGTGATTTGGCCACTCGCATTAGTGTGTGTGTTTCAGGGGAAGGTTTGGCTGTATATTGCTCTTTGTTCATGGACAGAAGCTCTAAAAGTCCAGTCTGCCACTTTATTTATTTAACATTTTGAAAGAACTCACACAACACGCGAGCATCGAGGCGCTGTTAGACGAATTGTTTTTTGATTGGAATTGTTTTTTTTTCCTTTGCCTTAGTAGCGTTTTTATAATGCGCTTAAACACCGGGAGGTTTCTAAGTCCAAACCTGGGGATCGAATCTGTGTTGCTTTGTGTCGTCCTGCTTCCAAGGCGCGCACGTTGCCGTTGAGCTATCCTCCTGCGAACTCTTTTCTATTTGGAAGTACCCACTCATATGCTCGGAGCTCTCAAAATCAAACCACAGGTCTCCCTGAAATTGCTACAGCAGCAGCACACTAAGATCTGCATACTTGTATCCTGGTGAATCGCTGTTTGCATTATTGTGTGTTTGCAGTAGATGCAGCAAGTTTCTGTTTCGTGCACGTACACTCGTCAGTGAAGGGGAGTTTAATACCCTCCTGCGGTGCCTCTGGAATGCACATTTTCTTCCCAAGTAATGTCATTTAAGGGGGAAGCAGTATTTTGGTTCTGTGTGGCTGTCCCATGCCATGTGGTGGGCACCACGTGGGAGTGGCCAGTAGGTCATCACCATACCATCCCACTCCCATCACCCACCATTTCTGGGAGGTAGCTAGCCCACCTTATCACCCCAATAATACAGCAGGGACTTAGTCGCAGAAGTCTAAATATATTGTCTAAAGTCTGGCCTGCATGGTGAGTAGGGCCATTTACATATTGATGTAGATCAGAAGTGTCTATTGCGAAGCTGGGTTGCCTGGTCATTTTGTATAGTGAATCATCTATCCAGATGTTCAAAACAGTACGAAAGTTAAGATTTTGTAACAGAGCGATTAGACAGAGTTAAGTAGTCGGCCAACTTGGCCTACTCACAATGAGGCCCAGGTAGACAATAGAATACGTGAAAATAGTAATGTTTGCAACGGAGAAACTGCCAACAGCACTGACTCACATTTTGACCATACATTGCACGATGCTAATGAGACTAGCTTTTATTGGTAAGCATTCTTTATATATCGCTGCGAGTCCATCAACCTGCCTGGTGCCTGACACATGGATGCGGTAATGAGGTAGATCAGAGTCCTGCTAAATAGATGCAGACTTAACGTTGATCGATGATTCCTGGATTAATACCATATAACGTCACTGTTTCAAGATGAGGCCAGATACCTCCTGGATGTCGTAACATGAATGGCTTGGAAAGAACTACAGAGTTTCCCCCGTTTAGATATATTGATTGGAAATACCCAGAAAAGTGCCATCCCCGAGGGTCAACGTGAGGTGCCATAAGATTTGTGTTTTAGATCCGACAAGGGTGGTGGTCGAAAGCCGGGGCGCGTGCAGATATACTTGCCGTGGGCGCATTCTCTATGAATCACCAGCATTCTGGTTTACATGTCTTTCAATCAGATGGAAATGATGGAAAGACTACTGCTGTGTCTGAGTGCAGTGTGCTGCATAATTAATTAAACAGTGATATTCTCGTGTCCGTGTTAAAATGTAATGAAGAGCAAAGCAATAAATACTATTCGGCCAAAGCTGAACAAGGAGACTACTAGTTACTTCTTAATTTAATGAAGTTCCACATACATTAAACACACTTTATTTATGAAATGTAGGTATATTTTAAATGTCTGTTTCTTTTTTTGTGCGGTTCTATTTTCCTCAGCACATCACATTTGCTAAAACATAAAGATCAGACCAGAACAAATTAACATGCATTCTGACTCCTGTTTCTTTCATTTATTTGCGATTGGCTATGTTCTTTCATGAGTCTTTTTTTCCAAAGCGCTTTGAATAAGCAACATCAGTGCAAATTCCAAGAAGTATTGCCATAAAAATGCAAATCAAACTAAAATAATCATATGCTGGCATATGAATAACAGTGTTTATGAGATTATTTTTTATGCATGTTTTAAAATATGGCTAAAATCGGGCAAGCACGAATACCCAGTGGTGCGCATTCAACTATATAGGGAGATGAAGAGGAAGAGGAGTGTGAATACATTTAGAAATGGAATTATGATCCGAGGAGTGCGAAATATATTGAAAGAGAAGCACGGCATATTTTGGAAAGTCTACGTGAGGCAAAAAACAATGATTAAGACAGGTAAGAATTATTGATTGAAGAAGTTCAAAGAGAAAATTAGTAGGAAACATATTTTACAGAAGTTATTTATTTGGCAACGACATACAGATTTCTGAAAAAGTAGGTCTTTTTCGAAATGATGTATAATAAAAGATAAACCTCCAGTTATGAGCTGAGCCAGTAATAGGCATCTGAAAAGTAGAAATAGATAGCTCGGAGAGACTAAGGGCAGAATTCATGGAATAATCTGCATGGGCAATTAGCACATTGCATGCCATTCTGCGTGCAAAATCCTGTTTGTTGGTTCATGGAATCAACTGCGAGGGACTTTTCGGGGACTTGCATGGAGTTTGCGCTGGTCCAGGGTGACTCAGAGCGGTCGAGCGCCTTGCGCGAGACTCCTCGCGGAGTGTGGTCGGGCCTATGCAGAGACCCACCATCTGCTCCCAGGCCTTTACCCCCATAGAAAAAGTGCTGACTGCACTCCATTGCATTGCAATTGTATCCTTCCAGCGAACCACGGCAACAGTTGGTGGGATATCCCAGGCCACACAATCCCGCTGTTTCCATGAGGTATCGTCATGCATAACAGCACAGGCATGTGTGCGCAGGCACACATATATGCCCCGAACACTCGAGGAAACGCAGATAGTGATCCAGGAATTTTACACAGTAGCAAACATCCCCCATGTAGTAGAGGCAATTGACTGCAAACATGTTCTACGGCTGCCCCGATTGACGGAGCACATCTAGTGGAATTGAAAGCACTGGCACTCTATTAACATCTGGGCAGTGTATGATGCTAATAGAATCATCATGGAAGTGTATGCACATTTTCTACGCAGCACACATGATGGCTACATCTTCCACCAGTCACATCTGCAACAGGCCTTGGTATCTGAAAAACATGGCAACGCTTGGCTCATTGGTGAGTATGAACTGTCACGCACATGCAAGTGACACATTGTACAACCGACCCAGACAATACTCATCATTACGACCCTGGCGCTAAGAGGTTAACGGTGCCGTAAAAGGCTGCAGCGCCGTTAACCACGTGGTTAACGTGGCAGTGAGACAGTGCAGTAAACACTGGCAAGTGAGCCAATGATGTAAAGTCTAACACAATTTGATGCAAAAATATCACCAATTGCAAGACAGTATCTGGCAGTAGGCAGCCGTTCAGAGGCAGCAGTCATACTGGAAGGCAGGGCACCGAGGTAACTGGCATGAAAGAGACAAGCCGACCTGAGAAAGGAAGGAGAAATGGAGGCCAAGGACTCTGCAACACAAAAAGGAGCAGGCAACAGGAAAGAGGAAAGGACGGCAGACTTCACAGAGACTGGATAGAATGGTGACCACTGTGCTTGGAACTGAATGGAGTGTTCAGATGCATTGAGCAGCTGTCAACAGGCTGCAAAAAATGTGCATGTATCCCGTGCATGGTACATGTTCACCATGGCAAACACCTGGCCAACGGTGTTTGCATGGTGTCTGTTCGATAAGAATTGATGTAGTCACACTGTGTGAGGCTGCAAAACATGTATTTGCTTGGAATTAAGTAACCCAACCTTTGGTGTAGGTCTGTACTACACAAGGTGCTAGTGTGACTGAGCAGCCAAGAGTGGTAAATGTGAGTTGTAGGGATGTACACATGAAATCCGTAAATACAAGTAGCCAATTAAGTTATACTCAAGGTTTCAGTTATACATAGTTTATTTAATTATCATCAATTTTTAAATGAACATTCTTTAAAAAGGCAATTCATGTAACAATGTAAATATACTTTAAAATTACTTTACAGAATCAAAACAAGTTGGTGGATAGTATTTGGATATGCTTCTTACACAATTCCTACACCCTGGGGTGACTTCAATCACACGGACAGTAATGGAATTTGTGTACCATGCTATCACACTAGTTATACTTTGTAGATTCTGAGGTTGCAGAAAGGAAAGGTTAGGGAAGGAAAAAAGGAACAGTTTCTTAGTATATGTGAGGACAACTAAATCTTCCAATGAAATCTAGATAAGCCTTTCACAGCAATAACAGTATAATCTAAGCTACCACCTATGAGCGACAAACAATATCAATGAAATGGGACTAGAAGATTCTTCAGGCGCCATGACAGCCAAACTCAATTGGGACACAGGCTATGGATCTGTTCCACTTCTTAGATCAAAGCCTTGAGCAAAGTTAGAGAGTCTGTAAAAATCACTGGTAGGGTCACAGCTGTTAAGCCTGTGAGACAAAGAGTTGGAATCAACTCTAAATGGTAAGCCACTGCAATTCCCAACTGAGAAATGCACAGTCAAAAGACAATGAGGTAAGTACTCCAAGCCTAAACAGTACCTCTGGTTTGAAGAAGAGTGGTCTTGCAGGATTCTGTCTTGCTACAGCAGTGAAGACCCTTCTTTCTGAGCCTCAGTCTTGGGGACAAGATGGAGGACATCTGGAGGGCTCCTGCGGCGGTACTTGGGAGGTCGTTGGCAGATACGGGCTCTTTTCGGTTCACCGGCACTTTGCGGTTTCAGCACTTAGCAAACCGCACCATTGAGGATCTATGATACCGGTTGGTCTTCCTTCACTCCTTTAGTCCTGCATTCTGGTGAGGGGACTCAGGATCTGGTCGCCCTGCTTGTGGAGCGTCCTTAGACTCCTGGAGCTTCTAGCCGGATTTGTTACCGATTCAGATGTTTCACTCGACTGCGGATACTCAACCCCTGACATTGGGCTTCCGAAGCAACAGAGAGGCACAGCAAGTTTGGGGTGATGGTCAGGTGGAGTTCGTCTCAGGCTTAGTTGGTCCCACTAACCTAAGGGGAGAAGTCGTTTGTCTGAAGCTTCTCTGTCGAGGTGAAAAAGGAGTTCAACACAGGAGCCGGGCTTCACTGGGCAATTCAAAGGTCCATGAGGCTGCAGCAAGCTTCATCCACGGTTTCTTTGTCGGGTGTTTCTCCCAGTGGTCGACTCTGCCTCTAGTCCCAAAACCCTCTTCTTTTAAGCAGGTTTCACCCATTCATGCCCAGCCGAGGCTGTCAATCACAGGTCAGCCAGCCAATCAGGACTGATTTCCTTCAGGCATTCCTAGAGACAAAGGACAGGGGAGTTGTGGGTCCCTCATCACATTGTATCCTACCACACACACTGGCGCCAGAGGTGGTATTTAGGGCTGAAGCACGTAAAAGTCAAGACAAACAAAGGGCTCAAACCTGTCAACGCACAGAGTAAAATCCAAGAAAGACCTCATAAATTGAAAACGGAGAAAAAAGAAGACTGGGGCCATTTTGACAAAATGGTCACCCATGGGTTGTAAGACTATTTTATTTAGCATTTTTCTGCAGCACCTCTGCATGGGTTTAATGCATTGCTATAATGTGGTACAGCAAGGAATGTGTTGCCAGTGTGACATGGATATGTATATGAAGACAGGCTATTCAGTCAAAAACGATTTCTACATCTAAAATGTAAACAATTTTTTTTACATGTAAAATGCACATCTATTTTTCTTTTCTCATCTGAAATGCCTCTGTTGCAGGAGACACATTAGAGAATTAATGAATTAACACCATTAATAGTACTAACATAATTCTAACTTTTAATATTGTAATGTGTTCTCCAGTGCAAAATGAGACAGGCTGAAACTCACACTAGACTGTGTGCAGATTTATTTATTTTTTTCTCTCTCTGTGCTCTGTCCACAGTATTTGCAGGATGCAAAATATGCACCAGGAAATGAGTAGATACAGTTTCTAAACGTATAAACCAAGCCATTGTTCAAGCGAAGGAGGGTAGGACATGATAGAATTTTATTGGTTGAACTCATTTTGTAGGCTGCCACAGAGTTTTCCTGAAGAATATCGGGGGGGGGGGAAGAAAGGGAGAAGACATTTTGCACAGCTCGGAGAAAGACTTGGCTGGTGTGACTTGGGAGTTTCCTGATTGAGAAGAAGGTCCCAGTGCACTGTTGCACAGGCTGGGAAATTCCAGTCAATAAGCCCTGGCTTGAGTGACGGCAGATGCACGTCCTCGGTGGGGTGCTTTAAGAGGGAACTCTGAGCCATTTCCAGAAGGCGACCAGTCTGAAGAATTTGCATGCAGAACAAGCTCGTTAATTATCTTGCAGAGTGCGGGGGCGGTGTGTGTGTGTGCAAAACCTATTCATGCAGAGTATAAGAGGAAATTCCTGGATTTAATCAACATGTTTAATGTTGCAAATTGAATATTCTCTTGCTGCATCTCTTCTCATTTTGTTACAGATAATGCTGTTGCTGTGCTATTTCCATTTATTTATGTAAAAGGGTAAAATGGGGTTGAAATGCAATTGTTTATAATACACAAAAATATATGAAATCAGATGTGTAGTGTATTTTTGTTTTTCTATTTTCTTAGTGCATCTATCATTATAGCACTGGTAATATGGGGAAGAGTTTCAAGCAGTGCATTTGTCATTTTTCATGTCGATAAAACAACAGAAAGAATAAGGTAGCTAACAAAAAAAAATAAGACTTGGCGGTAGCTGTGTGCACGGTTCCATTCAGTGTATAAGTGTGTGTGTGGCTTCTGAATGGAACATAACAACTGGAGGTAAATGAGTCAGCAGAAAGAGAGACTTCTGGATATAGTTCACTCATGTAAATAAACTAGTGATATACCACATGTTAGCTTGCTGGTGTAGATAAATCAGTGAGAACAGCCCAAGGTGGCACTTCATATGAAAATGTGGTGTTTCTGAAATGTAAGCCTGAGGTCTCTCTAGTGATCACACGAACAATCTAAACAAAAGTAAGGGGTTCTGGATATTGGGGCCACATATAAAACAAAGGAACTATGCTCATCAGAAATACCACCAACAACGCATACCACCAACAAAAGGTATACTAACTAAATATATCTGTATACTGAAATAATGCATATCCACTATATGTCTATAATACCAAACACAATCTGAATGCAATGAGTGATTATTACTCAATTATTATATTTTTGGCGGTAAGAAAATACCGCTAGGCCCCAAATCTACACAAAATACCCAACAGGGTGCTGTACTGCACAATGGTAGGAAAATTAAAACCCTGCCCCAGCCATTTAAAGTAGTGAGTGTAACATAATGTTACACGAGAGAGTAGGATAAGGGGCTACTAGGTAACCCCCAGCACTCCACATAAGAGGGTGTGTGCTGGACCTAAAGAGAAAAGGTAAGTAAAGTCAATTTAACGGTACTATTCTTGAGAACTGTAGGTCA
Organism: Ambystoma mexicanum; assembly: GCF_040938575.1. Taxonomy (NCBI): domain Eukaryota; kingdom Metazoa; phylum Chordata; class Amphibia; order Caudata; family Ambystomatidae; genus Ambystoma; species Ambystoma mexicanum. The sequence goes on along the minus strand of NC_090929.1, from coordinate 765,665,319 downwards.
CACAAGAAAAGGTAGTTACCCTTGTGAGGAATCTAAAGGATTTCTCTTTGACACTGTACTGAAGGTGCGGTGTCACCATACAAAACGTATATGCCTATGGAGTTTGTTTGACTCCAGAGACAGTGAAAATACACAATCCAAGTCAGGACTTTTTAATTTTACCTGTGAAGTGAGTGGGACCTTTTTCTCGCTCCCTCATGTGTTTTGACATGTGTTTTGACCTAAGTCCAGCAAAAGAGCTGGGGGTCTCTAAGGTTGAAGGGAATTAGCACAGAAACGAGAATTCTCCCTAACTGTGACTGTGGTGAACATGGCATCCCCCCAATGGCCAGCAGTGCTGTGCTGTGTGTGTGGAATTGTCTTGGGACAGTAGCCCCATAAGGGTATGAAGGACCAGTTTGGCCTGCCTTGAGTGGGTAAACGTGACCAGTAAAAACTCATTGAACGGGATACCACGTGGCAGGCAAGACACATGTGAAAACTGCAATCCCCATCACCATGTGTCTCAGCACACATACAGCCAGACCGGCCACCCTCATGACAACACACCAACAAAGGCCCTACAGTAACCGCCTGTCTGACAACTATGACCCTGCAACCAGTGCCACCCTGATTGTCTTGAGAAAACCGCATCCATAGACACACCAGCCTACCAGAGAGCGAGAGAGAGAGGGAGAGAGAGAGAGAGAGAGAGAGAGAGAGAGAGAGAGAGAGAAAGAGAGAGAGAGAGAGAGAGAGAGAGAGAAACACCTTGCAAGGAGGGGACTGGCTGGAGGGTAGATGAGGAAGGATACGTCTGACATCAGTGGGTGAGGGCAGAGACAAGTTTCCAAGAGAGGAAGACAAAGACATGAACATTTGTTCAAGAAGCACGCTGGTCAGAGAGTCTGGAAGACACATAGAAGGAAAAGTACCACATGTAGTGGGTGATGAAGGACAAATGTGGGTGAAGGAGAAGGGTAGAGTGGCAAAGAATGACCACCTGTGAAAGGCCAATCAACAGCTCTACATCAACAAACAGGCACGCAAAGCAGAAAGAGACCCATGTACGTAACATCCCCGCAAAGAAGTGCCTACAACCACAAAACCATACCCCGCACCAACCAACAACCCCATCCCCCTAACCCCCTGCAGCCTGTTGGACACCACTAAATAAAACTCAGGACAACATGCAGCTGTTCACTCACCTTCCAACAGACCACACACCCTGTGTGGGACCTTCCGAATAAGTGTGCATGGATCAGAGGGTGCACTGGCAACTCCCACATGGACAACAGATGAAGACAATCTATAGGGAGTGGACAATGTAACACATGCATGGACCTACAATGAGCACACACAGTGTGCAGTCACTCACAGTGGGGCAATGAGATGAAATAGTAATGCAAACAATGAATCATGCAATACATCCTGGTGTAGATGTTAAGACGGATTTCTGAACTCTGTCCTGGTGGCGCAGAAGTTCAGAAGGCCAACCTAATTACTTGGAACAGGGTAACCTCTGGACGAGCCAGACCAATCAAGGTAGCGATTGCGGCGGTCAAGACTAGGTCTCAAGAGGGGTGAGGGTGACTGAAAGCCTGCAATGAGCACACAAAGCAAGATCACTTACAAACTACTCCAAACAGTTGTTATATTAAAACTATATACACATTTATTCCAAGGCCTTTAAAACAATGACCATAGCGAGAAAATCACAATATAACGATAGTAAACCAACACATACCATATCAACACAATATATATACAAATACAACAAGTCTCAAGCGTTATATGCACGAAATGTGTAGTCCACCTAAAAGGGAGGGAAAACAGGCAGTGCACAATAATGCTTAGACCCAATTCGCCTTCAGAGGCACCTAACTAGATGGAAGTCCGAGCCCTGCGAAGAGTGGAGCCTTGTGCTCAAAAGTACCTGCACGCGCTGGTGCCAACGGGCAAAAGGAGAAGCTCTTCGAGGGAAATCAGGTAGTTCAGTTTAGTGCACAAAAGAAGAAGAACAAGTTCCGCGACTCAAGCGCAGCCTCCACAGTGGGCAGAAGCAGAGCGCGAGTACGGAAAAGGGTGCTGTTTGACACAGCGGGGAAAAGCAATGGGCTCCTGCAGGAGGGCGACCAGATCCTAGCTATGCTACTCACCGGTCCCCGTTGCAAGCAGACCCAGGCTTCTCCGTGTCAGTTTCAGCAGCTGGCAGGTTCAGAAGAGCAGGGAACACCTCGTCGTCGTGTTGAGTAAAAAGACGTCCCAATCGAAGAAACCCGCACAGGTTGTTACCACAGCCGGGCAACGGAGCGGCCGTGTGTATCTGAGCCAAATGTGCACTACTCACTTCAGACCTGGGAACGCCAAGTGTACGAAGCGTGTGAGAGTGACAAGGACTCGAAATACTACACAAACTGGCGGCGGTTACAGAGCAAGACTCCTGTGTAAGCTGGTCAGTCAGCTGGATGGCCCAGAGACGCTTCCGAAGGCTTACTGGCAGGAGATGGTGAAGATGCCGAGAATAGCTGTTCCCGCTATTCCAAGGGTCGAAGTACCAGTACAGGCCTTCTGGTTCGATCAAAGGTGAAAAGGGTTTCACAAGGCGAAAGCAGTGCAGAGGAGAAGTCCTTCAGCGGGTCACCAGCGATTCCTCAGACCAGCCTCTTGGTTGCAGGATACTTGGCTCCTGTATTCCTTCATTCGTGAGAACTCAGGAGATCGACATGGTAGTGGTGTTTCCAGCCCCATCTTATCCACGGTTCCCTTCGCGCCAAAACGGAGGGGACCCAATGGGAGATCCGCTCATCAACACTCACACTATTCGTGGACCAATCACGGACCACGGTGGTCCCAGGCATTCACACCACCCTAGACTCTCTGGCACCCAGGATGTGTATTGTGACCAGACATCCCAGCCCACATCCTGGAGGCACACACAAGACATGTAGAAGCCCGCGAAAGCATCCGTGTTTCGCGGGAAAGTACATGCCCAAATAAGGAAGGCCCCGGGTCGGCTCGACCTGGGGAAGGTGAAGGGAGCAAGACGGTCAGTGGACAGGACAAAGGAGCCTTGTGGTCTGGTCATTTTGGGAGCCAGGCCACCATTTTGGGTTAAGCGCGGAAAACGCGCTTAGAACGCCAAAAGGAGCTTAAAACACAAGAAACGATCGCTGTCACCATTCCCGTCCCTGAATCACTTGCACCGATCAGATACAATCCTAAACGAGTATCTAGGGCCTGTAGAAGGCTAGAGACCCAAGAGAGCTGTAACTTAGCTTACAGTGCCCTCTTGTGTCATGTTGCACGAAAGCCGCAACATGATAAAAGAAACTACGGGAAACAGCGTTCCCCGGTACTGACTGTCTTAAGGGCATGTCAGTTTCCCTGTAAGAAAGGAGCGAAAGCCCAGAGGAGTGCGGCAGAAGGCTGCACTTCTCTGGCAAAGTCAAGAACAAGGTGAAAAACAACAGCAAAAAGTTTAGGGGTTGCCACATGGAAGGAAAATTACCTACAATTACGAAATCTTTCCTAACACTCGCCCCTCCCAGACTATGGACAGGGGGAACTAATCCACCCCTGGATGAGTCTCTTGTTCAGGTCGGTTAAACATTCTGGACAACCCATCAGCATTGCTATGTTGGACACCTGGCCTATGCTCAATAGTGAAGTCGAAGCCTTGTAGACTTATGGACCACCTAAGCAACTTTGGATTCTCCCCCTTCATGTTCATTAGCCACTTTAAGGGCTTATGGTCAGTTTGCACAGTGAAGTGGGTCCCATAGAGGTAGGGCCTCAGCTTCCTTAGGGCCCACACAACAGAGAAACATTCTTTCTCTACCGTGGACCATCTGAGCTCTCTGTCCTTAAGCTGGCGGCTAATAAAACCAATAGGGTGTTCCTTACCCTTCTCATCTACTTGTGATAGTACAGCTCCTATCCCAGTGTCAGAGGCGTCCGTCTGCACGATAAAAGGTCTTTGATAATCAGGGGCCCTGAGGACAGGGGCCTGGCACAAGGAGTCTTTTAAGCCATTGAAGGCCTTCTCACACTTGTCGGTCCAAGTTACCTTCTTGGGTTTTTTCGGAGTTGTGAGGGCAGTCAGAGGGGCAGCTATGGTGCCATAGTCTGCCACAAAATTGTGGTAATACCCCGTGAGTCCTAAGAAGGCTCTCACTTGGGTTTGCGTAGTGGGGGTAGGCCAGTCTTGTACTGCTTGTACCCTACTGGGAAGAGGCTGTATCCTCCCTCCACCTACTTCATGTCCAAGGTAAACCACTGAGCCTTGTCCAATCTGGCATTTACTAGCCTTTATGGTCAGGTGTGCTTTCTGAAGAGCCTGGAGCACAATCCCGAGGTGTTTCACATGGTCTTCCCAGGTGGCACTGAAAACTGCTATATCGTCCAGATATGCAAGACAGAATTTGTCCAACCCATTCAAAACATGATTCACAAGCCTCTGGAAAGTGGCAGGTACATTCATCAACCCGAACGGCATTACCCGGAATTGGTAAAGGCCATCTGGAGTAGAAAATGCTGTCTTCTCCTTGGCATGTTCTGCTAAAGCTATTTGCCAATAGCCAGCAGTGAGGTCAAACGTGCTGAGGTACTTGGAGGCACCCAAAGTATCCACCAGCTCATCTGTTCGAGGCAAGGGGTGTGCATCTGTCTTGGTGACAGCATTCAGAGCCCTGTAATCCACGCAGAAGTGCCTGCCTTTGGAACCAAAACCACAGGGCTGGACCAAGGACTACTAGAGGGTTCAATCACCCCAAGGTCTAACATCTTGTTGACCTCGGTCTTAATATAAGACCTTACTTTGTCTGACATCCTGTATCCCCTACTTTTGGTAGGTACACTGTCTCCTGTGTCAATGTTATGTTTGCACCAAGGTGTCAAACCAGGCGACTGTGAAAACAGGGGGGAAATCTGCCTAAGCAAACTTTTCACCTCAGCCTGCTGATCAGAAGTCAGGTGAGGGGCCACTCGGACACCCTCAAAGGAGCTATCTGAAGGACCGCTTTGGAACAGGTCAGGGAGAGGTTCAGACTCCTCTTCCTCAACATCTGAAGCCAGTAGCAGTGCTGCGATTTCGACTCTTTGGACGAAAGCCTTCAGCCTATTCATGTGAAACACTTTTGGAGCCTGTCCAGGCCTTCCAAGGTCCACTAAATAGTTAACCTCACCCAGGGGCTCCACCACTGTGTAAGGGCCTGACCATTTGTCCTGTAAAACTCGAGGCCTTATGGGATTCATAATCAGGACTTGCTGACCAGGTGTAAAGATGATGAGGGAAGGTTTCTGGTCGTACCAATGTTTCACCAGCGCTTGTCCTGCCTTCAATTTATCACTAGCCAAGCCCATCAGAAGTAACATCCGTTTTCTGAGCCCTAGCACATAATCAACTACGTTGGTAGTACCAGGGGGAGTGGGCATCTCCCATCCCTCTTTGACGATAGCTAAGGGTCCCCGTACGGGATGACCGAACAGAAGTTCGAAGGGGCTGAAGCCAACACCCTCCTGTGGTACCTCTCGGTAGGCAAACAGTAAGCATGGTAAAAGAAGATCCCATTTTCTTCTCTGAGGTTCCTCCAGAGCCCCAATCATGCTCTTTAACGTTCTGTTGAAACGTTCCACCAGACCATTGGTCTGGGGGTGGTATGCAGAAGAGAACTTGTAGGTGACCCCACATTCTTTCCACATAGCCTGCATATACTTCGACATAAAGTTGCTGCCACGATCCGACACAACTTCTTTAGGGAAGCCAACCCTAGTAAATATGGCAAGTAAAGCTTTTGCAACTGACTTGGCAGTTACAGTTTTCAATGGGATGGCCTCAGGATATCTGGTTGCATGGTCGACCAGCACCAGGATAAACCTATTGCCCGAGGATGTTTGCGGGTCAAGGGGACCAACAATGTCGATCCCTACCCTTTCAAATGGTACCCCCACAACTGGGAGCGGTACCAACGGAGCTTGGATTGTCGCGCCAACCTTACCAGACAACTGGCAGGAGGCACAACTCCTGCAGTGACTTTCTACTTGCACCCCCATCTTGGGCCAGTAGAAGTGCATGGATAACCTTTGCTTGGTCCTCTTCATACCAAGGTGACCAGCAAGGGGTACTTCATGCGCCAACTGCAGGAGGAAGGGCCTAACAGCAAGGGGAACCACCAACCTCCTATGGTCTCCTTCTGTAGACTCTGTGGGCTCACTATACAGGAGTCCACCTTCCCAATAAATCCTATGCGTCCCAGGAGGTTCACCCTCAAGCTGGGAGCAGGCCTGTCTCCTTAGGCCTTCCAGAGATGGGCACTCACGTTGGCCTTTACTGAAGTCGTCCCTATCAGGACCTCCTTCAACTAACAAGTCTTTTAGTTCAGGATGATCGTTGGGGTCAAATACTTCAGGCATCGCCACCTCCTCGTCAAGCCCGGGCGATTGACCAACTTCCTCCACCGCAGTGGTAGGCGAGCTCGGGGGAATATTCTCTTTCCCTCGTCTTGACTTGTCGACTCCTTTCGCCTTGGGTTTCCCCTTCGGCTGGGGCAGCGTATTGGTCTTGGTCAATGCTGCCCGTGCTTGAGACCGTGTGTAGGGTCTTTCGGCAGTGTCTCCTATGAGCCCTAAAGCTCTGAGATCATTACCTAACAAGACCTTTCCCGGGACATTTCTCTGAATGCTCACTGGAATCCTGACTGCTGTACCATTTAAAGTAAGATTTACAGGTATTACTGGGAACATACGGAGTGGGCCGTCAGCCAACTTAGTGGGCATCAGAGTAGCTCTGGCAACTTCCTCTGAGTCTACCAAGGTAGAATCCACTACAGTGCGACTGCACCCACTATCCCTAAGAGCTGGAGTATCTACTCCATTGATCAGCACACTGTCTTTAAAGTAGTGCTTGGTATTATCCGGAATCCTAGCATAAGCCTCTGCGACTTTAGGCTCCCAGGAACCCAGGGAAACTAAAACTACCTCAGCCTCTTTCCCGCTGGGAAATGAGTCTGAGGAGAAGGATGCTCCTGTAATCTCTTCTTCCTCGTAGGAGGAGAAGGACAGATTAGCGGAGTGGACCCCCAAAGGTCTAACCTTACACCGGGGATCCCCCTTCACGTGGTCAGTTGCTCCACAAGCAAAACAAGATCCATTGGGTCTGTTTACATAGGGAGGCTTATTGTAACCAGAGTTCTGTTTCGGAGGCTGACCTCCACTACCCTGTGAGTTCTCTTGTGTCTTACCCTTATTTTTCTTTTTGTGGCCCTTATGAGAAGAACATTTATCAGATTCTCCACCCTCCTTATCTTTGGACTTTTTCCCTTCCTCCTGCTTACCAGGATGAGTTTTGTCCTTATCGGGCACTCGATGTGACACCCATAAGTCGGCTGCAATGGCCAGCTTCTTAGGATCTATCTCCTTCGAATCGGCCAAATTCTGCTTAAGCTCCGGGGAAGAAGATGCAAAAATGTGTTCCAGCATGACAAGATTTATCATGCCTTCAAAGGTAGAAACCTTATAACCTTCGACCCAGCCAGTTAAGTTTTTCAAGGACTCTGTGACATAAGATACCCAAGTACCACCTTCCTTTTTCTTATACTCTCTGAAACGTTTCAAATATTGGGCCGGAGTCTTCCCAAACTTTAAAATGAGAGTTTGCTTTAACATTGCGAAATCAGCTCGCTCAGCCTTCGACATTTCCATAATGGCACTACAGCCAGAATGGGGCAGTCTGCTGAGTAACCAGGCAATCTTATCAGCATTGTCAACTTGTTGAACTTCGCATGCATACGCAAACGCATTCAGCCAGTCCATACTGTCATTCCTTTCCTCATACACACTGAGCAGATCTTTCGGAAACCGTGGATGAGAGGAGGCCCCAGACCCATGTCCAGGACCCTTGGACCCATTTGCAACCTGAAGCTTGGCCAGTTCCAACTAGTGATCCCTGTCTTTTTGTTTTTCTGCTTGTTCGATTTTTAGTTTGGCTATGCTGAATTCAAGCTCCTGCTGCCTAAATCGCAGCTCTTGCTTCTTGAATTCAAGCATCGCCTCCCCATCAGCACTGGCAGAGGAAACATTAGACATCTCGTCCTCCCTGTCCTCGTGGTCGCGATGGATCAGTGCAACGGCAGAACCGTCTGTTCTACCAGTGAGAGCAGCCCCACCTCCTTCCGCACTGTCCTCAGAAGTTATAGCGTCAAGCTGCGCTTCTTGCCACGTCACGATTCTTTGGATCATTTCCAATTTCGTGCCTTGAGAGGAAACACCTCTCTCCGCACACATCTTTTTCAATGTTTCTGATTTGGAAGCATTTAAAGTTAACACGGTATTTGTTTCCATACTGTTAGATAGGACTATGGCCTTTTTTAAAGTTATACTACAACAATGCACTACGTGTCCTGGTTGGAATAACCTGAAATGCCTTAGTTCGTGCGCAACACTGGATACCTTCAGTCGTATCCCACCGCTGTACACCAATTTGTTAAGACGGATTTCTGAACTCTGTCCTGGTGGCGCAGAAGTTCAGAAGGCCAACCTAATTACTTGGAACAGGGTAACCTCTGGACGAGCCAGACCAATCAAGGTAGCGATCGCGGCGGTCAAGACTAGGTCTCAAGAGGGGTGAGGGTGACTGAAAGCCCGCAATGAGCACACAAAGCAAGATCACTTACAAACTACTCCAAACAGTTGTTATATTAAAAATATATACACATTTATTCCAAGGCCTTTAAAACAATGACCGTAGAGGGAAAATCACAATATAACGATAGTACACCAACACATACCATATCAACACAATATATATACAAATACAACAAGTCTCAAGCGTTATATGCACGAAATGTGTAGTCCACCTAAAAGGCAGGGAAAACAGGCAGTGCGCAATAATGCTTAGACCCAGTTTGCCTTCAGAGGCACCTAACTAGATGGAAGTCCGAGCCCTGCGAAGAGTGGAGCCTTGTGCTCAAAAGTACCTGCACGCGCTGGTGCCAACGGGCAAAAGGAGAAGCTCTTCGAGGGAAATCAGGCAGTTCAGTTTAGTGCACAAAAGAAGAAGAACAAGTTCCGCGACTCAAGCGCAGCCTCCACAGTGGGCAGAAGCAGAGCGCGAGTACGGAAAAATGTGCTGTTTGACACAGAGGGGAAAAGCAATGGGCTCCTGCAGGAGGGCGACCAGATCCTAGCTATGCTACTCACCGGTCCCCGATGCAAGCAGACCCAGGCTTCTCCGCGTCAGTTTCAGCAGCTGGCAGGTTCAGAAGAGCAGGGAACTCCTCGTCGTCGTGTTGAGTAAAAAGACGTCCCAATCGAAGAAACCCGCACAGTTTGTTACCACAGCCGGGCAACGGAGCGGCCGTGTGTATCTGAGCCAAATGTACACTACTCACTTCAGACCTGGGAACGCCAAGTGTACGAAGCGTGTGAGAGTGACAAGGACTCGAAATACTACACAACCTGGCGGCGGTTACAGAGCAAGACTCCCGTGTAAGTTGGTCAGCCGGATGGCCCAGAGACGCTTCCGAAGGCTTAATGGCAGGAGATGGTGAAGATGCCGAGAATAGCTGTTCCCGCTATTCCAAGGGTCGAAGTACCAGTACAGGCCTTCTGGTTCGATCAAAGGTGAAAAGGGTTTCACAAGGCGACAGCAGTGCAGAGGAGAAGTCCTTCAGCGGGTCACCAGCGATTCCTCGGTCCAGCCTCTTGGTTGCAGGATAATTGGCTCCTGTATTCCTTCGTTCGTGAGAACTCAGGAGATCGATATGGTAGTGGTGTTTCCAGCCCCCTCTTATCCACGGTTCCCTTCGCGCCAAAACCAAGGGGACCCAATGGGAGATCCGCTCATCAACACTCACACCATTCGTGGACCAATCACGGACCAGGGTGGTCCCAGGCATTCACACCACCCTAGACTCTCTGGCACCCAGGATGTGTATTGGGACCAGACATCCCAGCCCATATCCTGGAGACACACACAAGACATGTAGAAGCCCGTGAAAGCATCCGTGTTTCGCGGGAAAGTACATGCCCAAATAAGGGAAGGTGAAGGGAGCAAGACGGTCAGCGGACAGGACAAAGGAGCCTCGTGGTCTGGCCATTTTGGGAGCCAGGCCACCATTTTGGGTTAAGCGCGGAAAACGCGCTTAGAACGCCAAAAGGAGCTCAAAACACAAGAAACGATCACTGCCACCATTTCCGTCCCTGAATCACTTGCACCGATCAGATATAATCCTAAACGAGTATCTAGGGCCTGTAGAAGGCTAGAGACCCAAGAGAGCTGTAACTTAGCTTACAGTGCCCTCTTGTGTCATGTTGCACGAAAGCCGCAACATGATAAAAGAAACTACAGGAAACAGCATTCCCCGGTACTGACTGTCTTAAGGGCATGTCAGTTTCCCCGTAAGAAAGGAGCGAAAGCCCAGAGGAGTGCGGCAGAAGGCTGCACTTCTCTGGCAAAGTCGAGAACAAGGTGAAAAACAACAGCAAAAAGTTTAGGGGTTGCCACATGGAAGGACAATGACCTACAATTAGGAAATCTTTCCTAACAGTAGAGAACATACAGAAACAATGTACAAGTGACCTGATTGGGTAACACAGGAGTAGTCTGTTAGGGCCAGACATGTTCATATCTGTTGAACACTACATGCAGCAAGTGTGACAAACCTGTCCTGTGGAGTCAATGTACAAAAATGCCCATAACTGTCACCAGAGGCTACGTCATGAAGCGGTGCACCTGAGGATGAGTAGACCTGACAATGGACGTGTTTTACATGTGGAACAGTGGCGGGGCAGGGCAAGTCATGTGAGTGGATACGGGAGTGGAGAGGCCAGTGTCACAGTTCAAAGAGTAGTGCGGACATGGAGTACATCTATACAGCCCCATGGGAAACAAGGGGCATGGGGAATAGAAGGGTGGCAGTAAGGAGACATCATCATGGTCAGTGAGGCAAATGTTGGAACACCAAATTAAACAGAGTGCACATGCTCAGGGAATTCGTGCCATCAATTAGTATGTACATCCATAATGATGGAAATACTGCCAATGGCTAAAGTGTGACACGTGATACCAAAAACCAACTCAGTCAGGCTAGGTGGATCATCATTCTCAGCCTTGTAGTACTCACTTCCACCCCACACCAGACTCACTGAAGACCTCATGTCCTTCCTCAATTTACTGAAAACGTGGCTCTTCCCTTAAAAATCAACTCTTGGCACAAACAGCATAAACAGCCACATTTAACAGAAACCCAAGGTTGCTGAATCAAAATAACAATCCAGCATAGGGACCCGATCAAGAAAATGGAAAACTAAAGTGGATGAACTGAGTAGAACACATGAAGTAGATGAAAGGGACAAAATGGATGAAATGGATACAGTGGATGAAACGGATGAAGTGGATAGAACGGGTGAAGTGGATGGAACAGATGAAGTGGATGGAACGGATGACATGGATGGAATGGGTGACGTGGATGGAAGGGATGACGTGGATGGAACAGATGACGTGGATGGAAGGGATGACTTGGATGGAAAGGATGAAGTGGATGAAATGAATGGAGTGGATGGAACGGATGGAACGGATGGAACAGATAAAGCTGAAGTAACGGATGAATTGGAGGAGAGAATGGAGCGGATAAAGTGGATGGAATGGATGAAGTGGAGGAACGGACAGTGCGGATGGAACGGACAGAGCGGATGGAGCGGTTGGAGCGGATGGAGCGGATGGACGGATGGAGCGGATGGAACGGATGGAGCTGATGAAACGGATGGAGCAGATGGAACAGATGAAATGCATGGAATGAACGAAGTGGAGGGAACGGATGAAGTATAGGGAACGGAATAGCAGATCGAATGCGTGGAAAGGATCGAGTGGATGGATAAAGTGGATAAAGGAATGAAATGAAAGGAAATGGTGAATGATTTGAACCGAGGCAGTAGATGGAACAAATGGAGTAGATAGAACTGATGGAATGGATAACACTGATGAAATGGATAGAACGGATGTAGCGGATTGAACAGATGGAGCGGATTGAACGGATGGTGTGGATTGAACGAATTGAGTGATTGGAACGAATAGAGTGAATAAAACGGACGAATGGAGAGCTGGTTGGATTGAGTCTACTGATCAGAATGAACAAATGGAGTGGATGGAGCAGATGGAGCAGATGGAGCAGACGGAACAGATGGAACAGAGCAGACGTACTGGTTGGAATTAATGGAACGTATGGTATAGATCGAACAAAAGGAATAGATGGAACGAATGGAAGTTGGAGCAGATGGGGACAAAAGAAAATGTATGAACTGGATGGAACAGATGAGTGGAGGGAACAGATGTAACGGAGATGAACGGATGTAAAGGTGGATGAAACGGATGGAATAGATGGGGTGGGGATTTAACGGATGGGTTGGGGATGGAACGGATGGGTTGGGGATGGAACGGATCGAGTGGGGGCGGAACAGATGGGGTGGGGATGGAACGGATCGAGTGGGGATGGAATGGATGGAGTGGGAACGGAATGGATGGAGTGGGACCGGAACGGACGTAGTGGATGGAACGGATGGAGTAGATTGAACAGATGGTGTGGATTGAACAGATGGACTAGATCGAACAGATGGAACGGATGGAGTGTATGGAACGGATGGAGTGTATGGAATGGATGCGATGTATGGAACGGATGGGGTGTACGGAACAAATGGAACCAACGGAGAGGATGGAACCGACAGAGTGGATGGAACCGACGGAATAGAGTAGTGGATGGAGCGCATGAGTGGATTGAACAGATGGACTAGATAGAACAGACGGAGTGGATGGACTGGATGGAATGGATGGAGTGGATGGAACGGATGGAACTGATGGAACAGATGAAGTGGACGAGTGATATAACAGATGGACTAGACAGAATAGATGGAGTGGATGAAACTGACAAAGTGGAACGAACACACAGAGTAGATGGTAGGGATCAAACGGATAGAACGGATGAGTAGATTGAACGGATAAGATGAACAAGCTGATTGAACTAATGGAAAGGATGAGTAGACTTAACAAATGGAACAAATGATAAAGATGGAATAGATGGAATGAACCGAGTGGATGCAACGGATACAGTGGATGAAACGGATACAGTGCACGGGACAGAAGGAGTTGATGAAACAAATGGAGTAGGTAGGAACAGATGGAGTGGATGGGACAGAAGGATTGGATGGGACAGATGGAGTGGATGGAACAGACAGAGTGATATGATATGATAGTTTATTTATATAGCGCCTATAAACAATGTGTTTCAAAGCGCTTCAAGGCATGGGAGGAAGCAAGGGAAAATACAATGACATTGTTACAGACCATGAACAGTAAGGATGTGAATTTAACTATTGTACTCCGCCTGATGACATTTCAGATAGTGCAAGAGCTAAGACATAGATAAGGAAGGGAGGAGGAGAGTGGGAAGGAAATGGAAACAGACAGGCAACTACAGTACTAGGCCTGACAGCATTTCTGGTAGAGCCAGAGAAAAACAAGAGGTGAGGGAGAGGGGTGCAGAAAGGTAGGGGAGGAACAAAACAAGCGACTATCATACTGGGCCTGACAACATTTCAGATAGTGCTGGAGGGGGGGTGGGAAGGAGACAGATGAGGTTGCTATCATAATAGGTCGAGGGACAATTCTGATAAAGTAAGTGCATAGAAGAAAGTAAGGGGAGGAGATAGGAAAATGGTGAAGGGAAAGGAGGAGGGAACAGAGAGTTAGCAGTCAAAAGAGAGGAGAAGCAAGAGGGGAAGAGTGAATACAATTGCAGAAGTTAGTAGTAACACATAATGTTGCAAGCCAGGATACAAGATGAAGATGGGAACAGCAAGATTCAGTGCCACCATGAGTACAAGATGCAAAGAAAGTCCAGCATGAGAGTTGAGAAAGGGTGACGCACCGTGAATGAATGAAGTCCATAAAAGTCAAATCCAGCATTGGCCACAAGACGGTGATGGTGAAACCAGAATATATCAGGACAGACTCCTGCAGAAGTAGGCTTGAGGGAGGTGAGGAAGGTGAGGGGGAGCAGGGTAGAAGAATCAAGCAAAACAGGCAACACCTGTGTGCGAGAATGGTGGGGGCACAAGGGAACATCATGGGGGGATCAGAGGGGGTGGGTATGGCCTCTGGGGACAGAGGGAGTAACACATGTTTGTGCATGCTTGCCTGCTTTCTGAGCAGGGGGTCTGGCCCTGGGACCTCCTGGTCCGAAGAGGACCAAACAGGAATTGCCCTTTTATTTGACTGCCCATCACTTCGGACGCCCGGGCGAGAGATGCCCTTGATCTAAGAGTTAAGAGCAGGAAGGAAGAGGCAGGGCTAAGAAGGTGGGCGGTGCTTAGGCCAGGTGACCTAGATGCACTTCCACCTGCTCCCCATCTGCCTGGATGGAACAGACAGAGTGTACTGAACACATTGAGTCAATGGTATGGATGGAGCAGATGGAATGGTTGGAATGGATGGAACGGATGGAACAGGTGGAACACATAGAGAGGATCGAGTGAATAGGAAGGATAGAACGGATAGAACACACTAAATGGATGAGAAGGATGAAATGGGTAAACGGAATGGATGAAATAGACAATATGGATGTTGGGTCGAGTCGATGGAAGGGATAGAATGGACTATTAGATTAAATAGATTTAACAGACAAAATGGATGAACAGACGAAATCGAATGAACAGAGTAAATAAAATGGATAGAATAGATGGCACAGATGGAGTACTCGATCTCAAGTGCTTTACTGATAACCACCATAACACACTATCACGCTTACTCTCTCCTATACACCACCACTCAACTAGAATACAGCGATACTATGACACATTCGGTATATCTGTTCTCTTACTAACACTCCTCATCATCCTAATTAAACACAGCTAGCACACACCGCTATCTTATGCGTCTCCTCATGCCTAACGCAGCCAGAAATCAATCTGGGTGTCCACCCTCCAGAATTGAACACATACAACTGACCGCCCACTACCACACCTACCGCGAAGAAGCAGCTATCATGCAACTGCCACACCGGCTGCAGACATATCGGGTGCACCCACACACCCTATGACTCTCTCTCTCTCTCTCTCTACTGACTTGAACTACAATTCCCGAGGGTGTTCAACCTACCAGCACTTTGAGATCATAACAATGATAAATAAGGCGCTATTTAAATGCCAAATAACATAACATACACTGAACAATGTGAAATATGTGCAGCAAAGATGTGTGCACTGTCTGAATAACACCCTCTCAGTATTGTTCTCCCTCTGTCTGTCAGACAATTGACCACACATGACTGTTACAGTCTGCTGTGTCACATCAATGATGACACAAGGTCCCCCTGTGTGGGTCGCCATGTGGGCATGAGTCTCCTGCTGTATGGCTAGCAGAAGTCTGGAATATGCATTTTAAATTGACATGTGTGTGATGACAGTGTCATGTGCATGACATAGTCATATGGGCCCTGAATGATGGAATTATTTGTGAGTAAAATGGGGGTTTGCGTGCTATCTGCCGAAAATCCCCATTTGTCAAACAGTGATTTGCCGGCAGAATGTCACACAAATCCTCATGTTGCACGCAAATAATTCCATTAATAATTGTGTTGATGTGATGATTGGACAGGACTGAGTGCACAACAGTAGCTGAGTGTTTTTAGGAATGAGACTGTCATGCAGTGGCCAATGCCATCTCAAACAATGCCAAATGCTACTGCACATCATGGCTCCCACAACTTGCTATCCCCTTGCACTGGCACTATGCCAAAAGTGATACATATAGTGGCCAGGGAGCTTCGACATATGCATCTACCACGAGTGTAGCATACTGTCTATTGCTCTATGGCATACATCAATCACACATTTCTCCTCAAAAGCAGTACACAATATTTTTCAAGCCACAAGAAGACATGCTGGTGGGGGAACAGGAAGGACAAAAATAAATAAACAGTGGTACTAGGCCTTGGGACATTTGAATTGGGCAAGTGGAGCAAAAGAAGTGCAGGGGGGTGCTAGTCAGGGCAAAATACCCATGAGAAAAAGCGGGTGCCAGGGGAACGCCAGGTGGACAGAGAGAGGGAAAGCAGAGAGTTCTGGGAAAGGAAGGTCCACAAGCCACGTGCGAGATAGAGGGAATGCAAGGGTTACAAGTGTGCAGGCCCAGCCAGGCCAGAACAGTGGGAGGGGCCCAGAAGGGTAAGTGCAGGATGAGTGTTCGCGGTCAGTGAAAATCATGTGCAAGAGTAGAGTGGAGTAGGGCGGCCTGGTGCCCTGTACGATTCTGACGGATCTAGGCAGCCAGTCAAGAGTCAGATGGGGACATTAGCAGGGGATGGGCAGAGCAAAGTAAGAAAAGGATAGTAAGGTCCTGGGAAGCTTCTAGAGCTCAATGTGATCCGGGAGAAGTCTAAGAGAGACCGGGAGGCTGTTCAAGAGGGAGACACCTGCAGTGGAGGGATATCTATCCCCCTCTCTCGCATTAGCAAAGCATTTGATCTGTTGAGTGTCGCAGCTAGATGACCGAAGGGCTGTACCAGGAAGATATTGAGAGAGAGTTGGATGTATAGGGCCGCAAACCCCAGAAAGCCCTGCGGATGATTGAGTGGGTCTTGGACTGGATCCTTGCAGCAACCTGGAGGCAGTGGAGAGATTTCAGGGCTGGAGAGATTTGGTCACTGTGCTTGAGGCAAAGAAAAAGTCTTGCAGTTCTCTTCTCGATTAGCTGAATGGGGTGAGGGGGATTTTGGAAAATTGAGCAAGAGGTTGTTGTAATAGTTCAGCCTAGAGAAGACCAGAGCACTGGAGACATTGAGTTTCTGGGGGAATGTGAGGAAAGGGAACATGCCTCTGAGGAGATGCAGCCAAAAGTGGCCCTTCTTGGCATGCTCTGTTATGTGAAGAGAAAATGAGAGAGGATTTGAAGATGACACCAAGGTGTATTGACTCCAAGAGGGTGAGGGGAATCGGCCCATGGAGTGCAGCTAGAGTGTGGGAGGAGAGGGGGGAACAATGAGTAGACTCTCTGTCTTATTGGCATTGAGGAAGAGATTTAGCAGTACACCATGCATATATAGCCGATGGGCAGTCATGAATGAGAAATGATGAGGGGGAGGCAGAGGAGTGAGGCTTGGATGAGAGTTGTCTGCCGCATGACAGTGGCATGACTCTGGCCTTTTGCTCATGCTCCAGCCATGCTGGTGGGGGGACTTATTGTGTGCAAATGTGGAGCCTTTGTCAGACATTGTGACTGTCACACAAGGTCCAGAAGTAGCATGTAGGTGCAACATTCATAGTTGTTCTTGTCTCTGAAGCAATACCTGTCTATGAACATCATCCCATGATGATGGGTCATTGTCCATGACCATGTATGCTCAGAATGTGAACCATCACCGCCTAAAATACCTATCACATTACAAAAGGAGCAACAGAGTCCTCATGCTACATCTGAGTGGGCGATGTAGCTGGCCTGTCTTACCTTATCAAACCGATGACACGAGTATGGAGAAGAATGCATGTATCCAATTCACAGACAGGCCAATGTCCGGGCCAGTGTATAGCACATTGATGGCAGTGACAAGGCATGTGCCTGTCAAGTATCAACTGATGGACACATACAGGCCTTTAACATCAGCCAGGTGGTTCCAATTTGAAGTTGATTGCTATGTTTGAACAACTACAATGCACATACATTGAATGGTATGCAGACAGGAATACTCATTGCCATTTGTTATGCGTATAACCTGTCACATGGGCTGTCTACGGGCATGGAATTGTCTGATGGTAAGGATGGCAAATTCTGCATGACGACCCACTATCGGCTATTGTGCACCATATGGTGAATGGCATAACCCCTTGCAACATACTAGCATTATAGAAACCACATCATGCCTGCAACTGGGGGCTGTGGTCTGTGGGCACTGACGCACCTTCACTGTGGGAATACCACAAGGCGTGATTGTTACAGAGAATTTTCCAGAATGGCTAATTTCCCTACCTACTGAGTCCCTCAACAGCTTTGCTGGATTTCTGTGGTTTACTTTTTTCACCTGGTAAGAGTGTGAGCCTTTTTCCCACTTTACATGTGTTTTGCTGTGTGTGTTTAAAATTGTTTTGTGTTCATAGACTGTGGAGCCTCACCTACTCCATAGGCATCATCTTTTTACTGTGCGTTGCACAGCAACTTCAGTGCAGTGACACAGGGTTGTCTTTTTCTTGCTTCCCAACTCTGACTTCATTTTCTGGCACTGACTACTGTCTCCAAGAACATGTAAAGGTGCCATTGACTTTATTAGTCTCTTTTAAAACTCACAGACCCAGTACAAACTATCTTAAATAGAGTTCTGGAAAGGGTTAATACTTATCCCTTTTGTCTGTTTCTTGTGGAGCATTGTTTTGCTCCGTGTTCATTAAGACTTGGCTGGTGGCAGTGGTAACTACCCTATGTTTCCTACCGCGGTTATATTAAATAGCTCAGGTATTGTTTTAGGCTATCATGGTAGTCTTGAACTTCACCCCGCTAGACCATACACGTTTTTAAACGGTTCCAGCTGGGCTTATTCGCCATTTCTTTTTGTAAAAGTCTTTCTCGTGTTTTTCTCTGCACGCCAAACCAGGTTTGGTTACTTTGTTCACCGTCCTTTCGTAGGCTTCTACACAGAAGCCCTCCTTAGGCGTCTGTATGTCTGGGGTGGACGGGATGTGAGGGAGGTGTTTAGGACTCCCTGCACAGGGTTTCCTTGGAGACCCATGTCACACTCTGATCTGATTGGGTGTGGTGACTGTCCCGGCGGACAGCCACCCTGCTGTGTGATTGACAGCCAGGCTGTTTGAATGGGGGATAACTGCATAAAGAGCAGGTCTCTGGGTCTGGAAAGGCAGAGTTGCCACTGGAATGAAAGAACCGAAGAGGAGCTGACAGAAGAGGAACCCTACAATGACTGAACCACCTGGTGAAGCCCTGCTGCAGGTCCGAATGTTCGTACTCCAACGACAGGGAAAATCTTCAAGAACACTTCTCCCCTTGAGCTGGTGGGAACAAATAGTTTACCAAACTGATTGTCAGGTCTCCCTTCTCTGGTTGAATTTACTGTACAGAGCTACAATGAACTGGATAGCCAGGAGGAACGGGCCATGCGTGCGTTTTAAGGAGCGTATATTTTATTTGTTGCTTTGATCTGCTGCTGGTTTCTTCCCTGGGCAGTGCAGGACCCTCCAATCTTCCTACTTCATGTCAGTCCGACAGTCGCTTCAGGAATGGTGAGCCTGCAGGACCTGCCAGGAACGTCCTCCTCAGCTACAGCCACCTTCTCCATTTAAGGTACTGTTCAAATCCGGTTGTCCGTTTCGTTCAGCCGCGGTGAAAGTGTGTGAAACCTTTAGCCAATCCGAGGGCTTGTCCTTCTCCATCCTTTTAACTAACTTTTCTGCCGACCAACTTCGTCTTGAACTCTTGGCAAAGACTTAACCGCAAACTACCCTGAACTGTGTGATCTTGAGCAAAAGACTCTGACCCATTGACTTTGGACCAGGCCCTGTTTGAATCCGATTTCCTCACTGTAGTTCCTTTTTCTATATTGCCCTGCTTACTCATTTGTTGGTGTTGTTCAATTCGTGCCTAAACTTTGTCTTTCCCTCCCTTTTAAATTGCTGGAGTGCCATTTTGCTCACACTTCAGTTTTGAGCCTAACTTGTCCAGAATCTATTGGGTGTGGTGTAGTGTATTAAGAGTGTGATTTTTCAACTGCTTTACTTTAGTGAAATGTTTTACAACTGATGTGTAAATAAATGTATATCCTTTTACTCAGAAACCTTGAATCAGTGTTGTTTGAATCATAGTAATTCCTCTCCTTTGTGTAACTATTGATACTGCTCACTTACTCTTGAGATAAGTCTAGCTGCTCAGCCATCGCTACCACTTTACTGTGTAGTACAGGCGTGTACCAAAGGTGAATTTGTACTGTCACTTGTAGTCTTACTTGTGTGTGGTGTTCCCAAAGGGTACTCCATATAATTCTGCCTAACAGTGATGATGGACAGCTCTGATATGCATCATGACAAAGCTTCCCATAGGGCAGTGGTCTTCAAACTTTTTTGCCGGGGCACCCCTGAGCAGAATTTTGGCAGGCCGGGAACCCCCAGAAATGCCAAATGGACAGCATGTATTGCGTGCCGTCACCAGCTCCCATCACAGTCGCTGGGCTCCCTCATCCCACTACTACCCAGTCCCTGGTCTCTCCCCACCCCATCACATACCCTGGGCTCTCCCCACTCTGCTCCCACCACTATCCCTTGGTTCCCGCCCATTGTGCTCCACCATAGTTCCTGGGTTTCCCCCATCCAGTTCCCAACACAGTCTGAGGGCCAGTGGCAGCTGGTGATTTTTTTAAGTGGCAGGGCATAACTAATTCCCCCAAAATGTCATAGCGACCGAGCATAGTGAGGGAGCCCGAACCAATAAAGGGTGATTCAGGGGGGTTTCCCCCTTTAACATTTTTTTAAAAAAAGGGTTAAAATTGTAGAGCATACTTTTAACAAAAAAATGGGTAAATAGCCAAACCGTTTGCAATTGGTGCCAGGGGGCGGGGGGCAGGGGGCAGGCATGACATTTTTTACAGGACATTTATGATAGCTGTCCAGTAAAAAGATACCATCCCGGTCCCTTGGGCCCCACTGGGCCTAACACAATCAACATGATTATGTGTGTATGCAAGGCCCTGCACATTCATACAGCAATCACTCTATCATTCACACGAGCATCCATCACCATACACTCACTCATAACATAAGCATACACACATCCATACACATGTTTAAATAAAAGAAATGAACATAAACGCCCTTCTGCATTGGCCTGCTTGTGGGTGCTGAAACACCCTGCTCCAGGCAGCTCTGTCCGTATGTGCGAGGAGGCGGAGGAGCTCACCCTCGGACATACAGACATGCAGTGTCCCAGCCAACATTTTCAATGAACTATGTAATGTTGACAAAGCAAAACGCCCCAGCCTTGCATGGCTCAGTGAGCATGTGGGGCTGGGGAACTGAACTGAACAGTCAAAGTCCCTTTGACAGTTCAGCCAGCCCAGGAGCACTCCCTCAGCTGAAAATAAAATCAGCTGAGGGAGTGCTCACTGTTTCACTGGGCTGGCTCCTTAGCTCCTCCATAATGGGTGAGGGGCCAGTGGGTGGGCACCCCCTCGCCATTATGGATGAGCCGCCAGGCTATGACTGGCCTATAGGGCAATGCCTGCACCAAAAATGTAAAATGCTAGTGTGGCACAGTCAAAATGGGCCACCATTTTGGCCAATGTGGGCCAGTTTGATGAGTTACTTCACTATGCAGTTAGTAATTTTTACCATTGTTGCTGAATGTATATCAATTTACTTACATTTTAACACAAAGCACCCCCTTGGGTACTATTGAAACAGTGGGCCTCATTACAACCCTGGTGGTAGCTGTGCCGGTAAAACCGGCACGGCTGCCGCCAGAGTTGCATCTGGGTCCGGCACCCACAAATGGGCAATTACCGGGCCATGCCGAGTTAAGCGGACCTGGTAATTGCCCTTTCGTGGGTGCCTATACCGGTAGATCCCCATTCCCATTTGAACCCCATAGAGCTCAATGGGAATTGGGAGCTTGGATGCACCGGCACCGTTAATAACGGTGCTGTTTCATCCGACGAGCTGTGCTCGAGGGTGCCGCACAGCCTGACAGGTTAGACCTGGCGGGCTGTCAGGCACCCGCGAGCACAACTCGTACTATGGCGGTACGGTAGCAACGGTGCCAGTAGCTTACCGCACCGCTGTTATTTTACCGCCATTGTTGTAATAAGGCCCAATCTGTGACTAAAGGAATGAATATCCATTTACAACTGCAGGCCACTTTTTCACTGTTGCCTGAGACAGTTTCATGCTTCAGCCCGACCATGTGAGCCGCCCTAGCCCATTTCTTCCAATCTAAAAATAAAATTAAAAAAAAAAAAATCTTTCTTTTTTTTACATTTCATGCTGAGTTCTCAGGGCCCCTCAGGGATGCACCTGCGGACCTCTGGGGGACCGTACCCCACAGTTTGAGTACCGCTGACATAGGGGCGGGTGAAACATTGAATATGCAACTCAGCATGACATTATGTGATTGGTCAACATCTCACGAATGTACCTGTTGAGCAGTGCAATGTGATATGCCCAAGAATGTAGCAGACAACAATAGATGTAGGTGTCATGTCTTGCCCATGAAACAGGGGAGTACCCTGTGGGTGATGTGTACTGTCACACAGACTGGTGCTACACATGACCACCACACAGGACTCCCAGAATGAAGGCCATGTGACATGAGTCTAAAAGTCTGCAAACGTGCATTCCCCATGGAAGTTATACAACTGCAGCAAGATATGCCACTACACATATATGTGGGTCATGCATGATTGGCAACACATATGATGCACCATAAATTCCACTCACCAGATGCGTCCTCATAGTTCACTGGGCCTCCCATCCCTTGCACCTGCTCAAAGGTTATGAATTGGCTTGCAGCCTGTCCACGTGTTGTCAGCTGCTGCTCCTCTGGCGGCCCATCTCCAGCGGTCAGTTCGGAGGCTAGGTTGGCACTGAGCTTGAGCTTGCTCCTATGTGTGAGATCATTCAACTGCTTCACAACATGTCCAGCAGTGTGCATCTCCACACCGAAGTCCTTGATATGGTCCGTGACTCGCTGCCAATGCACCATCTGCTGTGCGGGTGTATCGGTGATATACTGGCACATCTCAGGATGGTGATTGGTCAGTCGATGAGGATCTAGATCTCCTCATCACTGAAGCGCCTCTTCCTCTGTGGCCCAGTCACCTGTGCACTGTCTTTTGGTGGAGCCTTTTCCTCGTCCCATCTTTGCTCAAGGGGCCCTATGTGTTGGTGCTGCACTTGTCTGGCTGGGAAAACATTGATGTCCAGGTGCCGGATCATGGATGGACTGGGGCCCACCAGGTCCTCCTGGGGCTGGGGCACATGTGTCATCACCACATCCCAGGCCCCATCTGCTCCCTTTCCCTCTTGGCACCTTTCCACTCATGTCACAGGTTTAAAGGATAAATGGAAGGCACACCAAGTTACTCTCCTGGGCAATATGAGGAAGTCTGAGATGTGCAATGTAGATGTATGGGCCAGCAAGGCTCCAATGTACCCCAAAAACAAAGAAATACAATGGCATCCCAAAAAACACAAATTCCTTATGTGATACCTGGAAAGCTTCAGAAACGTGGAAAAAGTGGTATGCGATACGCAGAGGCACCTAGAGACTCAAAAGGTTTGCATGCAATATCTTTTAAGCTTCTGAAAAGTGAAAATAAGCAGCATGCGAAATGCAGAGGCACCCCGACACTCAGAAATTGCATATGGGACACACCAAAGACCTAAAAAAGTACAAAAATACAAGTGCGTATGCACAGAGACGCAAACCCCCAAAACAAAAATTCGTACGCATTACCTGAAGGGAACAGATTGCGCAGCATACCCAAATTCGTCTGCAAAACTAATCAGGATCGTACCTTCATGTGCACAACCAGTTATGCGCGTCACATGCCTTATATTACACTGTCATTGCCTTGAGCCACATAGGCGTGCCACGTAGGTGCGCTCCATCACTGTGTGCAGGACATAACTTATGCGTTAAGGGCCTTTGCACTGCTGCTGCGGATACAAGACGCACACCACAGTTCCTCCTGCCTACGAACTGCTGTTTTGGCCTCCTCTGGGCCTGCTTTGCCTCACTCACTCCTGTACTGGTACTTCCTGCTACAGATTGAGTGCCTGCCTGCAACCAGCACTGTCTGGTGTGCCAGCGGTCCTACTTTGCCTGTATTCCTGTGTTGGGCCTGTGTCGACTTCTCCTGTCCTTGGGACTTCCACCTCTCACTGCCAACACCACCACAGCTCCACAGCACCTACCCAGGAAAGCCCTACCTGTCTTGGGGATACCATATCTGCCCCATCTACATCATCTGAGGAGTGCAGCACCCCCACGTTGAGGCAGAACTGAAGTTGGCATTCTGGTGTATCGGGTCCTGGGTCACCTATGATGGCCTCCTCAACCCAGCCACATAGCTGGCCAAGGACGCAAGGCTGAGCATCTGGCATGAGATCATGGCTGCCATCAACGTGGAGGAGGTTGTAGTCCACACCAAGAACATGGTCCAGAAACGCTGGGACGACCTGAAGACCGGTAGACATTCCAAGGTGGTTGCATACCTCGGCAGGAAACCTGCCATGGAGGTTTACTGTACAGGCTGCTACTGGTTCACCCAGGAAGAGCTGTGGATACTTGATAGTTTCTATCCAGACTTTCAATCCCAGTTCGTGGCCTGGAGAAATCATCTAGAAGCTGCTGGTGAGTACCCATGTGGGCCAATGCTCTACAGTGTATGTGTTGCATGCATGTTTTGTAGATGCCACATCCTGTTTGCAGCTTGTGTGTGGTGGGTGTGAAACACAGCAGCTTGCTGCCTCATGCCAATGCTGGGAATATGTGGGGTCAGACATGGCATACTGGCATTTGCATATGTATTGGCGGATTGTGCATCAATGACTTGTACTTGGGCACATGCTGTGTGAGATCATAGACCAATTGCTGGAATAGGACAAATGAGGACATGCTATGTGAATGACTTGCATGATGGACGACTTGTGGCACACCTGCAGTGCATCCATGCAGACACATCTGTTGAGAGTGACACATGTGCATTGTTCTCTGCGTATGTCAAGTTGATGCATTGACATCTCTGGGACAGGGATGTGACCTCTCATCCCACTGTACATACAATATATGTATATTTGGCTCCTGGACGATCCAATATGATCCTGCGTCAAAAAGAACTAAAAAAAGGCATGTTTGTCCTCAAAAAGATACTATTGGATATGTAAAGGCGAGGGGCAAGTTTGATGAAGAGCTGAGTCCTCGATGACTGCAGGAAAACTGGCAAGATCAATTGAAAGTTTGTGGCCTCGGTGCAACAACCCAGGCAAAATGGCCGGCGTGCTAGAAGAAAGGAGGTTGAGGTAGGCCCAACAGCCCAAAGGCGGACAGTGGTCTGCAAGGAGAGCGCAGTGTGTGGAAAGCGAAGCGGGAAGCAACCGCAGCTAAGAGCACTGTACTGGTACTACAGAACGGGTTTGCTGGAAGCGGTCCGTGATACAGCATGCGAGCCGCTCACGGCTTGCGTGAATTGCAACAGATTACCCACTGGAGCGGGAGGTGTAGCCCCCAAGAAGCGGACTGGAAAAGGCACAAGAGACACACAGGCCTGGCAGTGCCACAGCCTGCTGTAAATACGGAGAAGGAGGAACGGGGAAGCAGGCTCTGCACATTGCAGAAAAGCTGGGCCTTGGCACAAAGGCAGGACTGCACAATGTTGGTGAGAGGAGGCAAGACCAAAAGTAAGCAACCCACTATGGACATTTTTGCCAAACCGCAAAAGACTCTGACCACCCCGGTACAGGGCGCAGCCGCCGCGCCTGCAGAAATATCTCAGACGAAAGAGGATCATCTGATTCTAACAGCCATCACGGAGTTGAAGGCCTCGTGGGGTACAGAGATGGCGGACCTAAGAACTGCTTTGGAAACCAAAATAGATGCGGTTGTGCTGGAAGTTAACCTGTTGCAACAGGACATGAAAGCACTGGCTGAAAGAACAAGCAGCCTAGAAAGTACGGTGAAAACCAATACGGAAACCAGCATGAGTAACGCAAAGGAAGTCCACGTTCTGAAGCAACAGGTCACCAACTTGGAGAACCACATGGAGGAGGCTGAGGGGAGAGCGAGACGGAGCAACATTCGGGTGGTCAGCCTACCGGAGGTAGAGGAAGTTCAGGACCCCAGGGACTACGTGGAGAATTTGATCCTACAAGAAATAGGAGCTGACAAACTTTCCCAAGGGTTTGCTGTCGAACAGGCGCGCAGGGCCCTAATGAGGAAACCTCGACCTGGAGCCCCCCCCTCGGATGATAATAGCAAAGATCTTGAACTATAAAGATAGAGAGAACATCCTGGAGTACTTTTGCAAGGGTGGAACGATCAAAAGGGCATCTGCAACCATTACGGCATATCCTGGCTACACCATGTTGGTACAGAGACAATGTTATAGCTATGTGGTGATCAAAAGGAGAATGTGCATGGCCAGAATCAAGAACATGCTTTTTTATCCTGCGAAGCTCAAGGTCTTGCACAAGAGTAAGGCGTACATTTTTGATACCTTGGATACCTTGGAGGACGCAGCGGCATGGCTGGATATGCAGGGTTTCCCGGACCAAGGCGAGCAGAAAGAGCATGAGAATCATGATAAGTGAGGGGGACATGTTATGTAGAATGCAAGAATGAGTAATAAGGGCGGGGCGAGGACAGATTGCATTGAAAACTGCAAATAAGAGACATTGTTGGACTAGAATATTGAATGTGAATGAAAATTTGTAGCACCAAGCGCGCTTACATAGAAGCAAATGAGAGCGGCAAGATGGAGACGACCTACCCCCCCCTTAGTTAGAGTAGAAAGGCCACCATTAGGGCGACCTCACCCTGCTGAGCCGTGAGTAAAGGCAATTGCCAGAAAAGGGCTAGATGCGGGGGTGCCTGAGATCCAGGGATGGAGCTGGGCGACAGTTGGGTGGGGTGATGGGGTGGGAGGAAATGGAGGGGAGTGAGTTGGGGCAGGGATGGGGGCGGGAGGGAGGAAGATGGGGAAGTTTGGGGGGTTTGTTGTTTGGGGAAGTTCATGTTGGGAGACGAGCCTGCATAGAATGGGGATGTATCTGGTTATGGACTGCACTTGTGGGGGGGAGAAGAGAGACTCTGATATGCCATGGGGGATCTTAAAATAATTACTTGGAATGTCAGAGGGCTCAATAGTTATCTAAAGAGGAACAAGGTCATGTTATACCTACGCAGACAAAAAGTAGATATAGCCCTGCTGCAGGAGACCCATCTCACACAAGACAAGATGAAGATGATCTGAAAAAAATGGAGGGGGACTGTGGCGGGGACATCATATTCGGCCTATGCCAGGGGAGTTATCATTTGGGTGGCGCCACATGTTCCATTCCAACTGTTCGAAGTCCGTGGTGGAGGCAGACGGGAGGATGGTCATGATGAGAGGACCTGTGGAAAACAGGGAGATAAGCATTATAAACATGTACGCCCCAAATCAAAACACAGCGGCATATTTCAGAGCCTTATGCAACAAACTTAGTACGTGCTTGGGAGGGGTGGTGATCTGGGGAGGAGACTTCAACTGTGTGTTAAACCCTATGGTAGAGAGGTCAGATGGAAAAATGGACAAACACACCCCAGCCGCCACAGCGCTGCGTACGCTGTTAGAGGATTTCGGGTTTGAGGATGTATGGAGGGCACATCACCCCCAGGAGAGGCAGCATTCGCACTACTCAGCTCCACAAAATTTGCACACCAGATTGGATTATATGTTTGACACGCAAGATTTTAATGAGTGAGATAAAGGAAACGGAATATAACACGAGGGTCCTCTCAGACCACTCGCCACTAATCCTGAGATGGAAATACCGCCCCCCGAGGGCAAAGATTCTGACATGGCGCCTCAGAGCAGAGGCGCAAAAAGACACCATGTTCCGGGAGGATATGAGGGAGGAATTGCCATAGCATTTCGGTGCTGGACTGCCCATGTGGGCGGGACAAAGACTGATATGCAAATGGATATTTCCCATCTGTGAAAGGTACTGTGAGCAAAAAGCAGATGGCTGCGAACTCTCAATGTGGTTAACAACCACTGAACAGGTTATCATGCCTTATTCTTCCGAGAGAGGGGCGCCTGCTACCTTTGTTGAATTCTTTGAGGGAGGAAATAGTAAACTATTTTGAGATAAACACTGGCAGTGCAAAGACAGCAGGCATGCTTTGGAAGGCCTTTAAAGTGGTGATGAGGGGAGTAGCTATAGCTAAGTCCAAAGGGCTACAAGGAGGGATCCAGGCTGAACTGCAAGATACACAGAGGGAACTAGAAAGGGCACTAAGCGAAGGAGGAAACACCAAGGAAGATAATGAAAGAATACTTAAGCTGCAGCAGAAATTAGCGGGACACTGGGAGAGATTGTGCAATCTTAATTATAAGAAGTATGTGGAGAGACAGCATGCGGGAGGGGTAAACCAGGGAGGCTCCTGGCATGGCTATATAAAAGTGAGACCCCCAGGCCCACAATCAGGACAATAATGAGGGAGGATACGAGCTTAGTGAACACCCAAGTGGGAGTTAACCAAGAATTTGTGGAGTATTATCGACTTCTGTAAGGAGATAATGAGGACATTGACTGCAAAGAGATAGCTGAAACACTAGAAGATATAGGACTGCCGCTGATTAGTGCCAAGGAGCGGGAGGAGCTGGATGCCCCGATTATCTTAGAGGAGTTGGAAGAAGTAGTGCGACAGCTGCCTACTAGTAAGACCCCAGGAACTGATGGACTCCCAAGCAAATTTTATAAAACAAATAAAGATGAAGTGCTCCCTCCGTTTCTAGGAATGTTCAATGAAGCGTATGAAGTGGGTAGGCTGCCAGAGACCCTCAGAGAAGCGACAATTATACCACTGCCCAAAACTAATAAGCCCGGACACAACTGTGGATCATATAGACCCCTGTCAATGCTTAACCAAGATACCAAAATATTGACGGCTGTATTGGCAAACAGAAGGAAGAGGGTTATTGCTAAATTAATACACCCTGACCAGACTGGCTATGTCCAGAACAGGAACATATCCAACAATCTCAGGCGACTCCACCGGGTTGTTGAGTATGCAAATGAGGATGAAGGCAAACTCGCAATTGTGTCGCTAGAAGCAGTAAAGGCCTTTGATTCGGTCAAATGGCCGTGGCTCATGGCGGCCCTGGCGGGTTATGGGATAGGATCTGTGTACTTACGGTGGGCTAAAATTCTATATAGCGCTCTGTTGGTTAGAGTTAAAACAGGGTTGGTAATATTAGAGAGGTGGCAGCTTCAGAGGGGTACTAGGCAAAGATGCCCGTGGTCTCCTATGTTGTATATTCTTGCCCTGCAACCCCTGGCCATATACTTGAGGCAACACTATGACCCGATAGGCATTGCTGTAGGAGGGGAACCGCATCTGATCTCTCTGTGTGCGGATGACATGCTGTTGTACTTAAGGCACCCAGAAGAAAATCTCCAGTACATTCTGGAAGTGCTGGAGAGATATGCAAAGTTGTCTGGTATAGCTGTGAACCCCCAAAAATCTAGCATATTTCCACTCGGCAGGTACAAAGGGACCCCGCTGGAACAGATACCGGTACTATAGATACCATGGGTGGTGCGCATGTTCCGATACCTTGGAATAGACATATTCCATACGGTAGAGGAGGAATACCAATAAAATACAGAGGAGGCGATCAGAAAAATTGGAAATAGTATGAAGCTCTGGGTGAAACTACCTCTAGCGATGATGGGTCGAGGGGCAATGTTGAAAATGGTGGTCCTACTGAGACTTTTGCATTCTTTTGGAAATATCCCGTATCTTATAACAAGACGGAATTTTGACAAGATAGAGAGCATGTGCAGGGACTTCCTCTGGCATAGGACGAGGAATAGGGTAGCCCTTTGGAATCTGCAAAACTCATACGAAAAAGTGGGAATAAAATTGCCAAACTATGAAATTTACTATATAGCATTCCAGCTACAATACGTAGCCAGGTGGCTCTCTGAAGAGTCAACCTCGGAGTCCAGGCTGTTCCGACGGGACTGCACCCCATACTTCCTAAAGGAAATGATGTGGCTACCTAAGGCAGACATGGAAGGGCACCCAAAGTTGATGGTACTAGGGTGGATTCATTCCCGTGCTCCCCGCAGGTATCACTAGTGGCGTTGACCAGCAAAGACAAGCAATTGAGAATGATGATCAAGAAACACTGGGAACCGGTGGGGATAGCAACCATGGGCGATATATGGCAGGAGGGGGACATAAGGGATTTTGCGATATTGGAGGAAGAAACTGGGTTACATATGGGCCAGTATATTACATACCACAGGGTGGTGCGGAAAATTAGGGAGACATGGTCTGAATTAGCACTAGCAGAAGAACCGGACACTACTATTGACACAAAATATGACATCGCAGAAGGGGGACACGAGATATCTAGAATATATGAGATGATGATGTCCAAAGTGAGGAAGGAGGTGGCGCAGCTGAGACGGGACAGGGAAGAGGAAGTAGGAGGCCCAATGAGTGATGGGATGTGGGAACGAGCCCAAAGGTACCTACCACAAAAAAGTGTTGAGAAATGCAAGACTGCAACAAATACAATTGCACGTAACCCACAGGGCGTATATGACGCCCCAGAGAATAGCCAAATTTAAAAGTGTGGTACGACAAGCATGCCTCAAATGTGATGAGGAAAATGCCAGAATAGTGCACATGTTTTGGTCGTGCCTGGTCATTGAGCGTTTTTTTGGGGCGGGGTGGCTCATAAGTTGGCTGAAAAAGGAATTAAAATTGTAGTGGATACACTGTGTGCTTGTTTGATAGGAGGGTTCCCGAGATCGCATAAACTCAAGCATGTGAGTAAATTATAGGACTTAGCATATGCGCTTGCAAAGAGGAGAATTGCTATGGGGTGGAAGGCATGCCAGAGACCACAAATAGAAGTATGGTGGAAAGATCTACAGAAATGGGCCGAAGCGGAAACTGTGGTATGACAGGCTGCAAGTAATGTTGGAATGGAGGAAGAAGCTGAGACCCTGATAGCCTGGAAACAATTGATAGTGGAGCTATTTGGGTCACCACGAGTCCCAACGGAAGACATGGAGGAGGAATCCTTATTACAAGAGTCAGAACCTGAACACGGAAGGGAATAGGCTCGTAAAGGGGGGAGGGAAGGGGAGAAGCAGTGGACATGTTGCAGAGATGTATGTTTATAATGTTATTGTATGCAGTGCAAGTTTGGTTTGTATTGTTTGTTGAAATAAAATTAATAAAATTATTTCTTTTTAAAATGTTTGGCCACCTGACATGTGTCATTTGTTACCAGATGTGTGCTGGTACATGTTGCTTGGAGGTCATGATGTCCCATGTGCACATAGGTGGCTGTGTTTGTATGGGCAGGTGCCCCGGTGCTGTTACCATGCCCATTACTGCATCTCATACTTGTGTTGGTTGTTCATTGGTATGGTGGCATTGCCTGTTTTTGGTGATGTGTTTTTGCCCACTGTACAATGTGCTTTGTTTACATGTGCACGTGTCATGACTGTGATTTAGCCTTCACTCTACACACATGCAGCATTCGACATGCAGTTTGCCTGGGCACATGCATGTTTTTGTGCATTGTATGTGTGTCAGTTCATGGTTGAAACATGCTGCATGATTTGTTAGGTTTATGTTTTTTATGCCACACATACATTGACAACAATTACTGATGTAAATGTGTTTGGTCCATATTTTCCACAGGCTGCAGCTTTTGAAGAGGGTGGAGGCATTGCTGTGGAGCAGAAGGGCAGGAACAGAACGGTGGTCTGGAGGGTTGCCCAGAGCAATGCCAGTGGTTAAGATTCATTCTAAACCTTCCAGCCATCACCTCTTTGTTTTTGCTTGGGCAGGAACAGAACCACCAGACCAAAGTGCACACCCCAGACCAGCCATACTTGAGTCCACCTCATCTGAGGATGAGTTGGCTGGGGGAGCGTATGTTCCATTGGGCAGAGCAGCTGGGGATATGTCCCAGGAGGGTGTTGTGTTGGGGGACTCCTCAGTGGTTGTGGGCCAGGGTTTGGAAACAGAGGGAACATCCAGGGAGAAAGCTCTCTGGATTCATCCAAGGAGATGGAGGAGGTGGTGGAGGAGGTGGCAGAGGAAGGACAGCACTCTGGGTCTGGTGGGGGCATCCAGGAATCCAGGAGGCTGTTCAGGCTGCACCCCTGGACCAGGGACAGGAATATGATAGGTGCACCATGGAGGGATCTGCCACCCTCCTGTCCCTGATCCATCTGATGCAGCAATGACCACCATCGTGGATGCCTCCAACCAGATCATCACACCCCTCCCCCCCACCTCCTTGGGGCCAGGGATATGACCCCTGAGACGGCGCACGCCCAGCTGGCTGGGATTGCGTAGCGGATAGGCTCAATTCATGATGATGTGAGAGAGATTAGTGCAGTGCTATCACAGCATCACAAATCGTTGACCCCTCTACCTGGCCCAGCTCGCACATGCGCTGCTCTTAGGTTGTCTCTGTTCGCTGGCACATTCAGTTGCCCCCTCCTCCACTGCCTCTTCTGAGCTCCAGTCGTCCTCTGGAGAGCCTTCCTTGCCAGTTTCCATCACGGCCCCCTCTAATCCAATCCCACCCACACTGCCAAGTCTGGTGGTCAGAATGTCCCTGCCTCAGGTGGAAGTCCCAGCAAGTATAGAAGAGCTGGTCACTGTTCCTGCCCATGCACCAAAACAGGAACAGGCATCCGTGTTACAGCTGGAACATAAGAACAGTGATGGTACTGTACCCTCAACTGTAGTGCAAGATCCAGACTGCGGGGGTACATGAGCAGGGTACACTTGGCCATGAAGCAGCAGTGTAGGAGTGGCCAGAGGCAATCCTTGCAGGGCCCAACCACATCGAGGAGGCAAGAGAGGCAACAACGTTTGGTCACCTGGCCGTAGGAGCGTAGGCAATTTAGGAAATTAGTGTGCATCCAGATGGAATTCGGGATGCAGCTAATGGCGTAGAGGCAGCGGGCAAGGGTTGCTTAGGCCAGGGCAGAGTTGGTGGAGGGAAGGACACTGGTGGGTTCCCATACTGGAGGAAGCTTTCAGGGATGCAGAGGAGAGAAGGTTGAGGAAGAGCCTGCAAGTCATCCAGGACCACACAGTGGCACGCCTGCAAGTGGAGGACAATGAATGTGACTATGTCCTGGAGGACGTGATGAGAGACTATTGAGCCCACTGCCTATGTATATAGTTCATTGTGTGGTTTTTATTTAATGACTTGTGTTCCCCTTTTCCCTTGGACATTTCCCCCTTCCACATAGTAGTTTTTCATAGTGTAAATATTGATTATACGGATTTTTCTTTATTCATCAGACAGTTGTCTCTTTGTTCATGTGCTGCATTTTGTTTACTTTGATTGTGGTATGCATTTGTTCTTTGACTTTCACATTGTTTGGGGGCCCAACTGTGGATGTGTGGTATACACTCATTAATTGCGCTGTCATTGGCGGGGTGCCTCACAATGCATGACCACGCATCTACACACATCAGCTACAGCTTCCAGAAAAGGAGATGGTTCTCCTCAAGTTTCAGAGTGACAGGGAGGCTCTTACAAAGTACAGAGATCTACCCCCAGCTCTTTTCTTTGAAAATCGACTGACCCTGAGGGAGTTGGAGGAGCAAAGGGCTCGAGATGGGAGGTATTTATGAAGGGATAATTGAAGGAATTTTGGACCCAGGCCCCAGAAAACTTTGTGGACAATACAGAGGGTTTTGCATTTAATCCTTGCATCCACTGGGAGCCAATGAAGGGATTTCAGAGCTGCAGAGATACGGTCCCAGGGCTTGAGGCCAAGGGCAAATCTTGCAGTCCTATTCTGGATTAGTTGTAAAAGGCGGAGAGTAGAGGCAGGTAGATTTATAAAGAGGTGGTTACAATAATCCAACCTAGAGAGAACCAGAGCTTGGGAGACAGTGAGCTTCTGGGGGAAGGAGATGAAAGGCAGAGTACTTATAAGGAGGTGCAGTAGGAAGTTAGATTTTTTAAATATGTCAGAAATGTGGGCAGAGAAAGAGAGTGAGGAGGCAAAGATGACCCCAAGGTTCTTGGCCTCACAGGTCGGGGTAGGAGGAGGGCAAAGGAGGGCCGGCCAGAGAGTGAGGGGAAAGGATGGTAATGGCTTGAGGGAGCTGTCTGAGGGTGGCATCAGAGGTGTGGGGGCTAGTAGCTGGTGTGAGGACCAGTGGGTCTACCTAGGGGTGGTGGGTTGTTTCTGGGCTCGAGGGAGCTGCCTGTGGGGGGCATTGGAGTTGTGGGGAGCTAGTTGGGGGCTAGTGGGTGGTGTGAGGACCTGTGGGGCTGCCTGGGGTGGTGTCATAGGTTAGGGGGGGATGGTGGTTGGTGTCTGGGCTTGAGGGAGCTGCCTGGGGGTGGTGTTCTGGCGGCCCTAGATGCAAACTGTGGCAGCAATGTGGGGGGCAGTGGAATACCCGCGGCTGGCAAAATGGGTCACTGAAATG
Organism: Ambystoma mexicanum; assembly: GCF_040938575.1. Lineage (NCBI taxonomy): Eukaryota > Metazoa > Chordata > Amphibia > Caudata > Ambystomatidae > Ambystoma > Ambystoma mexicanum. The sequence continues at coordinate 765,631,094 of NC_090929.1, read as the reverse complement.
GATTGTTGTATGGCCTAGAGAGGAGTGTACAATGCAAGGAGCTGCCCCAGGAAATCGGACGAGATATGGGTGAAATGGGAAGGGGGCTAAGGAGGGGGGATCTCAGCCCTTTCGAAAGGGGATTTATTTGCTTTGTTTGTAGAGGGCTTTTCTTTTGACGATAACTCTTCTGGTCTATTATTTTTGTGCCTTGCTGTGTCATCTGATCATGTTATGGTATTATGTATTTATTTTGTGTTGGGTAGTTTCTATTTTGTCTCCTATGCAAAACAATATAAAGTGTTTAAAAAAAGGGAAATCAGCAATGGGAACCATATCAATCGAATGAAAGACAGAATGTGACCTATAGCCCTCGCTCATATATTCAGGCCTCCCCACAGGTAGATCATTGATAGAGGATGGTCCTCCCACGTTCCCCACCTCCTATGTTCTGGGAGTTCAGGGGGGACAATAACAGGAATCAGTTTCTTGAAAAAAAAATAGGCCTGACCAATATGAATCCAGCCAGTATCACCCTAGAGCATAGAGGCATGAGGATAGGGATCTGGACAGATTCCAGTGCTTAGAGGCACAACTGAAAAGGTTATCTGATCAGATAGGAACACTGTGTGCAAGGCAAAATCATCAGCTGATTGAGAATTCAGAGCATAAGAGTGATATTGCACAAGGCGGTAGAAAATTACCAATCAGCCAGGCTTCCTATACTGAAGGCATACACAATCCACCTTTGACTGAGCAAAATGAATTGCTTAGTGATTTAAAATTAAGAAAACAACCAAATGATAACATAAGAAATAAAAACAGGCACAAGAATGGATTGTGGTTCAATTTAGAATTCAACCAAACTATCCAGGCGGGTGAAGATGATAAACAAGAACAGAGAAATGCACAGGAGGAACCCAAAGAACGAATAATTAAAAGACAATTTAAGAACATGCAACATGAAAATTATGAGGCACATAGTTTTGAGTGAATGATAGCCAGTGACCAAGTGGACCATTACAGGTTTAATGGTGCCACGAATATCTCAGCAATAAATGAAGCAGAAATGAATGAAACAATAGGTTGCAGTTCTATTTAAGTGGTGAAGACTGTGAACAAAGTGTGGTTTCAGAGTAAGATCACGAAAAATATATTTTAATAATTGCAGAAAATACATGAAGGAAGCTCAGGCAGTGTTAGCCCTGGAGAAAAACAAAAGTTTAATTAACGAGAAGTGTTCAAACAAATGCTTGATAGAAAAGAGAAACCAAGTTTGAAAGTTAAAGGTCAGCACATTTTTGGACTATATGGGCATGAATTTGGACAAAGAATTGTGGGAAGATGCATGTTAAAAATAACAGTAGGGTCCAAAAGTATGTATCACAACATATGGATTGTAAGAGGTACTAAAGCCAAATTCTATTTGGGAAATTACATCATGCACAGAATGAGTGTGGTTTTAGATTTCTTGAACCAAAAACTTTGGCCTAGACTGGGTGGAGCGGCGCCTGGATTTGAGGATAGAAGGCAAGCCTACCATTGTGTGCAAATAATGCCATCTGTAGTTGAGCTTCAAGTGAAAAAGATTGTTACCATTCCTGCATTCACAATGGAATTGAAGTACAGGAAGGGACACAGATTGAAGGAGCCTGATGCATTTGTGTATCTCAATGAATCCATGAGACCGCAGGGGCTAGAATGTGAATACACACCTTTAGTGGAAGTTTGAGATGGACCCATTTGAATACTGTTGAATTACAAAGGATGCCGGGATGTCAATTTGGAAGAAGGTACACTATTAAGGATGGCCATGTAGGAATAATACTTCCCTGCAGATTTAAACAACCCAATCATTGTGAATGTTCCTGAGAGCTATGTCACCTCACAGGGTGAACTGCTTTAGATTCTAAACCAAAAGGGAGGAATCAGTCAGTATACCCTTATGAACCAGAGGATGTGATTTGTTCTAATGAGGATGATTGCATCCTATTTCAGGTGGATGAACATGAGGAGGAAAAACATCAAAGTGAGATGGAGGCTGGAATGCCAAGGTACTTGAGAGTGGCATTTCTCCAAAGAGATACTGCTACACAGTTAGAAGAAAGCACAGAGATCCCTTCTTTGGAGGGTTTGCCTGAATTTTCTAAAATGCTAGAGGAACAAATCCAGGCAGCAGATGCCTGTCTCAATGAGGCAGAAAGACACATTGAGAAAAATATTCATTGAATTCAAGGAGTATTGGCTAAAAAAGCTTTTGATGTGGGCATACTGGTTTGCATGTTGCTACACTTCCAGAGGGATATGCTAGGGAACCTGTAGTTGTGTGACAATGAAGGCTAACAGTGGCCTTTTTAGAGTCCTTGGCCGAAATAATTAAAAATGTCGAGTCCAGAGGAATCATTGGAACCATTCACAATACCTAAAACATCCTCATATTAAGTTTGCTGAAGCCAAATGTTCAATGGTGTTTGTGCGCACACTTGAGAACACTAAATAAGAGGCTGCCTGGATCGAGGTGGACACTCCTATTTATTTATCAAGGCCTTGCACAGATCCAAGGGTCAAAGATTTTACCACCTTATATCTTACAGCAGGGTATTGGTGTGTGCCCCTAGCCAAAAATATACAAAATCGATTTGCCTTTTCGTTTAATGGACTGTAATATGCATGGAATCATACACCATTTGGTTTCATCAATAGTGGAAGTGAGTTTTGGATCTTCCTGATCAAAGCACTCACGGATGCAGCCAATAGGAGAACTGTGATCTATGTCAGTGATGTCCTGATCAAAATTGAACATGTAAAAGCCATTTCAATAAAATTAGACATGTGCCCAGCCAGTTGTAAAAGGCTGGGGCAAAAGTCTCATTGCAAAAGGTGCAGTGGTGTAGGAAAAGCGTACATTTCTTGGGACATGAATTGACCGACCAAGGGTTAAACCCACAAACTAAAATGGTTGAAGCCATCCAAAAGTTAAAAGATTCTACCAATCTGAAGGGCTTGAAGAGTTTGCTAGGGATGACAAGTTACAACAGGAAATCTATTGAAGAATATGCAGTAATCACACAATCATTGACTAAGTTGCTGAAGCAGGGAGTGCCCTGGAAATGGGGGCAGGAAAAATGTGTAGTGGCAGCAACTTTAAAAGATTATCCAATAAAGGCACTGTGTCTGGCATACCTAAAGAAGAACCAAGAATTTATTCTGGAGATTGGTGTATGTCACTGTTTTTTTTAAATAAAAAAAATGATTCAAACAACAAAACCATTGCATATGCTACGAAAGCATTGTCACAGGTAGAAACAAAATGTAATGAATGTAAAATCATCAGCCCCTGCAGTTCTTGCAGAGTAAAATAATCAGAATCAGGAGCTTAGACCTGTCACGTATGACATCATGGACATTGGCACTGCAGGGATTCCCAGTGGAAGCGAAATATGGGCAGAATAAAAAGAATGCAGTAGCTCAAGGGCTGGCAGATTTATATGACTGTGCAGCTGTGCGTGCTACAGATGATGCAGAATTTGGGACAAATTTGAATGAATATCAACAATCACCACACCAGGCCTTCAATGAGGAAGCCTGCTGGATATTCCCAACTGTCTATGTGGATGGATGTGCATACCACATGGGGGGGTGATCCTGAAAAATAGTTGGTGGCTGGAATAGTGAATGTTTGGGTAGAATTGGCTAAAATTTACAAAGCAATATTGACAGCAGTGGAAAAAAATAAATATAGTTTTGGTTACTGAATCTGATTATGCCCCAGAACAGTTTTGTAGACTACCTACCATGATGGAAGCTGAGAGGAATTGTAACTTGTAATAAAAAAACCTCTCATACAAGAACAATTAATGCAGACCATTGACAATCGTGTTTCAGTGAATGAGATGAACATTCACTGGAAGAAAATACGAGGGCACTCCGAATACATGGAAGACATGGAAGGGAATGACAAAGCTTATCAGTTTTCCAAAATTGGAGCAGTGATGGGGGAATTATTGCCCAATGAGCACTTACTCAGTGAGATCCAAGTGGATGTGGTTACAAGTTCTAAATCTTAGGGAACAAGCAATGAACCGGTGGTGCAAATTTGATACGCCCGATCAGGACTTGCAAAGGAAGAGGGATATTGAGGGTGTTGATAAATTAAAAAAAAACTGAAAGACAGACTGTTGATCCGAGATTCCATTTCAGGTCATATTTAATGGGTGGTCCCTATGTCATTTTGGGGATTGATGCAACATCATGCCCATGATGCAATAACATTGGGCCACAGAAGTTCACAGAAAACATTGGAAATATTGAAACAATATGGTTATTGGCCACATATGTCCCAAGATGTGGGGTTGTATACTCAGGGTTGTTTGACGTGTGCACAGTTTCAGATTGCTTCCCCAATGCATAGGGTACAATTAATGAAGAGAGATCTGATACTTCCCTGGCCAGATTTGCAATTGATTTCATTGGCCCATTCCAAAGATCATCATGCGGAAACCAATACATAACAGTTAGCTGTTAATTGTCTAAATGATTGGGTGCATATATGCACCTTAATGCAGTGCACACATGGCAGCTACGTTGTTGGTGAATCACATTTTTTCAAGGTCTGGGTTAACTCAAAGAATATACCCAGACTGTGGAAATCATTTTACGAGTACAGTGATGAATAAGATGTGTTATCTTCTAGTGGTGGTGTGGAATGTTGCAACTGATCAATAATTGATATTCTTAAAGAATGTGTGGCCGAAGCCGGGCCTAGTTGGGATTTGTGTCTTACTTTGGTTTTAATGGTCATTGGATAAACACCATCAAAGTCTGCAAGTCTCAGTCCACATGACCTCATGACAGGCAGGAAAATGGTTTTACCCCAACACTTGTACAGGACTAATGAACAAGTATTAGTAAATGCATCCACAAATTGTGGAAGACCTGAGAAAGCATTTTTAGCATGCATTTGAATTTTCACTTATTGAAACCTCGAAAGGAAAGCTGAGGGTGCACAATCATACTATGGCAAGAAATCATCTGTTAAGGACTATGAAGTAGGTGACCATGTGTTTTTAAATTCAACTTTGTGAAAGGGAAACATAGAAAAGCCAAATCCATTGCATCCTGCCCTGGTCCATTCAGGATTGTAGACACGATGCTGCCTGTTTTATAGAGACTAATGATTAAAGGAAGTGATATGGTCATGGAACAATGTGTCTATGTTAAACAGATTAAACCATTCCACCCAAAACATGAAGTCAAAAGGATAGAACAGTCTGGAGAAACCAATAGAGCGTCAGAAGTGTAATGGTCACCTTGACATCAAGGTCAAAGACAATGGTAGATTAATAAGGCAAGTAACTCACACAAGGAATGAAAGGTGTTTGTTGGGACAGGTAAGGTGGGTAAGGTGTGGTGTGCCTGAAGGTATGAATGAGAAGTGTACTGATATATAATATTTCTTTGCCATTGGTATAAAAATAGGATAGGGGTCTTAAATGAAAAGTTATCCTTTACTTAAATACTAAACCTGTGTGTCTCTCTTTCCCCTCTGGTTTAGATTTCTTACTCATTTCCATCCTCCGACTTCCCTGGATCCGGGTGTCCATGGAGCAGTGGGAGGGAGAAAGTAATCCCCTGAACCAAAAAGGGGGAGGATACTTGCGCCAAAGGAGACAAATCCAGATGACGGCACGACATCCCATGCAATGTGGGAGTAGACATTGGGCCTAATTACACATTAGGCGGTAGAGGGTTAACGGCGCCAGTAGACCTGCCGGCCCCGTTAACCCTCTACCACCCCATTATGAGGTCTGCTCGCAGGACCTGCTAAGGACGTCTGGTAAAACCAGGCGTCCTTATCGGGTCCCGCAAGCAGACCAGGACGCTAACAAAGGGCCCATCATTAACGGGCCCATTGTTAGCATCCTCCCCATTCCATTGAGCCCTATGGGGGCTCAAATGGAAATGGGGATGTACTGGGTCCGGGTTCCATGAATGGGCAAATACCGGGCCCTCCGAGGTCAGAATGGTCTGGTATTTCCCCATTCAAGGAACCCGGTACCCACTATGGGGGTAGCTACCACCATACTCATAAGGAGGCCCATTGTATCATTGTATTCAAAAACCTTTTGAATGTAATATTTTTGCTATCTTTGACATTTGCTACAAGCGTAAAAAGTCAAGTTCTGGCAGTACTGGGGCAAAAATCATCAGGAATTGTAGTGGAGGAGGCCCCAGGTTTCATTCTAGGGAACAGGAGACTGTTACATCAGAGCAGCTATACCAGCGTGAATCTGGATCTGATCCCAGTGAGGTTTTTTAATGTCACAGAGGTTAAATATACCCAGGTAAAAGAGTGGGTGCAAGCACATAGTGATGAGTCTCAAAGAGCAATAAGAGAGATCCTGTTGCAGCTGGAAAATGTTTTTATAAACTTGTCCCATTCGAAAAAGAGGGGGCGAAGAATGGCTCATTTTCTGATTAAAGCAATAGCCATGACTATATTTGGACCTGTTGGGACAACTGTTTCCACAGCTAATGCAATGTCAGTGAACACGTTAGATGGCAAAGACCGATAATTAGAGTAATATTTGAAAATAATTCAACAGAGTTTGGATAAACTTAGGTTTAAGCAAAAAGAGGTGATTCAATTATGTGAGAAACCTGACGGTATTCTCACTTTTAAATCCACTGGATCTTATTCTCAGGTGGCCAAGGAAAGGACATCGCGCTTAGATCCTGACCTTGTGTTAGAGAAGAAATGGAGTATCACCTGGGTGTGGGGTTCTTGTGTGCTGTTAGTGGGCTACCCTTAGCAGAGAAATTATATCCCCCTTGTCCTGTTAAGAACCAACCAAACCTTTCCCGACTTGTATGGGTCATTTGAAAGCTGCTCCCTTCCTTTTACGAGTACAGGATTTCTAGAATTTAAATGTTTTACCTGGAAAGAGTGTGAGCCTTTTTTTACCACTCTTTCATGTATTTTGATATGTGTTTTACTTTTGTGTTCCATGGATATGGAGTTTTTAGACAAACTCCATAGGTATCATCTTTTTCTTGTGTGTCACACAGCACCTTCAGTGCAGTGGCACAGGGATGTCTTTCAGACTTCCCAAGGTTTGAATACCTTTTCTGGCACTGACCACCATCTCCCAGTGCATGTAAAGTTAACTTGACTTTGCTAGTCTTTTTAAATTCATAGACCCAGCGCACACTATCTTCCTATAGAGTGATGGAGGGGTTGCCTAGAAACCCCTATGTCTAAACACTCATGTGACAGTCAAATGTTATCCTTTCCTCTTGAAATGGCCGGTGGCAGTGGTTTTAGAACAAACTACCATGATCTTTCCAGATCGCGAACACCGGTAGCTAAAAATCGGGCAGCCATGTTTTTCAATATGGCGCCCAAGACCCCTCTGTAAAAACAGACTCTGGTCATCTTTTTTTGCTGTTTCTTTTAGGAAAGGTCCTTCTTGTGTTTAACTGTGCATGCCAAACCAGGTTTGGTCCCTTTGTACGATGTCCTTCGTCGGGCTTCAGTGATGAAGCCCTCCTCTGGCGCCTCAGTGTCTGGGGTGGACAAGATGCGAGAGAGGTGCCTGAAACTCCATGTGCTTAGTCTCCTAGGAGACCTGAATGCACTCTGGCGTGATTGGTTGACTGTCCAGCAAGGACAGCCACCCTGCTGGGTAAGTGACAGCTAGGCTGGAATGAATAGGAGAAAACTGTTTAAAAGCAGGTCTCTGGCACTTGGAAGGCAGAGTCAATCACTGGAACGAAAGAACTGAAGATGAGCTGAAGGAAGACAACTGCTGCAACTCCTGGACCATTGGTTTGCCCGGTGAAGCTCTGCTGCAGGTCCGAATTGCCTGAAACTCCCTCGACAGAGAAGCCCTTCAAGGACGACTTCTTCCCTTGAGCTGGTGGGAACAACTAACTCGCAAGCCACCTGGACACTGTCTCCATACTGGTGGAATTTTCATCAGAGTGCTGTTGAAAACTGGATAGCCTGTGAGAAGGATACCAGTTTGTGGACTTTAAGACACTCACACCTCAAAACCGATGTTTAGCCAAGCTTGTGGCTTCTTCCCTGGGCAGTGCAGGAACCTCCTGACGTCCTTCTTCTTGTCCCCACGACTGAAGCTCAGGAACAGCGAGATCTGCAGGAACTACCATGAACAACTCCCTCAGCTACAGCTTTTCTTCACCAATAAGGTACTGTGCAAACGCAGTGTGGAAATCCTTTCTGCCGTGGTGAAAGTTTGTACAACTTTCCCAACCTTGGAGTCTTGTTTGCTCCTAATTTGACATATAACTCTTTTCCTGGCAAATTACTTCTAAGAACATTGGCAAAGACTTAACCGTTTACTACCACTGTTCAGAAATGTCTGGGTTGTGTACTGTAGTGTATTCTAGTGTGATATTGAGCTGCTTCTTGCTAGTGGAATGTGTTCTAACTAAATGTGTAAATAAATGTATATTCTTTTACCAAGAAACCTTGAGTGTTTGTTTGAACTACTGTGATTGCAAGTCCTTTGTGTAACATCTTGTACTGCTCACATCCCTCTCGAGATAAGTCTGGCTGCTCAGCCACTGCTACCACATAACTTTGTAGTACATGCTTATGCCAAATGTGAGATTGTGCTTACACCTGTAGTCTTAATTGTGTGTAGTGTTCCCAAAGGGTACTGCATGTAATTCTGTCTAACACCCATGCACTCTGATCTGACCACCAGTGAACTGCCCGACTGGCCCTCCTTTACTCTACTTTGAGGGTGGAACCACTCATGCAAAGGGTCCGCCTGAGGGGGCATACCCTTGACACAGTTACAAGGCAGGTGGAAGCCAGTTGCTCAATACAGCCACCTGTGGATGTGTGAAGCATGCCAATATGGGCAGGGCTGTGTGAAAGACCCCAGGAAGAGCAATAGTTTTGGACCAGGGATTAATAGACCCAGTGAGGGTGAGTTTTGTGTGCAGACTGGAATGGGTCCCCAAATTGGCAATAACAGGAAGGTTTCACCAAATAGTGTGAGCACCAAATAAAACACCAACATCAGAACTCGGAACCAGATAAATTACTTACATAGAAGTAAATACATTGCTGGCAGAGTACTTGAGGGACACTGGACATATGGGTTTGTTTGTCCTGGCCTGCGGGCGCAAGGCGGAGTATTTATGACAGGCATACACATTAGGAATACCCACTTTCATGAGACCCGGGGGAATGTGGGATACCCTTGTATGCAGGAGAGGGCAAGGGATACAACGGGAGGAGGGGGAATGGTTGGTGGGAGAAAGTTTGATTGGGGAGGATGCTGGTTAGGAGGTTAGAGGCTGAGAAAGACTGGGGAGAGAGAAGAGATGGGGGAAAGAATGGGCAGCTGGGGATTGGAGAGAGAGAGAGAGAGAGAGAGAGAGACAGAGAGAGACTGAGTGGGGAGCAAGGACGCATTTAGCTGGTGGGGAGATGAGGGGAACGAAGGGGGCTGGTAGAGAGGGCGAGGGCTGAGAAGAGAGAAAGACAGTGACAGAAGCAGAGAGAGAGAAAATGAAGTCGGGGCAGAGAGGTCGGGACACCCATAATGGAAAAATAGAGCAGGTTGTGGGTGGAGGTCAAAAGGGGAGAGAGTGAAGGGCAGATAGGGAAAACAAGGGTACCTGCTAAAGGGGCCTCCTCAGCTTCTCTTCCGCCAACCCACATGGTCAGCACACCAAGGCAGCAACCCAGAAAGAGACACAGGTTCCCACACATGTAAGACTGTGGATCCCCCTTTCCAGAGTTCCCCCCATCCATCTCCTTGATTGGCACAATAGGGATAAGTCCTCTCTCCGCAGCTGTTGCTTCTCCCTCATTCAGCTCCCCACCACTCCCCCCAGGAGGAGCTGTTCCAAGTAAGGGGGAAATCAAAGGTTGTAGTGCAAACATATGGAGGGACAACATATAATTGATCGTAGTTGGTTACTCCCCACAACTCTGCCCCATAGAGCACTGCTTTTCTAGCCTGAGCAGAGTAAGATTCCAGGGATACTTTCAATGCCCCATTACCATAATCCTGAGCAAACTTGGCAAAGGCCAAAGTGATTAAGTGTGATATCTGCCTATGAGACTTGAGTACCAATTGCATTTTTCCATAAACCAGGCTGCCAGATAGTCATACTCATTAACTTGCTCAATATGCTCCCCATTAAGTGACAAGGAAAGTTTATTGAGCCCCTTGATTCTACTTTTCCTAAAGATCATGTTTTTTTCTTCACATTTATGCAAAGCCTATTTGAATCACAAAACTGTTCAAATGCTGACAATTATATTGTTAAGCTAAGCAAAGTCAGTGATAAAAGTACAGCATCGACCGCAAACATTAAAATAGGTCATTTTTCACAAGCTAAAACCAGTGCATCAGAGGAATTCTACCACCTCGAGTGAGGTACGGTATAATGCACATCCGTAGCCACTAGGGGCATAGTGGAGTGTATTTTCTGAGTGCTTAAGTCACGTTTCCACTCCCTTAAACACTCAGGTGGTGTACTCCTATATGCCCCGCCAGTAGTATAGCAGATCAATATTGCCTCACGTTGTGGCATAGCAGTAGAGCTGCAGGCGGGACAACACTCATCAACAGGAAATCCCATCCCCTTGGCAGGCCAAGTGGCACAGGGACAGATATGCAATCAGGTCATACTAACATACTTCACCTGAATTGCAGCCCCTGTGGAGCACACTCAGTGAAGGCACATCACTGATACCCTTCATTGATGAAATAAGGCTAACCAACCTTGTCCATAATAACACCCTGAGAATGGGTTTTGGGGAGAGGCAAACTGTGTGTCCCCATATCCATTAAATCAAGTGCACAAACCACCGACAATCATAGCAAGTGGAGACAGTATTCTTGTCGCTGACACAAAATCACATAACACAATAAAAACATCCTGTTACCAGTCCATCCTGCTCCCCACCAATAATTGTGAACTAAGACACCCAATAAGAAACAGGAGACCAGAAGTAGAAAGGCAAAGCATATAATGTAACCAGAAATCAACGCTTCGGGTCTGCTTTGCCCACCCTGGGCATGTCTCACCCTAATATACAGGCTACTCCATTCTCCGCAAGTAATACATCTCATGCACCATATATCCATATAAGGAGCAATACAAGTGCAGAAAAGTGTAAGTTGCGTTTAACAAAAATGTCTTTGCCACATGCTAGCTTTTTCCCTTTAAAGCCTGCTCCAGCTGTCTTCAGTCATGTAGCAATGTACTTCTCTGAAGGGGCTGAAACCAGCTTGGACTGACTGAGGTATGGTGTGCAGTCATTCCACAGCCCTGTGACCTGCTCCCTTGTAGAATGCCTCAGAAGAAGGGAAAACACAAGGTTAGGGCAAGGAACACACCCCTGCACACAATTAAACCACACAGTGTGCTTTCATACACACACACAAATTTGCCCAACACAGTGAACACATCCCCACCACCAATGACAATGTATCCTGTACTCCACTCCATGCCATGCAACATGTCCAAGAAATGACTTGACTGCTTCCCATCTTCATCATGAACCTGTTAACCTCAGGCCAAAGCAATAAAAAAAAATCCCACAGTGACTACATCACACCCAAAACATCACCATACTATGTGCTCCTCTGACTGCCATGCAACATGTCCAACACATGACTCACCTGCCTCCCATCTTTATCATGTCAACCTCTGCACCATTGCAGCTTGACCTGCTCCCCTCAGGCCAATGCATTGGAAAAATACCCAACACAGTGACTACATCACTGACCACAACCTCACCATACTGTGTGCTACCCTAAGTGCCATACAACAAGTCCAACAAATGACTCACCTGCCTCCCATCTTCATCATGTCACCCTCTGCACCATTGCAGCTGGACCTGCTCCCCTCAGGTCAACACAATGAAAAATACCCCACACAGTGATTGCATCCCCACCCACAACATCACTGTTCCATGTGCTCCCCTGAGTGACATGCAACAAGTGAAAGAAATGACTCGCTTGGCTCACATCTTCATTAAGGCTTGCAAAATCACCTTGTCAGCGTGCATAGACATGCAGTGCATAAAACGAAAACAGCTGGACAGCCTTGAGGTCTCTCATATGGAACCTGGAAACTTGACAGATAAAATCTACCCAGCAGCACCCAAGGGTGGGGTTGCACCCCTGCCCTTGATGCCTTTGAGCTTTGCCCAGCATAGCAGGTTGGGTCCCCATGAGGAACACTGCTGAGAAATGTGTCTGGTGCACTGCATCAGGGTATGGTGCACAATGGCTGGGCTAGCACCCCTGGATTAATAGGGAACTGGCTCAGACACCTTCAAGCCATGCCCTCTGGAGAGTACTGGGGCCTGTGACTGCCTGACCCAGCCCCATTAGCACTTCCTTGGGATACCTACCAGACCCTGCCTCCCACCTGGGCCTTCAGTTGCTGGGCTTGAGTAGTGGCCAGGTACATTGGTCCACACCTGCTCCTGGGACCTAGTCTGCATGTGGAGGAGCCTGTCCAGCTTCCATGAAATATGACTGTCCCACAGGGGGACCTACCCACCTACTAACATGGACCCTGCTGCAGACCAATGTAGGAGACAGCCGGTCTGACCTCTCCAGCCATGTAGCTAGTTAGGCACAGCTGAAGATCCAGATTGCCAAGATGGTCCTCCCTGACCACATGGTTGTGTGGCCAGGAAGCCAGGGTTTGTGACCCAGGTTGCCATCAGCAACCACTGTCCAGCCTCTCTACCCTGACTCCAATGAGCTGGTTCATGCCACTCTGCCTCTAGCTGAGCCAAGACCATCTGGTCTGCTATGCTCATGGAATGGGGGAAGAGTGCTTACCACCCAGCCTGCATTGCTGCAGGTGCACCCATGTTGTGTGTGATTTTCCCGTTCACACTGTGTCTCAGCTGAAGGAGGAAGGATGCTGATCCTTGTGGCACCGGCACTGAGGCACTGCCTTTGACAAGACTGTACCTCAGTGGATGACTCTCTATAGCAGTAGCTGTTCTGCTACTTTCAAACCTCTGACACAGAATCAGGTTGTCTACAAATGATTTTGCACCACATTCCCAACAAATCTGTGGAGCACTATGAGTGTGAGAGGTTGCCCCCTTATGTCCACACTGGAGTCCCGAAGTAAGTATCTCTATGCACTGGCAGACAGACTGGCTATCTCTGGCCAACTGAGGATCCACAGTGCTGTGTTGCCATCACAGTTTATTGGGGCTGCAGACTTAAAGGCATTCAGTCATAATCCCACAGATGGCTGCTTCACCCAATTGGCTCCTCAGCCATATAAACACTGAGAATGGTTTAAGATTTATTTGGCATCAATACCACTAATCATTTACCTAACCATATTAAAATGGGATATCCAAGCGCCAGCTATCCTGAGTGAAACCTCAGAGGGAACCAGACGCTATTCGGTTTGACTGGTCATCTACCACTATACCCGGACTAGACAAACAATGTGCATGGCAGGACTGCTTTGGACCTCCACCACAGTACCCTCTGGCTTCACCCTGCCCAGAAAAACTGCCCCTGTCTCAGATCCTATCATACACACCCATGCAACACCTCCCCAACAGAGTGCACCAGAGGTGCTGGTGGTGTTCATGGTGCAATGCAATCACACCTCAGCTGGTATATGCCGGCCCTCACATCCATATTATCACAGACTTTGGTTTGGCGTTACAACTTGTACATGTTAGTCTGTGTTCCAGGATGGGTTTGGTGGGTAACCAACATTATCGTAGACCCCTGGTGTCCTCTCTGGGTCTCCCTACCTGGAGGTGCAAAATGGTGGGTTACACAGAGGACAGTCCACAGCAGCTGACTGATCTACTGGGAGCAGGGGCTCTGTCCCCTGTCTCTGCCCAGGTGACACTCAAGAGATGCTGGGGTCATTCTCCCTCTGCCACGTGGACATGCTGAAACTGTAGCCAGGGGTGAGTAACACTCTTTAGCAGAATGTAGAGTCACCTGCCCCCTGGGCCATTCCCAGGCAACCTGGAGCCAGTTGTGGTACACCACTAAAGAGTTAATTTGCCCTGTTTGAGCCAGATGTGCCCGGGTGGTGGTCTTGCAAGGGGATCTGATGTTTGGGGAGACCAAACTGCCCACCATGCAAAATCCATAGCCATTAACCTCTCGATGGTATCATGCCTTCTTTAATACACTCTTCAAAGTAGACTTCATTTTTCAATTGCATTTTTCACTTGCAGTACTTGTTGGCTATACGTCTCATCAGCATAATCATCCTTGGATGGAGTCAACCACCTTTTTGTGTTGCGTTCCCAAGTACCCGACTCAGAGAAGACCTGATCCTACTGTGCTGGTGGATGCTACCAGCCTGACACCATCAATGTGGTGTGCCCTGAGCAAATGGACGTTGGGCACCCTGAGTGATGCACGGGAGTCTGTCTCCTTTATGCCACATTTAATGTACCCGCTGCTGGATGTGGATGCTGTGCTAGGCTCTTCCCGCTACATGTGCTGTTACTGATGGAATACTGGTAAGTTACTTTGCCTCTGCTTAGTGAGATCTCTGGCCATACTGGCGAGTTGACACTCAAGTGGCTGGGCTTGGGCCTGTTGGAGTGATGCAGTGCACTAATTTGAACTGTACACCAATTTCATCAGTACCATTGATTTCAGCAAAGATGGTGTGCGACAGTTACAAATAAAGCTAATATTGCAGCACATGCCATGTACTCTGTGTTGTAGGCTTTATTAACAATACTAATTACCAAAATGTAACAAACATGTGTATTAGGGATAAATGTAGTGGTGGGAATTGAAAGGAGGTAGTAACAGCTAATATAGGGATTATTGTGGGGGGTAGATTTGCAGGTCATAGGCACTGTGTGAGAGTGGCAGATGCATACACATGCTGGCTGTAAACTGCCAATTTTCAGAAAATGAAGAGAATCTACACTTGCAGGCGAGATTCAGAGGCGATATTCAGAGCCCATGCTCTGTGTAGTTGTTTAAAACACTTTGAGGATCAGCCTTCATTGTTCTGAATAGAAAAAGAGGAAGGAGAATAAGATGCATTTGGATGGTGTGTTCTGAATGCTATCCAAAGACGAGAAGGGCTGAGCTTCAATATGCTAGAAGACACTGGAAGTTTCACCGATGTTTTGTCATGTGTTGCTGGAACAAGGGGCTGGGTCACTGTAGGTGAATTCAGCAAAAGTGGGTGGCTAGAATGTGCAGTTTCTATATGATCTATAGATTCTGGACTGAGTTCTGAAGCAAACTATATAAGAAACTGCAAGCTGACATATGGGGCTTTTTACTGATTTCTGTGTCCCTGAGAGGCAGGTCCTGTATTTCTTGCATTTTTGTTGGTCTATTGCCATGTAAATGACAGGGCATTTTTGCAAGAAATCAGAGTTTACATTGGACACATTTTCAATGAGAAAAAGAAAGATGGGTCTGTTCTTCTGTCATCGCGTTAGAGAGTTGAGCAAGGTCTTGTGAATATCGAGGCATTCTACCAGGACTGCCTGGGATTGAGTGAAGGCCATGAACTGATGGTGAGATGGGAGATGTGTGTGTTTGGCCCCACAACAAGCTTCTAAGCTGCAGTGTTCTGAAGCAAAGAAGTGGGTGCTGCTGTGGGCTGGTGCTGAGACAGCCGCTGAGCTGCAGTCAGGCTAGCAGATCTGGGTCGTGGACAGGGATTGCCAAAGAATTGTTTTGGAATGTCTTGCAGGGGAATCTTGATTTAGCCAGGTCAATTTGACCAAGACAGGAATTTCCTTGTTTGTCACGGTACCTGACAAAGATGGAAGCTTTCTAAATTTAAATTGATTATAGAAATGATATTATGCAAGAAATTCCATTATCACATAGCTCAGAGTAACCCAACACTTGATTTAAAAGGGAAAAAGGGGTAGCTAGTAAATGTGACTGGTTCCTAAGGTGTGTCTGTCACCATGACTAACCTAACGGCATGCCAATATGTGTCCTTACTACGTCGCCAGTTTATACAAAGGGTTAACCATGATAAATAAATTATCCATAAATGCTAATTAGCTTCTTAAAGGCCAAAGGAAACTGTCAGTATGCAATTGCTTATAATGATTTCCTTTCTATAATACCATGCATGGTTGTATCTATTGGTTTGACCTTAGCTGAGGACAGGGCAAACGTAGAATTGGAGGTCAGACTCTCTATGTGGTCAAGGTACTCGATGAGGATTTGAGATTGTGTTGCTTTGTAAAAATATCCCTTTTCTTCTAATGCAAGGTGTTTTTTACCTGTGCTTTCCATATGTTCAATAAGAATGTAACTCTGGTGTTGCTCTGATGCATATTTTTTATTCTGGTTTGCTGAATGAATATAAAGTGCCTGAGGTCATAATTGTGAAAGCCTGTGTGTTGGTCTGTTATTGCATGGATTATTCAGTTTACAACAAATTGTTTTAAACTCTGCTGTATCCAGTCAATCAGTGTGTAAATCCGGTGCCCAGTGTGGTATAAAGGCAGTTACTTCATTACCAAAGCATCCTGAAATAAAAGGTATAGCAACAGAAAAGTAGTTGTAGACAAATTCCCACATTCTGAAACCAGAAAACATTTCTTACATGTTGGTGGAAAATGCGTAGATGCTTGGCTAAGTGCTT
Source organism: Ambystoma mexicanum (assembly GCF_040938575.1). NCBI lineage: Eukaryota > Metazoa > Chordata > Amphibia > Caudata > Ambystomatidae > Ambystoma > Ambystoma mexicanum. The sequence goes on along the minus strand of NC_090929.1, from coordinate 765,614,471 downwards.
TTGCTGGGGGTTGCACTTTCTGACCTGTTCATACTGTGCTTGGCATACTTTGAATTGTCTTTTTGAATTATTCTAGTGATGCTGTGTGTCAAGTAACTTTGGTACACTGCACTCCTGGCAGACATTGAAGTTGCTCAAATCTGCACATACGCTTAAACCAAGTTTTTTGCTTTGGCAACTTGGATTTCAAAAATGATCTCTGGCTGGCGAGGGTAAATTGTCTCAGAACTTGATAAAGAGTGCCCATAGCATTTGTTCGCTGGGGGGGACTGTTCTACAGTCATGCTTACTCAGGCTTTTTCACTCCGAGGACTGAAAGTCACACATGTTTGATTTGCCTTAGTGTGAAGGCCTGGTTATTGTAGATAGGCTAATTGAACTGGAAATAAAGGATGACAAGGTCTTTGCAGGCTTGAAATGTGAGTTGGCAACTTTGTGTGAAAAATTGTCACAGTTAGAAGGACGTTCAGAAAAGGGAGTTCTCAGTACACAATTGCAAACCAAATGTGATGCCTCTCTGTTTGCGCAATCTTCAAATTTAAAGCTAGTGTGGGGAATGGGCACAGGAAGTTGCCCACTTAAAAACAATTCTAGTGTGTTCAGGAAGATAGAGATCTTGCTTTATCAAAAATGTAGTCGCTGCACAAACCTAATAAGCAATCCTCTAAGGATATAAAATCATTATAAAGTGAAATGTTTAAGATAATGTCTGAACATGATAGGAAGATGGAAGTTATCAGTGAATACAAAGTACAGTCGCAAGTGGTTGAAAGTGGTCTGTGGTACCGGTGTTTACTGCTGGACTATATTGATTTCCATGGGCTGTGACTGCACTGATGACGTTCTCTGCATTTATTTTCTTGTAGCTGGCAATTTTAGCAGCGCACACAGACAATTCCCACCTATTCAAATAAGCAGGTACCTAATATTTGCTATCCCTCAAAATGAAGCTAAATTATACTAACTATTCTTGGGATCTACGTGATTTGTCCATTGCAGAAAAGTCAGCGACGGAAATGTTTGCATGAGAAATGTACAAACCACAAATGTTTGTACATTTCCCATGCAAACATTTTCATTATAACACCGTACATACATACACCCCTACCCACATCCACATCACACCCACAACACACCCCCAACATACCCCTACTTACCTTTCCTTCCTTCAGGTTGTCTCCCTGCGGCGCCGGTTCCCTTTCACTTCCGTGATCGGAACTGGTGCTACAGGGTCCTTTTCACTTTTTTTTCTTCTATTTTTGGGGCAGCTGCAGGTGTGTCCCCTGCAACCTCCGCTCATTATGCTGTGTAGTATAGTAAGTGGGGTGTTGCGGGGGACACCCCCGCAGCCCCTGTTTTTTTTGTTTTAGTTCGGGTGAGCTGCGGGGGTATCCCCCGCAATGCCTGCTCACTATACTGTACAGTGTAGTGACTGGGGTGTTGCGGGGGACACCCACGCAGCCCCTGACTTTTTTTCTTTTTTTAGCTCGGGTGAGCTGCAGGGGTATCCCTTGCAGCCCCTGCTCACTAAACTGTCTAGTATGGTGAGCGGGTGTTGCGGGGGACACACCAGCAGCCCCCGCAGTCTTTTTTCTTTTTTTTAACCTACCTAAAATGCATACCACCAAAGGTTCGAACTTTTGGTGTTCGAACCTTTGATGGTATGCATTTTCGGACCTTTATCATTGTCTGAACTTTCAGTGATATCATTTTGGCCTATTCCTATTCTTGATATTCTGGTGTAACCTATTGACATTGCCTACTATGGAAGCTTGACCTTAAAAACCTAAAAAACTCTAAAAATAGAATACACCCACACAAGGTTAAAATGAATATGAAAAAGTGGATCCATGAACATAAGATATAACTAAAATATGCCTGCACACATTAACTAAATTATCTTCCCTCCCAACCCAGGATCCTATTCTTGACTCTACCACACATATGCTGTATGGCTCGAACTCCGCCCCAGGCCACATTCAGATATTACCAGACAACCTTGACTCTGCCTACCTTAGCTCAGCAAACGCTCACCAGACGTAGATACAAGTCTTGGTTTATGTTATAATATGAATGACGTTCAAGCACAAGAATTTCTGTTACTCATGGTGCCTTAGTAAACGCATTACCCACATTAGGTAACCCGAGTGTCAGCTAACATATCGGGTACTGACTGTAAGTAAGCAGACTACTAGGATGTTTAACCTCATCCCATGCTTCCTATTCTGTGTACATGTTTCACACAATCACTTTGAAGAGCCCCCCTTGCAAGTTAACGCATTATAAAACTAAAATATTAATTTGCCCTCTAGGCATTTTGAGTAGGCAAATGTCATGCTCAGCATCTCCTACTTTAGCATAGCTAACATTACCCTAATACTGAAGAGCAACATTGCAATATCATTTACCTGGCCTGTAACGGATCATTGGTGCGGACTCTGCCTGGCATTATTCATATATAAAATGAGGGCAACAATATTCAGATAACTAGAATGCTTTTCACACAATCTGCAACCATTCAAAATGTTCAGAGTTCCATGCGGCATAAACCATAACAAATTATATGTTAGCACTCTGATATACACAAATTGTTTCAATGAGCACTTGTCGAAACATATTCAACAATTGAAAGGTGTGGTATATTGCAAACAATTGTGTATGCCCTTCAGAGTAATTGTGCACATGCAGATTTACAACATTTTCCTAAACTGCACATAATATCACCATGCAGCTTTACATTGGATTTGCTTGCAAAGTATTGTGGGTATGCAAATATTCCAGTTAGAGTTTTACTTCTACAATCCCTCACTTCTTACAGAGCCCTGTCAACTAATATTGGAGGATAGCATGGGAGCCGGTAGGGGAACGGGTGGAAGGGAACAGAAGAAAACTCCTTCGGGGTGACGAACAAATCCGCAACTTTCAAAAAACAAATCAGATGTTTTAGCAGTACCGTACAGTGAAGGAAAAGTGTTTGTTTGCTCAAGGCTAGGAAACTATAGTAATAGCCTAGGAAACGGACCTTTCTATTTCTTTGTATGCTCAGCTGCTGAGGACTTTTCAATATATTAATGGGTTTGCATTTATTGCTTCTAGCATCCCCATGCATCTTGTTCAACTGATAACAGTGAATTTCAGAAGAGGGGTCAATAGCAAAAGAAGAAGGTACTCAATAAGTTGTAACTGTGAGCATTGCTGCCATTGATTTTCTTCAAAGGTGCCAGAAGAAACCTTGTTGATTTTTGTCTAGGCTGTGGTGATCAAGGGTGGGCAAAACTATAGGCTGTATTATGGGCCCTGTAATTTAACTTCCTATGTCAGGGTTACAATCAGGGCTCTGATACGATTTTACTCCATACTTGGAATCAAAAGATTTTTCAGGAATTAAGAAAGTAATTGGCTTTGCAAGTAGGGATATTTAATTCCTCATCAGATTGGGCATTCAAGTTCCTACCAATGACACTCCTCTGCTGGTCACTGATTTGAAAAGAGGTCAGTGGAATTTTGTGGGTAGAAGCAGGGGTTATATTGCCATATGTCCATGGTTTCTCATTTTTGCTGGGTACAATGCCCTGTTATTAGTAAAATAGTATATGCCTCCTAGCTGTAGGGCTGGTTTTGAGTAAATGTCACAATGCACAGAACAACATAATGTGGATAGTAAGCAGAGGCCCAGGAATTCAGATCATCATATTCTGTGGTGTTGTTAATCTGATGCAATTATCAACCTTACAGAAATTATGAGAGGCATTGTGTCCTGGCCGTTGAATTACTCCATTAAAGTGCCAAATTAACTCCAATTGGCATGTTTTCTGACACATTCCTTTCAGTTGCAATTATTCCATTTGCAAAAATTGTATAATGCCTGCATTTTTTGACAAACACATCAGTGATTAGTGATACTTGTTATTTGTAATAAACATGAGTTTTTTCCCCCATGGCATTAAACACGTTCTGCATTGTCTCTGAGCAGTGTTGATAAATGAATAGCTACAACTAAACCTATTGTTTATCCTGAGCATGCAAAGCTTATTTGTGAATACATGTTTTTCTCTCTGCGCAGAAGTACCTTTGCTAGGTACTATGGCATATCTTGAAGTTTTGGACTGGTTGATGAGCTCTCCTTATAATCACAAATAAAATATATGATTTTTTAACCTATATGTTTGGAAAAAGTTGTAAGATGCTCCTTTTACACTGATTTGTAAAGAATTGCGGTGGTTGGGAAGGGGAACTTTCCTTCCAAACTTTTTGGAGATGGTATCTCACTAACTACGCATGCTCACCAAGTGGCTTACATTGTCATTCAGTTGCGCACATGGAAAATAATGTGTGCACGTAGGCTAATCATTTCCGCACTTAGAAAAAAATAATTAGAGGGAACATTGATGTGCGCCATTCTGCCCGCAAATCCCTGTTTAACTAATGGGGATTTGCGGGCAGAATGGCGCACAAATCCTGTTTTTTTGGCGCAAATAATCCATGAATCAGGCAATGGATGTTTTCATGTGTGAGAACTGCATTCGAAATACATAACTAATTAACCTTGTACTGACTGCGTTCACTAATATATTAATTTCAACCCCTCTAACAGTATTAATGCAGTTTTCATGCACAATGAAATGCATTCTATGTTTTAACATGCACGGTTTGAAATTCACTTTATTTTCCATAAAGAGTTGCACACTCAGTTCATGTGAGCATTTTTTTTTTTTTTTTTTGTGAATAGCAGAAATATGCACCAGCAGGAAAGGAAAACAGAAACAGTTGCTATGCAGCTGAAATCTTCATTGTCTTGAAAAACGAGTGCTGGTACAGAACACATTCCTTTATTCTGATTGGTAGAGATTGAGGGTGGATGGACCACGTCAATAGAGGGCTGACCTAGGGGTGATTGGCAGAAGGAGTTCTCTTAAGGAATAACCAGGGGGAAGAGTTCAGATCGGGCTGAGGGAGAGAGACAGACGGTGCTACATCTGATGGGCTCCATGTGGGTGTGAGTGCTAGCTACTAACTTAATCAGCTGCCAGCTCCCCACACATGCAAAGGAGTTTGGCAATGGGTCTTCGAAGCGGTAAGGTCGTACAGATAGAATCCTGACAACGAGAATTTTAGACTCCACTGGCCTTGGTGATTTAGTGCCAAGTGAGGAAAATAGAATAATGAATGTGAGTTGATACAATTTATTGGCAGTGCAGGAGTTAAAAAAAATTATGCATGTTTATTTCTCTCTATGTTTAATGTGCTAAAAAACAAATTTGTTTTTGCAATATGCATGTTTGTTCTGTTCTCTTTTATATTTTGTAGGTGATGCTGTGATATCATGTGGTAAGATGTATTGCTGTTTATAATTGTTATAATAATACAAAAAAAACAAAGGCTGGGATTTTGGTGTCATTCATGCATCTGTGAATCATTTCTATACAGGGGAAACACAGGGCTTTGATGTTTATACCAGAGTGTTAAAGCATTTACTAATTTATCACTGTAGCTAAAATAGCAAGCAAGGAAAAGTGAATAGATACCTGCAAGGTAGGAAGGTATGTGTAAGTGTTGTAAGTGATTCCTTCTTTGCATGCTGAAAAGAAGGAAGTGTCAGATGAGACACATTGGGCCTCATTACGAGTCGGGCGGTAGGGGATACTGGGCACCGGTAAGGAGACCGGTGCTGGTAATCCCCTACTGGCTGATTCCGAGGTCCCCTAACGGGAACCGCAAGGGACGTGTGGTCGGACCATTAGCAGGCCTGTAAATAGTGCCATCCCCATTGAGCCCTATAGGGGCTCAATGGGAATGGGGAATGGTTGGGGCAATGGGGATTTACCGGTCCCGCCAGGGTTGGACTAGACCGGTAAGTCCCCATTTCACCAAACCGGACACAGTCACGGTATGGGAGGCAGCTTAGCTCCATGGCTACCACCATACTCGTAATGACCCCCCATAGATTACTGGATGTACATAAGCCAGTAATACCAGCCATAAACCATACGTGGCATTCTGAATAAGCTCATTGGGTTCTCTGAAGTGATAGGTCTGGGGGTTCTCTACAGATGAACAAAAGACATTCTAATAGAGAGGAAGGTTTGTTTTATGATGGGGCTGTAGTATAAAAAAAAACATGCTCACCACTACACCACAAAAATAAGGTAATTCTGAAAATACCACTAAAATTACCACCAACACAAGCTAACAATATATTATCACCAAAATAGGGTAAATTCTAAACTACCGCTAAATGTAAGGCCAGTTTACCACCAGTTTACCACCAAAATATCATGGTAAGAAAATACCACCAAATCCCAAATTTACCCCAATAAGACAAAACCTCCAACAGTCCCCTTTGATGGTGGAGCGAATATGTAATAACGTGAGGACCCTAAAAAAGTTGGGATTCGAAATTCTGGTTTTCCTGCCATCCACTGTCATGATGCCTACCTCCAAGGAGCCAGGTCCGACCCAGCAACCCCAGAGGCAGGCATCATTCCCCCCAGGGAAGTGCCAGCGGGCCCAAGCTGGGGCCCTTTGGACACAGTCCTGGAGCCTTAGGCGCCAGGCTCATGTTGGACCCCTGTCCTGGCGCCTTGGGCGCCAGGCTCATAAAGCTAGACATGTGTTCAAGTGTTTTAATGTGCACTTACCTGATGCAGACCATGCTGCTACATCCAGGCCCTCTTGAGGCCTGAATGGAACTACTTTACCTGTGGGACTACTTTCCAGCTGGGTGTGGTCAGGTAAGGATACCTACCTGATTGGTGGAAGGATACATACCTGGAACTTCTTCCAAAGCTATTTAAACCACGCCCGATCAGCAACTCACGCTTCGAGTTGTTCTGCTCCTCGCAGCTGGACGCTCACCGTGTCAGCTCCTGCATCTGGACTCCAGCCACGCCTATCAGCATCCTGGGTCACCTGCAAAGGCAGATAAGAGAGAATTGGTGAGAAAGAAGACCTTACCTGCTAAAGCTGCATCACGGAGACATCACACCGACGATCCTGAAAGGGAAGACATCATTTTTAAAAGCATTTCCTTCGATCGCTGCAGCGCTGCATTTCAATCACCTTTCCTGGGCACCTCCATCTTCAGCAGCGATCATCCGGATCTGCAGCCACTTCCCAGAGCCTAGAGAGAAAAAGACAAGAACACAAGGTGAGAGAAGGAAGGGAATAGGAAAAGCTCAGTTTCCTTCTAAGACTTACCTGTTGGGTCATTCCCATTTCATTTCGGGTCCTGCCGCTTCCTGGCATTCCGGACCCCGGCCCCTATGGGGAAAAAAGACAAAGACATTGAATAAGCGAATGCAAAGACATTACCCGAACGCTCGTCCAGAACTTACCTGCCATTTACTGGAACTGCACGTTTCACTTCGGGTCGGCGCCATATCTCCGGCATTCCGAACCCCGGCCCCTAAGGGGAAAAAGACATAAGCGTTAGCGCTTGCTGCAATAAGACAATGAACATTATTATTAAGCTTGAACTTTTGAACTTACTACAGAACTCTTACGGCGCCTTACCTGAATAGTCAAGCTTATTTGAACTCCCATCAAACCTCAATCCAGTGAAGTAACTGGGTTTCAACGCGCCTCTGCATCAGAAGCAGGATGGAGAACTCATCCTTCCAGACCCTAAGGTGAGACTTCACGGGGAATCGTGGAAGGGTATCGTGGAGGGTTGGAAGGGAGTGGGAGGCTTGAGCATAATTCTGTCAGTAGGTAATACTCCCTTTTCACGCACAGGGGAATATTCCTGCGAGCCAGAGAAGCCAGAGTAGAGGGGCCCTACCTGTCCATCATCAGAGTCCTGCGCTTCACCATTGAAGAAGCATCAGCACTCGAAGCCAGACCTGAGCCTCCGTGGGAATCAGGTGAGTGTGACATCCACCCAAAGGTATTAAGTAATGGGGAGACAGAAGCGCAGGTGCCCACTGGGAGTTCTGGGGAAGGGAGACCATATTGGAGCTGCCAAGTCAATGTGGGCAATGGGCTAAGGTCCCCCAGGTCCTGCAACGATACTTGGGATCTGAAGATGTTGGTGTGATACACCTACTATCCTGGAACTCTAGGGGCCATCATTCCTTTCATGGCAATACTCAATCTATGAAAACTTTGGCAAGTACCAGTTGCTTCTGCTTGCAAGAGACTTGGTTGTCTGACATATTTGAACTGGATGGTTTTTCCCTAATTTTCCATAAGTCGGAAGCTCCAGCAAAAGTTCACCCTAAGGGGGGGATTTGCATTGGCGCCTGTGTGATGTTCAACCTCACTGAGTTCTGTCCCAGTAAGACCCACCCTCATTTCTTAGCAGCACAGACAAAGAACTTCTGAGTTTGCAATGAGTATATTCTGCTGGAAACCCTTTATGACCCGCCGGGTGGCGAGATGGCAGAAATAATTGATATTGTTGTAATGACCTCTAGAGCCTGGTTGACATTATTCTGAGGAGGACTTAATGTGCTAACTGGTGACTTCAATGTTGATTGTGTAGGTAAACTCCACCGGGTGGTGGGTCGGAAGTAAAAATAGGGTTAGCAGGAGGGCGTAGGAGTGGATGGGACAGGAGCCGAGTTTGAACTGTGTCTATGGGGTCCAGAGAGGGTCTGTAAATCATGACTTGGAACAATGGAATTTATAGTAGTCAAATTTATTTTATTTTTACGAACGACCCCAGAGTAAAATATAGCCCACAGTTGGAGATAAGCCCCTCCTGGGCAAGTGATCATGCAATGCTGATTTTTAAATGCTATATGACCGTGAGAAGGCCAAGAAAGAGACTGGGCCTTCCCTTAATCCTGTTGTGAATCCCTGGGGAAATGGACTTCGCTGGACAGCTCGAACCATTGCACAGTTTAACATCTCTTCAAGAAACAGTGGCCTCAATGAGGCTGAAATGTTGTTGCAGTGTAAGAATGATCTAAGAAATGTGTAATCTTTGTTTGGCCCACAGCATAGGTGTACCTTGAAGCGGAATGGTCCTTTGAAAAGGACACACCGCTTTGATCTGGCTATCTCAAAAAGAAATGGTAGTTCAATGCAGCCACCCGAAAGATAAAGATCCATTTCCATTTGCTCGAAGGGGATAAGTATAAAGAGTTGGGAAAGCTCAGGTGCAAGAATAAGAATTGGCTTCTGGGAATGACAATGAGTGGAAATACCTTAACAGGCTGATTAGGACAAATTATTCTAGGACATTTTGGCATTGGTTGCGGGGGGGTGAGCATAAAGTGCTGACACAGGACATTTTGGGGGTAGCAAAGGACCAATGGGCTCTTTTTGGGGAAAGTGGGGGTTGGGTTTCTAGATCCATGGCAAACTTACTGATTAGTTCCCACAGAAAGGAGGTGGACCCTAAGGCTTATATAATTATGCTAAAGGCCTCCAGTGCAGCCTGTCCGGATGGCCTATCAAATCTGGTACTGAAGGGTGATCCGCAAATGTGGGCTTTTATTTTACTCCAAATGTTCCTGCAGATTTGTGACACAGGAAACATTCCAAAATTGTTGAAAGAATCAATCTTAATCCCTGTTTATAAGAAGAGCCCTAGAGACCTGCCCTGCAATTATAGACTGCTGGCAATGCTTGATTGTAGGTCAAAGATCTTTGCCAATTAAGGCCAGGAGCTGCTGACTGTGTGGGTGGGTGGATGAGAAGGGCCTGTTAAATTATCAACAGACAGGTTTTAGGAAGGGTTGTGCAATATCCACTTGATCTGGTCTCTCCTCACCTTAGTATCATACACCCAGTGCTACTCTGAGACATCTCCGTTCCTAGGCTTAGTCGACTATTCGGTTGAGTTCGATAGCATGGACAGAGGGAAACTCTGGGCTATGCTTGAAGGCTGGCATATAGACCCGTTGCTTCTTTATTTTATCAAGGGGCTGAAGAGTGAGGCAGAGGTCAGAGTTAGAATTTCTCAGGGGGGAGAGCTGTCATTGCCCCTATCTACGAGGCAGGGACTAAAGCAGGGCTGCTCATTGGCCCACTTGCTTTTCAACCGATACATTTCTCATCTACCCCAGAGGCTGAGATTGGTGAGCACAGATCCAAGAGTCAAAGGTTTTACCACCTTATATCTTACAACAGGGTATTGGTGTGTGCCCCTAGGCAAAAATATACAAAATCAATTTGCCTTTTCATTTAATGGACTGCATGAAATCATACTCCCTTTGGGTTCATCAATAGTGGAAATGAGTTTGGGATCTTCCTGATCAAAGCACTCCCAGAGGCAACCAAGAGAGGCACTCTGATCTATGTGGATGATGTTCTGATCAAAACTGAACCACAAACAGAAATAAGGCAACTTTGCCTTATTATAACTGGCACATCTCAGTGGGCCCCTAAATAGGGCTGCACATTTCCAGAAGTGTAATTCTGTCTCCAATATTTTAGTTAAATCAAAACATCAATTATATCCATGTAGTTTTGGCCAGGAATGTTTTATTCATATTCCCGTTTTTGCAGTAATATTAATTTTCAGTATACTGTGTTGGGCGAATATGTTTTGCCATCAATACACATTCTGCCAATGCATTTCGGTAAGAACCTTCATCAGGGCTGTACATGGGCAATTGATTACATCATCAATCTTAACATTGCGTTATATTTGTCAATTTGAATACATCACATGGTATATATACAATACATTCACAAATTCGCACATACCATTAGGTTTGTCCCACGGATATTCCATTGTTGCGCCAGAAAAAATAAATGAAAAACAGAAATTGCCATTTAGTTTCAGCGTTATGAACTCTATATGCATGGGTTATCAAGGACAGAAACATGTCCTACCTGATCACTTTGAATGCGCTATCTATGTAATGTACTACAAGCCCCAGGGGATTCTGCTCCTCTATTTCGTGCTATTTCGTGCTGCAACGCTCACGGCTTAACAGCCACGTGTGTTTCGGCTGCGTAGCAAAACGCATATGTCAATCGTGTCTCTGTTAGAGAAACAGGCGATTAGGCAGCCATTCTCACATTTCTTATAGATCAAACGGCGAGTTTTCGCTGATGCTTACCTTGAGTTCAAGCGTAGTCCTGCCTTCTGTGGAGAGACGTGCTCGCGCATGTCTCTAAGTTCTATTTAAAGGTTGTCATGGAGACGGTAGCGAGGCGCCGTGGTCCAACAGGATTGCAGGAGCACGTACACCTCGCGCTCCACCCCCGGGTGTTAACCCTGGGGCGAGATGTCTCCATGACAACCTCTGTTCCGCTATGTGTGGGTATCCGGGCTGTCAAAGCCATTCTCGTGTGGTTAACACTTTTTTCAGAGTTTGTATAAACACCCACAGAAGCCACCATATTGGATAACCAAGTCTGGATCCCAATCATTGAAGCATGAGACTGACAGATTTTGACACTTGGATCAGCATTTATTTCTAGCTGTACAAGCATTGCATGTTTGATTGCTTAAAACATTGTTTGGGTGAATGTTTTCTGCTTGTATCTTTAGATGAACGACTTTTATGTGATCTATTATTCAAATATTTGCTTAGGTGAACAATCTTTGTTTGCACTTATGCTACACATCTGAATATTTACACTTGTGCCTTTTAGATTTAAACCCACTGCTTTTAGCTCACAACATATGTACCCGTAATTGGTTTACATAGAAACAATACATAATAAGCAAATGGCTGTTAGCTTTGTGTACAATCAGCAAGAATTTGTTTGTAGATGCCAAAGAGTTAAACAGTATATAGATTAAGTAGGAATAGCGCAAATCATGCATTACTTAAAGGCATGGTCTAGTAAAAAATGTCATTGTCCCTACGGGTCGGCCATGTTTTTTTAAGCCTAAGTGGCTCGATTTTAGAAAACTTTCCTATGGACCTTACCCGAGTTTTTGTCCATTAAACGCACGCGAAAACAAGCACCAGGGAGCCGCCATTTTCTGATAATCCTATCTTTTCCCCCATCGCCCTGGCTGACCTGCTTTTGCGGCACTAAATCAATTCCCCCGCCCCTGAGCCTGACATTATCAAAACATTCATATTCCCCGCCTCTCCCCGTGATGTTTCTGTGCTGCGTAGGCAAACGCGCTCAGTCGTCTTCTACGCGACTCCACACAGAACCCGGAAACCAACACAGACCATCTCACAACACAGCGCGCCACAATTCGGAATATGAAACTGTACTTTAAAATCAAACAGCAACACGGTACATTTGGTAAAGTACATTTATTTTACATTAAATGTTTAGAGAATATTCAGCAATTGCCATATGAACTCCGAAAGCCATTTATTTTATTTTATCTGTATCCGCCATGGTACACAGGGTGTTGCTTTTCGTTAAAAGAAGCACTTTGGAAGCACGGCGAACCGCAAGGCTGTTCCATCAACTAGGCACTAGTCCATCGTAAAGGTTGATATGTTGCTTCTAGCCACTAGTACAGGGTAAGGGCATGTGGGCCCTTGGCGATCGTCCCATAAAATTGTCAGTGTGCTCCAGTTGTTCACACGAAGCTGCAGGTGTCTACTGTAAAAGCCATCTGCTGGTGTCTCAAACCGATGGCAGTAGCAGAAGGGGAGCAAATACCTGTTATGAAAACAAAAAAATTATAATTAGTCTCGCCAGCCGATCTTCATGAATATTACTTATTTTATTTATTACAGACGATCAGAAACTATTTGCTTGCAAGGATAGTTCAATGGAGTATGTTCGGCTCTAAAATCAATACGAAAAGTAACAAAATAAATCGAGGCCAACACACAATGATAAACGACAGTTAGTCTACATGCGTGAGGAATGATATGATATATGATATGGCATTTGTAAAGCGCCTATACTCAAGTGTTTCTAGGCGTGACGAGGCAGGTGGGGAAAAAGGCCAGACAGACAACGATCCTTCTAGGCCAGGTGTCTTTCTGATCGCGCATGGGGAAGGGCTGTACATGGTTAGTTGAATACAAATTAAATAATAGGGCCAGCTGGTGGCAAGTGCAAGGTAAATGACGGGAAAAGGGGCTGGAGGATACAGAGACAGTCCCGTAGTGCAGGTAGGCAGTGCAGGGAAAAATGGCTGGGCCAAGGACCGAGATCGGTGAGACCAGTGGACCTGCATGCCCATGTGCCCACTACGAACACGTTTTACTTGCTTTTCCTAGCTCTTCATTCATTCATTTATTCATGCATCCATTCATTAAATCTTCATTCCGGTATAAAAGCGTGTAAAGATTTACTTACATTATATTTGAAATTTCCATTGTGTCTCTTCGTAATGCAGTCTGTAAAACGGACCGTGCTCTTGACAACGATTTTTCGTATACTGAACTAAAATGAAACACGGTCTAGTTTCTGAATTTTCAGCCTTATCGTCTCTTACGTTATTGCACACCCCCTTCAAATGTAGTTCTTTCGGCATGGTCCCTGTCTCAAGGTCAAAAAACAATAGACCCTTATACTTCCAGTGCGACTTGTGGGCCTCATCTGGGCGCTGTCCTTCGCATTCTTTATTTGCAACATCACGTAGTATAGGCATCTGTGAGAACTTGAAGTTTAGAATCCGTCTATGTAGTGCGCCTCAATGTGCAAATGCGAACTGGCTTCTCTCCCAAATGCCAAAGCCCGCTTGGCTGACGCGTTCTAAGTGCCCCAATTTTGTCCCCGTTGTCTGCGAGCTTTGCAGCCCAAATTGAGACATTTAATTTTTGGCGGAAGGTCAGGGAAAGTATAAAGTACCACAGGAGTTGAGTTAAAAATGAGATTTATTGTTTGTTTGTTTGTTTTATTATTTGCAATACGCAAGCCTCCCCTCTATTAACAGTGCGCAGCATTTATATTTACATGAGATGAGACATGAGAAAAATATATACATACACATATGTGAGGTGAATAGAGAGAATTCAAAGATGACACCCAGCTTGTTCGCCACCCATGATGGTGAAGGTACGGGTTAGGTTTACAGGTACACTGTACAATAACATTTATTTACAAAAAGACAATTGTATTGCAATTATTTAAACCGGGATTTGTACTTCACAATCAGCTGTGCTTCGGGTGGACATGGCACAGTCGCAATGTTCGGTGGCAATGGATCACTGCCCTGCACAGAAGCGTCCAACATTCCATATCTGTGCTTCTCTGACACCCCAACAATAAGGCCTTTCACAAAGTCGAACTGCATTTCATCATAGACTGGTTTGATCACCCATTGCTTACTTCGTTTTGAAAACACCTTAGTGTAGCGAGGCATCCTTACTTTACCCCTAGTCCTAGATTGTTCACGTCCAACATTGCTGTTATGGGCCAAGACCGCTAGTAGAGTGCGATGTTTCATGCCCCGAAAGCTAAAATGCAAGCGCTTTGGCCTGTACTTTAGGCACATATTGTGGAACACCTCCAAATCCCCTGTGTGACAGAATTCTGTCAGTCCTCTCAAATCTCTTGATAGAGTTTTGTCGAAAACAATCTTCTCAATGGCTTTGTGTGTCGGTGAAGATGGAATCAACCACTTCTTCTTCCGTGCCTCCTCTGGGGACAAAGGGCCATGTTCACATTGGTGGAAATGTTGATTTGCTGTCCAGCGGTGAACGTTGGTACAGTGGTGCATCAGTGACCGCCATTTTTCAAGTAGTATTTCCACTGACCCCTCACAAGTTTTTGAGCTCCACGAGAGATAGTTGGTGATAGAATGTGACCACTGCAAAATACTTTCAAAACCTTTTTTTTCCCTGCAGCTGAGATTTTCTTATTGATTGATTTAGCAAGATGCCATACATCAAATTGATGTTTAATATGTGGGAACTGCTCTCACATTGTCTTGGCAATTGAAACGTGTATATCCGTGACTATGAGGTCGATGTGCATTCCCCTTGATTGTAGATATTCCACTGATTTTATAAATCCTAGTTTCTCCATGGCCACTGACGATGTACATTGTGTTACCTGCATGACCACCGAACTCACAATTTTCTTACTATCCATGTCCTGAAAGTGGTAGGTGCAGTACTTGGCAGAAAATCCAGGGCTGTCGCACTGTCCATCGCCGGCTAGCCTGAATCGTTTGCCTTCGAATGTACTTGCTAGAGACAATTGTTCAATTTTCCAAGCATCACTAATGGCCGGAAACAGATAATCACGTTGGTATATGTAGTACAGCGCTTTAGAAATGAAATGGAGTCACACAAACTGAAAGAAAGCCTCTAACTTTCTAAAGCTGGAGCCACTAAAAAGTGATGCAGCTGCACACAGTAGATTGCCTTCTGGCAGTTTCCCCAGCATCGGTTGTGCAGACCATGAGAACCTATGATTTAATCTACAGGCGGCATTTATTTTGACGTTACTGCCTTTTATTTGACGAGTCACATTAATCAATGGCTTCCCACATACTTTCCCTCTAATGGAATGCACACATTTCAGCATACTTATAATTTCCATCAAACAACTGTCGGAAACAATGTATTTTCTGTCTTTCATTAGACTGTCATCCTGCATCAACGTTGTTTCGGCCTGTGACGTTGTGGAGATTTCAACACATTGGAAAGTAATATCGCTGATATCAAGTTCTGATGCGTCTATGGATGCTGCGGCTGGTTCATTCTCTGTCATTTCGACATCTATTACTTCAACATTGATTGGAGAACACAACAATGTCGACAGGTTTTTTGGTGGCAAATTTTTGGTGGGTGTAAATTGTGTGAATTGATCTGCAACTACTTCAGAGCTATCTTCAATACATTCAATAACATCTTCTTGTGGTGGTGCGGTCGCACTGTAGCTATGGTCCAATGCAACTTTGCTGTAGTCTCCAAACACAGTTAATCCATGTTCTGGCCATTGGACATGAGAATCTCGAGCCTGAACACGCCTCGCCTCAATTAATAGTTCCTCCATAGTGTACACGGTCTGGCAAGCCACATCTCTCATTCGCTTCACTGTCTGTGTATGTATAGTTCTGACACCACCGGGAAACTGGAGGAGAGATTGGAAAAGGGATGTTCAGTTTAAACACAAGATGGAGTTTAGTACAATTGACTGGAAAAAAACATAAAATAGTCCCCAGCACAAACATTTTTTTTAAGTTACGAACTGTTTGTAACTAACCTTTTTTTGTTTTTTTTTCTTTGCAACTTTTTTGACTCGACCTTCAACATCTGCACGCTGTAGCTCCGATTCGTTTCCGCATGTCCTCCCTTCCTCTTGCGCTGCGACGACTATATTTTCTGTATCCGCATAGACAGCACGGAAAGAGGCTCCATCGTCTCCCTGAAACATAGTACTTTCATTACTATGTATCAAAATATTGTTAGCATAAAACACACGTGAGGACGAACACACAGGTACATCTCAATAGCCAAACACGATTTAAACATTGTGTGCAACAATCAAACGACAAGTATTCGACCAGTGATGATCTATTTCGATGGAACTGTCAGTATCCATACCTCTGGCTCTGCATGGACTGCCATGAATGGTTGTATTGGAGAGGAGGTATCCGCATCTCCCTGAAACACAGTACTTGCATTAGTATGCTTTTCAATATTGGAAACACAACACACACTTGGGGTCGACGGCACAGGTACATATAAAGAGATAACCACAAATGATGCATTGTCCAAAAGAATCAAGGAAAATCCAAATATGACCACATTTCATCGACTTATTTCTCCGATTCCTTTACATATGCATCATCTAAATGAGATGTTGTGATTGTGGTGGAAGCTCTGTCGTCTCCCTGAAACACAGTACTTGGATTAGTATGGTTTTCAATATTGGAAACATAACACACACTTGGGGTCGAACGCACAGGTACATATAAAGAGATAACCGCAAATGATGCATTGTCCAAAAGAATCAGGGAAAATATAAATATGATCACATTTCATTGACTTATTTCTCCGATTTATTTACATCTGCATCATCTAAATTGGATGTTGTGATTGTAGTGGAAGCTTCGTCGTCTCCCTGAAACACAGCACTTGCGTTAATAGGGAAGAAAGTATAGCAAATGGAATCACATTATATGATCACGCATGATGGAGCTGTCATTATCCATACCTCGTGCTGCTGAAGAATATCTATGGATGTTGCAAATGTAGTGCGCACTTCCGAAAGCTGTTGCGCCGATTCGTATACGCATGGTCCCGCTTCCACTTCCCCTGGAATAACTTGAATGTCAGGCTCTGCATCAACTGCAGGGGTTGACGCTCCATCAACTGCCTGAAACATAGTACTTGCATTAGTGAGGATTACAATAGTGAAAACATAACACACACCTGGGGTCGACAGCACAGGTACATATCAACGGCTAACCACGAATGAAACATTGTGTAGAACAATCAAACGACAAGAATTCCAGCTCTGATGATGACGCTCGATGGAGCTGTCAGTATCCATACCTCCTGCTGGTGAAGAACATCTAGAAATGTTGTTTATGTGGCGGACGCTTCAGCATCTCCCTGAAAGACAGTACTTGCATTAGTATGGATAACACTAATTATAACTGAAAACAAACACCAGTGGACGATAACTAAGGTGTATATCAATTGGAAAGCACTAACCAAACATTCGGTAAAATAATTACACGATAAAATAAAACTATTACTTGACATGCATAAAACAAGTCTGTAGCGGATTAGCCTAGTAAGATTACCTGATACCCGCTAGAAGTGGTTGATAACTGCGAACACGTCAAGGATGTAGAATGTTCTTGCTTCAGATTAAAGGGATAGTCAAGAAGTTGTAAAGGTAAATTAATGATTGATAATGAAATGCCAATATTAAAAATAGCCATGTAAGGCGACAGAATACTTGAAAAATGCTCAATACAGCAGAGTTCCCTGTTCCTATATATATACATTGCGTTTGTGGGTTATGAAATCGAAAAAGAATATATTGGTAAATGTCATTATTCAAAAAACTATACACTCTTATCTATATCGAAATTATTACAAGGGATAGAACACCTACAATATCAATTAATCATTTAGGATACCTACACACAACCGCAAGGCCTAAAGCTAAATCCGGACACTTGACTGACCGGTGGCGGAATGTGGGCGAATAGAGTGGGAATAGCGTTTTTGAGCAATTTCCGTGTCGTTCGCCGTTTATTCTTCTTTGTTACCCAAGATGTTGTGTACATGTCCAAGGAAAAGTGCCGGCTGCAGATGCGGTATCGATCACCCCTCTTGTCCTGTAAGACTTGTTGGACTCTACTTTCCAGCTCATCCAGTGGATATCCGCAATGTCTGACCCATTCTCTTATTCGATCAACAGTTTTCGGGAATACATGCATTTTAGTGCCTTCAGATTTCGCACGGGTCTTCGAAGGGCAACCGCTAATCGAACAGGCAGGCATTGTTGATAAATCTGAAAAGTAAATATCGACATTATTATACAATCTTCCAGAATAAAGATTTGATACAAAAGTAAATGAATCATACAATGATCAATGCAAGGTTTGTTTTGGTCGCAGGAACTATACCAGTTCATTATGTGCAGCTTAGTATTTGCATAAGTTGCAGAAATGTATAAATGATGTGACTAAAAACTGAACATGTGACTCATCCCTTGGATGTTCTGTATTGCACGAGAAGGAAACATGCTTACATTATAGACTGGACCCCCGAAGGGTGAAATTCGATGACAATAGACACAGATGAAAATAAATAGATCTATTGATAGCATAGCAATGGAAACTCAAGTCAATAGCAATGAGACCAATGAACCAAGCACTATTGTGTACTCAACTCGCAAATAGATAGAAATTTAAAAATCTGCGAAATATGACTAGGATACATGGCCTTACCTTGACCAACAAACAGTTGGATTCAGCAAGCAGAGCAGTATGTTGCAGGAGAATAGGTGGGTGGCCACAGGTAGCACACTGATGGGTTTGGTCTAAGCGGTCAAAGAAGTTCACGGATAGCACGACGACGAGCAGATTAGCGTAGATCTCAGTGGTTGCCAGGTAACACGTTCAGGAGTTGACTTGTAAAGCACAAAGATGTTCTCATGAGACATATCAAGTGGTTTATAAAGTATTAGAAACGGGTGTGTTTGTGAACGAATGACGTATGTATGTTGTGGTTTTATGGGGGCGGCCTGCTTCAAGGGGAGGCCTGGCTGGAGACACGGGGTCTGAGGAGGCCATGTGACCGATGGCCCCTTGGCGTGGGATACCTTTTGAAGTGTACATGTAGTTTGGCACCTTGGCCTTTCGTGCCCCTGACAGCCCCCCATGCCAGCGCGCATCCACTGGCGCGAACCGCCTTTGATAGAGGGGGTGGGATGGATGGGCCTGGGGCGTGCAGATAAGGCACTGAAAGACTGCTGAATGGAGACACACTTAAGTGGATTGCAGGGGGGCGGCCTGCTTCAAAGGGAGGCCTGGCTGGAGACACGGGGTCTGAGGAGGCCATGTGACCGATGGCCCCTTGGCGTGGGATACCTTTTGAAGTGTACATGTAGTTTGGCACCTTGGCCTTTCGCGCCCCTGACAGCCCCCCATGCCAGCGCGCATCCACTGGCACGAACCGCCTTTGATAGAGGGGGGTGGGATGGATGGGCCTGGGGCGTGCAGATAAGGCACAAGAAGACTGCTGAATGGAGACACACTTATGTGGATTGCAGGGGGGCGGCCTGCTTCAAGGGGAGGCCTGGCTGGAGACACGGGGTCTGAGGAGGCCATGTGACCGATGGCCCCTTGGCGTGGGATACCTTTTGAAGTGTACATGTAGTTTGACACCTTGGCCTTTCACGCCCCTGACAGCCCCCCATGCCAGCGCGCATCCACTGGGGCGAACCGCCTTTGATAGAGGGGGGTGGGATGGATGGGCCTGGGGCGTGCAGATAAGGCACAGGAAGACTGCTGAATGGAGACACACTTATGTGGATTGCAGGGGGGCGGCCTGCTTCAAGGGGAGGCCTGGCTGGAGACACGGGGTCTGAGGAGGCCATGTGACCGATGGCCCCTTGGCGTGGGATACCTTTTGAAGTGTACATGTAGTTTGGCACCTTGGCCTTTCGCGCCCCTGACAGCCCCCCATGCCAGCGCGCATCCACTGGCGCGAACCGCCTTTGATAGAGGGGGGTGGGATGGATGGGCCTGGGGGGTGCAGATAAGGCACAGGAAGACTGCTGAATGGAGACACACTTATGTGGATTGCAGGGGGGCGGACTGCTTCAAGGGGAGGCCTGGCTGGAGACACAGGGTCTGAGGAGGCCATGTGACCGATGGCCCCTTGGCGTGGGATACCTTTTGAAGTGTACATGTAGTTTGGCACCTTGGCCTTTAGCGCCCCTGACAGCCCCCCATGCCAGCGTGCATCCACTGGCGAGAACCGCCTTTGATAGAGGGGGGTGGGTTGGATGGGCCTGGGGCGTGCTGATAAGGCACAGGAAGACTGCTGAATGGAGACACACTTATGTGGATTGCAGGGGGGCGGCCTGCTTCAAGGGGAGGCCTGGCTGGAGACACGGGTTCTGAGGAGGCCATGTGACCGATGGCCCCTTGGTGTGGGATACCTTTTGAAGTGTACATGTACTTTGGCACCTTGGCCTTTCGCGCCCCTGACATCCCCCCATGCCAGCGCTCATCCACTGGCACGAACCGCCTTTATATCAATATATAGTATATCATCAATATATAGTATATCGTCTTTAAATCAATGATAGTATATCGTTGCTTATCAATAACAAATGCCACATACCGGAGATTCTTATGAGCACAGACCCACACTGCAACCGGTGTATTATAGCGGTCAAGACCCTAATGCCTGTATAATCCAATGGTAATTGTTAGTATAGATATATGTGTCACTTTTATAGAGACATAACCCACTGAAAGACTTTGAACAAGTGTTATTTAGTGCATGCATTATCGAGAATATGTTATGTTAGCTTAGATAGATAGTGACCACCCTGCTTCACAGAGACCAAACCTTCACCCATTCGGAGCACAGATGTCTGACGTCCATCCTTGAATGGAGACACACTTGATTAATTTAAAAAATCGAAACAACCGTTGTTAAAATATATGTGGTGTTTTATTTTGTATCTTATTTTCATGACACAAAAATACAAGACTTTAAAGATTATACAGGTCAGGTTGCAGCCCAGCGAGAGAAAATCCCCTGTACTGACCGCTGTCACTCGGGAACGTTTCTCTAATGGCACGAACGGCACAGGCGGGTATCACTCTTCGAACGCGGTGTCCAAGCCTCCCGTGGAGCCACCATGTAAAGGAACGATAGGCCACCAG
Organism: Ambystoma mexicanum; assembly: GCF_040938575.1. Taxonomy (NCBI): domain Eukaryota; kingdom Metazoa; phylum Chordata; class Amphibia; order Caudata; family Ambystomatidae; genus Ambystoma; species Ambystoma mexicanum. The sequence goes on along the minus strand of NC_090929.1, from coordinate 765,593,269 downwards.
CCGGTACCACCTGTGAAAAGGAATGAAACAAACTGTTTTTAAATGACCAAGATAAGTTTAATAAATGTTTGTTGTCAATGACAATTCTTGTAACTAATGGCATTCTGCACGGACAAATGCTATCTAGACAATGCACACTATTGAACGACTTACATGCGTTACAATGATATGTAGATGTAATTTTGGATATAGTAGAAGAACATGAAATAAGAGTGGCATGACAAGCAGAGTATACTTACTCGTTACTCGGATTACGAGGACGCACAGTTGCGCGAAGTTCGTGCATAAGCACCATCATTATTCTCAACACGGCCCGTATGAGGCAGGCTGCCCTGAAGTCTGGCAGCTCGGTGATGCATTGCGGTCGTGGCTCGCCTTCCAAAATGTAGGCCAGGCATCCTGAGTTTTCTCGGCAGCAGCAGTTCTCGTCCTCAGTTGGCATTAGCTCGCACCGATTGCATGTGCACCAGGTGGAGACGCCGTCCATTCGACAAGGCCCAGGCTCTTCATCTGTTGATTCGTCCTGCCAACTGCCATCCGAATCCCCATCGTTTTCGCGTGCTTCCCTTTCCAGTAGTTCCTCCTCGGTATACTCGGGCTCGTACATGTAGGGCATTATTGCAGCCATTGTGTGTTAAAAAAACTAAAATAATTTATAGCGGTGGTACTGGTATCTGTTCACACGGGCTACAAGCGGCGAAGGTAGCTGACCAGAGCACTGAAACGAGTCACAGAATACTCAAAGTAACACAGAGAGAGGAATGGAATCGAAAATCTGCTGCTGTGTGTTGTGAAACGGTCTGTTTATACTTATTGAGGAAAGATGCGTCCTGCCATTTCCATGGCGACACGTCATTAGCTGAAGCGCAGCGAATGTTGACACAAGACGTGCTTTGGCGTTGGGAAATGGGCGGTATGAGTCTGCTGATGACAGGCTCAGGGGCGGGGGATTTGATTTAGTGCCGCAAAAGCAGGTCAGCCAGGGCGATGGGGGAAAAGATAGGATTATCAGAAAATGGCGGCTCCCTGGTGCTTGTTTTCACGTGCGTTTAATGGACGAAAACTCGCGTAAGGTCCATAGGAAAGTTTTCTAAAATCGAGCCACTTAGGCTTAAAAAAACATGGCCGACCCGTAGGGACTATAACATTTTTTACTAGACCATGCCTTTAATACACGTATCCCACAAACTCATTTAAATGCACTCATATTTAGATGAACAGACAGTGCATAATGTTATGAAGCAGCTTCTGTAGTCTTCTTAGGTTTATCAAGTAAGTTATTTATTGTAAGTTACATAAGCTCCTTCCATAGGCACATCGTAGCAAACCTTAAGTGGCTTGAGCCATCTCTACAAAACTGTTTCTTCTGTGAATCTCCCTTCAGTCGGGGAACTTCCACTTCTACGCCGTTTGTCTTTCTCTTCCCTTCTTGTGTGCGCTTGACTGAAGATATCCGCGCTCCGCTGCTCCAACTGACAGTTCCAAAAAAAACGCACGGGACTGCATTCCTTCACCTCAACATTTCCCTTTACCAGGGTCGTTTTGTCTTTACATAGGTGAACGTCATCACGTAGGACGTCTTATTTAGGTCCTTTATTCTATCCTTTATTTCAACGCTCCTTAACAGCACAGCAAACTTCGTATTTCCAAAGCCACGAGCAACAAAAGTTCAGAACAAAGGTGCGTAGTTTGCTCTCTTTCTCTGACCTGTTTACACTATTACACCACAGCGTTCCATTGCTCCGCTGACTCCTGCAGCAGTATTGCTACATCATCACTCTCACAGGAGACCTGGGCAGACATAGAGCTCCCGTACACCAACAGACATATCTGAGCCCACAGAGTCCCACTGCTCACGGCACACACGGCAGATGAAACTCTTCAGGCTCCATGCTAGGGGCTTTCATCTTGGACTCTCATCAACTCCAACTTGGGCCAAACGCCTGTGCACCAACATCCAATATTGGAGACTACTTCCACTTAGGGGTTTTGCTTCAATCTGCTTTCCCCAGTTACAACTGCTCCAATCGTACTTCTTACTTCAACTCAGGGGCTTCACTTTCATACATGGTTACGTTTCCATGTTGGGTCTTCACAGCTTTGCCAAACTACTTCTCCTACTTCAAAACCCCTTATATTCGCGCAGGGTGCCCTTAACTTCACCGCTTGCTTCAACCTGGGGCCACCCATGTTTACTTCAAAGTCTTTTGTGCTCTACTTCACATCTGGTAAGATTACTTCAAGCTTTATGCTTCAACCTTGTGGGGCCAGCGCATCACTCTTGGGGTTATAATTATCTCTTGGAGCTTCACGGGTTCACCTCTTCGACACCCCTTTATCTTCTCTTTCTAACCCCCTGCGCTCTTGGGCCCCCTGGGTGATGGGACTTACTTCTGGATGACTGGGGGCAGTGGTCTCTCTGCTTCTTCTGCTGCTCCCCCACCACAGCTCAGCTTCCTTCCTCTCTTGGGTTCTCATCACATCCTCGTTGCCAATGTTATGAGGCAGCTTCTGTAGACTTCTTAGGTTTATCAAGTAAGTTCTTTATTGTAAGTTACATAAGCTGTTAACTATGAAAGACCACCGGGTCCCATCACCCAGGCTCAACTGACCAGGCTGGAACCCTGGGGCTTGATTCATTGCCAAACATTCCGCAGGCTCACTTAGCATTCCAAGTTAGGACACAGCAGCATTCCTGCAGGCATGCACTGGCAATACGCACATCATAACACATATAGGTTCAGACATAGCTACTCCACAACAAGTGTTAACCACATGAGAAAGGCTTTGACAGCTCGGCTACCCACACATAGTGGAACAGAGGTTGTCATGGAGACATGCCGCCCCAGGGCTAACACCCGGGGGTGGGGCGCGAGGTGTACGTGCTCCGGCAATCCTGTTGGACCACGGCGCCTCGCTACCGTCTCCATGACATAGCTTCTCCGAAAGAAGTGTTAACCACACGAGAATGGCTTTGACAGCCCGGCTACCCACACATAGCGGAACAGAGGGTGTCATGGAGAAATCCCCGCCCCAGGGTTAACACCCGAGGGTGGGGTGCGAGGCGTACATGCTCCTGCAATCCTGTTGGACCGCGGCACCTCGCTACCGTCTCCATGACAACCTTTAAATAGAACTCAGAGACATGCACAAGCACGTCTCTCCACAGAAGGCAGGACTACGCTGGAACTCAAGGTAAGCATCGGCGAATACTCGCCGTTCAATCTATAAGAAATGTGAGAATGGCTGCCTAATCGCCTGTTTCTCTAACAGAGACACGATTGACATATGCGTTTTGCTACGCATTCGAAACACACGTGGCTGTTAAGCCATGAGCGTTGCAGCATGAAATAGAGGAACAGAAGCCCCTGGGGCTTGTAATACATTACAGAGATAGCGCATTCAAAGCAATCAGGTAGGACATTTTTCTGTCCTTGATAACCCATGCATATAGAGTTCATAACGCTGAAACTAAATGGCAATTTCTGTTTTTCATTTATTTTTTCTGGCGCAACAATGAAATATCCTTGGGACAAACCTAATGCTATGTGCGAATTTGTGAAGGTATTGTATATATACCCTGTGATGTATTCAAATTGACAAATATAATCCAATGTTAAGATTGATAATGTAATCATGTGCCCATGTACAGCCCTGATGAAGGCTCTTACCAAAATGCATTGGCAGAATGTATACTGATGGCAAAACATGATCGCCCAAAATAGTTTACTGAAAATTAATATTACTGCAAAAATGGGAATGTGAATAAAACATTCCTGGCCAAAACTACATGGATATAATTGATGTTTTGATTTAACTAAAATATTGGAGAGAGAATCACACTTCTGGAAATTTGCAGCCCTATTTAGGGGCCAACTGAGATGCGCCAGTTATAATAAGGCAAAGTTGCCTTATTTCTGTTTGTGGTTTATCAAGGTCCTTGTGCTATAGGACCAGTTTTGAACTGGCAGCTCCAGGTTAAAATTATATAAAACTGACTGAGAGATCTGTACATTGAATTAAAGCGAGCAAACATTGTGATGCCCACCACTCTGGTATTTCTCTGATCAAAACTGAAGACATAAAAAGCCATTTCAATAAAATTAGACATGTGCTTGGCCATTGGTAAAAGACTGGGGCAAAAGTCTCACTGCAAAAGGTGCAGTGGTGTAGGAAAAGGGTACATTTCTTGGGACATGAATTGACAGAGCAAGGGTTAAACCCACAAAAGAAAATTGTTGAAGTCATCCAAAAGTTTAAAGATTCTATAAATATGAATGGCTTGAAGAGTTTGTTAGGGATTATGAATTACAACAGGAAATCTATTGAAGAATATGCAGTAATTACACAATCATTGACTAAACTACTGAATCAGGGAGTGCCCTGGAAATGGGCGCAGGAACAATGACAAGTTGCAGCCACATTGAAAGATTGTCTAATAAAGGCCCTGCGTCTGGCTTATCTAAAGAAGAACCAAGATTTCTTTCTGGAGATAGGTTTCAGAGATCAGTGGATGTCAGCAGTTTTGTATCAAAAACATAATTCAAATAACAAAATCATTGCATATGCTAGCAAAGCATTTTCAGATGTACAAAATGCAATGAATGTAAACTAAACTACTGAATCAGGGAGTGCCCTGGAAATGGGCGCAGGAACAATGACAAGCTGCAGCCACATTGAAAGATTGTCTAATAAAGGCCCTGCGTCTGGCTTATCTAAAGAAGAACCAAGATTTCTTTCTGGAGATAGGTTTCAGAGATCAGTGGATGTCAGCAGTTTTGTATCAAAAACATAATTCAAATAACAAAATCATTGCATATGCTAGCAAAGCATTTTCAGATGTACAAAATGCAATGAATGTAAAAGAGCATTGTTGACTACTGTGTCGGCATTGCCACATTTCTGCTCCATTATTCAAGGGGAGCGAGTGACTGTTGAAACTAATTATCAGCCCCTGCAGTTCTTATAGAGTAAAATAATCAGATCAGGGAGTTTAGCCCAATCAAGAATTGCATCATGGACATTGGCACTGCAGGGATTCCCAGTGGAAGTGTGATATGGGCAGATAAAAAGGCAATTTGACTGCATTTCAACAATCACCACACAAGGCCTTTAATGAGGAAGCCTGCTGGAAATTCCTTATTGTCTATGTGGATGTATGTGGATACCATGAGGGCTGGGGGGGTTATCCTGAAAAATAATTGGTTGCACGAATAGTGAATGTGTGGTACAGATGTGAGGGTATACCAAGAGTAAGCATGAGGTTAGGTTCCAAAGCAACAGAATTGGCTAGAATTTACAAAGCAATATCCACAGCAGTAGAACATAAATTAAAATAAATAGTGTGGGTTACTGACTCTGATTATGCCCTGGACCAGTTTTGTAGAATACTTACTGTGATGGAAGCTGAGAGGAATGGTTATATGTAATAAAAAAAATTAAAAAACCTCTCAAACAGGAAAAATATATGCAGGCTATTGACAATCTTTCTTCAGTGAATGAGATGAACATTCACTGGCAGAAGATACAAGGGCACTCCAGAATACCAGGAGAAGAATATGAAAGAAATGACAAAGCTGATCAGTTTGCAAAAATTTGAGCAGGGATGGGGGAATTATTGCCCATTGAGCACTTACTCAGCGAGATCCAAGTGGATGTGGTAAGAAGTTATAAATCTCAGGGAACAAGCAATGAACCGGTGATGCAATGGAGTTTTGATATGCCCGATCAGGACTTGATCAAGGCACAGGAACAAGACCCAATCATAGGTCTCTTGCACAATTATTTGTGAGATGCAGAAACAAATTCTTTATCTGAGGAGGACTGCAAAGGATGAGAGAAATTGAGGGTGTCATTAAAAAATAAAGAGATTTCAACTGAAGGACAGACTGTTGATGCGAGAATCAATTTCAGGTAAGATTCAATGGGTGGTTCCTATGTCATTTTGGGGATTGATGCAACATCATGCCCATGATGCAATTACAGCAGGACACACAGGTTCACAGAAAACATTAAAAACATTGAAAGAATATACTTATTGGCCACAGATGTCCAAAGATGTGGGGTTGTACACTCAGGGGTGTTTGGCATGTGCACCATTTCAGCCTGCCTCCCCAACAAATAGGGTACCATTAATGAAGAGAAGTCTGAAACTTCCCTGGTCAGATTTGCAAATTGATTTCATTTGCCCATTCCAAAGATCATCATGAGTAAACCAATATATGTTAACAGTTACATGTAAATTGTCTAAATGGTTGGAGAGCATATGGGCACCTTAATGCAGTGCACATATGGCAGCTACTTTGCTTGTGAATCACATATTTTCAAGGTTTGGGTTACCCCAAACAATAGAATCAGACTGCGGAAATCATTTTACTAGTACAGTGATGACTAAGATGTGTCATATTTTGGGAGTAAAGAGGAAGCTGCTTATTTCCTGCGGGACATCTTCTAGTGCTGGTGTGGAATGTTGCAACCGATCAATAATTGATATTCTTAAAAAATGTGTGGCTAAAGCCAGGTCTTGTTCAGATTTGTGACTTCCTTTGGTTTCAATGGCCATTAGATAAACACTGTCAAAGTCTACAAGTTTCAGTCCACATAAACTCATGACGGGCAGGAAAATGGTTTTACCCCAACACTTGCACAGGAATAATGAACATGTGTTGGTAAATGCATCCACAATTCATGAATACGTGGAAGAACTGAGAAAGCTTTTTCAGCATGCAGTTTCATTTGGACAGCGAAACCTGGAAAGGATAGTTGAGGGTGCAAAATCATACTATGACAAGAAATCATCTGTTTAGGAGTATGAAGTAGATGAACAGGGTTTAAGTTTGCTTTGTGAAAGGGAAACATAAAAATGCCAAATTAATGGCAAGACGTTGCTTGTTTTATACAGAATGATTAAAGAAAGTGATCTGGTCATTGAACAATTTGTCCATGTGAACCAGATTAAACTTTGCCACCCAAAACATGAAGTCGAAAGGATTGAACAGTTTGGAGAAACCAGTAGAGAGTCAGAGGTGTAATGGTCATATTGAAATCAACCTCAAAGACAGTGGTAGGTTAATAAAGTAAGTAACCCACAAAAGGAATGAAAGGGGTTTATTTGGTCGGATAAGGTTTGTAAGGTGTGCTGTGCCTGATGATATGAATGAGAAGTGTAGTGATATACTTGTGTATGTAAAATGCTAAAATGTAAATATATTTCTTTGCAGTTAGTATACAATTAGGAGTGGGGTCTTAAATGAAAAGTATAATTTGCTGAAATATTTTACTTGTCTGGTTCTCTCCTCTGGGTTTAATTTCTAACTTGTTTCCATACTCAGCATCCCCTAGATCTGGGTTGCCATGTAGGAAGCCGTGGGAGGGAGAAAGGAATCCCCTGAACCAAAAAGGGCCAATACTTGCAGCAAAGGAGAGAAATTCAGGTAATGGCACAGCAGCACATGCCACATGGGAGAAGACATTGTGGCATTGTATTCAAAAACATTTTAACTGTAGTATGTTTGCTATCTTTGACATTTGCTACAAGGGTAAAAAGTCAACCGCTGGTAGAACCGGGGTCATCATCAGGAATTGTAGTGGAGTAGGACCCAGGTTGCATTCTAGGGAACAGGAGACTGATATACCTGAGAATCTATACTAGTGTGAACCCAGATCGGATTCCCGGGGAGGTTTTTTTAATGTCAGATGTTAAATCTACCCAGATGAAAGAGTGGGTGCAAATGCGTAGTGAAGAGGCACAAAGGGCAATAAGAGATCCTATTGCAGCTGGAAAAAGCTTTTATAAACTCGTCCCATTCTATAAAGAGAGGGCGAAGAATGGCTAGTTTTCTGATTGCAGCAATAGTCCTGACCATATTTGGAGCTATTTTGACAACTGTTTCTACAGCGAATGCAGAGTCAGTGAACACGTTAGATGGCAAAGCCTGAGAATTAGGGCAAGATTTGGAAATAATTCAACAGAGGCTGGATAAACTTAGGTTTAAGCAGAAAGAGGTGATTTAATTATGTGAGAAACCTGAGGGTATTCTCACGTTTAAATCCCCTGGATCCTCTTCTCAGGTGGCCAGTGAAAGGCCATTGCTCTTGGATCCCAACCCTGGGTTGGAGAAGCCGTGGAGTATCACCTAGGTGCGGGGTCCTTGGGTACTGGTAGTGGTGTATCCTTAGGAGAGACATGGTATCCCGCTTGTCCTGTTAAGAACTAACCAACCCCTTCTAACCAGTGTAGGTTATTGGAAAGCTCTTCCCCTCCTTTTGCCACATATAACACTTGACAGTACTGGGACAAGGAAGATGCAACTAAGAGTAATGAAAACTACACTCTTTCACCACTTTAGTACTGGGACGAGGA